>NC_065535.1:3091666-3710000 GCF_932294415.1 Quercus robur
GATGGGTAGGTTCAAGCACCTAGTGGATTCGCCGGCCAATATGGAGGGTTTTAGGGCTAGATACCGTATCCCACAAGGAGTGGGTTTAGAATATTTCCCTTCGGACCAAATTTTAACTAAAAAAGAGACGGGCCAGGTCGTCATTCCTATGATCGCTTTTATAGAGGGAGGAATGACGCTCCCCATGGGTAGTATAACCAGAGACTACTTGTTTAACCATAGGTTAGCCCCCCATTAGTGCACCGCCAATATGTTTCGAGTTTTAGGGTCCGTAGACGCTTTAAATGACCAGATGAATCTCGATCTCACATGGTACGATGTAGCTCACTTGTACGAGTGTCACTCCCTTTCCGAGTCATATTATTTAAAATCTCGGTCCAACAAGGTGAGGCTGATATCTTGCCTTCCCAAGTCCAACAAAGGCTTGAAGGACGATTATCTGATCATTTCCGGGGAATGACATGACGGTCTTCACTGCCCAGTTAGGGCAAGAACACCAGGTGGGGTGTACTAGGATCAAATCCTTTGGCTAGGATCTTAGACTTCTGGGCTTTAACTTTACTCATTTTAGTTATTTGTTTTCTCGGACTAACCACAATCTCCCATTTGGATGTTTTGCAGTCAAAGAGCACGTCGCCCTGAGGATTAGCCTGGTCAACGTTCAAGCTCTCAACTATCTCCTACGATCAGAGATTTTCGTGAGCGAGGACGGGCAGTTACAGGCCGCTCATCTCATTTTGGAGTACGAGCCGTTGTCCCGCATTTTCCAGGACGTAGACCAGGCAATAAGGTCCGGGAGCTCTAGATTGACCCGGATTGACGTTTCCAAGCCGGGGTTCTTAGTTAAGAGAGACTTACCTCCCGTTCGGCCGCCCACTCAACCTGTTCTTCAAGTAGTCGCCGTTCCAAGAGAGGAGATCGATTCTTCCCATTCATCCCTCAAGGCCGAGATCAATCATTTCCGTTTTAACGAAGAGGGTGAGGTGCCGACAAAGCCAATAGAGCTTTTGGACTCAGACACCGACCTTGATCGATTCTCCACGACACATCCCTGAGGCTGATTGTTGCTCAGATTAACACCAGCCAAGAGACCGAAGAAGAAGGCATGGATTTGAAACAGAGGTTAGGTTTAAAGGGCCTAATGGCCAATAGGCACAAGGGACAATCCTCCAAGGATGCCCCTAAGGTGCAGGTTCCGGCCAACCTTCCTCCCCCTCCTCCTCCTCCTCCTCCTACTGACCCTGGGTTGCAGGCCAATCCGAATCTAAGGAGGAAGAGACCTATTGATGACGTGGAGGAAGGTGAGGTTAGACCTCAGCAGGCCAAGCAACAAAAGAAGGGCAAAGAGCCCAAAGATAAGAGGGCCAAGTCAACAGATAGCCGAGATGAGGCTGCAGTCCGAAGGGGGCAACATACCTAGTCCTCTCGGCTGGAATTGGATGGCGCTCCCATCTCTTGGGACGCAACGCTCTGGGAGTCCCAGAGAGGGCAGGTGACTTATCTCGCCGAGACTTTGCAGCAGCCCCTTCTTCTGCCCAGGGACATGGATGGGCTTAGAAGTACGAGGTAGCCAGACCTCTTCATGTCGTTGAAGAGGGACCTTGCTATAGTAAATCAGAAAACCCTTCATCATTCAAATTCCCGATTCTATGTTCATTTATTTATTACCCATGTTTTGATGATTCTTCCACTACCCTTATGCAGATTACTCAGCAAATCTACGTGGCTGAGGAATGGGTTAGGAACTCCCGAGAGGAGGTGAACGCTGAAATTCAGTCCCGCCTCATGGCTGAAAGAGTTGCCAGAGCCCTTAGGCTGGAGAAGGAGAGCCTAGCCGAGAAGTTTAAAGAGGCTATCCAGGCCTGAGACAGCACTGAGGTAGGCCTTAAGACTATGGAGAGGCAGGCTGAGGATATGTGCTAGTAGCTGCACATAGTGGAAATAAATTTGGCCACCGAGAAGCAAGCCGTCCTAAACCTTAAGACGCAGCTGTAGCAAGCTAAGGAGGCGGCTCGGGTGGCCAGGAAAGCAACTGAGGCCGTAGTGGTGGCCTCTTATGAGCGTGCGGTGCAGGACACAGAGGCACGGCTAACCGAGGAGGTGGTCGTCGTTTACAGGGACTACTGCACCGAATCTTAGGGGGTGGCGATGGATCGAGCGGGAGTCCCTGTGGACTCCAAGTTTAGAATGATTGAGAATATCTTCTTTCCAAAGGATATTCAAGAGATTCCTGATTCGGACCCTCTTGCCGAGAAGCCTCTTCCCAACTCCAGTGTTCCTAGGGAGGCAGGAGTGGACAAGGAGGCTCAGCCACAAACAAAGGACAAGACATCCGAGGACTCCCTCACGATCAGAGACGTCATCTCGCAGGCCAAGGACGCTAAGTCTAAATCCAAAGCTAAAGGTGATCATCCCCAGACTGCTGACCCCATGAAAGGTCCATCTAAGGACAAGGCCTAGGACTCTAGGAGTAGGGTATTCTTTTGTTGTTTTGCTTTTCATTTCTTTGGCTTTTGCCAGTGCTTGTAAGATAACTTCTCTTCAAACTTAATGAACGATCTCATTTCCTCTTTTTTTTTTTTGGGGGGGGGGGGGGGGTGGGGGGGCTTTGTTTTTACTACTTTAACTTTATTGTCATCATGAATGGGCCTGAATTGTTGCTGCTAGATTTCTGATAGTAATTCATCACTCGTATTTTAATAAATGTATCTAAGTATGAACAAGTGAAAAAGATTCTTTATTCATGATACAAAGTAATTCTTGCATTCTACCTAAGTAATTAATTTCCCTTAACACTTGGATAAATTTCAAAAGTAGTTAATTTCCCCTAAGCCTGTGGTCCAAGGAGACACAGGGTACTTAGGTTATGTTTAACCCTTGGATAACTTTCAAAAGTAGTTAATTTCCCCTAAGCTTGTGGTCCGAGGAGCCACAGGGTACTCAGGTTCTGTTTAACCCTAGGATAAATGTCATAAGTTATTAATTTCTCCTAAGTCCGTGGTCCGAGGAGCCATGCAGGACTGAGGTTCTGTTTAACACTTGGATAGATGTTATAAGTTATTAATTTCCCCTAAACTTGTGGTCCGAGGAGTCATGCAGGACTGAGGTTCTGTTTAACACTTAGATGGATGCCATAAGTTATTAATTTCCCCTAAGCCTATGGTCCGAGGAGCCATGCAGGACTGAGGTTCTGTTTAACACTTGGATGGATGCCATAAGTTATTAATTTCCCCTAAACCTGTGGTCCGAGGAGCCATGCAGGACTGAGGTTCTGTTTACCACTTAGAAGGATGCCATAAGTTATTAATTTTCCCTAAGCTTGTGGTCCGAGGAGCCATGTAAGACTAAAGTTCTGTTTAACACTTGGATAGATTGAGGGACAATAAGTACAATACCTATTCATGTCAATAACAGAATTTATTCAGGAATGGAACTTTTCATTAATAATAGTACCTTTTCAGGTTGCTTATATTCCAAGGGCGTGGAATTACATTCTCATCTAAATATTCTAGAAAATATGCCCTAATACTAGCAATAGCAGTGATGCGATACGGTCCTTCCCAATTTGGGCCCAATTTTCCCCATGCTGGGTTTTTTGCAGTGCCTAGAACTTTCCTCAACACCAGGTCCCCGAGCATTAATGGCCTTAGCTTTACTTTGGCATTTTACCCTTGCTTGAGTTTGTGTTGGTAGTAGGCCAATTGAATCGCTGCTTTTTCCCTTTTTGCTCCGATAAGATCTAGACTTTTCTCTAGCAGTTCATTGTTGTTGTTTGGACAGAATGAGCTCGATTTTAGTGTAGGAAAGCTTGTTTCCAGAGGGATGACAGCCTCAGCCCCATAAGTCATTGAAAAGGGGGTCTCCCCCGTTGATCTGCGGGGTGTGGTTCGATACGTCCACAAGACGTATGGCAGTTCTTCCACCCATCTTCCCTTGCGTCATCTAACATCTTCTTAAGTTCATCCACTATGACTTTGTTAGTAGCCTCAGCTTGCCCGTTCCCCTGGTGGTAGGCTGGGGTAGAATATCTATTCGTAATTCCCAACTCACAACAGTACCTCTTGAAGGCCTTACTATCAAATTGGAGACCATTGTCCGAAATGAGGGAGTGAGGGACCTTGAATCGGATAAAAAAAATTTTCCAGATAAACTTTTTGATTTCCACATCCCTGATATTTGCTAAAGGTTCAGCTTCGACCCATTTAGTGAAGTAATCTGTACCGACGAGCAGATACCTTTTGTTCCCTGCTGCATTGGGAAAGGGGCCGACAATATCTAAGCCCTATTGAGCGAAAGGCCAAGGGTTGGTCAGCAGATTGAGAACCCCTCCTGGTTGATGTATGTTTGGTGCGAACCACTGGCACTGGTCACACTTCTTCACGTACTCGAGTGCCTCTTTCTACATGTTCGGCCACCAGTAGCCTTGGGTGATGGCTCTATATGATAAGGACCTGCCTCCCGTGTGTCTTCCACATATCCCTTTATGTAACTCCTCCAGGATTAATTCTGAGGCTTTAGGGTGCACGCAGAGTAAGTAAGGTCCGAAAAAAGAACGTTTATACAGCTTCTAGTCCTCAGATAGCCAAAACGGAGAAGCGTTTCTTTGAATCTTGTCAGCCTCGGTCTTCTCTTCAGGCAAAATGTCTTCCTTTAGAAACAATACTAGAGGATCCATTCAACTAGGTCCTACCCTGACGCTGTGGACTTGGACTACTTCTTTCTTAGTCATTGAGGGCTTGTATAAGTCTTCCACCAGGATGACCCGGGGCAAATTTTGAGCCGAGGAGGAGGCGAGCTTGGCCAAGAAGTCGGCGTGTGTGTTTCCACTTCTAGGGATATGCAGTAAGCTAAAAGAATCGAAACGTGAGTGTAAGTGTTTAGCTTGGTCCAAGTATTCTTGCATTCTTTCGTCTCGTGTCCAACTCCCCATTTACTTGGCCGACAACAAGTCTTGAGTCCGAGAACATATCTACGGCTTTTCCGCCCAGCTTCTGAACCATTGGCATTCCTTTTAGCAAGGCTTCGTATTCTGCCTTATTATTCGTGGCCGAGAACCCCAACCTTAGTGATTTTTCAATGGTGATCCTCTCAGGGGAAACCAAAACTAGCCCCACCCTAGAGCCCCTTTGGTTTGCTACGCCATCAACATACACTCTCCAGCACGTGGGCCCTTGTAGGGAAACTGCGCCAACATATTTTTCATCCATGCCTTGCGCTCCTACTTTTTCTTCTAGCAAGGGTTCAGCGAATTCGGCCACCAGATCCGTGAGAACTTGGCCCTTTATAGAGGTACGGGGCATGTACTTAATGTCAAAAGCCCCTAGAATTGTGTCCCACTTTGCAATTCTCCCTGTATAATCAGTACTTCGAAGTATGGACCTGAGCGGGAGTTGGGTTGGACAATAACTGTGTGCGCTTGAAAGTAATGGGGAAGCTTTCGCATGGCTTGAACCACCGCTAGGATGGCCTTTTCTAGTGGTAAGTAGCGAGTCTCTGCTTCATGTAATGATTTGCTCACGTAATAAATCGGTCGTTGTACGTTGTTGTCTGTTCGTATCATAACTAGGCTCACTGCATGAGAGGCCACGATGATGTAGGCGAACAAGACTTCATCTGTCTCTAGACTAGACATGATTGGCGACCAAGACAAATATTCCTTAAGCTGTTGGAAGGCCAAAGCGCATTCTTCGGTCCATTCAAATCCCTTCCATTTATTCAATAGGAGGAAGAAAGGCCTACATCTATCCGTCGACTGAGAGATAAAACGGTTTAAAGCAGCGATCATGCCAATAAGCTTTTGGACCTCCTTGGGATTCCGAGGAGGCTGCAAGCTATGGATAGCTTTGACTTGGTCGGGACTAACTTCAATTCCCCTGTGGGTCACCATGTAGCCCAAGAATTTCCCTGATCCCACCCCGAACGAACATTTTGATGCATTGAGACGTAGCTTGTGTCTCCTCAGAATTTCAAAAATGTCGCTAAGGTCTCTCACATGCTCGGACACTACTTTGCTCTTCACCACCATGTCATTAATATAGACTTCTATGTTCTTCCCCAACTGCGGCTCAAACATTCTGGTCATCATTCTCTGGTAGGTGGATCCTGTGTTTTTCAGACCGAAAGGCATTACTTTATAATGATAGTTCCCAATGGGGGTGACAAAAACTGTCTTTTCTTGGTCGTCTATGGCCAGGGGTATCTGATGGTATCCTTGAAAGGCGTCTAAGAAGCTCATCCGAGAATGCCCAGCGGTCGCGTCTACCAACTGATCTATCCAGGCATAGGGAATGGATCTTTTAGGCAGGCCTTATTCAGGTCCGTGAAATCTACACAGACTCCCCATTTTCGGCTTTTCTTCTTCACCACTACAGTGTTGGCCAACCACTCAAGATAAAAAACTTCTTTGATAGCCCCTGCTTTCTTAAGCTTCATCACCTCGTTCCTAACAGTGTCAGCGTGTTCCTTTGACGGACGTCAGAGTGGTTGCTTCTTGGGAGTAATGGATGGGTTAATGTTTAGGTGGTGGCAGATGAAGCTCGAATCAACCCTTGGAGCCTCATAGGCGTCCCACGCGAACACATCCACATTTTCTTTGAGAAAACCAATTAACTCATCTTTTTCTTAGGGGGTAGCTCCGAGCCGATTTGAAAGAACTTTTCTAGATCACTGCCAATTGAGACCTTTTCTAGATCCTCGTATGTTGCCTCCTCGGCTGATTTTCCACCGGGGTGGTTAGTTGCTATAAACCGTTTTCAGCAGAGGCTGAGGGCTCAAAATTATGTTGGCATGAGATGGCGGCCACCATGCATTGTCTGGCCATGTTTGATCCCCCGTAATTTCTTTGACCTGGCCCTCCGACGGGTATCACCTTTTGGTGCAGGGTGGAGGATACAGCTCCCAGGGCATGAAGCCAAGGCCTAGCTACAATGGTCTTGTAGGGTTAATAAGCAACTACAATGAAATCCACCTCCACCACATCCGAACCTGTTTGTATGGGCAGTCTGATCTGGCCCCTTGGAGTAACGGTTTTCCCCTCGAAGCTTACCAGAGGGGAATCGTATGCCGTTAGGTCCTCGAGTTTTAAGTTCAACCCCTTGTATAGGTCCGGGTACATTACTTCCACAGTGCTGCCCTGATCTACTAGCACTCTCTTCGCATCATATCCTCCAATCCTGAAGGTGACAACCAAGGCGTCATCGTGGGGCTGGATGGTTCCAACCTTATCTTTGTCCGAGAAGCCCAGCACGGGTGAGGCCATCTTCTTGGCCTTTTTGGACTCCCTATTGCCGTTCTCGGCGGAAAGCTAGGCCACGAACATTACTCTAGAAGGACAAGAGCCGGTCCTGAGAGTTTTTAGACCCCTTACAAACACAATTGGATTAACCTAGGTAATTAGCCAAGTTGTTACTTAGTCCAATTTAACAAATACTAGGTTATCATAATCAAAACAATCATATCATGCAAAGAAGCGGAAAGATAAATAATACAAAGATATGATCACCCAGGAAACCAAACTGGTAACAACCTGGGAAGGATTTGACTTAGCTATCCTCAAGGTAAACTTGAATCCACTATCTTATAAGACTTATAAGCCCCCACGCTCGACTTCTTATTGCTACCCACCAGTAGAACTTACTGACATGACCACGTGCAAACTCCGAATCCACGGACTCCTTCTTTCTTGGATTCACCACCAGATACAAGCACACCCGCCTATGTTTTCTTTAAGCTTCAATGGCAGCAACCGAGTTGATCATCAAGGTGTAGATAAAATCTCCTCTTTGAAAACCCTAAGTTTGTGTAAAGGAAAGCTCCTCTAGATCTCACAAGAAATTTACACAAACAGCAATATGAGCAACACTAAAACGTGGCTAGGGTTTGCCTTTTATACTTAGGGCAAATTAGAAAACCCTAAACGTTTTAAACAACTAGAGCTGAGTTGGAAATCTGTAGAAAAACGCATTCTGCCCGAGATTCGATCGATCGAGCCTAAGCTTCGATTGATTGAGCCAGGCCGAAATGCACAGTAACTTCTGCATTAGCTCGATTCCAACTTTACATAAAAGATATAACTTTGAGCAAGACTAAAACACTTCTAAACACATTGTTTTGATCATAGTTTGCCAACAATACACATTAGAGTTCTAAATACATAAATACCTAAGTCTTTAGAACCTAACAGGTCCTTCCCGGAGCGGCAAGAATAACATTAATAGTGCCAATGGGGGGCCTCAAGGAGGTATCCCTTCGGGTCTCAGGAATTGCCTGTCCTTGTTGGCCAGCTGGTGCCTTAATCTGCCTTTTCAGACCAGCTGGTCCAGGTGATTCCTTAAATTTCTACAGTCCTCGGTGCTGTGCCCCAGCTCTTGGTGATATTGGTAATACCGATTTTGGTTGCGCTTCGTAGGGTCTCCTAACATTTTATTTGGCCATTTGAAGAACGGCTCATGTTTAATTTTCTCCAGAACCTGATGCATTGGGTCTCGGAATACAGCGTTGACTGCTTTTGCATTGGCAAGTCCGGATTGTCCTACAAAGTCTCTCCTCGGTCAGTTGTTGTTGTTAAATCGGTCCGACTTGAAGTCCCTCCTCTCCTGGGGGACAACCTTCGCCTTACCCTTCCCTTGCAGCTGGTCCTCCTCCACTTTTTTGTATTTGTCAATTCGGTCCATAAGTTGGTGTATGCTGGTGACAGGCTTGCCAGTCAAGGATTTCCTCAAGCCGTGCTCGATTGGGAGGCCGCTTTTAAAAGTGCTGATGGTGACGTCATCAAATTTGCCATTCATTTCATTATACATTTCCCAATATTTGTCCGAGTACGATTTTAGGGTTTATCCCTCACGCATGGACATTGACAACAAAGAACTCAGGGGCCTAGGAACCCGGCTGTTCGTAATGAAACGAGAACCAAATGCCTGGGTGAGCTGCTTATAGGAATCTATAGAGTTCATCTTCAAGCCATTGAACCACCTCATCGCTATAGGTCCTAGGCTGGACGGGAAAACCTTGCACATCAGAGTTTCGTTCTTGGAATGGACGGCCATTCTTTGGTTAAACTGACTCACATGTTCTACAGGGTCTGTTCGACCATTATAAATGGTGAATGTGGGCTGATGGAAATGCCAAGGTAGCCTAGTCCCTTCTATCTCGCACGTGAATGGCGATTTAGAGATTTGATCCAACGCCTTATTCATGGCGTCATTACTCAGGCCCCTACTGGACGGGCCTCTGTGTTTTCGCCTATGATGGCGCTCGTCTTCGTAAGAGAAAGTCTCACTTGGAGGGGTTCTTGATCTCTACCTATAATCGTTGTCCTCTTCATCATTAAAGGATAGGTCAAAACTGGAAGGAGACCGCCTCCGCTGTGCATGGCGCAGTTTCTTCTTCAAGTAATCTATCTCTTGTTGCATGGCTTAGTTGTTGTTTTGTCTCCGGGATATACGACTGCCTACTTGGGAGTGGCTTTTGCTCGTCTGGGCGGTATGCACACTCCCCTCTCAATTCCTCTCATTTTCCTGATTTTGTTCATGTTCAGGGCCAGGAAAAGTTTCCTGTCATTGGGATCCCACGGGTTCTGTCTGCTGAGAGCCTGCTCGACGCAGGTTCTTTAGGTGTGGACCTGATCCTACCATGTCTAACTATTGCACTCACTAACACATAAGTTCTTCCCACAGACGACGCCAATTGTAGGGTCACGATTTGGGGCCCAAGCCCAAAATGTATGGATCTTGGTCCAATGAGTCCAATACAATGAATTTGTAGAGGGTAGGTCGAAGAACTGGGTTTTAATAAGTTGTACAATGGCTAGTATGGGGGTAAAAGACAATTAAACACGAATAATAGATATTGGCATCCATGGACTTTCAATCCGAGGAGACCACAGTTCTTGCATATTCATCATCCTTAACTTCTTTGAGATAATTATGATTGTTACAGTGTTTTTTCCTCTCCCTTTCCGATCCCCATCTCGTGGGGATCTCTCCCGTTATATAGCCCTATTCGGGCTATCTTGATCCTACACTTGTTGGTCATCTGAGTTCCCACTTGAGTACCCGTCCCATCAGACACCCCCCTTCAGTCTTCTGTGAGTTGAGGTAGCCAAGGCAACACTGTTTAGAAGTCTTCTCCACATAAATGCGGCTAGAAAAGTAGCTGCAATGCATTTAATGCGGTGGTACCAGCTTTTCTTTAGATATTTTGTATTTCCTTCTTCCCTGTATGTTTACATGGCACATTCCTGTCTCTAGGGCCTTACGGAGGGGCCCTCTAATTGCTAGAGTTATGCATTTGAGCTACTTTCGTCACGTCCGAGGAGGTGTTCCTCCTCGGACCATCTTTCACATATTCCTTGTTTATGAGACCTTAATCGGGGGTCCCTTTAGCAACCTTTTTCCTCTCCTCGGACTCGTCAATTGTCCCAGATGAAGCCCTAAGCCCAATACATGATTTTGGGCCTTCATCCCCACATATACTATTTATTTAGCCATGGTTTCTTTTTACGGTAGTTTTCTCTTTTGGGTATGTTTATTTGATGGTTTTTATTAATTGTGTTAGGTCTTTTTCTTGTACTCTTCTTTTGTTTGTGCTTATTAGTATAATATTTTAATATTTTCATTTTTATCGCACTTAATTTTTAGATTGATTTTAGTTGTTTTGTATTAATTAATATTTTTAAGTGATGAATGACAGTTGTTATGTAATTTCTATATAAAAATATAGGAAAATATATTGGTGATTTTTTTTCGTACAAGCCAAATGCAGGAAATATTTTCCATAATTTTTCTTTGGAAAACAATTAGCAAACATTGAAAAACAAGTACTTTTCTCCGAAAATGTTTTTAGCTGAAAAAAAAAAATCAACAAAAACAGTTTATGCCAAACAACGAAGCCTTGGGCAGAATTTGTCCCATATGTTATAAGAGCATCAAAATTGGGAATGACATATGCCATATGTGGAGAAAGTTTAGCATAAAAGCCCCAAACCCCCCACACATATGGACTTGTAAAAACCAACTGTTAGGTTCTAGATATAGATCTTAGAGTCTATAGGTTTTATTAGACAATGCTCAATGTGATTCAAGTCAAGATTCAAGAACATACAAGCTGCAGGAAGAAGATTTCATAATCTGTCTGGTTTGATCGATCGAAAGACAGGCTCGACCGATCAAAAGTCGTATCTGCAGAATTTTAATTAAACCCAAACAGCAGTTCAAACCCATTAAGGATTAGGGTTTCTAATCTACTTCCCCTAGTATATAAAGGAAACCCTAAGCACGTTTTTATGTGGCTTTTCAGAGAGAAAAGAGTGTGCATCTTTTGTATTTAGGGTTTTGTTCCTAAAAAGCTCTCTTATGTCTTCTACCAGTACTATTCCTTAAAGAATCTCAAGATCCGGTATTGTAGAAGTTGCTACCTTCTCTTGTCATCAAAGGTGTTGATGATCTAAACCTTCAAGGGTGGTCTTGGAGTCACAAACAGGAGAGCTTGTGTTGCTAAACCTTTGAGTGGGATCTCAAAGTCACAAACGTGGGTGTTTGTGTTTTGCAAATGCCAAAGAAAGAAGGAGTCCGTGGATTCGGAGCTTGCACGTGATCGTGTCAGTAAGTTCTACTGGTTGGTAGCAATAAGAAGTTGAGCGTGGGGGCTTGTAAGTCTTATTGTATGAACTTCGATTCTTTCTAGTGGATTTGCTTTTTACCTTGAGGATAGCTAGGTTAAATTCTCCCCAGGTTTTTTACCGGTTTGGTTTTCCTGGGTGATCATATCATTGTCTTATTTATTTTCCGCTGCTATATATGATATGATTGTTTGATTGTGATAACCTAGACTTGGAATTTGGACTAAGTAACAACTTGGCTAATTAACTAGGTTAAATCAATTGTTTTAAGGGGTCTAAAAACCAACACCAACTATTGCAAAAAAATTTGCAACAGTGCTACAATGCAATTTTAAAGGTAGAATAGCAATGTAGCTCAATTCTAAAAATAAAAATAAATAAATAAAAAACTAATATTTTATTCACTTACATTATCAATTCCTCTCTCTCTCTCACCAGGTTTTTAGGTTTTTTGTTTTTATTTGGTTTTTGGGATATATTATTTTATTGTATAGAAATATTATTTTAATGTGTTGTATTGTAAAATAAAAGTTGAGATGCTAAGAGTATTATAAAATAGTATGGTATAATTGATAAAATAACTTTTTGAGATGGTAAAATAGGAAGAGATAGAATTTTGGAATGTGAATGCTCTAACGAAGCAAACAACAATGAGATTTTAAAAACATTAATCCACTAAAGCATAAAACACTAATTTTTTCTTCATAAAACGATGTATATATATTCACTTCCATTTCTCTTATAATAGACACACACACACACACACACACACAAAAATCATAGAATCCTTCCATCTCTCTTATACTGACCCATTTACTTTCTTCTCCTCTCATTTCTCTTTGTTCTAAACATATCACAAGTCTTAAACAGGAGTTAGAGAGAAACCAATGAAATGACCAAGATTTTATTACAAAAGCAGCAGAAGTCTCTATTTGAATTATAAATATTTTCACAATTACATAGATATATAATATGTATATTACAGATGACAAATCTTAATTACAGGTATTTAGAAGCAGTATATTTTTTCCTCAAAAAAAGAAGCAGTACATTAATTATGTTCTTCAAATAAATTCAACTATTGGTCTGCTTAATTATAAGAAAAATTTTGTTAATAAAAATATAAAACACTTTTTATTAATAATTAGTATTGACATCTGACATTCAAAATATGTATCAGGGAACAACGGATTTTCAGGTTCACACTCACAGCCCGGTGGACGAGATCTCCTTGAACTATATTTATCTCAGTTCACACCATCAACCATCTTGACACCCAATCAACATCAAAGATGACACATTCAATGGGTTAGGAAATTCATCATTAATAAATATATGAAATTCAAGAAGGAGAACATGCTTTAGGCTTATTTAATTTTCCCTTTGCCTTTAGTGCTGGTGATCTTGCTTCTTTTTTTTTTAAACCCCCCGTGATGTTTGGTTAATATACAGAACGGATCTACATACCTATCATCTCTCTTTTTTCCCTTACCTTTTTGCTTTAAGCTGTGTTTGGTTGCCGTAAAATGTTTTCCGGAAAATACATATTTTCCGGAAATGCTAATTTCTGGAAAAGGAAAATATTTCTGTGTGTTTGGTTGCATTTCAAAAAATTTTCCGGAAAATATTTTCTAGTGTTTGGAAAAGAAGAAAGGAAAACACAAATCCAGACACAAGCCACAACCCAGAAAACACAAATCCAGAAAACCCGATCGCGTTCGCGAGATCGCGATCTCGCCGGTGCGATCTCGCGAAGGCGAGATCGCACGAAGGCGAGATCGCGATCTCACAACGGCGCGATCTCACGTTCGCGAGATCGCGGTCGACGCTTCGCGAGATCACGCCGTCGATCGCGATCTCGATCCGGCGCGATCTCGCGAACGACGCTTCGCGAGATCGCGCCGTCGATCGCGATCTCGATCCGACGCGATCTCGCGAAGGCGAGATCACGATCGACGGCGCGATCTCGCGAAGCGTCGATCGCCGTCGTCGGACTGCTCTTATCCTCTCGCACGCGTGGACTGGAGCTCGGACTGGAGATCGGCGCGGACTGGAGCTCGGACTGGTCTTCTCCTCTCGCGCGCGCGCGCTCTCTCTCTCTCTCTCTCTTTTTCCGGAAATCCTTTGAAGTGAAAATGAAGGCAGAAATTCATTTCCGTGGTCAAACTGAAAATTTCGGTCAACAGGAAATCATTTTTCGGAAAATAATGTTTTCCGTGACAGCCAAACGTATGCATTTTCCAGAAATTGATTTTTGAAATTGGTTTGAAGCCGATTCAAACGCAGCCTTAGTTTTTCTTTTTCTTTTTTTGGCATTTAGCAGTACTGTTATTCTGTAAATAAACAGGATAAAAATATTCACTTTTTGGTTGTAATAAATATGGGACGGTTTCATTTTGCTTCTCACAGATTCAATAGTGTCAATTCATAAGATGAGTCGTTATCATGAAAGAGCCTGTTGGCTGGGATGAGGTTGAATGGTGAGGAAAAAAACAAGTGGCGGGCGGGTCAAGGTAAGAAATGAAATGGAATTCAACGGTGTCAATTCACTGAAATAGACTTGTTACTTCCACGGGGAAAATAAGTCAAGTTATGTGGGAACCTGTTTACATATTAAAACTAGGAAAAGGTTTTGGCTCCAAATCAATTTGGAGTTATATTTGCTCCAATTTATGATATGGCGATTAAATAGATCTATCATTTATGTATGATTTTAGCTGCATGTTTTTTTCTAGTAAATCATATAATTTGTATAAATAATACATATGAATAGTTATATAAATCATCATGTAATAGGTTATTGAAAAGATAATTTTAGACCGATTTGAAGTCAAATTTTGTTTAAACTATTATAAGATGGAGACGAAATTATGGGAATCAAAAACTTAACCAAATAAAATATGAACAACATTTCCAATAGTCCATTTAACTTGAGTGCCAATCGATTCCTTTGTAGGAAGGGAAGCTAATACAAATTTTATTATAAAAAGCTTATAACATTATTTTTACTTATGTAATATCCTAACATCACTATTGCTTTGAGATGTCAGAGTTCTAGAAGCAAAGTCATAGCCAATAGACTTGGGATTTAAAGTTGGAAGTCATCCACTAATTCTTGAGAATCGGAAAGCATGACACGTGACAATGTTTGCATAGTCTATTTTGTAATAATGTAAGACAGAAAAGAAAAAAAATCCAAGAATTTAGACGATTGGACCTTGTGACTTACATCCGCTAGATAAGAATTTAAGGCGCTACGTTTTCTCATTTATTTTACTTGATAATACATTATATTAAAATCTATATTTATAATGGAGACTGCGTACAAGAGTAAATGATAATATGATATTATGATGAACTATAAAATTAAGTATAGAATACTAAGTGTGTTGTAAAAGTAGTTACGTAATATAAAATAAGCAGCTTTTTGATATTATAATAGTAGATAAATGTACAAAATCAGATATAAATGTTCTTAATTTGGTCCTCAAAGGAAATGATATTTTTTATCAATTGCTTTAAAAGTAGGCCTGGCTAATGAAACTCATCATCACTAGCTTGTTGTAAAGACATTGAGACCATAGCATGAAAGCGCCACTCGTTGAAAGTTGGAACAGGTAGTGCTTGACATAATTAAGTTCAGAGGATCCATTGTAGGTGCGTTTTTTAACAATTTATAGAGGACTACTTTGGTAGCAATTAAAGACCGCTAAGTACCTGTCATTTTCTCATAACGGGTCTCAATTGGCTACTCTACATTTACGTGTTTCAATTGATTTCCATGCAACTGAGAAAATATTAAATATAAAAATCACCGAGTTCAACAATGTCGGTCTAAAAGATTTTCGTCAACATATTGGTGCCTTGGACTTTTAGCATATATTTATATGGATTATGGCATCTTTCCTTTCCACATACATATATGGAGTGTAAACAAGTTGACCAGTAATTTTAGCAGGATCTTACCAAAAAAAGAAACAAAATCTGTTGGTTAATTAGAACTTATTGACCGGCATCTAATAGCTTAAGACATTTGTTAATTAATAATTTTTTAAAATTTTTAATATCATTTTCATAACAGAAATATAAAAAAATTGTAAAAAAATCAGTTATTTTTTTTTCTCTTTCCATAAAAATTTTCTTAAAATATTTCATAAATCAATACCTTTAGGACATCCATTATTTTTTTCTAAATTTAACTCTACTAGAAAAGTGGATAAGATTGTGTTTTAGATTTCATTTGGGTTTGGAGGTTACTCTTTGCAATTGTCATGCTTAGGTAATATTCTTTGCCAATTGGGTTCGCCAAACAATAAGTTAATTTTTTTTTTTTGGTTCCAAATACATTACTGTTCTCCAAAATCTTGCTAACAAGTAACAAGCTTCTGTTCTCTCTCAAATGGAAAGCTTTTTTTATTTATAGAGCAAGCAGTTATGTACAACTTTGGATCCTACATTAACGAGGTAAAATGTAAAGCTCTGTGAAATGTTGATTGAGTAAGAAGGATGCTAGTGAATTAATTTGCTCATATCATCAATTTACAACTTAAAGGCCTTTCAACCAAAGTACAAAAAGTACCCCCTAAACTTTGACTTTTACTTTTAGTCTTTCATTGGCCAAGTCATAGAAAAATAAGTGAACAAGCTACACAGAAAAGTGTTAGGTTCTAAGGATTAGGAACTAATGTATTAGAACTCTAATTTGTATTGTTGGCAAATCATGATCAAAATAGGTTTTAGTCTTGTTTAGTCTTGTTAGGTTCTCTCTCTCTCATTCACACGTTGCATCTCCTATAAATATTATCTTCGTCTGTAGCAGAAACCTTCTACCGTTTCAGAACCTCTGAACTCCTCAATATATGAACGCCACCCTTTGATGCACGGATCTCAGTACATGACTAACTCACCAACTTGAAGAAGATGTTGACTGCATAGTTCTTCACTTCATCAACAATGAAGATCAAGAAGCACTTGGTTACAAAACCCTAATGCGCAAAGACGCAGTATCTTCTTTTTTAGAGAATAAGGCATCGGTCACCTTTTTCATATGTTCTCCTTGTATTCTCTTATGTGACAGCTTCTAAAATAAGCCTTATATATGTTTAGGGTTGTGAGAAAAAAAACCCTACACAAATACATAAGCATGGGCCGAAAATCATATCTGAAAATCTGAATTCCCGTAACCTCGATAGATACCTCGATAGATAGTAGCTGTCGAGCCTCGTTAAACCTCGATAGATAGCTATCTGTCGAGTAGCTGTCAAGCTATTTGTCCACAAGTGTCGAGCTATTTGGTCAGCTTTGGTGAACAACTTTTCTTCACTTGTTTATTGGTCCAATCTTCATGGCTTTAATACTAGACTTGAACAACATGTTTCTTGAAGTATTAAACACATCCTAAATCTACCCAAATAAAAGTAAAGTGCGTTTTGTCAAAGGATTAGCCAATTACATAAAATATGTCTTTAACACTAGTTTGTACATGTACTCAAGGGTTAATAAAAGAAATTGATATTTGTTGTTTGTGTACCCTCTATAGCTTAGTTTAGCACTGTCATGCATTGCTTTTGCATTTTATTTATTTAACATAATGTGTATTTTTTGTTTTTGGTCATTAAAATTTTGAAAAACCAAAAAGATTGTTTTGTATTACACATCATGAATATATAATTGAGGTTGGCCTATTATCTTTGCCTAACATGCCTGTGTATTTTTGAGTTTTGGGATTTGAAGGATGATGAAAATGGTGAGTTTTCTCTTTATTTGTGTTTATGTGTGTTATCTTGGAGGGTGGTAGTTCGGTAGTAATTGTTTAGTGTGATGTTTATTTTACACCATATGTTTACACACGATTACAAATTTTCTGTAGTACTTTTTGTGTTCCACTTTATATTCCATCAATCACAACTTGCCATATATTTGCTTAACTTTCCTTATAGAATAGCTAAAGCTTAAAACAGAAAAAAAAAAAAAAAAAAATTAATTAAATACATGACAAGTTGTGATTAATGGAAAATAAAATGAAACACAAAATTAAAAATGATTTAATGCTTTCTCCACACAACAATAAAATAATAATAAAGAAGAAGAAAGATTTGGTGAGTAACATGAATTGTGAGTCACTTGAGCAGTGATTATTATTATTATTTAAATAAACTAACTCATTGTTTTAAAAAGTTGTGATAATATAAATGAGAAAAAGGAAAATATCAGAGTTTTCATAATTAATGATTCAGCCTTATAACTTACATCTATGGCACAAGAGCTTAAGGTGGATAATGTTAGATTTCTCATTCACTTTTCTTAATAATATATATATATATATATATATCTAAAAGTTGAAGCGTAGTATTTATTGTTGCTATGCTCTTATTAAGCCACATCAACAGCCACATCATCTATCTAGCTATTTCCAACCATTTCTCTCCACTACCTTTTTATCTCTCCACTACACTCAACTTTAATGTCATTCTTCATCTATCCCTTCCACTTCCTTTTATTTTGGCTCTTCTTATCCCTATTATATTACTATAAATATGTCATTTTCTCTCCCATTCTATACATATTTTCCTACATGAAAATGGTTATTACTCTCTCTTTCTTTCATGTTTTATTTTTGTGTGAATTTTTTATTTTTTATTTATTTCTACTTTAGTAAACGAAACACAATCAATAGTTTGAAGCAACTCCTACAATAAGAAAAATTATAAATATGATGATCTCTTTTAAGAGAGGGAAATTTTTGAATAATATATTTGAAACTTAAATAATTTAGTTGTGCAGAAAAAAAATTAGGAAAATATAATGCACAAAAACATAATTTAGCAAAATATGGACCGCCTAAAAAATGAATAATATCAATCAAACAAATTCAAATAATAAAATGATGATATATTTTTAGAGATAGTTAAATGAAAAACAATTTTAGAAATTGAAATTTTTCAAGAGAACAAATTATTTTCTACAAAATTTAAATAACAAATTATATATTATACCATAACTATAAATTAATTATCTATTTCCACACATCGTGTGGGTTTGCGACTAATTTAAAATAAAAATCAATAATAATTTTGAATTTAAATTGAATGCTAATTGCTTTCAATCCTATAAATTTCTCTAACAATCAATTCTTTAATTGATTAACCAATTTTATAACTTTTTCCGACAATTAATATCATAATTTAGTCTTAAATCACATAAAAAGTTAATTGTATTTTCCAACAATTCCATTAAAAATAGGCCTAGCCACTACAAATAGCTAATGAAACTAATCAGTCATCACTATCTCATAGGTACTTTGCGACCATAACATGTTACTCGAAAGCGCCACTTAAAAAATCTTCAATTTTTGGGTTGAAATCTGCCTCTCTCTCTCTCTTTTTCTATTTCTTTTTTTGGTTGAGAAAAACAGAATTAAGTTAAGGGTCCATTCTAGATGTGTTTTCTACGATTGATAAGACCATTAATTTATGAAGATCACATCGTTCAACAATGTCGGCCTAATAGGTATTCTCGAACACCAGTGCCTTGTGATTTTTGCATTAGATGGGCCTCTTTTCTTTCCACATGGTAGATATATAAGGTGTGTAGTGAGTACAAACAAATTGATCATGGATTTTAGAAGGATCTTTAGTTAGAACTTTTTGACCGTCGTCTAGAAATTTAGCCTATTTCTTGTGAATTTGCTGCAGGATGCTTGCAATTGTCATGTTTAGGTAATTTTTTCTACCGAGTGTGTTTGCCAAACAATAAATCCAAGGATATACACCGCATTGGAAGGATGGGTCTATCTGCAATGTACAATTTACACTGTACTGTTCAAGTAAACCTACCATTGTCTTACAACATAAAAGTCTTTCAAAGTGAACCACCAAGCTTAGACTTTTTATTTTTCAGTTTTCTAACAAGTATCTTTCATTGACCAAGTCATAGAACAATAAGTGAACCAAGTGCACGACACTAAAAAGTCTTAAAAGAACCCCACAGGCCACAGAAAAAAATTAACCAGCCCCAGCATGCAATTGGATTGTTATAAATAGTAAATACTCATCGCTTGTGTTCCCTCTAACTCAAAAACAAAAACCAAGAATAATGGCTTCCCCATCCCATCTAATACTTCAGTCTACCTTATTATTTGTCCTTATATTTTGCAAATGCATATTTCTTGAAGTAGAGTCTCAGTCTGCCACCTTAAGTATTGTTACAGATAAAGAAGCCTTGATCTCATTCAAGTCTAGAATAATAGAGCCTTTCAACCCTCTGTCTTCTTGGGACCAAAAAAACTCACCCCCTTGCAATTGGACCGGAGTTGTGTGCAACAAGTCTGGCCAGAGAGTGGTTGGTCTTGATCTTTCAGGCTTTGGACTTAAAGGGTCCATCAGCCCTCATATTGGTAACCTCTCTTTCCTACGTTCCCTTCAACTTGGACAAAACCAATTTACAGGTATGCTTCCTGATCAAATTGTCAATCTTTTCCATGTGAGAGTTCTTAACTTGAGCTCCAACAGGCTAGAAGGTGTGCTGCCCTCAAATATAAGCCAATTGACTGAGCTCCAAGTCCTAGACTTGTCTGAAAACAAGAATATCACAGGAAGAATTCCTGAAGAGGTTAGCTACTTGAAAAATCTAGAAGTGTTAAAGTTGGCAAGAAACTACCTTTATGGTGCAATTCCATCAGCCATAGGTAACCTTTCTTCACTCATCAATTTAAACTTAGGCACCAACACTCTTAGTGGTGCAATACCAAGTGACTTAGGCCGCCTTCAAAATTTGAAGGAACTTGATCTTAATATTAACAATTTTTCTGGCACAGTTCCACCATCAATATACAACATATCCTCCCTAGTTTCTTTGGCCTTAGCTTCAAACAACCTATGGGGTGAAATTCCTAGAGATGTTGGAATTAAACTCCCAAACCTTTTAGTTTTCAACTTCTGCATTAACAAGTTCACAGGAAAAATTCCATGGTCTTTGTACAATCTAACCAATATAAAAATTATCCACGTAGCAGACAACCTTTTGGAAGGAACAATACCACCAGATCTAGGAAATCTTCCATTCCTTGAAATGTACGATATTTGTTTTAATAAGATTGTTAGTGAGGATGGTCTTAGTTTCATTACTTCTTTGAAAAATAGCACTCGTCTCAAATTCCTTGCAATTGGTGGCAATCATTTGGAGGGTGTGATTCCTGGATCAATAGGCAATCTTTCTAAGGCTCTCTCAAAGCTGTACATGGGAGAAACTCATATTTATGGTAACATACCCACCTCAATTGTTCATCTTAGTGGCCTTACTTTGCTAAATTTGAGCTACAATTCACTTTCAGGTGAAATCCCACCTGAAATTGGCCATTTGGAGGAATTGCAAATGTTGGTTTTGGCAGGAAATCAATTATCTGGTAGTGTTCCAAATTCCCTAGGCAATCTCCAAAAATTAAACCAAATTGATTTATCAGGGAATAGTTTGGTGGGTAATATACCAACAAGTTTTGGGAACTTCCAGAAACTTCTATCCATGGACTTATCCAACAACAAGTTTAGTGGAAAAATAACTAGAGAAATTTTCAGTCTCCCTAGTTTGAGCACTATTTTGAATCTGTCAAATAACTTTTTAAGTGGAGCTTTACCCGAAGAAGTATCTCTTCTAGTAAATGTTGTCACCATTGACCTTTCTAACAACCTTTTTTCTGGTAATATTCCCAGCTCAATCAGAAAAAGTAAGAGCTTGCAAAAATTATTGTTGGGTAGGAATGTACTTTCAGGTCCAATTCCTAGTACTTTAGAAGAAGTGAGAGGCCTTGACACTCTAGATCTCTCTTCCAACCAACTTTCTGGCTCCATTCCTGTTGAACTCCAAAACCTTCAAGCACTTCAGTCCTTGAACCTATCTTTCAATAATTTGGAAGGGGTAGTTCCCAAAGGCGGAGTTTTTGGAAATCTCTCTAAAGTCCATTTGGAAGGCAACCCAAAGCTTTGTTTGTATTTGGCTTGTGTCAAAACTCAAAGCAATGGAAGAAAGGTAACCAAAGTTATTGTTATTACTAGTGTATTGGTATCATTAGCCCTATGCTTCATACTTGGCTCACTGTTCTACTTGAAGAGAAGTAAATCAAAGATTACAAGAACTTCTGAGTTGGTGAAAGGACAACATCAAATGGTCTCATACAATGACCTACGTCAAGCAACTGGAAACTTCAACCCAGAAAACTTTCTTGGAAATGGGAGCTTTGGGTTTGTATATAAAGGCTATCTAAGGCAAGGAATTGCTGTAGCAGTTAAGGTCCTTGACACTCAGAGGACAAGCTCTTGGAAGAGTTTTCTTGCAGAGTGCGAGGCTCTGAGGAATGTAAGGCACCGGAACCTTGTTAAGCTGATCACATCATGCTCTAGCATAGACTTCAAGAACATGGAATTTCTAGCTCTGGTTTATGAATATCTGAGTAATGGCAGCTTAGAGGACTGGGTCAATGGTAAGAGGAAGAATGCAAATGGGGATGTGTTGAATGTTGTGGAGAGATTGAATGTGGCCATTGATGTTGCCTGTGCATTGGATTACTTGCACCATGACTGTGAAGTTCCAGTGGTGCATTGTGATTTGAAGCCCAGCAACATTCTTTTGAGTGAAGACATGACTGCCAAGGTTGGAGACTTTGGGCTAGCAAGGTTGCTGATGCAAAGAACAGACATTGAACATTCTATTAGCCGTACAAATGTTCTAAAGGGTTCCATAGGATACATACCTCCAGGTTAGTACTACTACAAAATTATAGAGATACTTTATACTTCACCAATTGCACAATGCTTAATATATATATATATATATAAGTAGTCAATTAAGAACCTTTGTTTCTTTCTTTTCTTTTTAATCTTAAGTCCTAACAACATGAAGAAATCATGATAGAATAAAAATCTTATGTCTCACTTATATGTAAAATTAGGTGTGTTTTTAAAGTTTTTATTAACATACTGAATTAACTATGATGTAGAGTACGGCATGGGGGAGAAACCATCAACCGCTGGAGATGTATATAGCTTTGGTATAATGCTGCTAGAGCTCTTTACTGGGAAAAGACCAACACATGAGAGCTTCATTGGAGACCTAAACCTAGTCAGATGGGTGCAATCAGCTTTTCCTGCCAACATAATGCAAGTACTCGACCCAGAGATGCTACAACTTATGAGCAGCCTTTATCATAATGACCAACCCATAAGCCCTGATGTTCAACATGGTTGCCTGATCATAATCCTCGGGGTAGGGTTATCTTGCACAGTTGAATCTTCTGATGGTCGCATTAGCATTAGGAGTGCTCTACAAAATTTGAAGTCTGCAAGGGAAACCCTTTTAAACCAGCTCCCATTGAGAATGCCAAATTGAATGATATTTGTTAGAACTAAGTTAATAATGAGTATGTATGTGTCACGTTCTTGAGTACCATATGCTAAATTCTAGAGTTTATAAAAAATATGCAAAATTCTAGATCTTTGTATTCTCTATAATTTTCTCTACCTTTAGCAGGGTTCTCAATTTAGAAATTATCAAAATATACTTATCTTTTCACTGCATGTGTGAATCTTTTGTAAGGAAATCACACACCTCCATTTTTCTCCCAAGAAAAAAAATTCACGAATTTCCATGATTTGATGATGAGTCGTCCGTTGAAATCTTAAAAGAAAACCATTGATTTTTCAAATACATAATCTCTTTTCACAACCTGAATTTAATAAAACCCCAACAGTTCTCTCTCTCTTGTCCCTCTGTTTTTGTCCTCTCCACAATCTCTCTCTCACGCCAATAACAACAACAACAAAGTTTCTTGGCATTTAGATTTGCAACCGGGACAAATTTGATTGAGTGTGGCCCAAAAAAAAAAAAAAATTGGAAGATAAATGTTCAACCTCCAGACAAATTTGATTGAGTGACAACTTTGAAGAATATTTTTATTTTGAGGTGATCACTATGAAGAATCTTTATAAATATACAGGAGATTCAACAAGAAATTGTTGGCTGTAAGTCTCAGTTGGAAGATATGGAGAACCAGATAAGGTATCCATTTATTGGCACTTGTACAAATTATCCTCCTTTAACTCTAATATGAAATTTCTTACTTTTTAGTATTTTCAATGGAAATATTCAATGTTTAAATTCCCTCTTTTCAATTATTGAATTATTCAAAAAACTAAAAACTATGATATGAAATTTGTAAAATCTTATCTTTTAAATGAGTGAATTGAATTTGTTTTACCTATCATTAATAATTTAAAAAGATAAAAAGAAATAATGGTTGTGAATGTTTGTTTATAAATTTATAAAATTGTAAAGTTTAATCCATTCATTTCAAAAATAAGAACTTCATAGTAGAGAAACCTCTATTACCTAAGAGTAGCCCGTCTCTATATATGACTACATTTTCTGTTTCTCTACTTATGAAATTTTGGAAAAAGAATAAGAAAATATATACAAAGTTAAAAAAAAAACCAAATATACAACACAATGACACCAATATGCACCATCACTAATTCTCCAAAAAAAAAAAAAAACATTACTACTTGAAGACTGTACAAACAAAGAATCAAATTAAAAATTAAAGAAAGCCAAAAGATTACTTGAAAATCAAGGAGAAAATCATTAAACCAATTATCAAAGCTACAAAGAAAACAGGGAAATAGAGAAAAGAGTCTATCCAAGGAGACCATGAAAGAGAGACTAAAATTTGAGAGAGAAATTTTGGAGTCAATAGATATGAGAGAGGAGTAAATTTGTAATTAATAGATATATTTGAATTTTAAAATAAGTGTGGGTATGAGAAAGAGGGAAACACAAAAAAAGAGATAGTTGTGGGTGAGAGAGAAATTGAGATGAGAAAAAATAGGGAGATAGATGTAAGTGAGAGAAAGAGGGAAACTGAGGAAGAGAGAGAGAGAGAGGCGTGGGTGAGTAAGAGAAATTGAGATGAGAAAAAATAGGGAGATAGATGTGAGTGAGAGAAAGAGAGAGAGAGAGAGAGATGGAAAAAAAAAAAGGGAGATAGAAGTGAGTGAGAGAAAGAAGGAAAGTGAGATGAAAAGAGAGAGAGAGAGAGAGAGAGAGAGAGAGAGAGAGAGATAGGTGTGTGGGCGAGATGAGAGAAGAAAAAAAAAAAAAAAAAAAAAAAAGAGGGAAACTAAGAGTCTAAGATTATGAAGAAAAAAAAAAAGAGACATACGCGTGAGTAAGAGAGAGGGGACTGACCATGTATAAAACTCCATTATTCCATCATTACCAATGCTCAAAAATTCATCACCCATCACAACCATATATCAAACAGGTCAGGCTTAAGTTTAGTATCCAGTAATATTGGACCTATACTGAGATGATGACATGTGTCCATTTTTGGACACGTGTCACCATTTGACCAGGTCCAGTGCACTGGATGCATTGGACCTAAACCAAGTCCATATCAAACACCATCAACTTTCACCCACATTCAAAATCCAATTGCACCACTACCAACTACGATAGATGCCATGTACAATATAAGAAACTCCCAAATTCACAATTATTTCCCATTAATCGCCCAACTTTAATTAACCTTTTTCCCAATCTCGCGTTTGAACTCCAAAATCTCCATATTCAGCATCGCAATTGTACATAATCAAATAGCTATTGAAAAATAAATAAACATCGAATTAACCTAGCTACATCGCATGCAAAACCAACCAAATAGTTTTTAATATTCATATGGGGCGAGTTTTCTAGGTGAAATTTTATTTAATACTCGTATGTAAAGCTGTTGATACGCCTTACAACAATAGCGGCAATTTAGTTCAAAATTAAAGGGTTTAATTTAACATTAGAAAAGTGAGGGGGACAAAATGCGATTGACAAAATATGCCTTATAACCCTTTTGATTTTCTCCCTTTTCTCCTAGAGACCAGCCACAAAGTGTGACTGAAATCTTTCCGCCACCAACAACTCTTCATGGACAAAATATGAATCTTCATGATCAAACGAGCCTAAGAGCATCCACAGTGGTGGATCTATAATTTTCGCTATTTAGCATCAATAAAAGTTACTTTATCTATTTTACCTATACACATATTGCAGCAATGGATTTATTTTAACTTTCAACACAATAAAATAATATAAACATCACAATAAAATATTATAACCACTACAATAAAATAATATATACCAATACCAAAAAAAACCCACAGCACCAACCACAACCACCACCACCACCACCACCAGTCCACAGCAAGGAAAAAAAAAAAGAAAAAAACCCAAATCTCGAATCTTTTTCCTCAGCCACAGCCACAGCCACAACCACCACCACCACCACCAGTCCATAGCAGGGGAAAAAAAAAACAAACAAACAAACCCAAAGCTTGATCGATCGAAAAACCCACGAAACCCACGACGAGGAAAGCAGCGGCGGCTTCGACAATGAAACCCAGAGCTTGGATCAATAATCAACGATGAAACCCAGCGACAGCTTGGGGCTTGGGGACGGACTAGGCGAGCTGGGCGATGGGGCTTGGGGAGATCGGCGATGGGACTTGAGGTGGGTCGGCAAGCTGGGTCAGCGGAACAGATCAGCGATGAAGGAGCTGGCCGGCGAGCTAGAGAGAAAAAAAAATTGAGGAAGAAAGAAGAAAGGAGAAGCCGGAGAGAGAGAGAGAGAGAGAGAGAGAGAGAGAGAGAGGGAAAAGGAAATGAAAAAAATAAACAAAACAATATTATTTTAATCCGGGGATGAATAAAAAAAAAAAAATTAGATGTCTGCTACAGTGCACATCTATAGATAGATGTACACTGTAGCAGTTCAGCTAAAAATTTTACCTATGCCTCCACTGCTGCATGGCCGTTTTTGGTATTTTGGTGGAGCTAAAATAGCATTATAGCTATTTAGCTCCACTGCTACAAATGCTCTGAAGTGGAATGGTAAACAATAATAATTTACAGCGTATTGTTTTGGACAAGTTATTGATGTCAACTTGTCCCCATGGGCAGAGTTTTACCCGGTAGGTACTTAATTTGGATACAATAACATTGAGTGCAAGATAGATATATATATATATATATATATATATATTTTTTTTTTTTTTTTTTTTGTGCTGTGAGTGCAAGATATATTAAATGTTAGGTTCAAATTATATGGCATAAATTTTGTTAATATTATCTTAATAATTTTTATTCATTTCTTTTAACAAATCACTTGATAGTCTCTTTATAACATTCAAATTTGCAAAATATGCTATTATAGATCAAGAGTTATTTCATCTACAAAATATTTAAAATTTAGTTGTTTTGCTCCATAAAATTATACACAAAACAGAACTCTTTGTATTTGCAAAATATATTATTACAAATCAATAGTTATCTCATCTACAAAATATTTAAAATTTAGTTGTTTTGCTCTGTAAATTATACACAGAACTGAACTCTCTATTTTTCTCTCTCCAAAATAATATAAATGCCTCTAAAATATCAAAATGTGTTCTACACTTTCAAAATGACTAAAATATCTTTAAACATTTAAAATAACCCAAAATACCTTCTACACTTTCAAAATGACTAAAATATCTTTAAACATTTAAAACTCCAAACCTCCCAAATGACCCCCTGCCCCTCCCCCCCAAAAAAAAAAACCCTTTGAAATGATTGAAATATCCTTGAATCCTCTAACAATACCAAAACACAACAAAAAATAATCTATAATAAATGATAATAAAAATATCTTGAAAACCTCAAAATAACAAAAATAAACCTAAATTGTCTAGAATGACCAAAATACATTCTAAACCTAAAAATGACCAAATTAAATACATCCAAACTTACAAAATAACTAAAATAATTTTAAAGTCTCTTAAAAGATCATAATGCCTTTAAAATGCCTGGTGTGATTGTAATACTTAATCCCTAAATCCACCAAAATGACAAAAATATCCACCCCTCTCCCCCCAAAAAAACAACAAATCATCAAAAAATTATTAAATCCACCTCCCATGTAACCTCTAAAATAACCATGATATGTCTAAACCTTTATGAATTGCCCTAAAGTTTTAACAGTCATACAAAAATAATTTCTAATTGTCATTTTGAAGGTTTCAAGTATTTGTAATTATGCATGTAAATGTGTACTTAGGTAATGATCATTCAATAAGTCCAGGGGGGAAAAGGTTTGAGCTGCGGGGTTAGTAACATGTAATTATCTTTCAAAAAGAAAAAGAAAAAAAGGTAATGAGAAGGCACCATTGTGCACTATTAAGGTAATGATCATTCAATAAGTCTCCAGAAGGAACTTTACACACATACACTTATATTAGGTTAATGTGGAATTCTATCTTAGATAAAATAAAGAACAAAATTTAGCTACAAAATTTGTTGTAGCCTAAAACTACAGTCTTACTCAATATCATTAACATTACTACATATTTTGAAAATCTAACCATTAAATTGCATGTTCTTTACGCTCTTAATACATATGTCAAATTTTACGACAATCAGATATTATTTACTATATAATCTATAAGATTATATTTTATACATAATTTTAAAATACAAAAACTTGCAATTTAAACAATTTATTGATGATATATTTGTTGATCTTTAATTTTTTAGAAATTTTGCAAGCATAAAAGATATAAAAAAAGTACTATTTATCCTAAAATAAAAGGTAAATGAGAGGTTGAACTAACCAAAACGAATAGGTTATATGGGTAAGAAAGTACTATTTATTTAACCCATGGTTTCTTTTTACAGTAGTTTTTTTTTTTTTTTTTTTTTTGGATACGTGTTTGATGGTTTTTATTAATTGTCTTAGGGACAGAGGTCAGAGGGAGGGTGGGTTGAGAACTTGAGAGGTGGGTTTCTCAAAATGACTTCTCAGACTCAAAATCTATGATTTTCTTCTTCTTCTTTTTTCTTCACTGCTGGCGTGTTGGATGCGTCGGAGCCGCGTCGGCGCGTGTCAAAAAAAAAAAAAAAAAAAAGGACACTCGCCGGACACCGGAATCCAGCGAGTCGTACCCGTTCTGATGTCCGACACCGACACGACGCCAAAAATGGCGTGTCCGTGCAACCTAGCTTTTTGCTGCTATCCCACGCTGACTTCTATGGGTATGATTTTGGGCTCTTTCCCAATTACACGTTTGATCAATGTATTAATTTATGCTTGCAAGCATGCAATTGCAAAGCATTCCAATACACCTTTTTCGAGGATACTAGCTCTTGGAATTGTTACCCTAAAACATTATTGTTGAATGGATATCGTTCTTCATATTTCAAAGGAGACATCTATTTGAAACTGCCAAAAAGCAAATACGATTCGTACGTCAATCATGCAAAACATTTCAGTTTAGTTTGCTCAAATGAAGTACGATAGAGTTGGCTAGAACGTATGTAAAAAGTCGTGTAAATGGGACAGTGAAATTCATGCTCTGGTTTGCCTATGGAGTGGGAGGACTTGAAGTTATATGTATCTTTGTGGTGTGGTGTCTTTTGATCAGAACCCAGAAAAGTTTAGTTGCAGACAAGCAAGGCTATGTTATTGCTGCCACAGGATTCAAAAAATTTACTTATGCTAAGCTAAAAAGGGCCACAAAGGGTTTTACTGAAGAGATTGGAAGAGGTGCGTGGGGAGTTGTATACAAAGGAGTATTGTCTGATAAGCGAGTTGCAGCAATCAAGCGTCTCAATGAAGCCAACCAAGGAGAAGGTGAATTTTTAGCCGAAGTAAGCATCATTGGAAGGATTAACCACAAGAACTTAATAGAGATGTGGGGTTATTGTGCTGACGGAAAGCATAAGCTTCTGGTGTACGAGTACATAGAGCATGGTTCTTTAGCTGAAAACCTCTCGGCCGGCACACTTTACTGGAAGAAAAGGTTTGAAATTGCTCAAGGCACTGCAAAAGGCCTAGCTTATTTGCACAAGGATTGCTTGGAATGGGTTTTACATTGCGATGTAAAACCTCAAAACATACTTCTAGATTCTAATTATCATCCAAAGGTGGCAGATTTTAGCTTGTCTAAACTGCAAAATAGAGGTGTTCTTCCTAATTCAACATTCTCAAAGATAAGAGGAACTCGAGGTTATATGACTCCAGAGTGGGTTTTTAATCTTCCTATTACCTCCAAAGTAGATGTTTACAATTATGGAATTGTTGTATTGGAGATGGTGACCAGAAAGGTCCAACTAGAAGTGTTCATAATATAGATGAAGTTGTGGAGATGGAACACGAAAGACTGGTTACATGGGTCAGGGAGAAAAAGAATGGAGAGGTTGCAAACTGGATTGAAGATATCATAGACCCCACAATGGTAGCCAAATGTGATATGGGTAAGATGGAAATTTTGGTTCAAATGGCTCTGCAGTGTGTAAAGGAAGACAAAGATGCAAGACCCACCATGAGCCAAGTGGTTGAGATGCTTCTTCACCATGAAAATGATCATCACTAACATGGTATGACAAATGTGGTCTTTTCATATTATGCTTAGTTTGATTTTCTCATTTGTATGTTCTCCTACTATTTGGTCCTGGACATCTCAGTTTATTGAACAATATCCTTTCCATTTTAAGTGTTTTAAATTTTATTTTATGGATTTAACAATATATAGAGACTACCACATCATTTAAACGTTTTAAATAACATGGTAGTTTGTATTTCTTTAATTTTGTAAAATTTAATCTTAACTATGAAATTGATCTATTTCAAATAAAGAGAATCTTTTTCTCTGTTTCATTTTCATGGAGTTGACTTCTGTATTGCATCATGTATCTTTTGTGAAAGCTTAAGTATTATGCAACTCTTTTGTCTTGTAATATATATTTTCTTGTGTCTTGTCCTTTATTAGAAATATATCTGTTAATGAGTATCTATGTAATAAGATCTCATTCTGGACTACAATATGCAGAATTTTAGATCCTTGTTGCTCTCTATAATTTTCTTTATCTTTAGCTGTTTGTTTTTAGACCCCTTAAGACACAACCAAATTAACCTAGTTAATTAGCCAAGTGATTACTTAGACAAATTATCAAATCTAGGTTAACACACATATATCATATTATTGTAAAGTGCGGAAAATAAAGAACACAACAATATGATAACCTAGGAAAATCAAATCAGTAAAAAACCTGGAGAGGATTTAACCTAGCTATCCTTAAGGTAAAACGAATCCACGATAAAAGAATTGAAGTTTACACAATAGTGACTTAGACCACTAACATCCTATTGCTACCTCAAGTAGGAAACTTACTACCATAATCACATGACAACTCCGAGTTCACGGACTACTTCTTTCTTGGATTCCCAACAAGTACAAGTACTCCCGCTTGTGTATCTTTAAGCTCTTGAATCAGCAACTAAATTGATCACCAAACTCTTGACATCAATCTTGAGATTGGAAACCCTAAGTATATGTGAAGGCAAACACCTCTAGATCTCACAGAAGATTCACACACACAGCATAAAGAGCAACCAGAAAACGTGGCTAGGGTTTTTCTTTTTATACTTAAGACAAAACATAAAACCCTATACGTCAAACAGGCTTAGACTGAGTTGGAAATTCTGCAAAAAAAAAAAAAAATCTACACGACTTTCAGTCGATCGAGTCTAATTTTCGATCGATCAAGCCAGGCAGATTTACACAATAAATCCTGCAGTAACTCGATTCCAATTTTACATAAAAACACATACTTTGGGCAAGTCTAAACAAGACTAAAAACGTTTTGATCATGGTTTGCCAACATTACAAAATGAGGTTCTAAAACATTAGTTCCTAATTCCTTAGAACCTAACAAACTCCCCCTTTGACAATCCGTGACAAAACACAAACTAAACAATTTGCTCAAAGTTACATAAAAACAGCCCATTACAAAAATATTGCCCAACACAACAAATTCAACCTAACTACCATTTATCAGTTGCAAGTGTAAACAACAGCACGACTGAATCAACCTGTATATTCCTGTAACACTTAACAAACACATAAACGCATGTGTGGAAAATAAAAGTAAAATAAAGTAACTTCTTGATTTCACATAACATAAAAAATAAAGAATAACCTCATAAATATAAATCAATAAACAATGTGAAACAAGAAAAATATATCATCAATGTATCTCCCCCTATCATGAACAATCCAATCAAAAACAAAAAATACATCATAAGCCAAAAAAATGTAAATATAGAATGAAGCACCTAGATACAATCTAAAGGCTCCATAGCTCCAAAACATCAAAAATCTCCCCTTAACAACAAAATCTCCCCTACATATGTACTCTCCCTTTTTGTGACGAATCGCCAAAGGGCACTCACTCATCATCAAAAGGAGGTGGCGGAGGCAACCATCTAAAATACTCCAAATCTGCTCGCAAGGCACGAAGCTCATCAAGCATGTCCACCAAAAGTTGACCATGAGCCGCCTGAACGGTCATGACAATCTCCAACATACGTCGAATGTCTGAATCATCCGAGGTAGAAGGTGGAGGGACAGCAGCAGTAGGATCAACAAACTCTTCAGCCATAGTATCACCTACAGAAGAAGGAGGAGGAGGTGCAACACCAGAAGACCCAACCCTAAGGCGTTTAGAGCTTGCTCTCATCTGAGCAGCCCTCTACCTAAGAAAGGTGGCATCGATAGGAGCGATAATATGAACAGGCTCAGACATTGGAAACTCATCTAAACCTAGATGTAACAAAATCCAATGAATAAAAACAGGGAAAAAAAGAGCATGAGCAGTAGAACTACTCCTATGAACCTCAATCAAAAAACGAATAAAAAGATGAGGAAAGCTCATAGGAGCATCAGAGACAAAGGCATACAAAAACGCACATCTCTCCAAAGAAATGGCGTGCAAATAAGAGATAGGCCAAATTGAATGGCAAGAAATCCGAAAGAAAAGATAGTGAATCTCGATCAACTCATGAGAGGTGATCCGAGGATCAGAACTCCACTGGATAGAAGTACCAATAATAAATGACATAATGTCATCAAGGGGCAGAGACTCATTATACGGATAAACAGGTTGCTGGACCAATGGCACCCCAAGAGCAGTAGCCACTACTGAAGGAGTAATGGTGTACTCATCACCTTGTATCCAACTTCTCACAAGAGTGTTGGAATCATAAGAGTGGACAGAGAGGTTCGAATAGAACTTTCTGATTAAGGTAGCCAGAGGAGGATGATCAACATCCAGCAAAGCTAACCAACCCCTACGGGCAAAGTTTCTCCTAGTCTCACCATCTAGCTCGTCTAACAAAACCTTTCTCTCAGCCCAAATGTTCCTACGAAGGTTCAGCTTCTCATAAACTTCCTGGTTTTTCTCACTTAAGAACCTCTCATTATCAAAGGTGGGAAAAGAAGTAGAGGTGGATTTCCTATTAGCTCTAGTCTTCCTAGACATGATGCTAAAGAGCAAAAGGACAAACACAGAAGAGAAGGAAAAAAACAGAAAAACCAAGGGCAGACTGCAAGTTAGCACAAAACAATATAGAAATAACAATTCTATATGATGCATGAACAATATTAACACATGATGCATGCTCTAATGCAGTGAGAATAAGTTCAATTTTACTCCAAGATCATAAAATTGGTTTGAACATAGAGTTTACATCAAAAACCCCAAAATTTGAAAAACCCATTTTCACAAAACCCAACAAATTGATCAATTAACCATTACACAAGAGAGATAACACATTATAATGATCAAATGAATCAATCTAACAAGCCAATTTCATTAAATTAAGCATAATTGAACAAAATCCTCAAATCCGGTAGTTTCAAGCCCTAGAAATTCCAATTTTTCACAAATTATTAAATTGATCAAATTAATCCACATAGAACAATTGGATATCATCCCACAATAAAAACCCATTGATCAATTTCTAAAAAAAAAAAGGCTTAAATCAACAAAAATCTCAATTTCTCTTAGGTTCGAAATTTCCCTTTAATGCATGGCAAAAATGCATGAAAACATGAAAATAAATGAAAAAGAAGGGGTATAAAGGTCTTACCGGCCTTAGATGACAAAAACCCTTGAAGAAATTTGGGCGAAAACGACAAAAATCTTGCTTGGAATCTTAGACCAATCTAATAGAGAGAGAAAAGCTTTTGAAAGTTTTGAAATAGTGTTTGAACACATGAGAAACAAAGGTTTTAAAAAACTCTCTATACAATTTTCAATTGATTGAAAATTAAATTCGATCGATCGAAAATCACTTTCGATTGATCCAACAGTGATCGAGTAGGTCAGATTCAAAACAAAATTTAAATCACATTTTTGATCGGTCGAAAAACAGATTCGATCGATCGAAAATCTGGAAAACACAATATTTTGAAAAACAGAGCAATTTTATGCAGAAGCTCCTCAAAGCATAGTATTTTATGAATAAAATGCATGAGTATGAGATGAAATGCTCTTTAAAAACACTTGTTTTGAACCCAGATTTCTCAAAAATAAGATTTTCAATCAATTATCCTTAAATTCTCAAACAGCAAACATGTTTTGCATAAAACTCAAGGAATTTTCAAACTTGGTTAGCTAAACCAAAATCACACACAATAACATGTACAAAGTTTAGCAAAGAGTAAATTGTGTAGTGTGTGCAACTAGCAAAAACTTGAAATACATGTAAGTTGATATGTAAATAGAAATCAATCACAATTTCTACAAAATTCATCACATAACATTGAAAGAGACTATTACCTAAAGAATTACATCATATAACTCTCATATCTCCTAGAATAAAAACTTGCAATTATGTAAGTTTCTTGATTTGCCTCATAATATACACACCAATTTTATTTGATTAGAAACTTATTAAAATAGTCAGGATAATGTACACACCAATTTTATTTGATTGTGAAGTTATTAAGGTCCAATAATGTACACACCAATTTTAGCATTTAAACCAATGCTACATCTTATGTTCTTTTTGTGCATGTGCTACACTTTCTCGAGTACAAAATCTTACGATATGCACTAAGATGTTCATGATTGGCTAGTAAACAGTGGTGAGATAGTTATTTATGCCTTTCTCAATAAGTTCAAGTCTGATAATCAAAGGCATGTGACTTCAAGATCAAGATCATGTGATCAAAAAATATAAACATCTTCTCACACAACATGCACTACAAAGCTCAGACTAGTAAAGTGTAATAAATAAGCTCATCAAAGCTAAACAAGGTACATACACATGTTATGTAAAAATAAATTGGCCAACCTTGATTTCAAATTCAAGACAAATAATGCAAAACACATTTTGCTTCCCTTTTCCTTCCTTTTTTTTTTTTTTTTTTTTGAAAATAAATAATAAAAACAACCTAGAATGAAATACATGAATGTTATACAATGCAAATCCTAGAAAAGCAAAGAAAACAAAAGCAACAAAGAAGAATGGTCACAAAAAGTAGAGCGATGAAGCACAAAGACCATGAAAGCCAAAGAAGATCAGGGACATAAAATCACACCAATTACTTGAAGAAGTATCTCAAACTTACTTCTATCAAGCGGTTTGGTGAAGAAGTCAGCATTCTGACGTTCAGTAGGGATATACTCAAGAGACACAATCTTTATTTCAACAAGATTCCTAATAAAGTGATATCTAATCTCTATGTGCTTAGTCTTAGAGTGTTGAACAGAGTTCTTAGAGATATCAATAGCACTAGAATTATCACAATAAATAACCATGGTGTCTTGTGATATCCTATAATCACTCAAAAGCTTTTTCACCCAAAGAAGCTGTGAACAACAACTTCCAGCAGCAATATATTGTGTCTTTGCAGTAGACAAAGACATAGAATTTTGCTTTTTACTCATCCAAGCAACAAGATTGGCTCCTACATAAAAAGACCCACTAGTGGTGCTTTTTCTATCATCGACATTGTTGGCCCAATCAGAATCAGAAAATCCAACAAGAGACAGACTAGACTCTTTGCTATAAAACAATTCATAATCACAAGTTCCACCAACATATTTTATGATTCTTTTAACAATTTTCAAATGTGAAACTTTAGGATTAGATTGAAATCTAAAACATACACCAGCACTAAAAGCAATATCAGGCCGACTTGCAGTCAAATACAAAAGACATCAAATCATACTTCTATATAATGTAACATCAACAGACTCACCTGATGGATCATTGGTTAATTTTGCATTTGCAGCCATTGGTGTTCTAACATGTGCAGCCTTGTCAAGTCTGAATCTCTTGACTAGATTTCTAGCATACTTTACTTAGTTGATGTAGATTCCAAAGTCCGTTTGCTTCACCTGCAATCCCAAGAAATAAATTAGTTCACCAACTATACTCATTTCAAACATTGCCTTCATTTCATCTGCAAAAGATTGAGCAAGAGAATCATTAGTAGCACCAAATACAATATCATCAACATAAATTTGAGCTACAACAAAATAATTCTTATCTTTTCTTATGAAGAGAGTAGTATCTGCAAATCCCCTTTTGAATTCATGCTTAGTGAGATATGCAGTCAATCTATCATATCAAGCCCTGGGAGCTTATTTCAAACCATAGAGGGCTTTCTTCAACTTGTAGACATCATCCAGTCTGTGAGGATCAACAAAACCCTTTGGTTGTTCAACATATATCTCTTCTTGCAACATTCCATTCAAGAAAGCACTTTTGACATCCATTTGATACAACTTGAAATTCAGATGACTTGCTATGGCCAAAAATATCCTAATGGATTCCAGTCTTGCTACCAATGCCAAGGTCTCATCAAAATCAATCCCTTCCACTTATGTGTACCCTTGAGTAACAAGTCTTGATTTATTTCTAATAACTGTATCATGTTCATCTAACTTGTTCTTAAAAATCCACTTAGTTCCAATCACATTTACTCCCTTTGGTCTAGGAACTAATTCCCACACATCGTTCCGAACAAACTGGTGAAGTTATTCATGCATGGAATTAACCCAATCAGCATCTTGAAGTGCTTCATCCACCTTTTTCGGTTCAAATTGGGATAGATAGCATGAGTGAGTAATTACATTCAAGGCTTTTGATCTCAATCTCATGTTATCATTTAGACTACCCAATATATTTGTGGCATGGTGATTCAACTTAACTCTAGAAGATGGACCTTTGACCAGAGATGTGGAGGTACCTTTCTGTTCTGATGGAGGACTAAGCTTACTTTGTTCTTGTTGAGTTTCATGAACCAATGTGGATGGTTCTGAACTTGATGGTACTGAAACTGTATCATTCAACAACAGCAGCTCTTCCTCACTATGCTTCCCCACATAATCAACAAGAAGTGAATCATCAACTTCCATGATCTTTTCTTGAACTGGAGAACTATTTTATGAATGACTTTCAGAACTTAATTCATCGTTGATCACAACATTAGAAGATTCCATGACTGTTTTGGTTCTCAGATTATACACTCTATATGCTCTACTAGTGGAGGAGTGTCTTAGAAAGTATCCATTGTCACTCTTTGCATCAAACTTTTCTAGGTTCTCTCTATCACGTAAAATGCAACAGTCACTGTTAAATATCCGAAAATATTTGACAACAAGCTTCTTTCCTCTCTAGAGTTCATAGGGAGTTTGCTTGGAGTCAGGTCTGAAATACACTCGGTTGAGTGTATGGCAAGCAGTGTTAACTGCTTCTCCCCAGAAGGATTTGGGCATCTTTTTATTGTGTAGCATGACACATGTCATCTCTTGAACAACCCTATTCTTCCATTCCATTATTCCATTCTATTATGGTGTCTTAGGTGATGAGAACTCTTGATGCGTGCCTTGATCATTGCAAAAAGTAGCCAGCTTTGTGTTTTCAAATTCTCTTCCATAATCGCTTCTGATTCTAACTATCACAGTATCTTTCTCAACTTGCAATTTCTTGCACAAATGAATCATCTTCTCAGGAGCCTCAGCTTTATCTCTCAAAAGCACAACCCATGTATATCTAGTAAAATCATCTACAACAACTAGAATATACATTTTTTCACCTATACTCTGAACTCTGGGAAGACCCATGAGATCAATGTGCAACAACTCAAGAGGTTTGGAAGTTTGAACTTCAGTTACAGACGAATGCTTGGATTTCACTTGTTTACCCATCTGATACGGTCCACATATACACTTTTTTATCTTATCAAACTTGGGCAAACCAATAACTGTATCACACTTGGAAATCTTCTCTAATTGCTTGTGACTTGCATGTTCCAACCGTTAATGCCATAAGCCAACTTGATTGATTTTTGCACTAAAACACTTATTACTTATACTTGGTGTTATACCATAATAGTTGTTAGCAGTCTTCACACCAATACACATACAGTCACCTCCTCCATCAAGTATCTCACATTCATACTTAGTGAAGAGAACATTCAGTCCATTATCACAAATCTAACTGACCAATGCTGAGTAAGTTAGCCTTCAACCCATCTACATACTAGACATCTTCAAAAACTGGCAACCATGAAATTTCCACAGTTCCGATGCCTCTAATCACAGATTTGCTTCCATCTCCAAACGTGACTGTCCCAATCTTTCCTTCAAAGAGTGTCTTGAACAAAGCTTTACTACCTATCATATACCTGGAACAACCACTATCCAAATACCAAAGACAAGAATCATGTGCCTTTAAGGCGGTTAAAGCAATATAACACACATAATTATCATCACATGTAATTATACCAAGATGCTCAAGGAAAGATTTAACAAAAGCAACAAGAGACAAGAACAACAAGTAGACAAGATGGCATATTAGCAATAAGATCTTCCAAGAATCCATGACAAAAGAGCTACTTGCTCTGATACCACTTGTTTGTTTTTAGACCCCTTAAAACACAACCAGATTAACCTAGTTAATTAGCCAAATGATTACTTAGAAAAATTATCAAATCTACGTTAACACACATATTTCATATTATTGTAAAGTGCGGAAAATAAAGAACACAACAATATGATAACTTAAGAAAACCAAACCGGTAAAAAACTTGGAGGGTGATTTAACCTAGCTATCCTCAAGGTAAAACGAATCCACTATAAAAGAATTGAAGTTTATACAATAGCGACTTAGACCGCTAACATCCTATTACTACCTCGAGTAAGAAACTTACTACCACGACCACGTGACAGCTCCGAGTCCACGGACTACTTCTTTCTTGGATTCCCAGCAAGTACAAGCACTCCCACTTGTGTATCTTTAAGCTCTTGAATCAGCAACTAAATTGATCACCAAACTCTTGACATCAATCTTGAAATTGAAAACCCTAAGTGTATGTGAAGGCAAACACCTTTAGATCTCATAGAAGATTCACACACACAACATAAAGAGCAACCAGAAAACGTGGCTAGGGTTTTTCTTTTTATACTTAAGACAAAACATAAAACCCTACACGTCAAACGGGCTTGGGATGAGTTGGAAATTCTGCAGAAAAAAAAAAAAAAAAAAAAAAAAAAAAAAAAAAAAAAAAAAAAAAAATCTGCACGACTTTCGATCAATCGAGTCTAATTCTCGATCGATCGAGCCAAACAGATTTACATAGTAAATCTTACAGTAACTCGATTCCAACTTTATATAAAAACACATACTTTGAGCAAGTCTAAACAAGACTAAAAACGTTTTAATCATGGTTTGCCAACATTACAAAATGAAGTTCTAATATATTAGTTCCTAATTCCTTAGAACCTAACATTAGCAGTGTTCTCATTGTTAGATATTCGAAATATACTTTATCTTTTGTGTGAATCTTTTGTGAAGAAATCGCATACCTACATTTTCTATATATAAAAAAATCATGTATCTCCATCGTTTGATGATGAATTGTTCACAACCTAATCACAACCTAATCTTGAAAGAAAAGCCTTGATTTCCCAAACACATAATCTCTTTTCACAACCTAAACTTACAACCCGCCCCTCCCCCAAAAAAAAACAGTTCTATTTGTGTCCTCTCCACAATGTCTTTCTCTCACCCTCACAACAACAACAACAACAACAAAGTTTCTTGGTATTTAGATTTGCAACTGGGACAAATCTGATTGGATGTGGCCGAAAACGGTGACCAAAAATTGGTGAAGGCAATGTGAGGAGCTGTGAGGGGTTGGAGACAAAAATGGTGGAACGGATTTGATTTTTATTTTTACTGAGGATTTATGAATTTTGGGATCTGGGGTGATAAAAATTGTGAGTTTTTCTCCTCGCAGTCATCATTGTTGTTGTTGTTTATTTATTTATTTTATGTATTTATGTGTGTGTTCTCTTTTGGAGGGTGGTTGTTAGGTAGTAATTGTTTGTTTGGAGTGACCAACCCATAAGCCCTGATGTTCAATCCCCGGCGGTGGGTTATCTTGCACCGTTGAATCTTCTGATGCCCGCATTAGCATTATGAGTGCTCTTTACAAATTGAAGCCCGCAATAGACACCCTTTTTAAACCAGTTCCCATTTAGAATACCAAATCAAATTATATTTGTTAGAAATAGGTCAGTTAATGAGTATTTGTGACACGTTCTTGCGTACACTATATGCAAAATTCTAGATCATTTTTACTCTATAATGTTCTTTATCTTTTGCAGGATTTTCATGGTTAGAAATCATCAAAATATACTTTATCTATCCACAACATGTATGTTAATCTTTTGTGAATAAACCGCATACCTCTAATTTTCTTAATAAAAAGAAAGAAAATCACATAACTCCATGGTTTGATGATGAGCCCTCCGTAGAAATCTTGGAAGAGAACCATGATTTCTAATTGATGGTAGCTGCAAGATAAGAGTGTTTGTGTGGGAGGGGGAGGAGAAAACTACTCATAACACTAAGTGAAAGAAAATAACAATTTAAATGGGCCATTGTTATTTAGTTAGGGTGAGAATATGGGCTTCCTCATATATTTAAAAAGAATTAGCCCATCCCCGAAAGAATAAAAGAGACATAATAGAAAACCACATTCACATGATCACTATATCTAGCAATTGGGCAGAAAATAAATCTAGGGGGTAAGCTATGAGCCTAATGTCAGTTTGATATGTCTTAAAATAGACTATGTATTGTAAGAAAAATATAACAATAACAAAAACAACATGATTTTTTTATTTTTTTAAATGAAGGACAATGGTAGAATATGCCCCAATTTTTTTATCATAAGAGATTACATAATTCAAATGCATAAGTTATCACCTTAGAACAAAGGAAATGTGTCTTACAATATCAAGGAATACACACCACATGGCGTAAATAATTAAAAATAAATGTTAAAGGCTTAAGTATAAATGGAGAGGATCACATTCCAAGCAAGGGACACAATTATTCACATAATATACTCATTACTTTTTTTTTTAGATAGTTTCTGTAAAAGTTGTGATTTACAACTATTTTGTGTTAGCTTTAATTTCGTACCAAATTTGATTGTAATTATGTTCAATCTTATGTACCCTGCATTATATGTGAGATTTCATTGTAAGGGTTATGTGTGACAGAAAGTGTGAAGACTCAAGGCAAATTGAAGATCAAAGGAGTTTTCGCGAGTAGCTCGCGAGAAGCCTTCCTGCAAAGTGAAGCGTGTGCTCAGCACATGACTGGAATGTGAAGAGTTATGACAGATGGTGACAGTTGGTTTTCGCGAGTGTCTCGTGGGTAAGGCCTTCCCGTGAAATACCCGCGAAACATTCTATTTTGCTATTTTGTCATATCTGATACATCTTATCTCTACCCATACTATATATACCCACATATTGAAAGGAGTGTTTTTCATAGAGAAAACCCTTGCCATTACCCTTGAGAGTGAGAGATTGTCATACCCATAATCCTGTACACAATTCATTGTGGTTTTCCTCAACTCTAACCTCTCCATTTCCAAATCCTTGAAAGGCTGATAGCCCAAACACTTACCACACATATCCTGAATATAAACTGAGGTTTTGGTGCTGTTGAGAAGCATTGGAAGAAGCCATTTGTTTGGTGGATGTAATCGGGTTGAATTGCGTGATCCGGAGAGCTAGAGAAGACAAGGCTTCATCAAATCAGTTGGTAGTAGGAGCTTGGAGGGCTCAAGTACATAGTTTAGATTAGGCTTGGAGGGTCTTTTGTTATTCGTGTACTCCAACTTATTCTCTAGTGGATCGATTTACTGCTTAGAGGGCGGCGAAGAGGGTTTTTGCCGAGTTTTTCGGTTTCTTCTTCGATAACACATCGGCATATTATCTTGTGTTCGCATTCTTCTTCCCTACTCTTTTAACTTTCATTTTACTACTGTGATTTGATGAATATGGCTTAGAGTAGTTATATTGTGTATACGCTCGCATTTACTCTATTCGGCACTTAGTTTAAGTTAGAATAAAATCAACTGAGCCGTAATTTTAATTTAGGGGTCTAAATAGCTCTTGTGTTTTCACACAAATTCAAGCTTTTAGTTTCAATCTATGACATTCGCTCCTGATAATAGTTCTTTATCATTAGACCATGACACTAGTTGGTTTTTGGTTTAGGCGGAAATTCAACCCTAAATCTCTTATTCAATCATCAGAAACTTTACCAATTAAACTAACTAGAATCCACTACTCATTACTCTTATTATTATAAATTTATAATAGGTTGCTTTGTAGCCGATTTGGTGCATATTAGCAAATAAGTAGTTTGATTTCGGTTGTTGTACTTTAATGTATCGATGTTACTTGTTTTCTAGTAGTTCTAGCCTCTATTTGTAGCCTAAATTGTAATGTATTTAATTTTACTGGTTATCTTTATTGCATTGAACATTGACATAGTCAATTACTTAATTTAGTATTACATTTCTCCTCGAAGCATGTATCATATAAGAATGAAATTATTATCGTATGTTTTGTTTGTTTGTTAAGTGAAAAATAAAAGTAGTATATGAAACTTATAAGTGTTAGTCCCACACCATTTAAAATAATGTGATTATTTTTAACAAAGTATTGTTGATAGTTGATACAATTCTCAAAACCAAAGCTTATCTAGAAAAATCAATTATCCAAATAATTGAACAAAATAAATGATTTATCCCTTTGAGAGAGAGAGTAACAACTAGATAGCAAGGTCACATGCAAAACATTTGCTGCCTTAAAGTATCACATAACTTATGCTAAAAATTTGTTTTTATATCTTATAATTCCTATTGAAAATGGAATTCAAGGAAAAAAAAAAGTCATCAACTTATGGTAAAAAATTAAATACAAAATAAAAGGAAAGAAAATATGTAAATTACTTTATAGCATCATTTTGTTAAGGACTTTAAGAGCATGGAATTTTAGGTTTACAAATTTGATCTTATAGTTAGAACTTTTTGTGAGAGAGAGAGAGAGTGGACCGAATAAACCAAAATGCTATGTTAATGTGATTTAATAGGAGTATAGCAACAATAAATAATTCATTTCAGCTTTTAAATATTATATAGAATATAGATAAAGTCCTTCCATTAAGGTTAATACAAACCCATAAACCTTTATAAATGGATTCAAACGATAGTATACCAATTGATATGATGTTTTGTTAGATTGACACTAAATCCTAAAAATAGTACAAACAACCATTTATAAACAAAGTCAAATAAAGCCCTGAAGGCACATCAAGACCAAGTGATGCAAATTTTGGTTAGATCAATGGTAAAACAAAAGAAAAAATGGTATAATCAAACACATACAATGGTTAACTTGTAATTTTCATAGTACCATACATAAAAAAAATATGAATCCCAAAAATGTTTTTCAATCGGGGGAAGAAAACAAAAAATGCAAACAATTACACTCATTTCACAACCATTTTATGTAGCAAATTGTGATTGGTTATTTGTTGTTTTTACAGGAATATATAATTTTTTTTTGACCACTCACGATTAATTACATCAAATAATTGTAAAAATAATTAAATAAGGCAGAGTTTGGATTCAACTTATTCTGCGTTTGCGTTTTTGTGTCTCTTTTTTTTTTTGCCTGCCGTTGTTTTTGACTTTTCAACCTGTTCATTGTACACTTTTCATCAACTCATGTACTGTTCAAAACAAAATAAGCGGTGGAATGCACACCGGTGGGTCCCATTTACTGTTCACGGATCCACAAACTTCACTTTTCAGTAACTTTTTCATTAAAAATGGATCCCACGATACTATTCACACATTTAAAAATTATTTTGCTACAGTGTTTTCAGTTTTCAGTTTTAGCAAAATAAGTTCTATTCAAACAGACCCTAAGTATAAAATTGGTTGTAATATTAGAAATTTTCAAATACAAAAGGTGAAATAGATTTTTATTTATTTGTTTGGAGAAGCAAAAGGTGAAATAGATGGTGCCTATTTATGGTGCCATTTTCCACTACAACAATATAATAGAAATGCACTATGCACAATTGTACACCATTGGTCAATGGTCATTAAAACCATAGGGAGCGGTTCAATTAAAAACATGGTAAATATAATCAAAAGCCCGCCGAGTCACAAAATTACATTACAGAAACCCGGGAACATAAAAAGTTTGCCTTTAACGTTTTGTCATTTTGCTCAAATTCCAAAATTCCCACACAAAATTTTGAACCAACCATTGATAGTTAAAAAAACACAAAAACTTTCAAAACTCAAAACAAAAATAAAATTTTTTTCCCACACACGCCTCTATCCCAAAAGCGCGTTTTTGAAAAACAAACAATCGCGCTCATTCTCATTTTCTTTCTCATTACAAAACCCTTCTCTTCTCTCTCACAAACTCACCCCAACTCTCTCTGCACACACACACTCTCTTTCTCTCTCTTTGTCTAAGCACCTAAGAGCAAAGGAGAGCTTCCAAGGTTTCCCAAATGGCAGAGCAAGAGAACTGTGTGCGCATCACTCGCGCAGCCAAAAAGAGAGCCTTGTCTGCAGCTTCAGGCTCACCTAACAAGAAGCGAGTGGTGTTGGGGGAGCTTCCGAACTTGTCAAACGTTGTTGTTCCGGTGAACAACAAGCCTGTAACGAAGACAAAGCCAAAGGCAAAGAAGGCATTAACGACAACGTTAATAAGGACAACAAAGGGTAGTCCCACAAAGGTGGAAATCGATGATAGTTGTGATGATCCCCAACTTTGCGGAGCTTATGCCTCCGACATTGATGACTATCTTCACAAAATGGAGGTAAAGACACAATCTTTTTGGTTCATAAATTGCTTGGGATTTTGTTTTAGCCATTTTGGATTAATGGGTATTTGAATTTGGGGCTAATTTTGAAGATGGGATTTTTTATTTTTATCATATAGATAGAGCTAAAGATTCAATTTTTAGCCATTTTGAACTAATGGGTGTTTGAAATTTGGATTTTTTTGATGTGGGGGTTTGGATTTGGGGCTAATTTTGAAGATGGGTTGGTTTTTTTATAGATGGAGACAAAGAGAAGGCCAGTGCCGAATTACCTTGAGAAGGTTCAGAAGGAAGTTACTGCTAACATGAGAGGGGTTTTGGTGGATTGGTTGGTTGAGGTTGCAGAGGAGTATAAGCTTCTTCCAGACACTTTGTATCTCGCTATTTCATATATTGATAGATTCCTATCTTTGAACGTTGTCCATAAGCAGAAGCTTCAATTGTTGGGTGTTTCTTCAATGCTAATTGCCTCGTAAGCCTCCAAGTCTTTCAAACCTTTTGTTTTGGGCTTAAGATAAGCAATTGTTGTTTTATAAAAATGGGTATATGAGCAATGCTAGTGATGTTATAAATTTTACTTGTTTAATGTTATAAATTGATGTGTTTACTGTTAAACAAATCAAAAAAGTTATTTTTTTATTACGTAGTTTGTGTCGTTAATTATAATATTAATCATATCAATTTGTAGATATTGTGTAGTGAATTGATAGTATTTTTTTAAGATGAGTTTTAATTCCAAGGTATTGTACAATCAATTGGGATCATGTCTTGTGAAGTGAAGCATAAGTTATTAGTTTGAGTCTCTTATTCCCTTTATAAATAAAAATAATTCTTTGAAATTTATTTGTTGTATTGTTTATGTGCCATCAATCATAATCTTGATTATGTTGGTTTGTAAATATTTTATGGTAAAATTGATAATAATTTTAATATTATGGTTTAAACCTAAGGGATGGTGCAATCTACTTGGTTAAAAATTACTAACCATAAAATAGTTTTATAAATATGGGTTTTCTTTGTACTCACAATTATTGGTTTTCCTATTGTGATGAATAGGAAGTATGAGGAAATTACTGCTCCAGATGTGGGTGATTTTTGTTACATTACGGATAATACATATCCTAAGGAGGAGGTGATTGTCTTTTTTTCTTTTTTTACTTAATTGTCATTTTTCTTTCCCATGTGGGTCTAAGTTTTATTGTTGTGATTTCATTAATATTGGTTTCATTGTGGTTGTAAAGGTGGTGAAGATGGAGGCTGATATACTCAAGTCACTAAAGTTTGAAATGGGCAATCCTACAGTAAAGACATTTTTAAGGTAAGGACACTGTCAAGACGCTGTGTATTTTCCTCTTTGTTCGTCACTAATTATCCATAAATGAACCAGTGTTACAGTTAAACATTTAAATGATACATTCAACTGATTATAGTTATTTTTTTCCCCGTTTTGGTTTGCAGAAGATTCACTAGCGTTGCTCAAACGAACAACAAAGTAAGTTAAATGTCTTCTTGGCCCTCTTGTAAATGTTCCTGATTTTGAAACATTTTTGTTATTGACTCATTGACTTGTGCCTTCTACAGAGTCCCAATTTGCAGTTAGAGTTCCTTGGCTATTATCTTGGGGAGTTAAGTTTGTTAGACTATAACTGTGTGAAATTCTTACCTTCCTTGGTGGCTGCATCAGTTATCTTTCTTGCAAAATTTATCATTCAGCCAATGATACATCCTTGGGTAAGAGCTTGACTTTTGAGACCTGCTATTAGTATGACTTTTTGATTTGAAAGCACTTACAAGTTGTATGCTTTTCACAGTGCGCAACACTGCAACAATATTCTGGATACAAACCAGCTGATTTAAAGGATTGTGTTCTTATCATACATGACTTGTATGTTAGTAGAAAAGGAGGCTCTTTACAAGCCATAAGAGAGAAATACAAGCAGCATAAGGTATTTATGGTTAAACATTTATAACTGAAGTTGATGTAAATTTTCACATAATTCAAAGAGTAGTGATCTAATTTCATAAACATCGTTTTCTTGGAAACAGTTCAAATATGTGGCAAGTATGCCTTCTCCTCCAGAAATACCTGCTTCTTACTTTGAAGATCTAAAAGAATGACAGATTGGTATTTGGGTTATTTATGGATAACCAAGTGGAAAAGTTGAATGTGGGATGGAAATGGATGTTTCATTCAGTAGACGACTTGCTTTCAGTTGCACTGGCTAATGTTGAGTGATGGGAGGTTCTGCAAACTACATTATGTGCTGTGAAGGTTGGCAAAATTCTTTTGGATAATTGCTGTGGCAGGAGGTTTTAGGATGGACAAATTTCTGGTGAAGAGGGGCAAATAACTTAACATCAATTCCACTTGTAAATGGTTATGCACCTCTAGGTTAGTTAGTCTTACTTTTGGCTTGTTGTAACTGGCTTGCATTTTGTTCAACACTGATTAATTGAGCTTGTCCATGATCTGCTTTTATGAGTCCATGGTAATTTAGCTATTTCTTTGAATTATATTTATGGAATGTGATTTTGTGATGCAGAGTACTTTGAGATTAAAAGGAAGCTAGAGATGTATGCTATGGAGGAATGTTACTAGAGCTACTATAGTTTTTTATAGTCTGCTCCAAAATGGCCAGCCAGTAAACCCAGAATGTTACAGTGATTGCCTTGTTGGTGCATTAGAGTTGCCACCTCAAACTGGAAAATGTTCCCTTCACCTACCAAAACTCTGATCGAGGAAGCCAAGTATTGATTGTGAACACGAAGACATCCCTGGAAACGTGATTTCTGTATGTTTCCATCAGTTAAGGATGGTAGGTTGTGTAAATATCTAGTTGGGCAGATAGTCAGTGTGACTGTTGATGAGTAAACTTCAAGCTTGGGCACTGATTCAAAATTTTGGGATCCTGCAATCAATTGCTAAAAGAACATAGAATAAATTTTCCAATATCTGACAGACTGATTCTTTTTAACCTCCTCCATAGGGTGTAATTGTAGAACAATATTTATAAGTTGACTTTATTTTCTCTCCATTGTCGTAGTAGCAGACTAGCAGCATTATCTCTATGTGATGTCATATTTATTGGATTTTATGGGAAATATATCCATCTTTCAACAATGGATTTGGTTCTAATTCTCCATTAATATCTACCAGGCTAATCTAGCAATTGTGAATTTGCCCATCAATCAACCCAATATATTGATCTCCAGTAGGGTCATGATGGCCTATTTTACAGTCCTCCATCACATTTCCATCTGTTGTCTACGAAGGAAAACACATTCAAGATTTTGCGTGAAGCAAAAGAGAGAGCCTTTTGTGTTTTTGGCCGTATGAACCTGTTGTGTATATATATGCTCATGTGCAAAGAAAAGATGAAAAGTTCATTAGACCATAAGAGGTAACTAGCGCTACTAACCGGATTTTGTAATAAAAGCAACATTAGCATGTGCATGGGAAATTAAATGACCAAATTTTACTTCTAAAAATCTTATGGACTACTTGCTTCTCACTTGTTCGATATTTTTGAATTTAGGAAAGAAAACAAAATGGAGTTGCTAAATTAGTTATATAACCAAAAGAATAAAATTAGGAAAAAGTGGAGATGACCTTTTCAATTGCTATTCAGGGGATTAGATGTGATAGCTCCAAATCGGCTTGGAGCTAAAATTATACTCTAGATGTAGTGGTAGTTTGGATAGCACTTATTAGTGCTGTGTCTGTGTTTCCTCAGTTTTTTTTTCCTTTTCAGCCGCAATGGTTGACCTGTTCTTCTGTGAACAGTGTACTTGTGTATTGTTCACAGGTCTCATAAACTCCACTTTTTATCAACTTTTTCATTAAAAATGGGTCCCACAACACTATTCACACATTTAAAAATTATTTTGCTACAGTGTTTTCAGTTTTTAATTTTCAGTTTCAGTAAAATAAATTCTATTCAAACAGACCCATATGCTTAAAGTCAGACTTCATAATTTCACAAACTAATTCGTGAATACACTTTTATGTAGAGTTTAATTGATTTGATAATCAAGCTTAAAACTAGGATTGAACTTGATTGTTTCATGAATAAACAAGTATAAATAAGTTTTTCCTAAGCACTTCTTTACTCATTTACAACCTAAATAGTAAAAGCTTTATTCTATCACATTGCTTTTTTGATGTGGTTATTTCACATCTACTTTTATTTTTTAAAATGTGGACATTCTCATGTAATTGTAGACATGCGAAGTAGTAGATGTATTCCGATGTGAAAATATATTTTTTCAATAATAAATACTTTAGGAGTGTGTGTAGTTCCTATCCTATCCCACACATATCAAGTGAGGTTGGAAAATTACTAACCCAATCCCACCGGCTGATTTTTTATTTTATTTTATTTTATATTTATGGTTGCTGTTAATATTAAACTATAACTTTACCATTCATCAACCTTAAATTATTTTTTATCATGCACATGAATGGTTATCATGGTAGAATAATTTATATTGCATTACTGGTATTTTGATATGTAATAATTATAGGGGACAGGCGAGTAGGCGACACACCATGATGGAAAATTAAAGCTCAAAATTATTGCCTAAGTAAATTACCATAAACTTTTATCATGCAGATAACAGAAGGAGATGCTATTGATGGTCAATCAATTTATATTGGTCACGCATGCCCACCATATGTCTTATGCTGTGAAACAGGTTGATGTTATTAAGTTTTTTTTTTTTTTTTTTTTTTTTTAAGAAGGTATTAAAAATTTTGGAATAAATGAATTCCATTATTTATAATTTTAAGTATACTAAACAGACTAACCTCATATTTACATGTGCACCAATTTTACATTTTTTAATTTTTTTTTTTTTTTTAAGATGTTAGCAGTAAACAAAAATGTCCCTATCGTCAACAGAGTTAAGAATTATTGGTGGTGATTGTCGGTGGAACTTTCTACCGCATGTAGAAAACTCGTATCTCGTCATATACTTTTGGGATTTTTTTTTTTTTTAAATTACAAAAAAAAACATACTCAAAATTTGTCACCTGTGAGTTGTGACAAATAAAACCTAGATTTTTTAAATTTATCTTTTTAATTCATAGACTTTATAAATTATTACAATTTAAAGTTGAAAGTTCAAATAATATGTAAAACAACTATGAACGTTTAGACCTTCAAATACAAAACTACCAACACAATCTTATAATTAAACAATATATGTGCGGAATATGAAATATAAACTATAACAAATAGGTAACACACTCTAAACCATAACTAATTACAATCACAGCAGTAATTAAAAGGTAAAGAGAAAGGGAAGAAAGGTGTATACACAAAAATAACACGGCGATGTGTTATCAGAGAGGAAATCAAAGTACTTGGCGAAAAACCTTTCCTCTCCCCTCCAAGCGGTCAATAATTCACTAAAGAATAAAGTTGAGATACATGAATAGTAAAAGACCTCTTAAGCCTAATCTACCCAATGCACCTAAGCTCTCCAAGTTTCTTGCTCCAAAAGGGTTACGCCAAACCTTGTCTTCTCTAGCTTACCGGATCCGCAATAACCCATTGCATCAACCAAAATGAATTCGTTCCTTTTGAACTGCTTCCCAAGCACCAAAATACCTCCTCACTGATATGGGTATGGTGAAATAAGGATTTGACTAATGTACCTCTCAAGGATATGTCAATAGAGAGGGTGAGAGTAGAGGAATTTAGAGAATCAAAATATGAAGATTGTGGATGAGTCAATTTTGTTTTTCTTTACGGTTTTTCTTTTGAAATTTTCTCTAGAAGCTCTCTACATTTTGTGGGTATAAGTGTATTTATAGTAAGGTGTATGAGGAATGCAAAAAGTCAGTTTTCATCAAATAGGACATTCTGGTGACTCGACCTCGCGACTAGAACGAGTCGCGAGCTAACTGTCTGACCAAACTGAGTTTTGTTTTGTTGTGCTACAACTTGCACAACCCTTTAGCTCCTTCTACATGCTTTACAAGTGTGCCATTCTGGTGACTTACCAGTCGCGAGACTCCCTTGAATTGCACACTTCTTGAGATTTCTTCATATTCTCTCACACATTATCCTTACATAATTTCCACCTAAATACAGGGTATCTAATTACTAAATTACAAGTAAATTTGGCACGGAATAAAGTCAATACATAATTGAATAAATTCAACCTTACAAAAGTTTAAATGCTTTATATATGTCAAAAACCACTAGTGAAAACCCTATGTTTGGTGTTCAATGCTTCAAATTCATTATCTTAATAATCATTTCACTCTTTTTAAAAATGTTTAAAACTTTTATCTTTTTACCGGTTTTGTCCTTCTTTTTTTTTTTTCTTTTTTTTTTTAATAAATTTTGGGTTATGTAGTATTTCCCAATTGCAGAGTCTCTTTCTCTAAAGTGGAGAAGAAAACTATCACCCACAACAAAATGGTGTCATTTGAATGTAATAGATAACCTTCACAATTTTACTACCACTAGATAGGCTGCTTCATTAGTAGTTTTTAATGAATATAGATGGAGTATTTTATTTTTATTTTTTAGAGAAAGATATAGATGGAGTATTTTTGATTGTCATGTTATAAAAAAATTTTCCTTACAATTAGTGAGGTTGAGATTGAAATGAACCATAAAACTGTTAGCAATTGAATTGTAACTTATGTAAGTTTGGGAGTATATATTAACAATGTAAACTCAATTGGTTGTCACTTTCTAGTATTTTTAATGAAAACATTTAACTTTCGATATTCAAATTCCTCATTTCTAATTATATATATATATATATATATATATTAAAGTAACAAAAATCTTTTGGCAGTCCAAAAGTTGGGGAAAAAAAAGAAGAGAAAAATATTTGAATGTGGTAGAAATAGATTGGTTCCGTTGGGTTTCCTCCATATTTTCCACTAATATGTGTAAAATTGGTGATTGATATTAAAAAGTGTTAGTTTTGTATAAAAAATTAAAAATAACTTATTCTATTGATGTATTCCGTTTTGAAAATAAGTTGAACAAAAATATAGTAATGACTAAGAATTTATATTTATATTATTTATTTTTTGGAGAATATATTTTGATTTTTGAGTAAGAGTTTGGCCATTCTGTTTAAGACTTTCATGAAATAAACTTAAATCAAACAGGCAATGAGGAAAAAAGTAAAATAGTGAAGGTCTATTCGGTACGTGTGTTTAAACAACAGTTTTTAGTTTTTTTGAAAATTAATGTGGGTGAAAAAGTGTCTGAAAATACGTGTGATATTGTTTAAAAATTGAAAACATGTGTTTAAACACACATACCAAACAATCCCTGAATAATTTTTTTTTTATATAAGAAAAAAAAAAGTTTTTCAATTACCATAAGTACCACTAACACGTGTAGTCCATAAATATATATAAAATAAAGTTTTTCAATTTCCAAATAAATGTCAATACCTGAACCACATTGGCGGAAAATGACCCGCCTAACCACAAACACAAAGCAAAACTTAAATCTTAAAAAATCAGCTCAGCAATGAGCAAGCAATCAGCCCCTCAAAATTTCAAAATTTAAAACACCAAAACTTGTCCAAAATGAAAAAAAAGCCCACCCAAATGAAATCCAAAACCCAAAACCCTCTTAAACGTAAAAAAAAAAAAAAAAAAAAAAAAAAACTCAAACCGAGAAAAGAAAAACTTACACTGACAGAGAGAGAAGCGCCAACTCTTTTCTTTTAAAATAAACTCAAATGGCGCTTTCAGATTCTCTCTCTCTCTCTACAAAGCTCAAACTACAAAACCCTCCTCTCCTCTCACTCTCCAAATCCCTCTCTGTCCTCTCTCTCTCTCTCTTTCAAAACCCAAAAGGCTAAGTGGGTTTGTGAGAGCTACCGTATATAACCACTGCCATGGCGGAGCAAGGGAAGAGCGTGCGCATGACGCGCTTGGCGAAGAAGAGGGCCGCCATGGCTGAAGAGGAAAGGCCTGCCAAGAAGAGAGTGGCGTTGGGCGAGATTACAAACTCGTCAAACGTCGTCGTAAATGCCGGTGGTTCTGAAGAGCCGCCACAGAAACAGCCCAAGAGTAAAACCAAGGCCAAGGGTGTCAAGAAGGCATCGACAACCGCTACAAAGCTCGAGGAGACAAAGGACAAAGACAATGAGGACAAGTCCGATGATCCCCAGATGTGCGGGCCTTATGTTTCTGAGATTTATGACTACCTTCACAACATGGAGGTAAAGAAGGTCCACCATTGCTTTTTCGATTGGTTTTGTTTTTTTCAGTTGGGCCATGTTGTTTTGTACTCATTTGGTTCTTTTATCAATTGGGTGTTCGTCGATTTTAAGAGAAACAAATGTTTGCAATCTGTGTTATACATAGATCTATTAGTCTCCGCTTAGAGAATATTTTAGAATTTTGAGATTAAAATGCCATTATCTATTAAGGATTTTTGCGAGTGACCATGATTAATCTATTAAGGATTGATACTAAGATTTGGTTGTTATTGTATGAATATTGGGCAATCTAATTTGGTAATAAGCTACTCAAATTGGTTATGTTGATTGGGGTTTTGGTGGGTTTGGGATTTTGAGAAATGGGGGGCTAAATGTTGTGGTGGTTAATTGAATGTTCAGGTGGATCCAAAAAGAAGACCTTTGCCTGATTACATCGAGAGGGTTCAGAAGGATGTCAATTCTAACATGAGGGGTATACTAGTGGATTGGTTGGTTGAGGTTGCAGAAGAGTACAAGCTGGTTTCAGATACTTTGTACCTCACCATTTCTTATGTTGATAGATACCTTTCTTTGAATTCTCTCAATAGGCATAAGCTTCAGCTATTGGGTGTTTCAGCAATGCTTGTTGCCTCGTAAGCTTCCTTGAAATTGCTGCTACTCTTTGTGATTTGAGATATGAGATATGAGATTGTTTGTTAAAAAATGATGGCCTTTTCCCACTTACTAAGCATGGTTATTTGTTGTGACATGTAGAAAGTATGAAGAGATTAGTCCTCCGCATGTGGAAGAGTTCTGTTACATAACAGATAATACTTATACTAAGGAAGAGGTACTTTGTTTTTTTTTTTTTTTTTCCCTAATGGTTTTATGTTTTTGCATCTTCTCCAAATGAGGCCTAGGTTATTGTTGTGCTCTTTGTTGAGATTAGTTTTGTGGTGATTATAAAGGTGGTGAAAATGGAGGCTGACATACTTAAGTCACTGAGTTTTGAAGTGGGCAATCCTACGATAAAGACATTTCTAAGGCAAGGATATTATCAACATGCTATATTGTTTTTTCTTTATCATTGATGATGTACAGAAAAGAACAGGACATTGGACTAATTGTTGTTACTTTTTTCCATTTTGGTTTGCAGACGATTCAATAAAGTTGCTCAAGAGAGTTACAAAGTAAGCTGAATCCTCTCTGTATCAGTCTTTTAAACTGATGAGCAAAAATGGTAATTTATGTTGTTGACTAACTATATTCTGGTGTCTTCTGCAGACTCCCAATCTTCAGTTGGAGTTCCTTGGTTACTACCTTGCGGAGCTAAGTTTGTTAGATTACCATTGTGTAAAATTTTTGCCTTCTATGGTTGCTGCATCTGTTATGTTTTTGGCAAGATTTATGATCCGGCCAAAGATGCACCCTTGGGTAAGAGTTGATGTCAGAGGCAGGCTCATTTATGGTGTTAAATTTATTGTATGGATGGTACTTATTAAGTAAATACATTTTACAGTGTTCAGCCCTGCAAATGTACTCTGGATATAAGCCCGCTGACTTAAAGGAATGTGTTCTTATTATACATGACTTGTATCTGAGTAGAAGAGGTGGCACTTTTCAAGCTGTAAGAGGGAAATACAAGCAGCACAAGGTATGTGTTGTAATGTACTTATAAGTTATAATTGGTCACCCCCAAAAGGGGAAAAAAAATAAAAATAGAAGATGCTATAATAAGTTTGACTTGTATATTAACATTACTGAAAATGTAAAATCTGATTGGAGTCATTGTTTTTCTCTTAACAGTTCAAATGTGTGGCAACCATGCCTTCACCTCCAGAAATACCAGCTTCTTATTTTGAAGATGTTAGAGAATGACAGACATTGTCAATTAGGACACGGCTGGTTGAGAAGACCTGGACAGTGAGAAGGAAATGAGTGTTCTAACTTGTAACTGAAAATGATTGGATTTTTGTTGCCTAGGCTAGTCATGATTGACAGAAGGCTCTGAGAAGTGAATGGTTAAGAACTGCAGTGATATCACTTTTGTGTACTGTAGTGGTCTTGTTCTTGGTGATTTCCATTTGGTGTAAGAATTCATTCGTAACACAGTCCTACAACACTTGTTGGTTTTCCTTCTCTTTTTGGGGCAGATTGTAAATTTACTAGCGTTGATCATTTTGACAAATGATTTTTCCTACGTTTTTGAATCAATATCTTATTGAAAAAGCATTGGATGCATATGTGATCTTCCTGTACACAAGACAATGATAATATTTTGTTTGAATTATGAACAGCCAATCTCTATAATTATCAGTGACTGCAGTGCCTCCAATCTCTTTAATATATATTTATCAGATTTATCAGTTTGATACTTCATGTGCATTGAATTTAACGTTTACTATTACCGATATCCAAGCAAAATTTCAGGGTGTTTTCTGTACTCTTAATTATTTACTTTTTTACAATTGTTGCACTAGCTTTATTTGAGTTTGGCAATCCAATAAGGCAATAATGATTTGATTGCAATCTAATTGTAATAGAATTTATTGTAAAATTAATTATTTCTTTTATGTATTGTAGTTGTTTGATTATTGTTTTCTAATCAAAGCTTCAATAATTATAGAGAATAAGAACAAACAGGATCGAATGGATTGAAAGGGACCAAATTGGATTGAATAAGATGGAAGTGGATTGAAGTGAACTGACTGGACCAAATAGAAGCAATGTGGATTGAATAGGACGGAAGGAGACATAATGGACCAAATAGAACCAAAATGGACCGAATAGGAAAGTGGATCAAAGTGGACAGAATGGACCAAATAAGACCGAAGTGGACAGAATAGGACCTATGTGGTGTGAATAGTGCCAAGGTTGCTGAATGGACCGAATTAGACCGAAGTGGACTGAATAAGACCAACGTGGACTGAATTAGAACGAATTGGACTGAATAAGACCAAATGGGCTGAATTGGACCGAATATAACTTTAGTGGATAGAATGGACTAAATAGGACCATATTGGATTGAAGAGGACAAAATGAACTAAATAAGACTTTTGAATATTTATCATTTTTAGGGCTCATTTTTTTAATTTCTAATGTCTATTTTTTAATATATATATATATATATAAATATTTTTTTTTTTTTTTTTTTTTGTATTTTTTAACTCAAAACTAAAGAGTCTAGCATGGTTTTAAAAACTGATATAGTGAAAGAATCAAAAAAGGGATTGATTATCAGTTTTTTAGTCAGACTGAGGTTCGACTAACATCATAAATAATTTAATTAATAATTATAAAAATAAATAAATAAATAAATAATTTTATACCTGGTCATTTTAACTAAAAAATTAAATAATAGTAAAACATTAAACTTTAGCTTACCAACTTTTAGACACCACTCAACACAATTCAACCAAAACAAAAACAAAAAAACATATACAAGCACCCAAAACTCACAAGCCCACTATAAAATATTTTAGTTATTTTTTAACCTTTCAAATAACAAAAAGTAAGTGCACCAATGGGTAGTAATATCATTGCCCACTTGAATTTTTTTTTTTCCCTCCACACATTCTACACATTAGTATCCCAACTACCACACATTTTGAAATCTTTACAATTACACGTTTGGTTCAAGTTTCAACAATACTTCTTTATATTTTCGCATCTCACTTTTTGCTTTTCATATCTCTCTCTCTCTCTCTCGTGAGTATGTGCATGTGCAAGAGGCAAGAGCAGCAAAAAAAAGCCTCAATGAAGCAGACAGATCATTACAAATCTGCTTATCTTTGGTTCTTTCTCAACACAAATATAGTAAATCTGATTTTTTTTTTCTTTCTTTTGAGCAAAATGTAAGTAAAGTAAATCTGATGGTTTTGGGTCATTGTGGGTGTCTTAGGCTTCACCACTTTATACTTGAGAGAGTATTTTTAAAATCAAAACCTCTCTTCTTAAATCTGAAACAAGATCTCTCTTTTAATTTTTTTTTTTTTTTTGGGGTTAAAAAACACAACAGCTGAAGTATTTATGAAGAAGTGTTAAAACCGGTTTAACTGAACCAGTTTCCGGTCATGCTGATTGAATCGGCAGTTTGTACTGTTTGTCCAATTTTTCTTTCATTTCCAGTTTTAACTAATAACCGATAGAATTAAGGTCCGGTTCTCAATTGAACCGGCTGGTCCGATTTTTAAAACCATGGAGTTTAGCCCAAATATAATAAAATTTCATACTTTTCAACCCAAAAATGAAGGAAAAAAAAAAAGAATTTTTGAGCTAAACTTGTAAAGAAAACCTATAAAAAGAATCAATTTAAGGTCCAATTAGTCTAAAATGGACTGAAGGGGGACCAAAATTGACCGATTGGACCAACGTAGACCTAATTGGACTGAATAGAAATTGTTTAATTTTTAGGGAAAACAAATTATCTTCAAAAAAATTATACATTATATTACAATAAAAAATAATTATTTATTCCAATGCGACTAGTTATATCTAAAAGTCAAAGTGTAGTTTTTATTATTACTACGTTTTTGTTAAGTTACATTAGTATAGTATTTTATGCCATTATGGTCTACTTTGATCCATTTGGTCTATTTTGGTCCATTTGGTCCACTTTGGTTAATTTGGTCTATTTAGTCCATTTCGATCCATTCAGTATACTTTCGGTCCATGCGATCCAATTAGTTCATTTTGGTTCATTTGTTCCACTTGGACCCATTAAGTCCATTTTGGGAGCCTTATTTTGATTCTTCTTGTAGGTTGCTCTTTAATTTTGTGCTAAAAATTCACATTTTTTCCCCCAAATCTATAGAAATAGAAAAGAATTTGTAATAAGAGTCAAGTCTTCCTTTTTATTTTTATTTTTATTTTTTTAATTTTTTTTAATTTTTGGGTTCGAAAGTATGAAATTTTATTCTATTTAGGTCAAACTCTTTAATTTTGGACTAAAAAATACAAATAAAATATGCATGTTAACCACATTAGCATAGCATTTTAGTGCATTGTGTGGAATTGCGACTAGTGATTGGAATAATGGATCCATCAAGTATGATACAAAATCATTTTCTCAAAAAAAAAAAAACTCCTTTCATTGTTGCAATAGGTAGTTTCTGGTAGATCGGGCTCTTAAGCAAAGGGAAAATGGGGCATGAGATATCTAGAGAAGAAGCGATGATAACAAAAACACAATCAAGTAGCAAGCCATGCTCTGATCTCCAAATTCCAAAAAAGAGTAAAGAAGAGACGCCCTAGCTTCCAGGAACTGAAAGTAAAGATCTTAGACACAAGTCAACTATTTGGTCCAAGAGCCCTTGGCATTGTCACCAATACAAGGTCCCGCTATCATATTCCCCCCATGCAGAGGGTAAACTCTTTTGCTATGATTTCAGCTTTCCAATGTATATAATGAAGTCATATACTGTTTTGGGGATATACCATATTGTAAATAGTAGGAATACAAGTAGTTTATGGTTCCACCTTTTTTTCTCTCCAAATTACTAGTAAGTTACACGAGCATTCTGTTAAGATCTAACGTTTAGAGTGGATTATATACCCCTACTTCATGCAATTCACAACATACTATGTGAACTAAAGCCTCCATCTACATCAGAAATCTGGAACAAATGTGATCCATTGTATATATCACAAATGACCCTGTACAGAATATAAAAAGAAAATTTCCTCCATTTTAAGGTCATCTATCACAGTGTTTATAGATGGATGGGCAGACTAATTTAGCCTAAAAAATTAATAAGAAATATGCAAGTTTTACATTCGGAAATCCAAAACACAAACTATGTTGTTAGCAAAACAAGCAGCAACCTTATCACCTTCTTTGTTCCAACAAACTTCAAAAATCCCACCATTTCCAGTTAATGTTTTCACAATCTTTCCTTCCTTCACAGACCATATGTGCAGGCATTTATCCATAGATCCACTGGCCAAATACTCACCATTAGGGCTGAATGCAACAGAGTACACAGGGTCCCTGTTGCAACAGAAAACCATTTTTCAATACAAATTTGAATAAAACTACTGCCATTATATTGTCAATTTCAAGAAACTGAGGAAATCAAAAGCTCCTCTTGGTATACTCTTCAAATGCTCTATTGGAAGAATTCAGATTTCAGAGGAGAAAAGAAAGGAATTCGGATAACCATAACCATCCATGCTATGCTGAAAGATGAAAAAGCACCACAATACATGCATGTGCATCTGGGCCAATAATGAAATGGATAGCTATAGCATTTGATGCTGCAATTATTCTGTCCATGTTTTAAGTAATAGAAGCTGCATCATATCTCCAGTTCTATCTAATTAATGGGGACATCATGAGGTTCCTACAGAATTTCTTCTAAAATGATGTGATGTGATCTTGCTGCTTGAAGTACTTGACTAATGCATGAAATGCGATGTTATATGATATGCTACAGATTTAAGTTTGATACCTGTGACCATCGAAGCTGGAAATAAGTCTTCCCAGTTCCACATCCCAAAGCTTTATTGTTGAGTCAAAGGAAGCGCTGATCAATAAGGAGAAAAGAGGTTACAGGTATAAAAAGAAGACGTAGAGAGAAAATTACTTGTTGCCCCCCGGGCACAGAGCCTGCACTCATAACATGAGTGGTTAGGAGGCTCTTTCATTGCATAAACAACCAAAGAATATTGTTTAAAAGTAACAATATCATTTATCTATACAAACCCAAGGTTGGAACATGAGAGTATTCTCAAAGAACTCAACAAAAAGAAACTGGGGTAACTATAAAATGCAATCTATTCTAAAGGGAATATCCATATAGTGTATTTGCCAAATGATCTTCAGACAAGAAAAGCAAGAAGTATCTTCTTAGCATTGGAACGTGACACGGCTTACACATAGTATAAAACTATAACTATAATGCACTTTAGAGATAATATGCCTCTTAACATGACCCTTTTCTGATGAGGCAATAATTGACTTAATTAGGGTGGAAGAGAAAATGGTTTTTGAACTTTGAACACCTAATGCTCATTAAAAAGGGAAAGGAAAGTTCTATATATCAAATCTAAGATAAATTCAGGAAGCATACGATATATATGAATCTTTTAAGCAAAATTCAGAAACACAATAAAGATGTAGAAACCTATAAAGATATGACACCAATAGCTGAGTACTAGTTCACGTCATAATTTAATTGTGATCTGATATTGTATTTTGCATGTAGTGTGCATTTTTCCACTTCATACACTATGACCTCTATTGTCTACTACTCACCTGCCAGATAGGCATAGAAGTGCACAGAACTCCCACTTTTGCGGGGTCTATGAGAGGTGATTGGTAGGCAGCCTTACCCCAAATATCTGGGTTTAAAGTGACACATGTTTAGTGGTTTATTGAGTTATGAAGTCCATAGACAAATTACTTTCCAGGAACAAAAATAACAAAAACTCACAACCAGGCAAACAATCAACCTGAGAATGACTATGGACATTAGGACACTTTGGTACGTCCGCAGTCAGCCAGTTACTGTCTGATTGAAGAGATAACTTGTCCAACATCACCCTGCCTGGTGACAATATCAGAGATCCACCACCATGGCAGATCAAGGAGGGCCAGAACAATGCAAGGGCCTACATTCTTTTACTGGATGTTATAGTCAGTTCAAGATGGCCTATATCTATAGGCCTAGTGCACTTGAAAAAAAATAATATATAGTTACATTCATGTGTCTGTTATTCTTGTGTCAGCCTGCATGTATTTGCTAATTTTGCTTGACCATTTGCAAAAAAGGAAATAGAAAACAAAATGCTACAAAAAGCAACACAATGGAGGAAAATAAGGCAATAATATTCTTGCGATGCTTAGTAATGACATGTATTTATTCTTTTCTCTGGTGTGAGAGAGGTTTCTTTTGGTTTGAGAAAACTGGAGGGATTATTTGGGGGGGTTCATTATACGTCCTAAAGAGTACATGCATTTTATTAATTAATGGGATGGGATGGTGGGCCAACAGGGATGCATACTGCCCCAAATTTATGTAACTTAGGTACTGTTTGAACGTATAGATAGGACAAGTACCTACTTAAATCCAACACATTGCCTTACTTAGATGTGAGATAAGAGCACATGTACCTTGCCAGCAATAACTGCTGATTTGGATTGTTTGTACCCGGTCCAGTGGGACTCCATCGGATGGTATATATCTCCTACAAAAAAATAAATTCATCACAAACAGAAGTCTAGGATTCAAATGTCAGAAAAGAGTGTAAAGGAAGAAAGGGAAATAAAATGGAGGAAAATCTGTACCTTAACATGTTCCTTCAAATCGTGCAGATACTTGTCCTGCTTCATACTCCATATCTGTCAAAAGCTTGTAGTAGTTGTCAATATAGTCAAGAAAAAGATTAAAAGACAATTTAAGAAACCCCATTAAACAGAATTTTTCAATACTATAAAGGGCACTGGAAGAGTATAAAAGTATGCCGGGCCAGAACTAAATTGAAATTTTAAGAAGAGTTGGGGAATACATGGAATGGAGGGATATGATATGAGTGAAAACATTTAATAAAGGTTATGACATGAGCAAACAATACCTTCTATCTGTTGCAAGGCATGAAATGCAAAGAAGAATCCTAACAGGTGTAAATGCCTATATGTAACACCTAAAGGACATGGTTAATAATCATAGGGATCACCTTTGCAGTGTAATCATCAGAGCATGAAGCCAACAGCGTACCGGTTGGATCCCATTTGATAGCATTAACTTCACCCTGAAATGGCCAAACAACAAAACAGTCGATTTAAAATCATTGTGTTCAATTTCTTAACAGTTTCACTGTCACTAAGCTTTTTATTTTATTTTATTTAATTATTTTTTATAGCCACTATCACTAAGTCTATTTTTCTTTAAACATTTTCTAGGGATTATACTTACAAGAGCAGGAAGTTGATTAGAAGGTAATTGTGAGACAAAAACCCTGAACAAAATGATAATATAATCCAGAAAAGAAGACACCTTGCAAAGTTTTCTTTATTCATATTTTTAGCTAGGCAGGCTTCAAACTCAGCAACTGCCCTACCCCACACCTTCACCACCTGAGCCAACTGCCATTGGCATCCAAAAGGTAGTAACAAGGAAGGAGAAGATATCAAAGAAGGCAAGAAATGGAGGTCAGCGCTTTTTCCCAACTTCCACCATGGCATCCAACCTGTGCCACCTAATTGGTGATCATCACCTATGCAATTTGATAGTATTTTTACTGATTGATGGCATCCAGTTGTAGCAATAGATGACCTATCAAGAACCTTTTACAAAATGGAACAATAGAGAAGCATTCTTATATACTAATTCCTAAAATGAACATAGCCTGAAATTTAGGTGGTCACAAGAACCAAATAAGTTTCTAATTCTGTCATCTCCTGAGCAATTTTAAAAGCTAGTGACAAGCTCATATGAGCACATGCTGCTGACAGTTAAACAGTGCTCACAAATCGATTTCCTGCTCATCAAACTAGTGACAAGCAGATACCATACGAGCACAAATTTGATTGAGCATTGCTCATTAATTTTCCTTAAGTAACAGATATGTTGGATGAATGCAAATATAAATGCTAAATAGTTTATCGTGAGTTTAGTTTAAGAGTTAATATGGTAACTAAACAAACAGACACAAGAACTTTCACGATTTATCATGAGTTGACAGATGGCTAGGAAAAACCTGATGCCCTGAGAAAGTTTTCATTGGTCGATTCTCTCCAACCTTGCAAACATGTATCATACTGTCAGTTGAGCATGTTGCAAATGAAACGTTGTTTCGCCAATCAACATCAAGAGTTGGAGCTGAAAAAATAATTTAGTTTCATTATCATTTTAAGAACCAGCCAAAAAACAAAAAGAAAGAAGAGAAGAACATCCTACATTGATATTCCATATGCCATCAGAAATTATCAAAACAAAAGGGTAAAGTGGTACCTGAATGAAATTCAAATTGTTGTCTCCATTCCCCAGTCTTTATGTCCCACACAATTGCACTTTTATCCACACTGCCACTAAGAAGGAAATCACCCTTCTTGTTCCATTTCAATGAAAATATTGGACCTTTATGTTTGTTTAATGTACTCCTCAACTCCCCTAGCAAGGACCCACAATTTGTTAATACAAAAGCTGATGATATTGCAAAATAAGAAAGTACCCATGTACTTTTCTGGCTTGATTTAAGCACTGACAGAGTTCAAAGAAAACATGCAACAATATTTCAAACTGAACCAACTCACCATCTTTACTCCATATTCTTGCTTGACCATCATAAGAACCTGTTGCAAGTAATGTCCCATCTCCCTATATAATGGAAAGGGCGCTAGTGAGAATAAATACACACAGATGAACACGTCTTGGAGCTAAAAAGGCATGCTGATGTGAAAAGCGTGAGGATGATTTTATTTTAGTTTAGTTTAGTGCTGTCTTAGAACTCGATTGAAATTTCATTGGTCAAATGAATTTTATTTTAGATTTTATTGGTTAATTAGGTCACAACAATAATAACCAAGCCTTTATTCCAAAATTTTGAGATCGGCAATGGATCCTCAACAGATTAGTCAAGGTCGACAACATATTATTAGTATTTTATTTATTCTCCTAGAGTTAGGGGTATTTTTGTAATTCAATAATTGAGATAGGGATCCCTGGGGAAGAGGATTAAGTTGGCCCTTGCGAACAGCTTGATGCACTATCTCCCTTCAACCCTTTCAGCGAAATGCGGCAAAAGGAAGGAAAATCCATGGGCCGACCCCATTGATTTCTCAAGTCAATTATAATTAGGATTTAGTTTTAGTAGTCTAATGCTTAACTCCTATGGAGACAAGTTTACAATGGATAAAATTTCAGTTGGAACTTTTTCTAATGGCTTGGTGCTGATTCCTAGGTTATTATTATTTTTTTGTTCTTCAATTTTCGTGTTGCATTTGTTTTTTGGTTATGTCCTGTGTTGGTTTTGGTATCGGAACATGTTGTCTTACATTACATGTGGCCGACCATAACTAGTCCGCGTTAGTTTTGTGTTGCATCCGTGTTGTTTTACATTACGAGTCTAGTGAGGTTCCATAGTGACTCTAAATTTTGGTACTAAGGCTGCATTGCTGTTGAAAAATGCTATCTAACTTGGATATATCCAATAAGCTCTAACTGAAATGGGACTTCTTTCTTAAAAAATAGATTCGGGGGAGGGGGTGAGTCATGGATTCAAAATCCTCTAGATATGCATATAACTTACCAATTAAAAATTTATCTTGAATGTAAACTTGAATAACATGAAGGAAGCACGTCAACCATAATCATAACACAGACACTCACATTCCAATCAAGTGTTGTGACATCTTTGCTTTTCTCATTGGTTCTACCTTTGAAATGCTTCAACACTGCAACATTTAAAGGTCCATCTTGCACACTAGAGATACTAGGTCCATCCACAATGGTCCAAATTCTGGCAGTTGAATCTCCAGACCTATATATTGGAAAATTATAAAATAATTTGAGCACATAATGGTTAGGTGTGAAGAGAGAGAGAGAGAGAGAGAGAGAGAGTGAGAGCTCCTAAGTTGTTGGAACTTTTTATTTTATTTTATATACTTCTAGAGGCAAAATAATTGTTCCAACCACTTGATTAAATAATAATGATGATGTGGAACAGCATGGTTCCATTATAGTCATATAATTCAGATGCTGCTCATGTGCATGTTATAGCTCCATGTTTTCTAAAACAGATCAGAGAAAAGATAATGAAGGCCTCATCTCTAAATATTAAAAATTACCAGAGACAATAACAAGCTTGGTAAGACCCTATCCAATTACAAATCTTTCACCATATCAATGAAGTGGAAGCCTCATCTCACTACTAGGACATATCACAAGTTCACAACTTACATTCTTGTCATCTGTATCAGTTTAGTTAATTAGCTTAATCAAAAAGCATTGACAAGCAGCTTTTGATGTGAGCTAAAAACTTTGCCATGCAAACAAACGTGTGTGCGCAAACAAAAATAGGAGCAAAGCCAAAAATTATTTAGGGTGGAGGATATAAAAAAATTTTTAAAAGATATGAATTTTTTTAAAAATATAATAAGTTAATAACACAATAATTTTTTCTCAAATATCATTTTCAAAATAAATAAACAATGCTTTATAATTTTAATAATGAGTTTAAATATTTGGAAGCCTAATAGAGTGTGTTGAAAAGTCTTTTTTTTTTTTTGTTAGGATAAGTGAAATGTCACAAAGTTAGTTTAACTCAAATAGGACATTTATGATCTAATTAATATTTTCAGCCAAGCAATTAATTTAACTATAAAATTACCACATAATCCATATTTGAAGAAATTGATTCCACCTTGTCCTATCAAAAACACATAATTTTAATCTATTAAAAATTATGTGATGTAAATCCTAAACCACAAAACAACCCCTATTGTATATAAAAGCCAAGTAGTTGACTCAATTGAAGCACATATCTTAACCAAAGAATTTAATTGATTACATAGTTTTATTACTTCAAAATTTTTGAAAAAGAATGTTAGAGAACTCTTCAATTAATTATATGAGTATCATTTAATGAGATAAAGGGGTTAAAAAAAAAAAAAAAATCTTAACTGGACACCTTTATTTAGTAGGTGCAATCAGATTTATTCCCAAAACTTTTTCATAAGTTTTGAACTTACCCCAAAGAACCTTTAAAAAAAAAAAAAAACATTCTGTGGGGCCAATTGCCCTACTCAATGTATCTGGCTCCACCCTTTATACCCATACACAATTTATGGTGCAAAAGATTTATAATATATTATTACCATTTCAGCAAATAAAAAATTATTGTTCAGATTAAAAGATAAGAATTTTGAACTGGAAGTGAAGACCTCAAGAATAAAGACAAAGAAGAGCCACATGGTGCAGTGCAATTCAGCCAACTATATAGCCCCACTTTTTAATTGATATAAGGAAATTGAATCCTACTGAACTAATATAAAAACTTTAGTCAAACTAGTATCAGAAAAAGAAATACAACAAAAAACGTAAACACTACTATAGTTAGCTATCAGCTGCGGAAGCTTATGCATCTTGCTTGCTAAAGAATTTGTTCATTTGTGCTTCACAAGCTTCAGACAAACCTTTACCCAATAATTAGAGATAAGTGGAAACTGAGGTTTTAAATAGCTAAGAAATATTTTAATGAAAATTTCCTTCAAAGGTTAATTCGAGCAGCCCATATACAAAACCTAAATTATTCCAATGTGAAACTCGCATATACAAGAAGTAGGGTGTAAAAAAAAAGACTAGAAAAGGAGAAATATTTGTAAGTGTAGACAGGAAAGAAGAATGAGAAAAGCAACTGTGAACAATAATTGAGATATACTCTGGACACACTGATGAAATACTTCTTATCAGAAGCATCTCTTTTAAAGACATTAGACTCACCCAGATGCAAGCAGCGAACCTGATGGACTCCATGCACAAGCAAAAACCTGTTGGCAATTAAGGAACAAGTTCAGAACATAAAAGGCAGCCAATTAAAAATGGGAAACTAATGAATGACACAGGGATATGTCCAAACCTCAGAGGTGTGACCTTCGAGAATTTTTACATCAGAACTAGGAATTTCACAAGGCAAAGATGTTGAGCTTGTTGAGATGTCCATTGGTTCTGGCCCTATGTAGCATATCCAAAAACGTATTAAATGCTCACATGTGAGAAAACAGTATTCAATTAGCCATCTTAACAGAATGGAAGATGGTCATGCGTGTTTGAGTGTGCTGGAGAAAGACAGTGATCTCAGAATCATTCTAGTAATGCTATTCCACCACATGAAAAATGAGGTACGATGCAAGACCTATTGCAGACCATAAAACAGCTATAATAATGCAAAAGCCAAACATCATCCAACTATGTTTGCATGTTGTTCATGCCTTCTACTATATGGCATACAGTGATTTTGTTGCATGACACATTGCATGGATTTAAGCCCCGTGTAGAACCATCAGAGCATAACTTCATCGGACGCAAAATTAAAAATAAATAAAGAAAGTAAGAAAATAGAAAAGGTCAGTTATATTTGAAGCACATGCAGGCTGTCAATTAATGGTTAGGGCTACATGGCATACACTTAAGTCCACTTTCATCAGCACTGAAGTCCTAGTCAGACACTGACAAAGCTGGTTAGGATCACCAATATGGGGGCTACTTGACGTAGGAAAAATTGGGGAATTTGTCTACATGTAGTTGTGGTGGGTTAGGTTTAGGAGGCTTCATGAATTCTGGGTTTAGAACTTTTTTAGAGAAGGGTTAGGGTTCAAGAGAGAAATATTGATTTATGGTTGCAACGAGAAGAAAGAAAAGAAACAGAAGAGATTCGATTTACTTCGTGTCAAGTTATTTTTATTGTAATTGTAATGGCATATATGCTTTTTAAATGATGCCCATATAAGGATAAGACACAATTTTATAAATAAATCAGCAAGAGAAATGGAATGTGTCAATCACCTCCTGCAGTTCCATTTTCTTCATGTTCCATTATGACCTTATCTTCACACTTTTCTTTATCAATGTGATCCTGATGGGGCTTTTCCTTATCTTTACCCTTTTCTCGCTCCCTATCCTTCTCTATCTTCTCTTTATCCTGTTCTTGTTCTTTTTCTCTCCCTTTTTTCTCCTTCTCTCTTTCTTGCACATTTTCTTGTTCAATTTCGTGATTGGACTCATTATGTTTCCCGTTTTCTTCAAGCCTATCCTTTTGTAGATTTTCCTTTTTAGCTTTTATAATTTTCTGTAGCTCATATGGATCCTTTGTAATAAGATCTAAAGGTTGTAGAAATGAGAAATCATCATCCATATCAACATCTGTCTGGAGACCTAACAGAGACTTAAATCAGCAGAAAGTTCTGGAGTGTACATATTACAAGTTAAAAGGGATATGAAATGAAGACAATATAAATAATCATGCTTACACTACTCAAATTTGCATCCAGCTCAAGATATTGAATTCCTTTTTGGACAAATGTAACAAGAGCACCTGGTGGAACTAAGTTACCATCAAATGTGCTTTTATTGATCCCTGCCTCATATCCAAAAGCAAAAGCTGAATGTGTAAAACCTGGAGGAGATTATACAGAAATTAATGAAACAACTAAAAGAATGTAAGAAAGCATCATAAATGGTATATATTTTATTTAAATGGAAAAGTTTCTAAGTGTATGTTCAGCAGTAAATTTATTTTCTGCCTAATGGTATCTCATCAAGGATGAGAATTTGCCAATTTATAAGATATCAATATAGCGTTCATAAAGGAAGATGATTGGGCAAGCAATGATTTGTAGAGAGACCTCGAGCACCAATTTAAACCCAAATCTGTTGTTTGAATATTTTAAATTGGCTATTCATTTATATTTGGGCCAAATCCATCACTAATATAAAACGAAAAATCAGTTAACTCAATTTCAAGTCATGTCAAAGTGTTGATTACAAATCTTCATAGTGCTTTGATGGCTTCACAATCAGCTCTCTCCTTTTGAACAAAGGTCTCCCTCTCCCTCTCTCTGTCACTGGCTGAAACCATAGTCACTCCAACATATCTACTCAAAGAAGATGAGGAGGTCACGCTTGTCAGCTATACCATCTAATTGCAGTCCAAGATGGTGACCAATTGAAGACCATCAAGGTCCATGAAGGTTTCTACTATGAGCTCTACAAATGACATTGGCCAAATTCTAGGTCCAAAAGCGTCTTCATTTTCGTCAAGGATTTTATGTGTTAGTGCTTTGGCTACTTGAATTCACACATCTACACTACAGGTGATGATTACCTTTTTTTTTTTTTTTTTTTTGTCAATATTTGTTTCAGAATTGGGATTTTGGGTTTTCATTGTTGAAAGTGTTTCTTATATGTGAGTTGTAGGGTTTGTTGGTTTTGAAGTGTGGGTCTCTTGGTCAGGTTTAAGGGATTCAGTTCATAAGTATTGATAATTGGATTTTGATTTTATTAGTTGGAAGTTGGTTGTGATAATTTGGGTTTGTGCATATTGGCTTTTTTAATATATATTTGTTGCTTTAGTCTTGTATTGGCAGAGCATATAGAGTTACAATCAGTGTAGTCAAAGGGCAAAGGCAACCTCAAGGCCCCATGTCCTGGTGTATTGCCTGAAGCGTGAAGTGCCAAAAAGGCGCTTGCCCTAGTGAAGCAAGCCGTTGAACTCTAATTACAGTTATTCTACATAAAATGAATTCAAATCATATGTATCTAATACTTATTAGGCATGGTTTGAATTTTCCAAACTGGCAAGAGGTTCTATTAATTAATCTAAGAAGAGAATTTACAATAATCTTGTATAAAAAATTTCAATGGAACGACTATCAAAGCTAAAAGATTATATGATTGAATTATTATTATTTTTTTAAATTCTAAATTTATGTGAAAGAGCGGTGGGATAGAGAAAGGAGCAGGAGAAAGAGTATAGAACTACTACTTATCAAAAAAAAGAAGAAAGAGTATAGAACTACCTTTTTTTGCCAAATTACAAAACTTTTTTTTTTTTTGCTTTTTCTTTCCTTTGGAACTTCATTTAGGCTCTTGCCTCAAAAACTGTACAATCTATTTAAAGTGCTTGGGCACTTGCTTAGGCTCTAAAAGGCAAGTGCCTCACTAAAGGCACGTTGCCTCGAGGCTTTAAAGGTGCCTCAGCTCACCCTAACGTCTAGGTGAGCACCTGACTTGCCTTTGGCTACACTAGTTCTGATTACGAGTATAAGATGGAAAATATACCATTTGCTGTATGGTTTTGAAAGATTGAAGCAATGAATTGTTTTATATCAATTTTGTTAATGCAGGTTCTATTATGGATCTAATGACGCAAATAGTATAGGGGAGTTCGAGGAAAAACAAGATTAAATACAAAAGAGATTCAAGAATTCTGGTCTAACTTTGATGTATGGCCTTCTTGGCAACTTTCATATGTTACTTTAGCTTTTATTGAGTCTTATTATTAAGTTTTTTAGGTTAGAAAGGTTCTGGTTCAGTTTTAATTAAGTTTATAAGAATAAGGGCAATTTACTCTAAATTTTCTGGAATGGGCTGTCATTGGCTATACCAAAGGCCCATAAGTTTATTTTTTCTTTGAGTTCTTTCCTATTTGGTTTATGAGTTAAGTATTTTTTCTTTCATATTAGTAATCCTAGTCTTTTTAGGAATAAGTTCGTTAAAATACTAGTGCTTCTAGGAAATGATTTCGCTATACAACTATAGCCTATATAAGGGCTTTAATGTTGTCAACAACGTTCATAGTGAGATTATTAATAAATTTAGCAGCTTCTTTTAAAGCTTTGAGTGCGTGATTACTCATAGAAAGCTAGATGTGATTGCCTAGTAATTTTCTTTCTCCATTTCTCGTTCTTTTCACTGTTTTAATACCAACCGTCAAACATATTCAAAACCCAATCTTTTCATTACCAAAACCCCTAAACATCAAACCCCATTAAAAAGCCTTTCAAGATTGTTAGAACGGTGGCAAGTAATTAAACTTACCATTTCCTAATAGCTGAAAGCTTCTGGGACAACCGGTAATTTATCATGGTATCGTGAAAGATAATCTAAGATGGGGCATTTGTTGTTGTTGTTGTTGTTGTTTTTTTTTGATAAGTTGTTGTTGTTGTTGTTGTTGTTGTTGTTGTTGTTTTTTCTTATTTTTCTGATTACAAAGTTGTAGAATCTCATAACATTCTCTGCTACTGTGGTTTGCTGTTGTGCATTTTGAGTTTCAAATACTTGAATACATGTATTATCCAAACAAGGAAATTCAAAATCCATAGATTTAAAATCTATGAATTTGGATTAAGGATTTACCAAACGCAACCTAGGTAGGTGTATTTACTAATCAATGTTTCTATTTACCACAAAACATAGTACAAAATCAAACAAAAATTACATACCATAATAATTGGATATGTCATAAGCCCTAGTTTTCAAAAAGTAAAAACAAAAAAACAAAACATCATAGTAAAAAAGAGATCTTTGTGTAATAAAAAAAAAAAAAACATAAAAAGAAGAGAGAGATGTTCGGTTAAAAAACCTGATTCGTGGAGGTAACGAAAAACGAGGTAGTTCAACTCGGTGGAAGTGATGGAGATCATGGTGGTGAAGCGAAGAGAAGAGCTGGGAAGTGAGTTTTGAGGTTAGTTACTTTCTAAGTTTAACGGAAAAACAAAAAGAAAGCTAAGAAAAGAAACTGAGATAAGGCAAAAGAACAGACAGAAAAGAAAGAAGGAGATGTTGGGCTTTGGATTTGGGCCTAGGTGTAAGAGAGAGAGAGAGTAAAGAGTTGGGATTTGTGAAAAAAAGCCCAAATACAGATCAAGCAGAACTAATAAGGCCCATTTACTAAGCACATGGGGAGCCCAAAAAAGAAAGATTTGTGCTGGCCTAAGGGCAGGCCCATTGATACCCACGTGTCTTGTCAAATTTGGTCTGTATTGGGCTGAAATTTTAAGAAAAAAGAACAAATGTTTTTTGGGCAAACGAACATATTTCTGTACTGCGTCTTGAGGGAATTTTATTTTATTTGAATAAGTGTTGCAAAAGCAGAGACTGAGAGTGGTGAGCTATCCAATTAAATAATAGGATATAAACTTAAAAAATCATTTTAGAGAAGTTACTTTTTTGTAACAATTTGGTTTTATTTATTTTCTGTGCTAGTATCTAATAATCTCCCCTTTGTGATGGCCTCTCACTCAGTTATAAATTCTGTTTTTTTTTTTTTTTTTATGTTTGGAAATTGGAACGGGTCAACAAATTTCATACTGTGAGAGGGCTGGTTATTTCATCTTTTAAAGGTCACTTTTGTAGCACATTTATACCTATATATAACATTTATTGTTGTTACAAATTTTGCATTATATTATTATAAAAAAATTGTATTATATCTCTTCAAAAAAAAAAAAAATTGTATTATATTTTTCCACATATCACATGTATTTATAACTAGTAATTATTAAAAGTTAACAAGATTTTTTGAGTGGTAGGTTGTAACGCTAAATTTGTCTCAATTAATTAGGATATTGACAGCAAGTTTTTATAATTTGGAGTACACAGTGCAAGCACTTAGAGTAATCTATGCAATTAACCTCATAATTTAGGCTTGCCATTGTGATTATCAACTTCTTTTGATAGAAACTTTATGAGCGTGAAGAAGAAGACGCATGCAATCGAAATTAGCAACACGAGAGGTCCATGACGCATTAAAAAAATGGCAATAATAAAAATATTTATCACTTCCAACATTTGTTGTCTCCTGAATAATACCAGATCATTATTAGTAACAAGAAATTAAGAAAGAATAAAAGTACTACTCAAATTAAAAAGAAAAGAAAGAAAGAACAAAAGTAAATACAAGATATAGACAAATTTGGCAAACCTCGAATTTGTTCACGTAAATGATATCATGCTTTATTTAAATTTCTCTCAGCTTTCTTTTTCCATTTTCAATGTCGTGAGCCGATTGAACACATGGAACTATGAGCTGCCCCTTTTCTCAGTTTTTGGGTTGGAGAGTCCAGACTTGTTTTATTGATGCCATTTAGCTAATAAAGTTATCGGGAAGGACCGTTGGTTGGTTAGTTTCAAGCATGATTTGACCACTCAAACCGTGTATTTCAAGCAAACATCGTTATAGTTTACATACCCATCATTAAAGAAAAAATTACTATATTCTTGCTAAGTGTAAGCTTTTGCATGAGTATGAAAAAGAAAAGTCATTGAAAGAATAGGATTTCACTCTTTTTGTTCATAAAAAAAAATGGATTTCACTCTTTTTCAGGTATAAACTGGTGGATTTTTCTGGGCTACAAAAAAGTAGCAATAAAGAGTTAAATTGACTACTTTCCAAAGCCGACAATCACTACAAGGACAAAATAAAAGCACAAGAGCCAAGATCTGCATACTATGTGCCATAAAAATTGGACTTAGAGTGACCATTATTAAGGGGACTGAAAGCTAGAATAAAAGCAAAATAAGGAAGAAAAGTTCTCGTTAAGCACAAAGAATAAATAAACTAAGCAAAGCAAAGCAATATATAAGGGTTCCCTCGTGAGACGTGTCCCCTGTTTGCAGGGTATACTCAATGACACCACCACGTCACCTTTTTCCTCTTACACTGCCAAACAAAGCGATATAGCTTTCCCAGTTTCCCTTTGGTACGATTTCTATCTAAACACAACCCCCCCTCTCTTTTTGTCTTCCTTCTTTTTTCAAGCTGGACCTATCACTTTGTGTCTCACACTCTCACTTTGAAGAAAAAGAAGAAGAAACATGCATTCTCGGAAGTCTTTGCAAGTGGGGTTGTTGCGGAAGCTAATGGTCCTGGCTTTTCTCTCATTGTTAGTTTGTGGAGAGAAGGAAGCAGCGATGGTTAACGTTGGCATAAAAACCCACTCAACAAATATGCATCAAAGGCAGAAGCATCAACGTTTGAGGCATTCATTTGATGTGTTCTTCTCAAACAAGAGGAAAGTTCCCAACGCTTCAGATCCTCTCCACAACCGGTGAGGCTAGATTATATTAATTAGTTTTGTTACTATTATTGCTCAAGAGTTGGAAAGTGTGAAAAGAGGACTTTGTTGAGAGAACCATCATGTGGATGTGCTTGTCATGGTGGTCACGTTGGTCTGTGCATTTTGTCAATGATGATTGAGGGGTGTGGGGGTGTTGCGCTTTCTTTCACCTCGTGAATAGCATAGCTTTCAACGTAACTTTTGTTGGTTCTTTAGGTCTTTTTATATCCATATTTTGTATTTTTCTATACCCTATTGAGTTTCTGTATATGTACTTTGGAATATGTATTAAGTGATGAAGAAGCTTGGCCTTTTGTGAATGTCTTTTGGTAGCTGGTCATTTTTCACAACACTGTCTTCAAATTTCTTGGATGCCCCTTTTCGATCTTATCCCTTTCTCAATTTTCTACTTTTTCTCTGTTCTTTTTTCTTCTGCTAAGTGCTTCATTATTTGTTCCTCAATTTCATTTGTTTGACTTTTATGACACCTTATTTTAGGGCGTGATATATGATGTCTATGTTTCATTGCGGTAGAATATGCATGATAAATTCTATCTTTGTTCTCACTTTCAGTGATGCTTTGAGCTTTTGAAGGTTTTTATTTTTATTTATTTGTTTGAGAGAAAAAAAAAAAGCCTTTGAGTTTGAGTTTGAGATGAAGAGAAGGGAACAGTAACATATATATGGTGAAGCAAGTCAACGGAAGAAAGGTTCAATGACCATCTATTTAGTTTAAGCTAATTATCACGTGATGTAAACAGTAAACAAACAGTTGTTTAAGGTTTAGATAGAAAATAGCTTTAAACAAATAAAGTTAGCTAATTAATAAACCAAGCACACAATATAATCTGGTCCCCCACTCCCTATTTTTGTAGCAGAGTTTGTGCACTGATTATCTTTGGCTTGTTTTTGAGAGTTGAAAAGAAAAAGAAAAGAAAATGTCACTGCAGGAACATCTTTTGTTCGCTTGTTGCTGTTAAAGTTATAAATGTAGACAGGGGATGTGCTCAGGAAATGTTCATATGAGCAAATTAAGATTGGGTTTAGTTTAGTACGTGCCTAATGTGCTATGTCTGTTACGATTGGTAACATGTGTCATCATCGGCATTGAACCCAAGCTAAATCCTGAATGATAATAATCTTTTCTGAAATTGAAGCAATCATATCAATTTGCGTTAACAAAACTCATATATACCGTTGTCTCTCTCTCCTATAAACGTGGCGTGGTGTGGCTACCATTGGCATGTAATGGCTCTTTGTGGGTGTGTTATGGTTAGAGTTGATTGTGGGTGGCTGTGGTTGGGCATGGTGGAGTTGAGTTGGCCATTGGGTGGTCTAGTGGGCTTTGAGGTGTCCAATCTTGGCCCTTATGTGGACAATCCAGACCAGTGCTATCGTTGGGTGAGGGTGTGAGAGGTGTCTAGTGACTCTTGTTGGCAATGAGATGATCGATCTTGCTTATTTACTGGCTGATATAGCCATATAGGTCATGGTTAGCCAATCCATTGGTCAGTGGATGGTCGATACTCGATATTAGTCGGGGGTTTCAAATCATGATTTGTTCTTAGTGCTGGAACTTGTCTCTACAAGAGATGAGATACCAAAAAAACTATTTTGCAAAATAGTTGTCAAATTAATATTCCTATTTTGGATAAATTGCAAATTACACCCCTAAAGTTTGGGGGTGATTGGATTTTACACCCTGAAGTTTGGGGTATTTGGATTTTACATCCTGACGTTTTAGAACTTAGATTTTATCCCATAAAGTTTAAGGTTGTTTAGATTTTACATCCCCAAATTCTGAAACTTTAGGGTGTAAAATTCAAACACCCCAAAACTTTAGGGAGTAAAATCCAAACACTCCTAAAATATAGGGGCTAAAATCTAAATTTTGAAACATCAGAGTGTAAAATCCAAACATCACCAAACTTTAGGAGGTAAAATCTAAATTCTGAAACTTCAAGGTATAAAATTCAATCACCTCCAAATTTTAGGAGTGTAATTTGCAACTTACCCTGCTATTTTAGTAAATAAATTACTTTATATGCAGTAGAATAAAATTTTTAATTAAATTCAAGCACATAATTGAATTGAATTGAATTGTTATTAGAAATGATAACATGATCTACGTTTTAACAGTAGGAGCAACAATTTGTTTGAATCTAATTGGAAACTTAGTATACTGTATGTCTGTATACCACACCAAGTTATTGTGTCTTTAGCATGCAGACCCTACAAGTTGAGTTATTATTTTATGTATCACTGCAAGCCCGCTCGCCAGAGCTGCATTCCCACAAGCCCAAGTTCATGTGGACTTCATTTATTTATTTTTGATGGAAAAAAAAAAAAAAAAAGTCCACTTGAACTTGGGCTTGTACATATTGATAGTGCAGGGTTTATAATTATTACGGTAAAGTAAACCCTCGACACCAAGCAGCTACATGGATGATTGTAGGACTGGGGCACTGGAACTAATACGAGGCTATAGTAATAGTGTAGTGTATCTTCATAGCAAATAGCAAACTGATCCGTTGCATCGAGAAGCAAATTCATACTATATGTTTGACCGTTGAAACCAGTACGGATTAACACCCAGTCCCAGAACCCGACAGATTCCCAAAGGCCCTAGTGATTTTCCATGTACCCTAGCCCTATCCTACCCTCAAACAAAATTTCAAATTATAGCCAGATTAGCTAAAGCACCCAGGAATGTATAGGTCACATTTTTCAGTTCTACGTTTGTTTTCCCTATCTCCTATCCAGTTGGGAAGTGAGCAATGGCGCATGCAATACCAAAGCTGTGTTTGGTTGCAGCTAAGGGAAGAGAAAGGAAAAGAAAAGAGAAGGAAAGAAAAGGAGGAAGTTTTTTTCTCTTATCATGTGTATGTTTGGAAATAAAGAGGAAAAGAGAATAATATCCTTTGTTTGGTTTGTAAAAAGAAAAGAAATATATGTAGGAAAATTTTATATTGTTTTACACTTTTACTTTTACCGTTTTACATCCCAATAAAGTAGAGATAAAAATTTATGGGTAGAAATGTAATTTCAGGAACAATAAAATGTTAAATAATCAGCCAAAAAAAGAAAAAAGAAAAGAACAATGAAAAGTCAAATATTACATAAGTGTTTAATTATATTTTATTTCATTTTAAATTTTGGTTATCTTATAAGAAATGAAAGATAAATGTGGCATGTAACATGTTATGATTAATGAAGTATAAAGCGTACCACTCAAAGTGGGATAGATGATTTTTATTTGTGCAATTAGTGTTTTATTTTATTTAATGAATAAGGATAAGTTGTATTATTGTTAGTATTTTATTGAGAAAAAAGATAAGTTGTATTAAGAAGAAATTAAGAACTTTATAGTAGAATTTAGTTTAGAAACTCAAAAGTATTTGAGGACATTTTATTTTAAATTCTACTATAATTTAGAGATGTAACAAGCCACGAGCTTTGTAATTCAATTGACATTTCTTAATATTTTCAATAGACTAGTCCACGATTCAAATATTCTTCCCCCAACTAATGAATTATATCAACAAAGAAAAAAAAAAAAGGGATATAACAAGTTATTCTAAATGGGGAGCATAACCAAAATTTTGCACACAAGTTTTGACACATCCAAAATTATTGATAAGTGAAAATTTTATTACAACTTCAATAAATTCAATAAGCCGAAAATGAAAAATGAAAAGAATAAAAGAAGAAGAAGATAAAAGCAAAGGATTGAAATATTATGTGGGAAAATTAAGGTGGGGCTAGTTCTAGACAAAAGAAAGTAACCTTATCACCATAAATTATGCACAATCGTGATCAAAGTTGAGAGAGGATGTTAGTAATGGTAGGGCATGCACCACAAGGCACAAACTGCCTCCAAAGGCTTAACCTTTGACAGTTTGACATAAGAAATCCCAAGCCTGGTCTCATACCTGCTATTTTCTTCCCAACTTTTTTCCAATCAAAGTATTGAATGCCAATAATTTTGTAACTCAACTGATACTTCTTGGTGCTTCCAACAAAAATATTTATGGTTCAAATCTCCCACCCTATGCCCTAATATCTATTGAATTATAAATAAAAAAAATTCAAAGCATTGAATGAAGTTATGCAATTTAATACGGTAGAAATTAAGATAGTATGGTGTAAGATATTCATATTTTCGTCCATTTCAATCAAAGAGTGTGGAAGAGAAATAATAACACCAAAAAAAAAAAAAAAAAAAAAATCTTCCTCTTCCCTCTCCATTCTATTTTACTTTGAGAGTGAGTTTCTTCTATTGTGACTTGTGAGTGGTATATGAGTGTTTGTGAGTTTGAGTGTGAGAAGTCTTACCAATTTCCAACATGCTAAATTAAAGACAATTTTTGCACAAATTTTTCCATATATTTTGAAGTAATATTACTTTCATATCACCTAACATCGTTAATTCACCACTTTATAAACATCAATTATAACTTATTAGGGAAAAAAAGACGAAAATTTTTGTCACGGGCATGGAGGTGTGTCAGACATGTTTGCTAGCTACCAGCTGATCAGACATGTTTACTGACTACCAGCGGCATTGGCATGGGCATGGAGGTGTGTCATTTTAAATTTTAACTAGGACAAAAACTAATTATTGTCTATATGCATATTTTTAATGTTATCGGGAATAAGTTCTTTCTTCCTCAGACAGCCGAAGGTGGAAAGTTAGGCCCGTGAATGGGTCCTAGCAATGAAAAATAATTGGTTGTATGGATACCATGTCTCAATGTTTTCTTTTTTTGGGTCAACCATGGATATTACATTAAACTAGGAATTAACCAATTTGTTACAGTACAAATTAGTTTTATCATAAGCTATGATTCTTTCCACCACAGACGGTGGATTCAAAAATACAACAAAAGAAGATAAACTACTTGCTCCCAACTTGGCCAACACATCAGCGCATTGATTGGCTTCTCGATAGACATGAATTATTTGCTTGTTGGGTATCGCCCTCACCAGGTTCTTGCAATTAGTCAACAATGATTCCATTAACATATTAGCAGTATTATTGTTCATGAGCAACACTACACTTAAGGCATCGAGTTCAATAATAAGATTATTTAGTCCCATCTCTTTGGCCAAAATCAAGCCATCTCTTAAGATCCACAGTTCTGCCATGCAACTGTTGGTGCAGCCAAGAGGCCTGGCATAGCCTTTCATCCACTCCCCTTCATGATTCCTGATCACACCTCCTTCCCTTGCCTCAATGTTATGACAATGAAAATGTTTTTTAAAACTTCTGCACAATTTACTAAATAAAAAACTTACAAATTGATTATCACATAAAAAATATTAAAAAAAAAATCAATTACTTTTTTTATTAGAATATTGGTGACACATCACTTTCATATATGGAAAATCCGATAACACTCGAATGAGACACAATACTTATGATAATAGTTGATATGACTTATTGTCATTGTATAAACACCATTGAATCATTGAGTCCACACCATTTTTTTTTCTATTATTATTATTATTATTTTTTTTTTTGGAGATAATATAGACATAAGACATAGGGGATGGGGAAGGAGGGAGTGGGAAGATAAGACTTACAACATTAAGGGCATGTTTAGTAGACTGTAATAGACATTATAATGTAATAATTATTAGGCAAAAATGCAAAACTGACCCTCTAACTTTCACTCTTGTTCATTTGAGTCCTTTAACTTTCAGTTTTGTCAATTCAGTCCTCGAACTTTCAATTTTTGTCAACGCAGGATTCCGTTAAACCCTAGTTATGGGCTGCCGTTAACTTTCATTTAAAAAAAAAAAAAAAAAAAAATCAGAATTAAAAGAAAAAAAACTGGGGAAAAAAAAAAAAAAACATTGAAGGGGAACACATTTAAGGGGAACACGTTTTTGAGTTTGGAATCTACGGTGGCAGAACAATGCTGATTTTGGAATCTACGATGCTGATCCGTTCACCACTTGCCCGAGTCGACACCGTCTAATCTTAACTGAGTCATCTTCTCTGATTCTTAGAAGAGTCCCAACCTTCCTCAACTCCCATCATGGACCCCACCACCACCACCACAACCACAACCACAACCTCCGTCTCTACCGGCAATAGCTAAAGACGCCAAGCCAGCTAACCTAGGACAACTAAGCCTACACAAAAACGAAGTCGTTGAGTCTCATCTAGCTCACCTGAAATCGAGTCCGCACCACCACTTCTTAGAAAGCTTCTCGATTGTGCTCGTTTAGCAGAATCCAAACCCGATCGAGCCGTGAAAAAACTGATTGCACTCAGAAAATCTGTTTTAGAACACGGAGATCCAACCAAGCGAGTGGGCTATTACTTCTCTAAAGCACTATATACCAGACTGTCAATACAAGCAGAGAAAAGCATGACTATGGTTCAAACCACTTCCAAAGACTTCACACTCACTTACGAAGCTCTAAACGATGCTTGCCCCTTACCTGAAATCAAAACTAAGGAATCACTCGGTTTTCAGAAGGGGAACATGTTTTTGAATTTTTTTTAGCATCTTTATTACTTTTACAGAATTTTTTTTTAAAAAAAATTCCAAAATTAAAAAAAAAAACTGAAACTTAACGGTAGCCATAACCGGGGTTTAACATAATCCTGTTTTAACAAAAACTAAAAGTTAGAGGTCTGAATTGACAAAATTGAAAGTTAGAGGACTGAAATGAAAAAGAGTGAAAGTTAGAGGATCGGTTTTGTATTTTTGCCTAGTTATTACTATGGTTTAATTATTCTTTAGTTTGGTTATATTTTTATTATGAGAAATAGTCATTCCTTATAAATAGTTATTCTTTAAAATGAGGAATAACTATTCCTCTTTAAAATGGTTTTATTAACTATTTTTTAGTAAGTGCAATAATTTCAAAACTTAATATATTACCAAATAAACAAACTTTCCATATACATTTAAAAATTATAAAAATAAAAAATCGTAAAAATAATACATGTAGGGGCGGTTTTTAGGGCCCAGGCCCAGCAAGTAAGTGGTTCTGGCCCAAAAGACCCTAGACAATGAATTTGTAGAGAGCGGGTTACAGAACTAGGGCTGGACAAAATGAACGTTAATTAGTTGTATGCCATGCAACAGTCTGAACGTAAGAATATTTCATTTATGTCCACAGGATACCGGTCCGAGGAGACGTATGAGTGCACCTCTTGCTCTGATTAAAGACTACAGAATTCTTTAATCTTTCTCTCTCTTTTTTCCCTCTAAATTTTCCGATCCCTTTTTCATGGGGATTTCCTTCTCTTATATAGCCTCCTTAGATTGATAAGAACCTTACACTTGTTAACCATCTGAACCCTTACTTGAGAGCCTGTCCCATCGGACATCCACCTTATCTTTCTGTGAGTTGCATTGGCCAATGTAACACTGTTCGCCTGTCTTCTCTACATTAATGCGGCTGGAAAAGTAGCTTCCTTGCATTTAATGCGGCAATTGTGGCTGCCCCCTGGACGTCTTATCTTTTCTTCCTCCTTCCTGCTTTTTGGGACTTATCCTTATTACCAATATTTGTTTGGAATGACTCCTTATTATGGATAGGGTGCACGTTGGACTTGTATTTGGTGCGTTCGAGGAGACACTCCTCCTCGGACGTCTCCTTTAAATAAGTTTGGACTTATTAGGGTTGGGCTAGCATTTGTTTTGGCGGCCCATTTCTCCCTTTGGTCGTAGTTGGACTCTGTATAGGACCTAAGGCCCATTGTTTGACTTGAGAATTTTACCCTTACAATAGCCCCTCAAAATTCTGGTTCTTTCCCTCTTAGCCGAGGAGAAAAGGCGGGATTTTGACACTCACAGGGTCATTTATTGTGGGTTCCCGCTTCACCCGTGCGGAGGCATGTTCCCCACGTGCCTCATTACTGCTAAAGGCATTTTGCAATCCATGAGGCGCTAATTATTGCATTTAGCGGCTTCGTGTCCTTTCGATCCAACGGTGGGGCGCCAGATCAACAGCTGATATCCTCTCCATTTCTCTGGGCGGGAGTAAGTCCGTTCAGTTTCTCCCGGATATATAAGATTTTCAAAGGAACTTCCTCCCATTTTTTGGAAAAGCACTCGAGCACTCAGAGCACTCAGAGCACTTCAGCACCTTCCCTTTCAAAGCGTTCAAACCTTCGCAGACATTCCCTTGAAGATTCCCAGCGATTTCCTCACCCGTAAGTGCCCATTTCCTTTCCGTTGTCTTTCCCGGCGTTTTTCCTTAAGTAAATCGTCTTCGCGTCACCTAGGATTAGGGGGATGGGTAAGCTTGAGAAAATGGTAGATTCCCCGGTCGGTATGGAAGGCTTCAGGGCTAAGTACCATATTCTGCCGGAAGTAGGTCTAGAGTATTGTTCTTTGGAGGAAGTCTTAATCAAGAGAAGGACGGGGCAAGTTGCCATTCCAGTGTTAGCCTTTGTGGAAGGAGGAATGACCATCCCTATGGGGAGGATAACTAGGGATTATTTGCGTGGTCATTGGTTGGCCCCTCACTAATGCGTCGCGAATATGTTCCGGATTCTAGGGTGCATAGACGTCTTGAACGATTAGATGAACCTTGGCCTTTCATGGCATGACGTGGTTCATCTATATGAATGCCATAGCCTCGGCAACTCATATTACTTGAAGTCCGATGAGGTGAGGTTGATATCCTGCCTTCCCAAGTCCAACAAAGGCTTGAAGGACGACCTTTTGATCGTCTCCGGACCATAGCACGACGGTATTCACTACTCGGTCAGGGCAGGAAAACCAGATAGGGCACCATAGAGTTAGATCCCTTGGAAGGGATCTTAGTTTTGATCTTTCTTTTTCTTCATTTCAATTTTGATTTTGCTTGTTTGCCTCCTCGGACTAACGTAACCCTTTCTTTGGGCTTTGTAGACAAGGCGCATACGACTCCTCGGCTAAGTTTGGTCAACGTCCCAGCAATCAATTTCCTTCTAAGGTTTGAAATTTACGTGAGTGCAGACGGGCAACTGCGGGCTGCACCTCTGATCTTGGACTACGAGCCCCTTTCACGTGCTCTAGTGGACGCCGGTCAAGCAATCAGGGCTGGCAGTCCACGATTAGCACGAATCGACGTCTCCATACCAGGATTTCTCGCTTCGAGAGATTTGCCTCCCGTCCAGCTGCCTGCTCAGCGTGCTCTTCCCGCAGCAGTTGTCCCAGGGGAAGAAGCTGGTTCTTCGCACTCGTCTTTGAAAGATCAGATAGACCAGTTCCATTTTGCCGAGGAGGGAGAGGTGTCGGCCAGGCCAGTAGAGCTTTCGGACTCTGATTCAGATTTAGACCGCGCCTCGGCAGCCCTTGATCTTGGTTTGGTAATTGCACAAGTTAATACCAGCCAAGAGATTGAGGAAGAAGGAATGGATCTGAAACCAAGGTCTGGTCTCAGGGGCCTCCTTTCCAACAGGAACAAGGGGCAGACCTCCAAGGATGTCCCAAAGGAACAGCCTACCTCCAAGGCTCCTCCTCTTCCTCTTCCTCCCACATCGGATGCGGCACTACAGCCTATGCCCAATTTGAGGTGAAAAAGGCCTGTGAAAGAATTAGAGGAGGGTGAGGTTGGCCGCGAAAAGGCCAAACCCCAGAAGAAAGGCAAAGAGACTAAAGAGCCTAAGGAGAAGAGGACTAGGTTCGTTGATAGCTGAGACAAGGCGGCTATTTGGAGGGAACAGCGGACATGGTCGCCACGGCTCGAATTGGACGGCGCCTCAATTTCCTGGGATGCGACCCTGTGGGAATCCTAACAAGGTCAGGCGTCATTCTTGGCTGAGGCCCTGTAGCAGCCTTTTCTTTTGCCTTGCGATATGGAGGGTCTCCGGGCTACTCGGCAACCAAACCTTTTCATGTCGCTGAAGAGGGACATGGCTATGGTAAGTGAAGACTTCTCTTATCTAGTTTTCTTATTACGTATCTATTTATTCGTCATCCTATTTTAATTAGGCCTTTACTTTTCTGACGTAGGTCACTCAACAAATTTTTGTTGCTGAGGAATGGGCCAAGAAGGCTCGTGAGGACCTTCACAGTGAGGCTCAGTCCTGCTGTGCTGCTGAGAAGACTGCTGGCGATCTCAGGCAGAAAAATGATCGCCTGAGCAGTGAAGTAAAGGAGGCAAAAAAGGGTCGTGCGAGCGCAGAGGTCGGCCTTAAAAACGCCACTAAGCAGGCTGAGGATCTGCGCCAACAGCTCCGCCAATCCGAGGAAAAACTCGTGACAAAGAAGCAGGCGGTTTCAAATCTCAAGGCCGAGCTTGCGAAGGTCAAGGAGGAGGCACGCCTGGCCAGGGAGGCGACCGAGAAAGCAATGGCAACCTCATATGATCGCGGAGTCAGGGACACTGAGATCAGGCTGACCGAGGAGGTGGCCGCTGTATGCAGAGATTACATCACCATGTCTTGAGGTGTAGCTTTGGATCGGGCAAGTGTCCCAGCGGACTTCGATCTCCAGAAAGTTGAGAATATCTTTTTTCCGGAGGATATTTGTGAGATTCCCGACGTGGTTGCCCCTGAAGAGCCTCTCCCAACGAAGGCCTTAGCCTCGGACTCCCCTATGCCTGAAGCTGAGGATGCGCAGCCGACTGTGAAGGACAAGTTGCCCGAGGACAGTCTTTCAATCAGGGAGGTTGTTGCACAGGCTAAGGAGGCTGTTTCGGGACCCTAGGCAACAGATGATCAACCCGGGCCTACTCAGGGTTCAGACTTAGGAAAGTAGTGTAGGATTTTATTTGTTTTACCCTTCATATTTTGTTCTGTTAATGTTTGTAAAAGGATCGCTTTTGGATTTTAATGAAAGGTGTCGTTTTCCTTTAAATCTTGTTGTTTTACTTTCTCTTCTGTTTTCATCATGAATGAATGTCTATTCTGCCATTAACTGCTGAAAACCAAGCATGAGTGAATGAATATGTAGAAAATGATAGTCGATAATTAGACAAGATGGCTTTGAGGTTAATTTCCCCCTAGTCTGTGGTCCGAGGAGCCAGGCAGGACTTGCGTTCTGTTTAACACTTAGTGAAAATGACTGCGAGGTTAATTTCCCCCAAGTCTGTGGTCCGAGAAGCCAGGCAGGACCTGGGTTCTGTTTAACACTTAGTGAAAATAGTTTCGAGATTAATTTCCCCCAAGTCTGTGGTCCGAGGAGTCAGGCAGGACTTGGGTTCTGTTTAACACTTAGTGAAAATAGCTTCGAGGTTAATTTTCCCCAAGTCTGTGGTCCGAGGAGCCAGACAGGACTTGGGTTCTGTTTAACACTTAGTGAAAATGACTGCGAGGTTAATTTCCCCCAAGTTTGTGGTCCGAGGAGCCAGGCAAGACTTGGGTTCTGTTTAACACTTAGTGAAAATGACTACGAGGTTAATTTCCCCCAAGTCTGTGGTCCGAGGAGCCAGACAGTACTTGGGTTCTGTTTAACACTTAGTAAGAATAGTTTCGAGGTTAATTTCCCCCAAGTCTATGGTCTGAGGAGCCAGGCAGGACTTGGGTTCTGTTTAACACTTAGTGAGAATAGCTTCGAGGTTAATTTCCCCCAAGTCTGTGGTCCGAGGAGCCAGGCAGGACTTGGGTTCTGTTTAACACTTAGTGAAAATGACTGCGAGGTTAATTTCCCCCAAGTTTGTGGTCCGAGGGGCCAGACAGGACTTGGGTTCTGTTTAACACTTAGTGAAAATAGTTTCGAGATTAATTTCCCCCAAGTCTGTGGTCCGAGGAGTCAGGCAGGACTTGGGTTCTGTTTAACTCTTAGTGAAAATGACTGCGAGGTTAATTTCCCCCAAGTCTGTGGTCCGAGGAGTTAGGCAGGACTTGGGTTCTGTTTAACACTTAGTGAAAATAGTTTCGAGGTTAATTTCCCCCAAGTCTGTGGTCCGAGGAGCCAGGCAGGATTTGGGTTCTGTTTAACACTTAGTGAAAATGACTGCGAGGTTAATTTCCCCCAAGTCTGTGGTCCAAGGAGCCAGGCAGGACTTGGGTTCTGTTTAACACTTAGTGAAAATAGTTTCGAGGTTAATTTCCCCCAAGTCTGTGGTCCGAGGAGCCAGGCAGGACTTGGGTTCTGTTTAACACTTAGTGAAAATGACTGCGAGGTTAATTTACCCCAAGTCTGTGGTCCGAGGAGCCAGGCAGGACTTGGGTTCTGTTTAACACTTAATGAGAATAGCTTCGAGGTTAATTTCCCCCAAGTCTGTGGTCTGAGGAGCCAGACAGGACTTGGGTTCTGTTTAACACTTAGTGAAAATAGCTTCGAGGTTAATTTCCCCTAAGTCTGTGGTCTGAGGAGCCAGACAGGACTTGGGTTCTGTTTAACACTTAGTGAAAATGACTGCGAGATTAATTTCCCCCAAGTCTGTGGTCCGAGGAGCCAGGCAGGACTTGGGTTCTGTTTAACACTTAGTGAGAGTAGTTTCGAGGTTAATTTCCCCCAAGTTTGTGGTCTGAGGAGCTAGGCAGGACTTGGGTTCTGTTTAACACTTAGTGAAAATGATTGCGAGGTTAATTTCCCCCAAGTCTGTGGTCCGAGGGGCCAGGCAGGACTTGGGTTCTGTTTAACACTTAGTGAGAATAGTTTCGAGGTTAATTTCCCCCAAGTCTGTGGTCCGAGGAGCCAGGCAGGACTTGGGTTCTGTTTAACACTTAGTGAAAATAACTGCGAGGTTAATTTCCCCCAAGTCTGTGGTCCGAGGGGCCAGGCAGGACTTGGGTTCTGTTTAACACTTAGTGAAAATAGTTTCGAGGTTAATTTCCCCCAGTACTTGGGTTTTGTTTAACACTTAGCCCAAGTAGCTGTACAGTAATGTGGCGTCAAGAATTATGTCTTTCATTAATAACAGTACCTTTTCAGGTTATTTACATTCCAAGGGCGTGGCACTACATGTTCATCCAAATCTTCCAAAAAGTAGGCTCCAATGCTGGCTATGGAAGTGATACGGTATGGGCCTTCCCAGTTTGATCCGAGTTTTCCCCATGCAAGGTTTCTCACGGTGCCCAGGACCTTCCTCAGTACTAGATCCCCGGGCGCCAATGGCCTTGACTTCACCATGACGTCGTAACCCTGCTTGAGCTTTTGCTGATAGTATGCTAGGTGGACCATTGCACTTTCCCTTCTTTCTTTGATGAGGTCCAAGATTTTTTCTAGAAGTTTGTTATTAGCAATGGGGCAGAAGGCAGTAGTCCTTTGTGTTGGGAAGTTTATCTCTAGTGGAATGACAGCCTCGGCTCCGTAGGTCATTGAAAATGGGGTTTCTCCCGTGGACCTGCGAGGTGTGGTGCGGTATGTCCACAAGACATGGGCTAACTCTTCAACCCACCTCCCTTTCGCGTCGTCCAACCTTTTTTTCAGCCCATTCACTATGGTTTTATTGATGGCTTCCGCCTGTCCATTACCCTGTGGGTAAGCCGGTGTGGAGTATCTATTGATAATTCCCAGCTCATTACAGTATCTTCTGAAGGCTTTGCTATAAAACTGGAGGCCGTTGTCCGAGATCAGGGTGTGTGGGGTCCCAAACCTAGTGATAATATTTTTCCAAACAAACTTCTTGACATCGACGTCCCTAATGTTTGCCAGTGCCTCAGCTTCGACCCACTTGGTGAAGTAATCGGTGCCGACGAGAAGAAATTTCTTGTTCCCTGCCGCTTTGGGGAATGGTCCTAGTATGTCTAAGCCCCATTGTGTAAATGGCCAAGGGCTGGACAGCGGGTTAAGTTCTCTGCCTGGCTGGTGTATGTTCGGGGCGAACCTTTGGCACTGGTCGCACTTCTTCACATATTCCAAAGCCTCTTTATGCATGCTCGGCCACCAGTAACCCAACGTTATGGCCCTGTGGGACAGGGACCTACCCCCCGTATGACTTCCGCAAATTCCTTCGTGTAACTCCTCCAGGATGAGTTCAGTAGCCTCTGGGTGCACACACAGCAGGTATGGCCCTAAGAACGAGCGTCTGTAAAGTTTGGAGTCCTCGGACAACCAGAATCGAGAAGCTTTCCTCCTAATTTTGTCGACCTCAACCTTATTGCCTGGCAAGGTGTCGTGCTTTAAGAACAGCACCAGAGGATCCATCTAGCTAGGTCCTGCCCTGACGTTGTGTACCCGAATTTCGTTGGCCTTCTCTGTTGTTGGGCGGTAGAGATCTTCTACTAAAATAACCCGAGGAAGTGGCTGAGCCGAGGAGGTGGCCAGCGTTGCGAGAGAATCAGCATGGGTGTTCCCGCTCCTGGGTACATGCATTAAACGGAAGTGATAGAAATGGGTTTGCAGGTGCTTAGCCCGGACCAGATACTCTTGCATTCTTTCATCCATTGCCTCCAACTCCTCGTTTACTTGTCTCACGATGAGTCTCGAATCCGAGAACATGTTTACGAATTTTCCACCCAATTTCCGGATCATTGACATTCCCTCCAATAGCGCCTCATACTCGGCTTCGTTATTCGTGGCTGAGAATCCGAGCCTTAACGACTTTTCTAAGGTTATCCCTTCGGGAGAGACCAGAACGAGTCCCACCCCTGAGCCCCTTTGGTTCGCTGCACCGTCGATGTGTGCTTTCCACCAATTGTGTTCATGCTGAGAGACTGTGCTGATTAGTTTCTCATCAGCACTTAGTGATCCCGACACTTCCTTTCCTTCTAGTGTGGGCTCCGCAAATTCAGCTACTAGATCGGCGAGGACCTGACCTTTTACAGCGGTGCGAGGCATGTATCTAATGTCAAAGGCGCCCAGAATCGTTCCCCATTTTGCAATTCTGCCTGTGTAGTCGGCGCTGCGGAGGACGGACTTCAACGGAAGTTGAGTTAGTACAACTACAGTATGTGCCTGAAAATAGTGGGGGAGTTTTCGCGTGGCTTGTACAATGGCCAAGATAGCTTTTTCGAGGGGGAGATACCGGGTCTCTGCCTCCTGCAGTGATTTGCTCACATAATAGACGGGTCGCTGCATGCCGTTGTCTTCTCGGATTAGCACTAAGCTCACTACATGAGAGGCTACTGCGATGTAGGCGAACAACACCTCGTCGGCATCGGGACTGGACATAATTGGTGGTCGGGCGAGATATTCCTTGAGCTGTTGGAAAGCTAAAGCACACTCCTCAGTCCACTTGAAGCCCTACTACTTGTGCAATAGGAGGAAGAAAGGCCTGCATCTGTCCGCTGAGCTGGAGATGAAACGGTTTAAAGCAGCTATCATGCCGGTGAGCTTCTAGACCTCTTTGGGATTCCGAGGAGGCTGCAGGCTATGAATGGCTCTTATTTGGTCAAGGTTTACTTCTATACCTCTGTCGGTCACCATATAGCCTAAGAATTTTCCTGATCCCACCCCAAATGAACATTTGGATGCGTTCAGTCGTAGCTTGTACTTTCTTAGAATTTGAAAGACGTCGCCGAGGTCTCTGATGTGGTCGGCCACCAATTTGCTTTTTACCACCATGTCATCTATATACACTTCAACGCTCTTACCCATCTGCTGTTCAAACATCCTAGTCATCATCCTTTGATAGGTCGACCCGGCATTCTTCAAGCCGAAGGGCATCACCTTATAATGATAGTTTTCGACTGGGGTGACAAAAGCAGTTTTTTATTGGTCTTCGGTAGCCAGGGATATCTGATGCTAGCCCTGGAAGGCGTCCAAAAAACTCATTCGGGGGTGTCCGACAGTCGAATCTACCAATCGGTCTATCCGTGGCATGGGGAAATGATCCTTCGGGCAAGCCTTGTTTAGGTCCGTGAAGTCTACACAGACCTGCCATTTCCCGCTTTTCTTTTTTACCACGACTGTGTTGGCTAACCATTCGGGGTAGAATACTTCTTTGATAGCCCCTACTTTCTTCAATTTTGCGACCTCTTCTCTCACAGCGTCTGCATGTTCTTTTGACGGTCGCCGAGGAGGTTGCTTCTTAGGCGTTATAGTCGGGTTAACATTAAGGTGATGGCAGATAAGGTCTGAGTCAACCCCGGGGGCCTCATAGGGATCCCAGGCGAATACGTCCACATTCCGTCGGAGAAAATCAATTAGTGTTGACTTCTCCTAGGGTGGTAATTCTAAGCCGATCTGAAAAAACCTCTCAGGATTTGATCCGACGAGTACTTTCTCCAAATCCTCACAGCTCACCTCCATGGCTGGTCCTCCACCACCCGCAGTTGGGACCGGGGTCATTAATTGCTATAAGCCGTTCTCGGATGAGGTGGAAGGTTCACTATTTGGTCGTAGTGAGATTGCCGACACCATGCATTGCCTAGCCATTCCTTGGTTCCCTATTATTTCTTTGACTTGACCTCCTGACGGATACTTCACTTTTTTGTGCAATGTTAATGGCACAACCCCTAGTGCATGAAGCCACGGTCGAGCCACGATAGTTGTGTAGGGGGAGTATGCATCTACCACAATGAAGTTCACCTCCACCACGTCTGAGTCTGTTTGCACAGGCAGCCTAATCATGCCTTTCGGGGTGACGGTTTTCCTTCAAAGTTGACCAGAGGGGAATCGTATGGCGACAGGTCTTCTGGCTTCAAGTTTAACCCTTTATACAAGTCAGGGTACATTACTTCCATGGCGCTGCATTGATCAACTAACACCCTTTTCACGTCATAACCTCAAATTCTGAGCGTGACGACTAGGGCATCATCGTGGGGTTGAAGGGTTCCTTGTTTATCCTCCTCCGAGAACCCGATTAAGGGCGTGGAAATCACTCTGGCTCTCTTGGATTCCCTGTCGTCCGGCTTAGTCGGGAACTTGCCCACTGACATTACTCTGAAAGGGCTGGAACCGGTTCTTCTAGGTGCGGCAAGAATGACATTTATTGTGCCAATAGGTGGCCTCAATGTACTTTGTATGCTTTTGATATTTGACTGTTCCTGCCATCCTTCAGGGCGATGCAACAGATGCCTCAACTTCCCTTCTCGGACAAGCCGGTCCAAATGGTTTTTCAGATTCTTGCAATCATCGGTGGTGTGACCTGGCTCTTGGTGGTACACGCAATACATATTTTGATTACGTTTCAAGGGGTCACCTGCCATCCTGTTCGGCCATTGAAAGAAAGGTTCGCACTTCACCTTCTCTAGGATCTTGTGTAATGGTTCTCGGAACACAGCATGGATTGCCTGAGCCCCAGTGGATCTAGACTGTTCCGCGTAGTCTCTTCTCGGCCTGTTACTGCTGTTAAAGCGGTCCGACCTGAAGTCCCTACTCTCCTGAGGGACAACCTTCGCTTTACCCTTCCCCATCTGCTGGTCCTCCTCGACCCTTTTGTACTTGTCAATTCTGTCCATGAGTTGGCGCACGCTGGTGACTGGCTTCCCAGTGAGGGACTTTCTTAAGCCATGCTCTGTCGGCAGGCCCCTTTTGAACGTACTAATGGTGACGTCATCGTAATTTTCTTCTATCTCATTATACATTTCCCAGTACCTGTCTGAGTAGGCCTTCAGTGTCTCCCCTTCCCGCATGGACAAGGATAGGAGGGAATCTAGGGGCCGAGGGACTCTACTGCTGGTAATGAAGCGGGAACCAAAAGCCTGTGTCAGCTGTTTAAAGGAATCTATGGAATTCGGCTTGAGGGCATCAAACCATCTCATTGCCATAGGTCCCAAGCTGGACAGAAACACCTTACACATTAATGCCTCATCCCTGGAATGGACGGCCATCCTCTGATTAAATTGGCTTACATGCTCTACTGGGTCAGTTCGACCATTGTATATGGCAAACGTTGGTTGATGGAACCGCCGCTACGCGTGAAAGGCGACTGGGAGATGCGATCCAGGGCCTTGCTCATGGCATCGTTGGCCAGGCCTTGGTAAGATGGGCTTTTGTGGCCGCGTTTGCGAGGCCGCTCTTCCTCGTAGGAAAAAGTCTCGCTTGGAAGGGTTCTTGATCTCCGCCTGTATTCATTATCCTCATCACTGCTAGTGTCCGAGTCGGGTGAAGGACGTTTTCGCTGCGCTCGGCGCAGCTTCTTCTCCAAATCATCAATCTCTTGCTGTAGAGCCTTTCGATCGTTTTACTTATGGGATGCATGACCTTTCCCTTTCGAACGACTTCTACTCGTGTGAGAGGTGTTCACACTGCCTTCTCGTTGCTTATCTTGGTCTTTCTCTCGTTCGAGATTCAAAAAATTGTCCTGCCGTTGGGAATCTGCACGTCCGGTTTGGCGCGAACCTGATCCTTCCATTTCTTACAGTTTCACTTGTCGTGACACAAGTTCTTCCCACAGATGGCGCTAATTGTAGGGGCGGTTTTTGGGGCCCAGACCCAGCAAGTAAGTGGTTCTGGCCCAAAAGACCCTAGACAATGAATTTGTAGAGAGCAGGTTACAGAACTAGGGCTGGACGAAGTGAATGTTAATTAGTTGTATGCCATGCAACAGTATGAACGTAAGAATATTTCATTTATGTCCACAGGATACTGGTCCGAGGAGACGTATGAGTGCACCTCTTGCTCTGATTAAAGACTACAGAATTCTTTAATCTTTCTCTCTCTTTTTTCCCTCTAAATTTTCCGATCCCTTTTTCATGGGGATTTCCTTCTCTTATATAGCCTCCTTAGATTGATAAGAACCTTACACTTGTTAACCATCTGGACCCTTACTTAAGTGCCTGTCCCATCGAACATCCACCTTATCTTTCTGTGAGTTGCATTGGCCAATGTAACACTGTTCGCCTGTCTTCTCCACATTAATGCGGCTAGGAAAGTAGCTTTCTTGCATTTAATGCGGCAGTTGTGGCTGCCCCTTGGACGTCTTATCTTTTCTTCCTCCTTCCTGCTTTTTGGGACTTATCCTTATTACCAATATTTGTTTGGAATGACTCCTTATTATGGATAGGGTGCACGTTGGGCTTGTATTTGGCACGTCCGAGGAGACACTCCTCCTCGGACGTCTCCTTTAAATAAGTTTGGACTTATTAGGGTTGGGCTAGCATTTGTTTTGGCGGCCCATTTCTCCCTTTGGTCGTAGTTGGACTCTATATAGGGCCCAAGGCCCATTGTTTGACTTGTGAATTTTACCTTTACAATACATATATCTCTTAAGTTTAAAAAATAACAATTTTTAAGAAGATATAATTGTATGAGTGAGATATTTCCTAAAATAAATCTTCAGTTTTATTTTAATTTTATAACTCACAACCAAACTTATGAATATGTTTAGTTATTACATTACAACACATTTTATTTCTAGTAATAAAGATTACAATTCCTATCATAACTCTCATTCAGTGTACCAAACATTCTCTAACTCTTGTAATGATAAGGATTGGGTCATGTTAATGGGCAATTATGGTATTTATTAATAAATTAATTATAAAAATAATCAATTATTTATTCTTTTCCTATAAAAGCTTTTTAAAATAATTTCCTAAATCAATCTCATCAGTTAATTTTTCCCCAGTTATTTTGGTGGTGTCCTTTCATTGCATGGAACATTAGGCAATACTATTAACAGCACACAACATCTAGATAAAAATAGTTGATATTTGGTGTTTGTTTGGGAACAGTTTATTTAGTTGAAACTGAAAACTTTTTACTGATAAAAAATAGGTTAAAATATAAGTTTAATAATATAGTGAGATCCATAAACAGTATCAAAAAGTGTAGTGAGATTTATGAATGGTAGAAAAAATAAGTTAAAGCCTAAAAGTATATATAAGTTGAATTTTTCAGTTCATTCCAAACGGATGCTTGATATGACTTATCGCATGAACATCAATGAATCATTTGACTAGTCCACGCTAGCTAAATCTCGCTTTCCCTCTGTCCCTCAGCCTCATTTGTGAACTACAATTTGCAGATTCGCCATGGAAAAATTATCATATTGCTACCTTGCTTTGTTCTTCCTTACCATTTTCATTAATATCAAACTTCTAAACCACCATAACAAAAATTTACCACCAAGTCCATTTTCCCTACCAATAATCGGCCACCTCCACCTCCCTAAACAGACACTCTATAAAATAGAACAGACCTTATCATTACAATACGGTCCAATCCTTTATCTTAAATTTGGTTCATGGTCTATCCTTGTTCTATCTTCTCCTTCCGCTGTTGAAGAATGCTTAATTAAGAATGACATAGTATTTGCAAATTGTCCGCCACAATGGTTGGTGAGTATTTTACTGACAATCAATTCAACATCTCCGGTTTGGGCTCCAAATGACCTTGTGAAGAATTTTTCACAAGGTGGTGAAAAATAATAGAATTTTTTACTTATGTGTGGTGTTGTAAAGAACAATTCAAAGATAATATCTCTCTTCTTATTTCTCATCAATTTCATCAAAATATTTAGATTGTGGATGTTGTGTGTTTTGTTCTTGTAACAAACACCACGATTGAGTCTCAATAATATAAATCATGATGGATGTTGATTTTTCTACAGAAACATTCTATGTATTGCTTATGTCGAAGTCTCTTAACCTTGGACAGTTTGACATAATAAATCCCAAACTTGAGCTTATTTCCGCTATCTTCTTCCTAACCTTTTCCTCATCAAAACATTGAATGAAGTTATGTAATTTAATATTGTATAATAGGGTGGCAATTGGGCGGATTTTGAGCTAAGTAATAAATGGACATAATTATTCTTTTACTACTCATTTGAATATAAATTAAATATCCATTATTCATCCAATCCATTTACGCTAGTGACTTGCCCATTTAACCCAAAATGACCTAAATACTCTCTTGACCTCAAAAATTACCAAAATACCCTATGAAATATCCAAGTTTACCAAAATACTCCTTAAATGTCCAAAACAACCAACACCCCCCCCCCTCTAAAATGCCAAAAATTCCCAAAATATCCCCCAAACAATAACACTTGATTAGTGACAAGTAGCATTTTTCTTTTTTCTTTTTCCCAATAAGAAAATCAGTAAAGCAATTTTCTCATGTATGTTACAATATTCTCTCCGGGTAAAGATATGAGAAATTGCTTGCTGCATATCCCCAAATACAATTGGAATGGCTACAAACAATCTTTTGTCAAGTAGCATTAAGTCATAGATATGCATTCCCTCACGCTATTCTAAACATGAGGAATATATTATATATGTATTTGTGGGTGAGTCAACTTAAATCTTTCTTATAGAAAAAAAAAAGTCTACACATGGAGCTATATCCAAGTTCTACCTTGTTCTAGATAGGTATTAGACAAATTAATTAAAAACAAAAGGAATGCGCTGGACACTACAAAAATACCGGTCTAAAGCTGCGTTTTTCAAATGCAGCTTAAGACCCCAAAAACGCGGCTATAGGCTTTTAGCCGCGTTTTCTATGGCCGTGTTTATAAACGCGGCCTAAAGTCCGCAGCTCAAAGCCTATAGCCGCGATTTTCGAAACCGCAGCTAAAACCTGACCTATAGCCGCGTTTTCTAACCGCGGCTATAGGATTCGGCCCTATAGCTGCGTTTTTGAAAACACAGTAGTAGACCCCCAACCTATAGCCGCGTTTACTAAAAACGCGGCTAAGGCTTTGGACCTATAGCCGCGTTTTTAAAAACGCGGCTATAGGTTGTTCAAACAAGCTGAATAAGAGTCTGTAGTTGCGTTTTGAACGTAGCTAAAACCTAACCTATAGCGGCGTTTCTAAGAAACGTGGCTATAGTTCTGAACCTATAGCTGCGTTTTAAGAAATGCGGCGATAGACCCAGTTTGAGCTACGTTTCAAACGCGGCTATAGATATTTTCCCAGCGACATTGATCAAGCTATAGCCGCGTTTTAAAAACGCGGCTATAGGTTTTTTTTTAAATTTTTTTTCCCTGCTTTCTCAACTTCTTGCTATACATACAACTTCCTGCTATTCACACAACTCCCTTTTTTCACAACTTATTACATCCCAAGAATCACAAGTTCCATAAACATCACAAGGGAATTAAACAACTTCCCATTCCTACATCACAAGTTCCATAAACATCAAAAAGAAAATAAACAAGTTCCATAAACGTCATTACATCCCAAGATCACAAGTTCCATAAACATCACAAGGGAATTAAACAACTTCACATTCCTACATCACAAGTTCCATATAGATCAAAAAGAAAATAAACAAGTTCCATAAACGTCATTACATCCCAAGATCACAAGTTCCATAAACATCACAAGGGAATTAAACAACTTCCCATTCCTACATCACAAGTTCCATATACAATATAAAAGGGTTGTGCACTACTTTTTGTTTCACCTCCAAAAGGGTTTAAAACATATTAGACCAATAGAAACTCAATCTAACAAAATCTAAACTGTCGAAGGAAAAAAAAAATGTTTTGAGACTTTCCAATACCTTATAACATATATCCTCAACATTATATACCTAATCTTCCACACAAACACACATACAAAACAATCTCTATCACTTTGTTAACACTAAAATTAAAATTGAAAACTAGATTACAGATTTACTTAAAGAGGCATTTTCTTATCCACGATAAAGTAAACTTCAATTTGATTATTTAAGAAAAGGAAAGTAAACTTCAATTTCTAAAATAAAAATGAAAAATTTCATTTATTTTAGTTACTTAACATTATTTCTGATTCTCTATATAAAATTAACATTATTTTGGTTAATATTAATTTATTAAATTATTTATTTATATTGATAGTTAAATACAGAAATGTCAACTTAAATTTAGGGCTTTAAGCTCCAAAATATATGGTGCCGGCCCTGGAGTGAATCATACCCTTGAATGGTGAAAAACGTGTGGCTGAAGAATGTAGACTTGTGATCGATGGAACCAGTGATTAGAGACCTCCGGTTGGGAGTGTATGATCGACGTTCTCCAACAATATCAACATGCCACCGCGAGGAGGATTGGAACCTTCGGTGGAAAAAGCTAGACAATCAACACTGCACAGTCATGAAGGGGTAGATCTAATAAGTTAAATCCGGGGTGTTTTGAGGGCATTCAAGTCATCAAGAAATTCACGTATATACCCCCCAATTTGAGCAATTTCCATCACATTAACCATATATGATTCTATAAGTATTTGATTTGTTATATCAGAATTTCAGATTTATAATCTTTTTAGTATTTTGTTTGTCTAATGTTCTAGAATTATGTCTACTAAATACTAGTAACTACAAAGCAACTATAAAGGAAATTGAATCTTAAATCACATTTTAAATTCTATAGTTTAAGAGACGTATCAAATTGAATCTTATAGTTTCAAATTACATTGATATGTTACTTTTTAAAACTCCATGGATTTTTTTTTTTGACATATTAAAGTTTCATTTGTTACTTCTTTAATATATAGTCCACCATATTATATATTCTAGTATACTTCAGTCGTAGTGTTGATTCAGTAAAATTGTTTTACAGCACGAGTTACCAGTGTTTAAGTTAGAGGATCAGTACGGTCAGTCTGTATACTCTGTATAAAAGAGCCACTGATTCAATAACACATGCCACCATTTCAATTAATAAAGCTTTATATCAGGAAAGTTCTAATATTATAACTTTACAGCGAAAACGCATTCACACAAACAAGAAATTAGTAACATTACTAAAAGACAATGGTACATACAAATGTGGAAAAAACTCAAAACTCTTAAGTCTCAATCACTAGCTAGATCATTCTCCATGCTTAATTTATTTCAAAATTGAAATAGACTTCTTTGATTTATAGAAATTTACCAACGTTCAAAAACATGAGAATAGGAACACCAATGACAAATCAGATACTAGCTAAAAACAAGGTACAATACTTGATTGGCCTAACAACTCAATCATATACTCCCTAAAGATTGTGAACTACGTACTTTGATATAAACCAAATCAAGATCTGATATGGTCAAGCACCCATGTCCACCATCTCTGCACGTACTGCTTGCATCAGACAACAATGTTAGATGTGGTTCAATTAATTCCTTGAATACAACTTTGGACGACTCCAATTGATTGAGATATTCCACCATATACAATTGCTCTTAATGAACGAAATTCAAAGGAAAAAAAAAATTGAATCTTTTTTTTTTAAAACAAAAAACTTTTAATTTCAATCATTAAATTTAAAAAAAATTGAAAAAGAAAAAAAAGTAAAGAAGTAAAAAAAATTTGTGAGAAAAATAAGGGTAATAGTACCCCCACACAATACCGTAGACATTGCATGTGGCACTAGGGTATTGCATAAAATCCTAATCCGCCAAAATCCAATATTATTAACAAAATGGATTACAAATAGACACTTAAGCACGATTGAAATATTATAAATAAAGACAAACAAAATCAACGACTAAGAGCTCCTTCATAATATATATGAAAAATTTTTCATATACCCAGAATCAAAAATTTATACCCAAAATTGAATATTTATACTTAAGCACAATTCAAATATATAAACTGAACATTTATACCCAAAATCAAAACCCTAGATCGACGGCCGAAACCCTAAACCTAAAATCGACACCCTAAACCAAAAGTAGGAAGCCTAAAACAGAAATCAAAACAAACAATTTTCAAAAACTTACTGTTAGTCGGCCTTGCGAGAGTGTGTGTGTGTGCCACCGATCGATGAGAAGGGAACGGAGAGGAGGAAGAGCGGAGGGAGGAAGGGGATTCATATAGGGTGGAAGTGAGGTAGCTTGAGATCGGCGAAAGTGGTCTGAGATCGGTGAGGGGAGTGTGTTGGATCGGTGAGAGTTGTCTGAGATCGGTGAGGGGTTGGATCGGTGAGAGTAGTCTGCGATCGGTGACGGGGTTCTGCGATCGGTGAGGGGACTGTGTTGGATCTGTGAGGGTTGTCTGCGATCGGTGCTAGGAGGGTGTTGGATCGGTGAGAGTGGTCGATCTAAGAGCGAGTGTGAATTTGGGGAGTTAGGGTATTTTTGTGTTTGGATGAGGGATTTTTTTTTTTTTTTGGTTATTTATACTGAAACTTGAAGCCGCGTTTAAAGAAACGCAGCTCCAAACATGTAGAAGCTGCGCAGCTCAAGTTAAATGTCTAAGCTGCGTTTTAAACGCAGCTCCAGACTTGTAAAGGGTATTTGAAGCATGTTTGAATCTGTGTTTTTTAAACGCAGCTCAAACATTACTTAAAAAAAAAAAAAAAAAAAACCCAGACGGGACTGAAGCCGCGTTTTTTAAAAACGTGGCTTCAGTCCTAGGCAGCTAAACGCGGCTACAAAAAGCGGCTTCAGAGCGCGTTTTTTGTAGTGGGAGCTTTATATATTTATTAGCCGGGGTAGTAAAAATATTAGCAATGCCAGAAGTTGGTAAGCAAAACAAAATTAAGACTACATGGTAGGTCACCAGCAAACTTTCACAAAGTTATAGTACCTGTACTTCTATACCCATCCCTCCACTTTTAAATTAGTATGAGTCCGATTAATGTATGCCCTAAGGACACAAGTTAATAAAATCCTATTAGTATAAACAAATGTTTTCATAGCAAAAGAGAAACGATTAGGTCTACCATAGAAATTAAGATAGTATATGTGGGGTCATGGGCTAAAAATCATACAATGGGGCGTGAGGTTTTGGCCGAGAGCGCGGTAGTCCAAGTCCGAGGAGGAATATATCCTCGGACCAGCTAAAGCATGGTCAGATATAAGTCCTAAATAGTTAGAGTGACCTTCTAGGAAGTTCTAAAGGATAGGAACTCAGGAATATTTAAGGGAAAGTTGCTAACACCGCATTTATGTGGACAAGACCCTTGAACAGTGCTATCTCGGTTACCGCAACTCACAGAACACCAGAGAGGGTGTCTGATGGGACAGGCACTCAAGTATAGGCTTGGATGATCAACAAGTGGAAGGCCAAGATCGTTCAAAGGGGACTATATAATAGGAGAGACTCACCATGGAGAAGGGGCCCGGGGATTAATAGAGAAAGCACTGTAGAAATCTCAAGAACTCCTGTAACCATTATCATCCAATATATACTAGAACAGAGCTCCTCGGATTGTGCCGAGGACAAACTTTCTTGTACAAACTTGGTTCGTTTTCGTTTGATTGCCTTGGAGACTCATTATAACTGCTATCTCATTCACTAAAGCCTAGTTCTTCCACCCACTCTCTACAAATTTATTGTACTGGGTTCACTAGGTTAGTATCCCATACATTTTGGGCCTGGGCTGAAAACCGTGTCCCTACAGTATATATGGTGTAACAGTGTAAGATATCCATATTTTCTTCCATTTCAAGCCAAGAGTGAAGAGGAAAAATAAGAATACAAAAAAAGTTCTTTCCTCTTCAATTCCTTTGCCATTCTATTTTACTTTGATAATCAAGTGTGTCTCTCTTCTATATGTGTATATATCGGTGAGTTTGAGTGTAAAAGATACCAATTTTCCACATGTTTCACAGGAAGGGAGCAGTTTGGGTTCAGTGTCCAATGGCATTGGACCCGTTAAGATAGTGACACATGTTCACTTTTGGATACATGATACAATTTGACTGGATCTAGTGCACTTGACCTAATCTAGACCCTCACAGGAACTCACACAATTATTTCATCACTTTTATTGACATCAATTATAAAAGAAACATATTCGAACCTCATCAGACAAGTTAATTTACTGACTAAAAGCGGTATTTGCACGTGCACGGAGGTGCCACTTTAGACTTTTTAAGACAAAAAATAATTAGGTTTGAGAATATGTTTTAAATTTTAAAGTAAACGGGGATAAATTTTCTTGCTCATCGAGTGGATGCGGTGGAAATTAGGCCCGTAAATGGGTCTTAGCAATGAAAACCAGCGGTGTGTAATAGGGTCTACGACAATGAAAATGTTAAAATTATTAAAAGTATTATTTCAAAAAAATTTACAAGGACACCACATTATTTATAAGGGAAAATAATAGTACACACACACCATATTATACACATTCTTATACTTGCTTGAAATGTACTGAATTTGTGTATTCCATGTGTGTGTAAGAATCATGTGTGTAATAGGGTCTACTATTTTTTTTTTTAATAATTTTTTAATAATTTTATTATTATTATTTTAATGATTGGTTAAACATCATTTAATCATGTGAGTCGAAATTATATATTTCTTTCCCTCTTGGCAAACTCTCACTCGTGAGCTACTTTGCTGCTTTCGCCATGGAAAACTTATATTGCTACCTTGCTTTGCTCCTCTCTACCATTTTCATTATTATCAAACTTTCAAACAACCGTAACAAAAATTTACCCCCAAGTCCATTTTCTCTACCAATAATCGGCCACCTCCACCTTCTCAAACCACCACTCTATAAAACGGTGGAGACCTTAACCTTACAATACGGTCCAATCCTTTATCTTAAATTTGGTTCAAGGCCTATCCTCGTTGTATCTTCTCCTTCCATTGTTGAAGAGTGCTTAACCAAGAATGACATAGTTTTTGCAAATCGACCCCCCACCATGGCTGGGAAGCATTTTACTTACAACTCAACAGCTCCAGTTTGGGCTCCATATGGCAACTTGTGGAGAAACATTCGACGTTTTGCTTCTGTTGAGGTGTTCTCTCATATCAGCCTTCAAAAGTCTTCTATCATTAGAGAAGAAGAAGTTCACTCTCTTCTCGGCCAACTATATAAAGTTTCAAACATAGAACCCCAAAAGGTGGAGTTGAGGTATTTGTTCTCACTTTTGGTGTCCAATATAATAATGAGGATAGTTACTGGCAAGCCATGCGTTGGAAAAGAGGTTGAAAGCATGGATGTGGGCAAAGAACTTCTCAAAGATTTCAAGGAGAATTTCTTTGCAGATTTGGCAATGAATATGTGTGATTTCTTTCCAGTTTTAAGGTGGATTGGTTACAAAGGGTTGGAGAAGGATATGATAAGGTTGCAGAGGAAGAGAGATGAAGTATTAGGGCATTTGATAGACGAGATAAAGCAAAAGAAAACCAGTTCTTTGAATAACGCCACCATTGTGGATGTGGAAACAAAGGGAACACTGATTGAAACTCTGGTGCATCTCCGGGAATCAGAACCTGAGTTCTATTCAGATAATGTCATCAAAAGCATCCTATTGGTAAGTTAATAGGAAAACATTTTATTTATTATATTATGGGTCCGTTTGGATTGAGTTTATTGTTGCTGAAACTGAAAATTGAAAGTACTGTAGTAAAATAATTTTTAAATGTGTGAATAGTATCGTGGGACCCATTTTTAATATTTTTAATGCGTGAACAGTATGTGAACAGTGAACCCATGTGAGGTTACTGTTCACGTGCAGGAAAAAAAAAAAAAAAAAAAAAAAAGGCAAAACGTGGAACTGAAAACGCAAGAATAAGCACTCCCCAAACGCTCACTATAGTTCTAAACATACCAATAATGTAATAAATAAATATACTAATTAGTAGTTTAGTACTATTTTGTTTTGTCTTTTAAAAGTATTTTATTTTTAATAAATAGCCTCTGTTTGGATACAAATTATAAATGAAAATTATTTTACTATTCAGCTTAATTTTGCTATTATTTATAGGCTCTACTGCACTTTTTGGTACTATTCATGAGTCTCACTGTACTATTTCAACTAACTTTTACCTTTATCTATAGTACTTTCAGTAATAAATTTTCAGTTTCAATAAAATAAGCGGTATCCAAACAGACCTATAATATGACGTTTTAAAAGTTGAAACAGTACTAATGTTATATTATTTAAAATTTTAAACAATTTGATATTGAATACATATTTAAATTTATAATATTTAATATAAACTTTAACATGAATCAAAATAATTATTTAGATGTTTTAGTAGAACGATAACTAGTATGGGTACAATATATATCCAAGTTCAAAAAGATCTATGTTTGGTTCATTCTTCTTCATTTTTCCCATTAATTCATTATTTAACATTAATTATCCTCTAAATAAAACTTAAACTTTCCAAATTTTTATTAAATGAAACTTATAATGCATTTGGATGTCATTGTTGATTGTTTATTTAGTGAAAGTATTGTAAAACAAGTAGGGGGGAAGGTTTCTATACACACACACTTAAGATAAAATTGCAGTCAATTATTCTAATTAAGGACACAACAAAAATTCTCAACAATTTTACAATATACACCTAAATTAGTCAACAATTTTACATTTATTTATTGTACTTTCAGTAATAAATTTTCAGTTTCAATAAAATAAACGGTATTCAAACAGACCTATAGTATGGCTTTTTAAAAGTTGAAACAGTACTAATGTTATATTATTTAAAATTTTAAACAATTTGATATTGAATTCATATTTAAATTTATAATATTTAATATAAACTTTAACATGAATCAAAATAATTATTTAGATGTTTTAGTAGAACGATAACTAGTATGGGTACAATATATATCCAAGGCCAAAAAGATCTATGTTTGGTTGATGTCATTGTTGATTGTTTATTTAGTGAAAGTATTGTAAAACAAGAAGGGGGGAAGGTTTCTATACACACACACTTAAGATAAAATTGCAGTCAGTTATTCTAATTAAGGACACAACAAAAATTCTCAACAATTTTACAATATACACCTAAATTAGTCAATTACTTCATGCATGGGTAATTAGAAAATTTTAATTAATTATTGGAGTAATGTTACAGATACAAACCAATTTACAATATTTTTACAAATTGCTGATGTGACTTTAATAATTTTCAAATAATTATTGGTAAACATAAATGTGATGTTAGTGGTGGACCCATATTAGAATTAATAAGAATTTGTCACATCAATAATTTGTAAAAATGTTGTAAAATAGTTTGTAGCTGTAGTAATTTTCAAATAATTATTGGTAAACATAAATGTGATGTTAGTAGTGGACTCATATTAGAACTAATAAAAATTTGTCACATTAATAATTTGTAAAAATATTGTAAAATAGTTTGTGACTATAATATTATTCTAATTATTGTGGTGGACTCATGTGTGAGGTGGTAGGCTAATTTAAAAATGTTATGATATTTTGTTGTGTATGAAGCTTTGCTTTTATTGAAATGGGATAACTTTCCTTATAAAGCTTAATAAAGCAATCCATTTTAGGGGTAAGATTTTATTTTCTTAATTTAATGGTTTACACATTGTCACATTATATTTGAAAATTTAAATAATGTAGAACTAGATACACCTTCAGATTGGTAAGAAGTGTTTCAAACTTTTCTTTCAAAATTTATTCTAACATTACTTGAGCGTTATATATGTGCTTCAGACTATGTTTGTTGCGGGAACGGATACAACAGCAACGACCATGGAATGGGCAATGTCACTTCTTCTTAATCATCCAGAGGTATTGCAGAAGGTTAAAGTAGAGATTGATAACCAGGTTGGACGTGGGCGCTTGCTTGATGACTCAGATTTTGCCAAACTTCCCTATCTTCGTTGTGTCATCAATGAGACACTTAGACTGTATCCTCCACAACCACTTTTATTACCACATTTTTCCTCAAAAGATTGCACTGTGGGGGGATTTCATGTACCACGAGGGACAATTTTGTTGGTGAATGCATGGTTCATGCATAGGAATCCCAAGCTGTGGGAGGAACCCACTAGGTTCAAGCCAGAGAGATTTGAAGCTATCGATGAGGAAAGAGAAGGGTTCAAATATATTCCATTTGGCATGATGAGGAGGGCATGCCCTGGTTCTAGCATGGGCTTGCGGGTACTATCATTGGCATTGGGTGCACTCATTCAGTGTTTTGATTGGGAAAGGGTTGGGAAGGAGATGGTGGACATGAACCCAAGTTTAGGATTTCTTCTGTCGAAGGCTGAGCCTTTGGAGGCTATTTGCAGTCCATGCCATTCCATGACTAACATCCTCTCTCAACTGTGATTAATATTCTATGTTATTCATGGTGATAAACTTCCTTTCTTTTGTTCCCATCTCCCCCCACCTCCCTTGTGTTTGTGGATTGAATTTATTGAGATTGTAATAAAACTCTCTTATGAATAATAGATGGATGGGACAAAACTAGGGTGTAAAATTTAGGTTTTTGCTCTCTTTCTTCATTTTCTCTTCCGCCCACTCATGATACGGCCATTTTTGGAGGGAATTAATTATGAGATTGTAATCTCAAAGATTTTATATAATATTTAACTTTTATTTTTGAATGTTTTTTATTTATTTATTTCATTTTTATGAAAAAATATGCAAAATTTTTATTATTTTCTATATGTGGAAAGAAGATACATGTAGCAACGATTTGGAGACGGATAATATAAAACACCCAATTTTATATAGGTCCAGGTAACGAGTGTCAAAATGCATTAATTAAGGTTGGAATTTTTATTGCAATCGATCTGTTTTTTTTTTTCTTTGGAAAATTGTATAACATTTAATTAAAGAGGTATTTATTTATTAGTTTTTGTTATTTTCAAATGAAATGGGATGTGCCTGATTCCTCTTTCACTAGTGCATTATGTAGCTGTTAACATATATTCATTTTTGATGGACGCTTTCTAGATTCTTCTTCTTCTTCTTTCTTTTTTATTTTAATATGAAAAAAAAAATGCTTTGCAAATTTACAGGAGATGCTTTTGTTACTTTCAAATAAAATGGGACACGATTGATTCCACTTTCACTAGTGTATTTCCTCTTTCACTAGTGTATTATGCAGCTTTTAACATATATGCCTTTTTGATGGACCCTTTCTAGTTTCCTCTTCTTCTTCTTCCTTTTTTTTATTTTAATTTAAAAAAATTCTATGTATATTTGCAGGAAATGCTTTTGTTACTTTCAAATAAAATGGGATGCGCTTAATTCCTCTTTCACTAGTGCATTATGCCGCTTTTAACAGATATTCCTTTTTTATTTTAATAAAAAAAAAATGCTTTGCATATTTGCAGGAGATGGTTGTGTATGATTGGCTCGGTGGTTGTGGTGGTGGGGTACGTTTCATTCATTATTCAATGCATTGCAGGGATATTAATCGAACCCATCGGCCATGAAACATGCATCATGATTCATGATTGATAAAGACTTTCTGGTTGTTGATAAGATTTTCTCTTATGACATGGATGTGAAAGAACCACGCTTATCTCTTATCCACCTCTCTATTTGCAGACAAGATCTTCCTCTCTTGTGGTTACCTCTTGAAAAAATCCAAACCATTGGTCCCTACAAATTCAGGGGCGAAGCTAGGGGGTAGCCCCCAAGCCCCACATCAAACTTAGTTATGCATTTGTTGTCACAATACAAAAAATAGAAGAGATAATAACTAATGTGTGGCAACAAATTGCCCCTCCTCGACCCCTCCCCCCAAGCCTCACATCAAACTCAGTTATGCATTTGTTGTCATGCATCAGTTATTGTCTCTACTGTGTTGATTTGTTGCCACACATTAGATATCATCTCTACTATTCTTTGTATTGTACACCTAGATGTATTCTTTTATTTTTTTTAATAATATTTCTAACGTTATTAAGTCAAGATTGCTTCTTTCCTTTATGATATACCAATCATAAGCAAGCTGTAAGTAAAGGTAGCAAAATAAATAAGAGATTTTAAAAAGTTGGATCACCATTTTTTGTTCCCTCATACAGATTTAGCATGAAAACTTCTCTGTTAATTTAGCTTTTTTCATTCATGTTTATGTGTTTTACTTGTTTAAAATATTTACTTAAACTTATAATCACCTTAAAATTTAGAATACCTTAAGCATAACAGTGACTATTAAATTTCAACTCTTACATTAGGCACTGAAAAAAAATTGAAAAAAAGATGAGAACAAAATATAATTTACATGTACCTTTATATTTAATCTTGCCCCCCTAAAACTAAAATTCTGGCTCCGCCACTGCCTACAATACAACCATGGCCATGGTTTCGTCCCTTTGCTCCAGCAATAATATTCCGTTTTCCACTAATCTTGGACATTAATCGATATGACATTACCCTTAGAATAGCGTGCATGTTTCTGGGCAACTCAAGACCATGCCTTATTGGTACTCACCTTTAGCAGAGCCCGGAAAAAAAAAATGTTTTCTAACATATCATGATCTTATCTTAAAAGAAGTTATGTCCATTTTTGCTTACATGATTTCTCGGAGGTTTTTGTGCTACTAGTAGCTTGGTTTGGTATTGTGAAGTTTGGATGGACTTAATTGGAGAAAGGTAACTTATCAAGCCCGAAGTGAACCTTTCATGGCCTAACACATTCTTGTACACTTTTAGGACCGAATGTAACACCCCACCAAAAAAAAAAAATATCAGAGGAGAGAATTGGCAATGATTGTGAGTACTAATGCTAAAGACTCCCTTTGTTAGAAATAATTGTGAGTGCTATGTTCTTGAGAGACCTGAATAAGAATTAGGGCTAGCTGAACAATAGATGTAATTGATGCAATCGCTTAAGCCTCCTAAATAAAAGAAGCCCCCACTTGTAAAAAAAAAAATTATATATATAATATATTTATCTATATATTTTAATTACAAAAAATTAAATATTTTTATTAGTCAATAAAATGCATTAAAATGGCTCTATTGTATCCTAAAATGCAGAAGATTAAAAAAGGAAAAAAAATAAAAATAGTCAAACTTCAACTAACAAAATTAAATTTTAGGAGACTAATTCATTAACTCATTCTTAAAATATGCTAAAATCAAAATTAATACCAGACAAATTCATTAATAATACAACGTAATTGTCTTGAAATATGCTAAAATAGAGATTATAAATTTCTAAAACAAAATGAAAAATCTCTCATCTCTCTATTTCTCTCCCTCTCCATCTATATTCTTACCTTTCTTTTCTTCATCTAGATTCTTGATTTTTATCTATAAGCTTAGTCATTTTTTGTAATAGGCTAATAGCTTGAAATCATTCTTTGCTAATTGTCCTTCATAGTAAATTCAAGATTGAAGAGGGGCGGTGTCGGCATAGCAGAGATAACCCCTCTGTCCTTCTCTATCGTTTCTATATTTAACATTGAAAAGTTTGCTTTTTATTCAATTTAAATATTTAAATATATATATTTTTTAATATACTTGCTTGATAGCCTCATAGGACAACATGCTATTCTTGCTCTCTTGCATGGCCCACTGCTCACAACATTGCACTCAACACAGTGCACACCTGCACATGTTGATTCTGACAAGCCATTGGCCATAAGCCCATAGTACGTTGTTTACACTTCACAGCTGGCCGATACATGCCACACATCCACCACACACTAACCCACCGACACCCACACTCACACTCACCATATATGCACACATCCACTGTATCTTTTACCTCTTTTTTTATGCAAATTTTTACTTTATCGATTATTATAAATTATTACACTAATTAATAATTTGATATCTATCGTATCAACTCATTTATATTATATTGATACTAATTTATTGAGTTATGTAATTGTAGGGACACGATTATTGGACGGCTCAATAATGATGTTGGGCTCGCACATTAAAGATCCCTCACAATATGATTTGTAGAGAGTGAGCTTGAAAGGCTTGCCTTTGATCACGGGGCGATGGTCCGGTCTTGATTTTAGAGGAATTCATGTAGAAAAAGGGGTTAGGTTTGAACATTTAAGCCTTATAGCGTCGCATCCTGAGGGGTTGGACTCCTCGGACTTGGTCCGAGGAGTATTAGGGTCTTCCCCGATTACCCGGCGGTGGGTTTTTTCTGTGGTGTGCAGATATCATTAAGGTGTTTTCACCCCTGGAGTCTTTTTTTCTGGAGGTGGGATGGGAGGCTCTACTTTTTGGCCCCCCCCCCCCCTCCTTTGGCTTTAGTTTCCTTTTATACTCGTTTCCCTCCACTCTTTAGGGTCCACGTGTAGAGTTGTATTTATGATCCTGGTACTTGTCCCATCAGCCCATCCCTAAAGTCGTTGGGGGCGGTTGTAAAGGCTGAAAAGCAGGGTTCCTTTAGTTGCAGAACATTCAATGCATTGGCAGCAGCTTTTTCTTGGATATTTACATGCTTCCTTTTGTCCTTTTCCTTCTTAGTACTTATCTTCTTTCATGGAGTGATCTGATGCGTCCTTTTCTCCTCGGCCTGGCCTGTCCGAGGAGGAATCCTTCCTTGGGCTGAGTCCTTGGGCCTTGATGTATAATGGATTTGGGCCCTGAATTCTCAGGCCCCACAATAGCCCCTCAAAATCCTGCTGCCCGACTTTTTAGTTGGGAAGGAGGGTTTTGGTGATGCTGAGCCCTCCTCGTGACTTATTCAAATTCCATGTCTTACTGCTGCTTGTGTCCTTCCATTTGCGCGGGAGATGTGTCGAATTAAGATGCATTACTTTATTCTTCATCCGAGTGGGTAACTGAATCAGTAAGGGACTCCGATTGTGTTTTTGGTAACATATTGCTCCATATTGCATCAATCCCTTTGGTGCCGAGGATCCGAGAGCAGACTTGGGAATCTCTGCAGTCTAGGGATTAACCCAATTGTTAATGAAGAGTTCTCTTCAGATGGATTCTGAGGTCCATGCATCGTAGTTTTTCCTTTGAGTACTTGGTTTCCCATAGGCTTGAGTCCGAGGACCATGCAAGGCCTTGGTTCTATCCAAAACTTGTAGTTTTTTCTTTTGAGTACTTGGTTTCCCCATAGGCTTGAGTCCGAGGACCATGCAAGGCCTTGGTTCTGTCCAAAACTTGTAGTTTTTTCTTTTGAGTACTTGGTTTCCCCATAGGCTTGAGTCCGAGGACCATGTAAGGCCTTGGTTCTATCCAAAACTTGTAGTTTTTTCTTTTGAGTACTTGGTTTCCCCATAGGCTTGAGTCCGAGGACCATGCAAGGCCTTGGTTCTGTCCAAAACTTATGATTTTTCTTTTTTGTACTTGGTTTCCCCATAGGCTTGAGTCCGAGGACCATGCAAGGCCTTGGTTCTGTCCAAAACTTATGATTTTTCTTTTTTGTACTTGGTTTCCCCATAGGCTTGAGTCCGAGGACCATGCAAGGCCTTGGTTCTGTCCAAAACTTGTAGTTTTTTCTTTTGAGTACTTGGTTTCCCCATAGGCTTGAGTCCGAGGACCATGCAAGGCCTTGGTTCTGTCCAAAACTTATGATTTTTCTTTTTTGTACTTGGTTTCCCCATAGGCTTGAGTCCGAGGACCATGCAAGGCCTTGGTTCTGTCCAAAACTTATGATTTTTCTTTTTTGTACTTGGTTTCCCCATAGGCTTGAGTCCGAAGACCATGCAAGGCCTTGGTTCTGTCCAAAACTTGTAGTTTTTTCTTTTGAGTACTTGGTTTCCCCATAGGCTTAAGTCCGAGGACCATGCAAGGCCTTGGTTCTGTCCAAAATTTGTAGTTTTTTCTTTTGAGTACTTGGTTTCCCCATAGGCTTGAGTCCGAGGACCATGCAAGGCCTTGGTTCTGTCCAAAACTTATGATTTTTCTTTTTTGTACTTGGTTTCCCCATAGGCTTGAGTCCGAGGACCATGCAAGGCCTTGGTTCTATCCAAAACTTATGATTTTTCTTTTTTGTACTTGGTTTCCCCATAGGCTTGAGTCCGAGGAGCATGCAAGGCCTTGGTTCTGTCTAAAACTTGTAGTTTTTTCTTTTGAGTACTTGGTTTCCCCATAGGCTTGAGTCCGAGGACCATGCAAGGCCTTGGTTCTGTCCAAAACTTATGATTTTTCTTTTTTGTACTTGGTTTCCCCATAGGCTTAAGTCCGAGGATCATGCAAGGCCTTGGTTCTGTCCAAAACTTGTAGTTTTCTTTGTGTTTATCTGTTTTTCGAAGGTCAGCCCCTAGAACATGGCGGGGAGAGTTGGCTTGAGGCCGGAAGCCCCTAGAGCTGTCCGCGCCGTTGGTACTGCAGGGCGTAGCCCCTAGCAGAAGTTTACGTCGGAGCAACAACTGCATGTCGCCGGAGATGGAGGAAACCCCGCGAATCTCTGCTTGCTAGAGATTTGACTCAAACGCCACCTGCGCCAACTCGCAAGCCTTCCCACAGACGGCGCCAATTGTAGGGACACGATTATTGGACGGCCCAATAATGATGTTGGGCTCGCACATTAAAGATCCCTCACAATATGATTTGTAGAGAGTGGGCTTGAAAGGCTTGCCTTTGATCACGGGACGATGGTCCGGTCCTGATTTTAGAGGAATTCATGTAGAAAAAGGGGTTGGGTTTGAACATTTAAGCCTTATAGCGTCGCATCCTGAGGGGTTGGACTCCTCGGACTTGGTTCGAGGAGTATTAGGGTCTTCCCCGATTACCCGACGGTGGGTTTTTTCTGTGGTGTGCAGATATCATTAAGGTGTTTTCACCCCTGGAGTCTTTTTTTCTGGAGGTGGGATGAGAGGCTCTACTTTTTGCCCCCCCCCCTCCTTTGGCTTTAGTTTCCTTTTATACTCGTTTCCCTCCACTCTTTAGGGTCCACGTGTAGAGTTGTATTTATGATCCTGGTACTTGTCCCATCAGCCCATCCCTAAAGTCGTTGGGGGCGGTTGTAAAGGCTGAAAAGCAGGGTTCCTTTAGTTGCAGAACATTTAATGCATTGGCAGCAGCTTTTTCTTGGATATTTACATGCTTCCTTTTGTCCTTTTCCTTCTTAGTACTTATCTTCTTTCATGGAGTGGTCTGATGCGTCCTTTTCTCATCGGCCTGGCCTGTCCGAGGAGGAATCCTTCCTTGGGCTGAGTCCTTGGGCCTTGATGTATAATGGATTTGGGCCCTGAATTCTCAGGCCCCACAGTAATAAATTAATTTTATTTGTGCAGGTTTAAACTTTAAAATATAAAGTAGTCATGACTTTAGAAAAATTGTAATAACCAAGTTTTATTATTCTATACTTTAAATTTTATTTTTAGTTAAATTATTATTTTTAATTATAATTTGGGTTTTATTTATCTATAAATATTTTCTCTTTATAAATGTCTAATAGATTTTAAATAAAAAAATCAATAAATATTATTTAATTAATATTTAAATATAAAAAATGCCTTACTTAAAAATTTCGCCTAAGGTCCTCAAAGATATTGAGCTGCCCTGATAAGAATGATTTGTATTTGAGGGTTTGATTTGTGAATTTTGAGTTATTACTTATGTGTGGTGATTATTGTCTATGTTAACGTTTGAGGTAGGGCACTTGGAGTTTGGATTGTAGGTCATGGGTCTTAAAAATCCATATTTGCCGGAAGGGTTGCATATCCTGGTGAGGATTTTGTTATGGCACTAAATTGTATGTGTCATTGGTGACAGCTTTAATCTCACAAGGAGATATAGTTTCTAATGTATTTTCTTCGGAAATGTATAATTTATAGCCTAAATGGTTTATAAATGTTTATATAGCTCTAACTTATTTTGGTAGAGAGTTTAGCATAAAAATATTTTTATACCATACAAATTATAATTATCTGCTTGTTGTAAATGAATTAAAAGAAAAGGAAAAAAAAAAAAATCTCTAGCAATTTCTCTTGATGGACAGTTATTGTAATGCCACGTTAGTAGTGTTCTGTCAGCCTAGACTACCATGTTAGCATCATATCAAGTTATCAGCACAAACTATCACATTATTGATGCCACATTTGCAGCCACATCAATGTTGACAATTGACTTTGATTAATGTTAATTGGCATTGACCAGATACCTTAAATTCTTAATTACTACTTTGTTGTGTGTTTTAAAAGTTAACTCATCAATTTGATAGATTACATAGCAATTTTCATGAGTACCTACACCATTCAAGAAGGATTTTTTTTTTTTTTTTTTTTGAGGAGGACCATTCCAGTTAATATACACCTTATTACTCCTGTTTTCTTATTTGAATTATAACTGACCTCCTGTCTCCAAAATAATGATGTTCAAGCAAAGCTACTCTAATTCCAGATCTATATGCGCGCATTAAAGATTCATGTGTTATATTGGGTCCGTTTGGATATAACTGAAAACTGAAAATTGAAAACATTATAGCAAAATAATTTTTAAATGTGTGAATAATACCGTGAGATCTATTTTTAATGAAAAGTTGTAGAAAAATGATATTTGTGGGTCCCGTGAACAGTGTACAGGTGCACTGTTCAAGGAAAAAATCAACATTCACGGCTAAAAAAAAAGAAAAGAAAAGAAAAACGAGACGTGGAAACGCAGGAAACGGGAATCCAAACCGCACCATTGTATCTATTTTGTAACATTAACAAAGTGGAACATGATTTTCTCCATTTCAGTTAAAATACTAAGCTTCCATTTCGCCATTAATATTTTAATTATTAGGTCTATAACAATGTATCAATTACCACATTATTTAAAATTATAAATAATGTAATACTTGACACAGATTTAGATCTATAAAGAATGTCTCAAACTTTTACCTAAAAGTTTATTCTAACCTTACTTGAGCATTATATGTGTGCTTCAAACTATGTTTATTGCAAGAATAGATACAATAGTAACAACCATGGAATGGTCAATGTCACTTCTTCTAAATCATCCAGAGGTACTGCAGAAGGTTAGAACAGACATTGACAGCTAGGTTAAAAAACGTGGGCGCTTGCTAAATGACTCAGCTTTTGCAAAGCTTCCCCCTCTTTGTTGTGTCATCAATGAGAGAGTACTAAATCGGTAAATCCTCCACAGCCATTTTTATTACCACATTTTCCCTCAGAAGATTACATCGTGGGGGAATTTCATATACAACGAAGGACAATTTTGTTGGTGAATGCATGGTTCATGCATAGGAATCCTAAGCTGTGGGAGGAACCCAATAGATTTAAACCAAAGAGATTTGAAGTAACCATTGGAGAAAGAGAAGGGACATTCCATTTGGCATAATGAGGAGGCCATGCCAGGTGCGGGCATGGCCAAGTGGAAACTTTCGTTGGCATTGGTTGCAGTCATTTAGTATTTTGTTTGGGGAAAGGGTTGGGAAGGAAGTGGCTGACATGAACCAAATTTTGGATTTCTTTTGTCAAAGCCTTTTCAGGCCATTTGTAGTCCATGCCCTTCTAGGACTAACATATGTTCTCAAGAGTAATTATATAATTCTTCAAAAGTACGATAATGGCATATTCTTTCCTTTCACATGATAATTGGTCATACTAATTTGAGTGGTTTTGTAGTCTTGAATCATGTTTCTGTTTGAAATTAGGATTGTTATCATTTTTCGGGTACTAGCGGTAATATGTTTTTGAGGGGCAATATTGCAATATTGGATAACCATGCTCAAGATGTGCATAGGTTGAGTTGAGGGTTTCTTCCCAACCCATCGAATGTATAGAAACTAATCTAACTAACCTAATGGATTGGGTTGGGTCACTGGATTTAGATAAAAAAAAAAGGATAATATTATGTAACAGTAATGCCCCTCTCATATGGAATGAACCCGTTAGTGTGAGATCCATCCTTAAATAGTAAATATGAGAGGGAGATTACATGCCACTTGCATCATATACCCTCTCCATCCATACCAGTGAGCAAGTCACGTTTTTATGTTGTAGTTGAAGTAAAACACGTGAGAAAGTCACGTTTTTTGTTGTAGTTGAAGTAGTTCATCACAGCAAATCACGTTTCTTAGTTGAACCAGGAGAACGTGTTTTGTTGAAGTGAAGGTAGGCAGCATGGGTTATCTTTATAAGTACAAATAAACCAGTGCATGGGCGGTGTAGGCCATACGTGAGAGCCGCAACGTGAGAAAAGAAAAAGGATTGGCTGAGAGTGTGACAGTGACACCAGAGCAATCCATGAGAAAACATAATAAATGTTGCGTGTTTGTGAGGTTAAACTTAAATTTACAAATCTGAAAGTGTAGCATCGGTTGTCAGGATTACGACTAAAATTGATCTGGATCGATCGGTTCTTGATCATATATCTATTCGTTGGGATTGTGGAATCGCGTACAGAATTGTTTTTGCCTTTCTGGTGATTTCTCTTTTAGTTTCCATTGATCTACCTCACAACATCAAATATAAAACCCATAATAATGATACATATGTTTGCTCAACATTGAGAGAGAGAGAGAGAGAGAGAGAGAGAGAGAGAGAGCATTTGCAGTAGAAATCTGAAGGTGACCTGTCTATGGACACACACTGCTTTGTCACATATATTACCTCAAATTGTGCACGTAGGGTAGAGATAGAGTTGGGGCAGTCGAAATATTAAATGGGTCAGAGGGTCAGCACAAAGAGAGAGTGAAAGATAATAGCATAAGCCCTAAGCATTTGAAAGTTATTTTTAACTTCCAACCTACTTTACATAAATGGATATATACTAATATACCTACAGCTAACATCATACAATGTAGTATAAGAATACTAAATAATAGTAACATATTATTATATGGAATGCATATAAGATAATAATTAATGTTTAAATAATATAAATAAAGAATAATAACACCCTAATACACCTTTGTTATTTGTTAATTTTTTGTTTATTTGGTTAATTAATAGAAAATTCGTCATTGAATTTAGAATAATTTTTGATGAAAGATATATTAAAAAAAAAAAAACAAGATTCTTCAACATATGTCATTATTATAGGTGTTTAAAAAAAATTATATATATATATATATAGAGAGAGAGAGAGAGAGAGAGAGAGAGAGAGAGAAGAATCTTATGATCTATGATCTAACGATCCAATCCACAAAACCATCTCACTAATGTTATGTAATATCCCAATCCTAACAAATGCCATGATCTTGGGTGTCATTTAAAATTATAAATGACGTGATAGTTTGTATATTATTAGATTCAGAAAGTAAAATTTGAATTATGAAATTAAAAAAAATGAACAATTTTTGAAATTGAGAGGATCCTATTATGAAATTAGAGGTTTGCTAGGAAGTATTGAGAGTGGATATATCATGTAAAATTGTATTAATTTCTAGAGAGGTGATAGTATTGTAATTGTTGTAAATTTAAGTTTCAGACAAAAACTTGACAAAATATTATAATCGATTTTATTGTAGTAAATTTATTCAGAGTTGATCCTGTGGCTTTCCCTCATCAAGTTGAAAAGGTTTCCACACAAGATTAAGCTTCGATTATGCACAATGATAAAGGGATATAAGGTCTTTATAGTCTCAAATCAGATGTAAATGGAAGTGAGACCTGTTAATGGCCATAGAGGTATGATACGAGCTCATGTGAGTGTGGTTCCACAAGAAGTGAGAGACTAATGTGAATGTAGTTATTCATGTAGCCGTTACATATAGTACTTAATGAAAGTTAATTGGCTACTTTTCTAACTAGCTATCTTTATTTATTAGTGAATTATCACCACGTTAATATTAAAACAAAAACTAATCTCTTTATGTGTAGGGATAGAGCTTGACTATAGTATTAGGTCTCTCTCTCTCTCTCTCTCTCTCTCTCTCTCTCTCTCTCTCTCTTATATGTTGATTTTCCATGGAAAACTTAGGCTTTGTGTGATTGAGATGTTGGAAAAAATGGAGGATGAAAAATATTTTGAGGATAGAAAAGTAAAATGATAAAAAAGATTTTACTTTTCCACCATATGTTTTGGTTGGGAGGGTGAAGAAGTGGAATAATAAAAAAACAAATATAAATTTTCTTTGTTTGGCTTAAAAGAAAAATGAGAAGATGAAAATTGTTTCTTGTGTAAATTACTAAAAAGAGGTGGGAAGACAAAAATTATAGATGGCGGGCAGGAAAAATAAATAAAAAATGGTGTGGACGGACAGTTGAGTCATTTTGACTCAACTATCCATTTTCACTCAAATTTTCTCTCCAATTTAAAGAGAAAATAATCTGGTGAGTCTAGGTATTTTCTCCAATGTTTTCCATTATTAACCCAACAATGAGTGGGTTCCAGTTATTTCAACTAATAAAATATCTGATGGTTGAATAAGAGATTTGAAGTTCAATCCCCACCTACTCCAAAAATTGATTGGTGTCTTAATCTAATGATAAAGGGTTATCATCAGGAACGGACGCCATAAGTTGAAACTCTCACTCAAAAAAAAAAAAAAAAAACCCAACAATGAAAAACGTTACTTTTCCACCCACTTTTTCATTATTAAAATTTTTTCATTCTTCCTATTTTCACTCAACCAAATACAACTTATACATTTACCTTTCATTACTCCTATCCATTATTTTCATTTTGAACCACTTATTATGAGAGAGCTCATTGCATAATGCATATATCGGTAATATGTGAAAGAGAAATGATATGTCTACAAAGAACAATAGCTATCTTTAATGTCTATAACTAATGTCAATTTAATTATTATCTACTAATAACTACTTTCTAACATATTTTGAGAAAATTGTTGTGCTTATAGAGTTATTATAGGACAAATAATCTCTTTTTGGTATCATGGTCATGGACATCATCATCGTTCATTTCGTTAACTCAAATCCCCAAAGACAAGCCTCCCTTTGCCGACGTTCCCCTAAGCTGCAAATCACATGGCAAAAAGAGCAAACCAAGCTCCCCCAACACTTCAAAAACAATTCGCTTTTACACATACTGATCATCAACCAAGTAAATCCTTGACAGAGCAAAGGAACAAAGGACACTAAATTCGTATAAAATTTTCTGTATATATTTACCAAAGAAATGTTAATACTACAGTTTTTACCATAACTTATCACATGGTGAATTGTAAATGACAACAAAAAAAAAAAAAAAAAAAAAAAAAAAAAAAAATTAAATCTAAAAGAGACAACATCTCTACTATTCTAAATTTATATAGTTTTTGTCATAACTTATCACATGGTGAATTGTAAATGATAGAAAAAAAAATAAATAGTAAATTTATATGAGTCCATGTTTCTACTATTCTCAATTTATCACATAACAAAAGTTATGTAAAATGTTATGGTGCAACATTCCTCTATTTTTAATGCTACTCTTGAACGGGCCTACAAGTACAGAAGAGTCTCATAAAAAATACAGTAAACTCTATTATAAGGGCACATGTCGAAAAGAAAATGTCATTAAATAATGAATGCATGCCACATGTTTGTACTGTACACTTAATTTTCTTTGTTAGGTTGGGTTGGTCGGATGAAATTTGATTAAATATGAGAACAAAATCTTCTCAATTTCATAGAGGTGGGGGGGACTGGTTTTGTATTATTGGAAGGAAGCAATGAAGTTGACAGTAGAAATGTCCTCAAAAAATCACACCAATAATGCCCTTTTGTACGAGAGGCCATCCTTGACGGACTATGGACTCTTTGTTGATGAAGCAAAGGAGTTAGTTAAGAATTTTTCAAATTTTGAGTTTGGTAATGTACTAACATAAGGTAATAGTTCACCCTACAACATTGCTAGACATGTTAGTGAGTTTACGGTATGAATGAAGGATGTTCTCCACACCTAGTTTTTGTAATTCAAGCCGATTCCGCTCTCTCTTTGAATAAAATTACAGTGTTTTTTCTTTAAAAAAAAAAAAAAAAAATTCTTCTCAATTTCAAGCTTTTGTGTAATAGGGTGTGTAGTAGTATTTTCCCTTCTATAAATATGACAGCTGCTCGACCACCCCACTTCAGTATTAAAATAATATTTCTATCTCCTTTGTCTCTCTAGTTTGAGTTTGCTGCTTTGCCATGGGAAACTTATTCCTTGCTTTGCTCTTCTCCATTATTTTCATTGTCAAAATTCTAAACCATCGCAACAAAAATCTACCACCAAGTCCATTTTCTCTACCAATAATCGGCCATCTCCACCTCCTTAATAAACAGCCACTCCACCAAGCACTACATACCCTATCATCGCAGTATGGTCCAATCCTTTCTCTTAAACTTGGTTTTAGGTCTATGCTCGTTGTATCTTCTCCTTCTGCTGTTGAAGAATGTTTCATCAAGAATGACATAACATTTGCAAATCGTCCCCGCACCATGGCTGGGCAGCATTTAACATACAACTCAACAGTTCCAGTTTGGGCTCCCTGTGGTCATTTGTGGAGAAACCTCAGGCGTGTTGCTACCATTGAAATCTTCTCTCATATCAGCCTCCAAAAGTCTTCTATCATTAGAGAAGAAGAAGTGTACTATCTTCTCCGCCAAATGTTTAGAGTGTCAAATATAGAACCCCAAAAGGTGGACTTCAAGTACTTGTCCACACTTTTGGTGTCCAATATAATGATGAGAATGGTTGCTGGAAAGCCATGTGTTGGAGAGGAGTTTGCATGCATGGATGTGGGAAAGCAACTTCTCAAAGAATTCAAAGATAGCTACTTTGCAAGCTCGACAGTGAATATATGTGATTTCTTTCCAATTTTAAAGTGGGTCGGTTACAAAGGGTTGGAGAAGAATATGATTAGAATGCAGAAAATGAGGGATGGAGCATTGGGGCGTTTGATGGAAGAGATGAAACAAAAGAAACCCCATGTGGAAAAGAAGAGGACACTGATTGAAACTCTTTTTTCTCTGAGAGAATCTGAACCTGAATTCTATTCAGATAATGTCATCAAAAGCATCATATTGGTAAGTTCATCCACATATTTTTCATTAGTAAAAGTAATTGAGGTAGAGACATGCACCTACCTTAAAATACAAACGAAGTAAATAGTACCGATTGTGAATGATTTTCTGGTGGTCCTATGGAGAGCTCTTACAAAACCAAGATGCATGTGAAACAAAATGGGTTGCGCACAATAAAATTAGTTATTGTTATAAGTTATAAATGGTAGATAATTCAGTAATATATGTCAATGATAAGTTCATAGGAGAATTAATAATAAACTGTCAACTAAGTAATTGTGAATTTTGTTGTGAAAATTGTTGTGTTCGTAGCATTGTTATTTTACTACTAGTAATTAGTAGTGGCTCAAGACCTCCAATTTTTTTTTTTTACTTTTTTTTTTATCCTTTTATAAAATATAGGCCCATCCCATTATAAAAAATATCTCAAAATTGTAGAGTTGTGTTAGGAATGTTACAAATCTTACTATATAGAGCTCACCAAAAAAAAAAAAAAAAACATTTATTAGGAGGTTGAATTGTTGAAGCTTACTAATCACATTTATTAGTCATTAGCACATTTTGTGTGCTTTATATAATATAAATATATATATTGTAGGGACACGATTATTTAACGGCCCAATAATGATGTTGGGCTCGCACATGAAAGATCCCTCACAATATGATTTGTAGAGAGTGGGCTTGAAAGGCTTGCCTTTGATCACGGGGCGATGGTCCGGTCCTGATTTTAGAGGAATTCATGTAGAAAAAGGGGTTGGGTTTGAACATTTAAGCCCTATAGAGTCGTATCCTGAGGGGTTGGACTCCTCGGACTTGGTCCGAGGAGCATTAAGGTCTTCCCCCGGTTACCCGGCGGTGGGTTTTTTTTATGGTGTGCATACATCGTTAAGGTATTTTCACCCATGGAGTCTTTCTCCTGGAGGTGGGATGGGAGGCCCTACTTTTTTGGCCCCCCCCCCCCCCTTTCTTTACTACTTTACCTTTTCTTTTATACTATCCCACATTCGCTGTCCTTCGTCCACGTGTAGGGTCAACCTTTCCAAGACTGATATTTGTCCCGTCAGTCTAATCCCAGAATTGTTGGGGGTGGTTGATAAAGCCGAAGAATCCGGCTCTGTTGGGTGCAGAGTCTTATCTGGGAAGGGTAGTAAGGGTAGCTCTCCCAAGATATTTTAGATCTTCTTTCAAATTTGTTCCTATACCCTTTTTTTACCCCTCTTCTCAATGGAACTTTGGGTCTGCCGAGGACTAAACTGTCCTCGGCTGCATTTCCGGGCCATTTTGTGCCTTATATTTTTGAGCTTGGACCATAACCTTTTTCGGCTTGGGCCTTTGGACTCCCCATGAGCAAGTGGGCCTGGCCCATAAATTATTGGGCCCCACAATAAGCCATAACCTTTTTCGGCTTGGGCCTTTGGACTCCCCATGAGCAAGTGGGCCTGGCCCATAAATTATTGGGCCCCACAATAGCCCCTCAAAACCCTGCTGTCTGACCTCCTGGTTGGAGAGGGGGGTTTTGGTAATACCGAACCTTTATTACGGCTCATTTAATTCAGCCTTTCACTGACGTCGGCAATTCTCTACCTGCCCAGGCGATGTACCGGTCTACGAGATGTTCCTCTTGATTTATTCACGATACGTTCATGCCGTTTGGTTATCCGAAGCGTGTCTTTAATAGTTTATCTTCACGAGACATCTCAGATTTAACGGTTACTGATGGTGTGGGGGAGCGGAACGGGCGTATTCTTGTTTGCAGATTTTCTTGGAGATCTGAACACATTAAGTACCCTCCTCTTCGTCCCCTATATATAAAGAGAAGAAACAAGAGTTGTTTCTCCCACAAATGAATCCCTTTAATTCCCCTGAAATTTGAAACCCTTAGATTCCTTCCGGAGTTTACTTTTACTCTCTGGTTATACCTTAACCTGAAATACACTCACCAAAGTAATAAGCAATGAAAAAACCATTCCCCTCCCAGAAATACCATGTTCTAACGAAGCTCGAAATGGCTCGGTCAGGGCAAGGATGGCGGAGACTCAAGATTTGTCTCGCCTTCCTTTTAGCCAAAATCCGAAGCAGGGACTCGTCACGTCACACTTTCGGCGTGACTGAGCCGAGGACACACATTATCAGTACCACCCACTCTCTCATGAGCATATCTAACATGGCACCAGTGTGTTAGGAGTCAGGACTGGGGCAGGGACTAAGTGCCCCTGCTTCTTCCTCTCTTCGTTCACTGGCGCCTCCTTTTGCCTCTCTTTCTTCTTCTTTCCACCACCAGATCCATCCTGGTGCTTTTCCTTCTCCCTCTTTTGCTCCTTTTTCTTTCTTTTCGTCTTTTCCCTCTTTTTCTCCTCCTTCATTTTACTCATCTCCTCCATCTTCCTCATTCCTTCTCCTTCATCTTCTTCTTCCTTCTCCTTCATCTTCTCCTAAAGAAGGTTCTTCTCTCAATATGGGCGATACTGAGGCAGAGATTGGAGAGACTTTGAAGACGAGTTTAAAAGACACCTGACTGTTTATTTATCTGTATTGCTGATGTTATCGTTGTTTCGGCAATTTACCTTTTGTATAGGCTTGTTTAAGCCCCTTTTTGTACGTTGTAATGTATCTTTATATTAATAAAAATTGTTGCCATTTTACTTTACATGTTATATCTCTATGTTTCCAAAATGATAACGCAATGCATAGACATACAGTCTTGTAAATTCTTTTTATTTTTAAACCGTGACCGACGTATAGGACTAAAGTTCCAGCTAATAAAAAGATCTTGCTCCCTGTTTATAAAAATAATCTTGCTCAATAATACTGGATCGAACAAATGATTCTTAGGGTTGAAACTCCCCTGAGGCAGGAACAGAAAGGATATTATGATGAGCTTACTGAATCGGCCGAGCACAATACTGCTGACCTTAGAGTACAATACTTGGGTCCTTAACCCCTTATCAAAGAGAAAAGCGTTTTTACGAATTTGTAAGTGCTGTTCGGCACAAAAATATAGCGTTTGAATCAATGACAACTAGGGCCAAAATACTTGCTAAGAAATAGGTGTAACCATAACTTTAATAGAGTTGTTTGGCACAACAATGCCGACCTGTGAAGAACGATACTTACCCCAAAACTAGTCGAGATGAGAACTGAGTGCTCGATGCGGTGTAGGAAGTAACCATCCGAAGACATATCACCCGCAAAATGAACAGCCTCCTTAGGCTACTGAACAGTGGGGCGTTTCGCCATCTTCTTATCACTCTTACTGGCCTTAACCTTTTACAGTATTTGAGCCGAGGATCTTCCCCATCCACGTAGCTGGTTTCCCCACAGGCTTGAGTCCGAGGACCATGCAAGGCCTTGGTTCTGTCCAAAACTTGCGTTTTTTCTTTTGTGTACTTGGTTTCCCCATAGGCTTGAGTCCGAGGACCATGCAAGGCCTTGGTTCCGAGGACCATGCAAGGCCTTGGTTCTGTCCAAAACTTGCGTTTTTTCTTTTGTGTACTTGGTTTCCCCATAGGCTTGAGTCCGAGGACCATGCAAGACCTTGGTTCTGTCCAAAACTTTTTTGAGTACTTGGTTTCCCCATAGGCTTGAGTCCGAGGACCATGCAAGGTCTTAGTTCTGTCCAAAACTTTTTTGAGTACTTGGTTTCCCCATAGGCTTGAGTCCGAGGACCATGCAAGGCCTTGGTTCTGTCCAAAACTTTTTTGAGTACTTGGTTTCCCCATAGGCTTAAGTCCGAGGACCATGCAAGGCCTTGGTTCTGTCCAAAACTTGAGTTTTTTTTTTTTCTTTGTGTACTTGGTTTCCCCATAGGCTTGAGTCCGAGGACCATGCAAGGCTTTGGTTCTGTCCAAAACTTTTTTGAGTACTTGGTTTCCCCATAGGCTTGAGTCCGAGGACCATGCAAGGCCTTGGTTCTGTCCAAAACTTTTTTGAGTACTTGGTTTTCCCATAGGCTTGAGTCCGAGGACCATGCAAGGCCTTGGTTCTGTCCAAAACTTGGGTTTTTTTTTTTTTCTTTGTGTACTTGGTTTCCCCATAGGCTTGAGTCCGAGGACCATGCAAGGCCTTGGTTCTATCCAAAACTTGGGTTTTTTTTTTTCTTTGTGTACTTGGTTTCCCCATAGGCTTGAGTCCGAGGACCATGCAAGGCCTTGGTTCAGTCCAAAACTTTTTTGAGTACTTTTTTGTACTTATTCGCTTTTTTCGCAGGTCAGCCCCTTGACCATGGCGGGGAGAGCTGACTTGAGGTCGGAAGCCCCTAGAGCTGCCCATGCCGTTGGCACTGCAGGACGTAAACCCTGGCATAAGTTTATGTCGGAATAACAACTGCATGTCACCGGAGATGGGGGAAAACCCGCGAATCTCTGCTTGCTAGAGAGTTGACTTAAACGCCACCTATGCCAACGCGCAAGCCTTCCCACAGACGGCGCCAATTGTAGGGACACGATTATTTAACGGCCCAATAATGTTGTTGGGCTCGCACATGAAAGATCCTTCACAATATGATTTGTAGAGAGTGGGCTTGAAAGGCTTGCCTTTGATCACGGGGCGATGGTCCGGTCCTGATTTTAGAGGAATTCATGTAGAAAAAGGGGTTGGGTTTGAACATTTAAGCCCTATAGCGTCGTATCCTGAGGGGTTGGACTCCTCGGACTTGGTCCGAGGAGCATTAAGGTCTTCCCCCGGTTACCCGGCGGTGGGTTTTTTCTATGGTGTGCATACATCGTTAAGGTATTTTCACCCATGGAGTCTTTCTCTTGGAGGTGGGATGGGAGGCCCTACTTTTTTGGCCCCCCCCCCCCCTTTCTTTACTACTTTACCTTTTCTTTTATACTATCCCACGTTCGCTGTCCTTCGTCCACGTGTAGGGTCAACCTTTCCAAGACTGATATTTGTCCCGTCAGTCTAATCCCAGAATTGTTGGGGGTGGTTGATAAAGCCGAAGAATCCGACTCTGTTGGGTACAGAGTCTTATCTGGGAAGGGTAGTAAGGTCAGCTCTCCCAAGATATTTTAGATCTTCTTTCAAATTTGTTCCTATACCCTTTTTTTACCCCTCTTCTCAATGGAGCTTTGGGTCTGCCGAGGACTAAACTGTCCTCGGCTGCATCTCCGGGCCATTTTGTGCCTTATATTTTTGAGCTTGGGCCATAACCTTTTTCGGCTTGAGCCTTTGGACTCCCCATGAGCAAGTGGGCCTGGCCCATAAATTATTGGGCCCCACAATAAGCCATAACCTTTTTCGGCTTGGGCCTTTGGACTCCCCATGAGCAAGTGGGTCTGGCCCATAAATTATTGGGCCCCACATATATATATATTCTTTCAAAATTATATAATAATAAGTGGTTTAAAAAAATTAAAAAGGGTTGTGCACTATTTTTCTCTGTAAGGCATTAATTTTTGTAAGTCAGTATCCTACATGGCAAATTGTCAACATTAGCCGTCTAATCTCTCATATGGCCACACAACAAATAATCTATATTTCTTTCTTAATATCAAAATCAAAATTTATAACAATGCATCACCTTATCTAAGATAAAGTAAACCTATTTTTCTAAAAGAATAATAAATTTTATTTTAAAATTTTGGTTGAACAATGATATTTGATTTTCTGTATGAAAGTAACTTTAGATTGGTTAGTATCAATTTATAAAATTATTTGTTTAATTCATCAAATTAACCATGGTTTTGTTAGTATTAAATAAATTTATTTTATTGATATTTAAATATTAAATGCTCTATTTAAATTATTGCCTTAGACCCCGACTATATAAAGCCGGCCTTGCTTGTACTGCATGTTGTAGATGTGCATAGCTCGTTACACAGATTTTGAACTCAAAATTTATTCTAAAATTGTTGGAATATTATGTGATTCAGATGATGTTTATTGGGGGAACAGATACAACAGCAACAACCTTGGAATGGGCAATGTCACTTCTTCTTAATCATCCAGAGATACTAAAGAAGGTTAAAGCAGAGATTGACAGCCAAGTTGGGCATGGACGCTTGATAAATGACTTGGATATTGCCAAGCTTCCCTATCTTCGTTGTGTCCTGAATGAGACCCTTAGATTGTATCCTACATCACCACTTTTATTACCTCATTTTTCCTCAACAGATTGCACCGTGGGGGGATATCATATACCACAAGGGACGATTTTGTTGGTGAATGTATTTTTCATGAATAGGGATCCCAAGGTGTGGAAGGAGCCCACAATGTTCAAGCCAGAGAGATTTGAAGTAATCAAAGGAGAAAAAGAAGGATTCAAATTCATTCCATTTGGCATAGGGAGGAGGGCATGCCCTGGTGGTGGCTTGGCATTGCGTGTGATTTCATTAGCATTGGGTGCACTCATTCAGTGCTTTGATTGGGAAAGGGTTGGGAAGGAAATGGTGGACATGACCACAGGTTCCGGATTATTTCTTATGTCAAAGACTAAGCCTTTGGAGGCTGTTTGTACTCCATGCCCTTCAATGGCTAACATCCTTTCTCAACTTTGATTTGATTTATGCGTATTTCATAGCAATAAAACTTCATTTCCGCTGCCTAGCTAGCCGTACCTTTTTCTCCAAAGGGTAATGATGTGTATTTCATAGCAATAAGCCTTTTGAGGCTGTTTATTTTTTTCTCTGTGGGTTGGATTTACATGTTGGGTTTTTAATAACATTTCTTCTTCTCAATTATTAGAAATAAAAATCATGTAGGTTTTTTCGGTTTGGTATTTGGATTTGACAAAACTTTTGTATAAAATTTTGGCTTCGCTTGTGGTGGTTCTTAATCTTTGGATCCTAGCAAAAATCTCAACTTGGTCGGGTTGGATTCATATGATTTACTATTTTACTTACGTTGGAAATTAAGCAAAGCATCTTTCATATAGGAATAGGACCAAAACGTCTTAATCATACGGTGAGCCATCATGATTGAGATTTTCAGTAGTTGTTGATAAGATATAAAACGTTGTCATAAACGGAGAGAAAGGAACATATCATGCATGTATGGTTGGGACTTTACGTTTGTTGTCGATATTTGATAAGAAGCTTTTAAGTATTAAGACATGAATGTCAATGTTTAGCAAAAAAAAAAAAAAAAAAAAAAAAAAAAAGACCATGAATGGCCCAAATCTCCCATTGGGTTCTTTAGAAGTGTTCATTGTGGAGAATCAAGCCAAAAATTCCAAATGTATAATGAACAAAAGGCTAATGGTGTTTTGACAAGAGAGAATCAAAATGCTAATAACAAAAGTGTAGAAAAAGTATAAAAACATAACAAGTCTGAAACTTCGACCCATAGTCACCAAGAAGAGGAAAATGAGAGAGGTTGTGAGGAAGAGAGGGAAGGTTCCCCTCTACCTATATTTCCACCCCTAAGAGCATTCACATCAGCTCTTGGATAATTGTGTATAAATGTGTAAAATACACATTTTAGCTACTTTTACACATTTTGAACCAAAAAAATACTCCACATCAGTCCGTTTAAAAATGTGTAAAATCGTCCAAATTTTTCAACGAGCTATAGTACCCGTGTAAATTTACACGGGCACTGTAGCTCGTGTATTTAGTTTTTTAATGTTTTTTCTCTCTCCTCTCCACAGTCTTTCACCTCCCTCTCTGCGCTCTCTCTTTCGCTCACAAAAAAACCCACAAAAACCTTTCATCCTCAGTTCTCTCTCCCTCTCTCACATCTCTCTCTCGTTCAAAGCATGCCACCGAAGTTCACAGCGTGGCGAGATCGGCGCTATGGGTCACAGCGTGGTGAGATCGGTGCGTGGCGTGTGGCGTGGTCTCGATGGTGGCGGTCTGGGTTTGGGTCGATGATCGATGGCGGCGATGTGGGGAGGTCTGGGTTGATCGGTCTGGGTTGGCGATGGTGTGGGTTTGCTTGGTCTGGGTTGATTTGGGTTGTGGGTTGATTTGGGTATGTGTGGAGGCGTGGAGACGATGGCGTTTGATCAGCGTTGATTTTTCTTTGTGTGGGTTGATCGGTGTTGGTTGATCTGATGTTGAATCTGATTTTTTGTGTGGGTTGATCGGTATGTGGGTTGATCGTATGTGTGGGTTGATCGGATTTTTCTTTGGTTTCTAATGATTTTTCGTGTGGGTTGATCGGTATGTGTGGGTTGATCTGATTTTTGTTTGGTTTCTGATGATGGTGGTGATGGTGGCTGGGTGGTGATGGTGGCGGTGATGGTGGCTGTGGGTTTGTGAGAAAGACGGGCAGTGAGGAGTGAATAATAAAAATTAGTAAAATAATGAATAGTTTAATAAATAAATGTGTAAAATAGATAAATTGATGTGGGTGATTTGTAAAAGTGGATGTATAAAATAGAAAAAGTAGGTTTTTTCGTGTAAAATAGACAGAAAATTTAGAAGAACTGATGTGAATGCTCTAAGGTTCAGAATTATGAGAATGTTTCCTGACTCAGTGGGTTTTTACTCTCAAGTTTTAGCTCTATGGGGAAAACGTGGTTCAACAGGTTTGAAACTTCGACCTGCAATCACCGAGAAGAGGAAATTGACAGAGGTAGTGAGGAAGAGAGGGAAGGTTCTCCTGTACCTATATTTTCACCCCTAAGATTTAGAATTGTGAGATTGTTGACTGGCTGAATGGGCTTTTGCTCTGAATTTTCAAGTCTCTAGGTAGAATGTGGTTAGTTGATTTTGAATCTAATTGGGGCCTTTTGTATTGGACTTGGGGTGTTCTAAGTAACTGTTTTTGGTCAACAGAAGAGACTTTGAATCCTAAGGTATGAATCAAAAAAGTTATGGTCAAATTTGATTTAATTGGGTAAGAGGGATGCCTTGCTTTTTGCATAATTTGGGAAATAAAGTAGCCTAAATTCATGGGCTAATGTTTCCTAGACATGGCAGGTCCTTGGAGATTGCATTTGGTTGTTGTAGTAGACCAGACCAGCCAATTAGGGCCAACTACATAGGGCCAACTATGTGTTTTAGACAAAAAATGGTATAGCAGAAAAGTTGGGCCACAATCACCTAGAGTATAAAAGCTGTTTTGGGGTGGAAATTTCGGGTACAAGACCTCCTCCATGAGCCTAAGGTGCTACCAGTTTCCCTTGCTCACTTGGTAGCACATATGTGTTGGGCTCATGCAAAAGGTCTAAAAAGAACTGACCCATACCCTCCAAACCACACTTCCTCAATTTCCCCCAATAAGTCGCATGGGCTTGAAGCCTTGAATCATGCTTAAAAGAATAAAATATAATATAATACATGAATTGAGCCCACAAGGAAGTCAGGCTTGGTCGAATCGGGCTTGTAGAAAATGTGTTGCAAAAATGGGTATCAACAAAAGTCAAAGAACCATTTTAAGGGGACCCACAGCCAAACCAAAAAAGAAGAAGAAGAAGCACTCTCCACGTTAATAAAATGGGCACAGGCCATGATCAGGTTTTGGACAAAAAAAGGCATTTCTAAACTCGTATTTGCAGGGTAACACAGTCACTCTTTGTATTGGATGGGTTACTCTTTGAATTGGAGCAGGTAGTAAAAGATTTCTTAAACTTGAAAATGTGTAGAGCGCTTATCAAATTACTTTATCGGATATAGAAAAAAAATTAAGGATCATAGTCAAGCTTATTTCAGTTGGGCTTAACAAAAAATTTAAGGTCAAGGTGTTCATGTAGGAATCAAAACCAAAAAAAATTTAAAAAAATTAAGTATAATTTGTCTTTTGGAACCAGGTCAAGAGGTTCATTAGAACCCCTGCTGTTCATGGAGCCGCCCCTGCTTCTCCCTCTCTGTTCTCTAAACTATTGCTGCTTTGCCATAGAAAACTTGTGCTACTGAAAGGTCCACTTTAATGACACAATTTCAATTACCCGAGTCTTCTTATTTGGGCCATTACATTTTCGACAAGCTGTCTACTAAGCTTTACTATGTTCAAGTAAAGCTACTGAAATTCGAAATCTATGCGCATTAATAGACATTTCCTGTGTTTTACTTGGCTAAAATTCTATTGTTGTAGCGTTTAGAAGTTAATTAGAACTTATGATCACCTAGATAATATAGATCTAATTTGGAGTCCTTTTGCAAAAATCTATAATCCATTATTTTGCTTCTTTATGTAAGAGAACCAAAAACTTAAATAAGTGTCTATTGTTTTGCATCTTTATAGTAAACTTCCTCTAACATAATATTTGCACGTAATTCAGAAACAAAGAATAATAAGTAAAATGAATTTATTAGATTAAAATATAAGCACAAGTTGCATCTTAGGGGAAAAAATGTGAAATAAAAAAAATAGTGTGAGTTGTATTGTGTGGGATTTTTAATTATAGGGATGGCTTATTGGTTAAGTGAGATTATATTGAAAATCCATATATATATATATATATATATATATATATATATATATTCTTAAAATTATGATATAGAATTTTAATTGGAGTGGAATTTAAATTTCTAAAATTTAGATGATAACGTTTTATTTATATTAAATTATTGTTAAATCTTATTCTTTAGTCAAGAGTTTTGTAGCTTAGTATCTTAATAAAATATTAATTTAAAACGATGTAATTTGAGGAAAAAAATTATTTATATAAAATTTAAATTAAAAAAAAAATTAATAATAGACTTTTAGTTGGAATAAAATGACTAAGAGCCTTGTGGAAAAGGTAATTAGCTATTTGGCTTGGTGAAGACAAAATATGGCTATATGGGGGTACCACGTCAATAGAAGGACAAAGAGAAATTTGTTTTTGTCATTCATGGGATAAGATCCTCACGACAGTATTTGGGTAAGGGTCATTATCTCTTCTCCCTCTGTCTTTCTCTAAACTATTGCTCTGCTTCGCCATGGAAAACTTTTACTTCTACCTTGCTTTGATCCTCTCCACTGTTTTCATTATCAAACTTCTAAACCGCCACCATAACAAAAATTTACCACCAAGTCCATTTTCTCTACCAATAATCGGCCACCTTCACCTCCTGAAACAGCCACTCCACCGAACACTAGAGACCCTATCATTGCAGTATGGTCCAATCCTATCTCTTAAGTTTGGTTCAAGGTCTATCCTAGTTGTATCTTCTCCTTCAGCTGTTGAAGAATGTTTCACCAAAAATGACATAATATTGGCAAATCGTCCCCAAACTATGGCTGGGGATCGTCTTACTTATAATTGTACCGCCCCAGTTTGGGCTCCATATGGTCACTTGTGGCGAAACCTCAGACGTGTTAGTACCATTGAGATTCTCTCTCATATCAGCCTTCAGAAATCTTCTATCATTAGAGAAGAAGAAGTGTACTCTCTTCTTCGCCAAGTGTTTAAGGTGTCAAATATAGAACCCCAAAAGGTGGACTTCAAGTATTTGTGCACACTTTTGGTGTCTAATATAATGATGAGGATGGTTGCTGGAAAGCCATGTGTTGGAGAGGAATTTGCATGCATGGATGTGGGAAAGAAGCTTCTCAAAGAATTCAAAGAGGTTTACTTTCCGAGCTTGACAGTGAATATATGTGATTTCTTTCCAATTTTAAGGTGGGTTGGTTACAAAGGGTTGGAGAAGAAAATGGTAAGGATGCACAGGAAAAGAGATGAAGCGTTAGGGCGTTTGATAGAAGAGATAAGCAGGCTGAACAATGATAACATTATAGATGTGGAAAAGAAGAGGACACTGATTGAAACTCTGTTTTCTCTACGGAAATCTGAACCTGAATTTTTTTCAGATGAAGTCATCAAAAGCCTCACATTGGTAAGTTTATTTACATCTTTGTCATTATTGTTTAATGGTGATTTTGATTACTTTTTGTTATATTTTTCACGATTATTTTGCGAAGTAACCATTTAGCACTGTTGTAGTAATATAAGGATGCAGAGTAATCTTTAAGACTAATATTTATTGTAATGAACAAACGATCTATGATATTCCAAATGGATTGGCAATCATATAGGATTATAAGAGTGTGCTTTGCATGCGTGTATTGAGTTTCAAAACCATGTGTTTACGACATAGATGTTGGCCATATACATGATTACAAGGATTCTAATTATAATTTGACTGTTTAAAGCATATACCCTTCTTCTTATGTGAACCTTGAATCATTCTTTGAATTTCTTGACACTGAGAATGTGTTCATGCTGAACAATTGAGCAAGAACAAGGCGTAAAGACAAGATGCTTTTGCGCCCCTACCCCAAAAAGCTCTACGTTAGTTCATTTCTTCTTCAATTTTTTAGCTTGAATTTGAGGGTGATGGAAAAGTGGGAGAATAAATTTTTTTTATTTTTTTTTTATTTTTCTACATTGTGTTTGGTTGGGAGTGAAAAATTGGAGGATGGAAAAAATGAGTTTGTATAAATTTACTCATATAATTTTGTTAAAAATGATGTCCAATTAAAACAAAAAGTGCAAAAAAATCACCTAAATTTATTAAAAAAGAAAAATATTACCCTGGAAAAAAAATTCATGTCTAGTTAAAAAAAAAAACAAAACAAAAGAAAGCACTATCATGCCCATGGTCTAGGAAAGCAACCAAAAAAAAGGGGGCAAAGGTCCAACACATAAAAGAAGGAGGGTAGTTCAATTATTGACTGTGATTATTTCTCTCCTCTCAATCTTCTCCCCAAATTGGAGAGATACAATTTTGTTCGACCAAGGGAGAAACACCTAACCCCACTAATTTTTCATCATCCCCTTCTCTCCAATCAAATATCTATAAAATCAGTTTTATCTCCATTTTTCTATCCCTATTTTCTATCCATCCAACCAAATGACCCTAACTACCCTTTACATGAATATCAAAATTTTTAAGTATATATCATAATCGAATTGAATTTAGGAAAAATTAAATGATGGGCCTTTCTCATACGGTATCTTCTTGTGATGAGATAGCATTACAGGCAGTCATCAATTTGTCGGAAGGAGACTTGAATTTTCACACTACATCATTAAATTGTTGTCTTTTTTTCATGCATTGTCAAGCAAGCGTGACTTTAGCTCGGTCCAGCCACCCAGCATGACTTCTTTGCATGCAATTTAATATATGTTGACTTGTTCTTCACATATGCCGTATTAAATAGGTGAGTTGGTTTTTGAGTAGAGAAAGTAGTGACATAACATTTGTATAAATGATTGAAAAATTCAACAGAGTTTCAATCAGTGTCCCCTGCTTTTCTTCATCTATATATCATTGATCAACTATGAGCATAGAATTAGTTAGGTATAAGTGTGGCAAGTTTTTATTTGTGAGGTATAGAATGGAAAAGGAAATGTGAGAGAAAATTATTTTGGACCTGTGAACGTAGGACTAAAAATTGAAAAAACTGTATCAAAATAATTTTTAAATATGAATAGTACCGTGTGGGACTCAGTTTTAAAGGTTTTTTTTGTTAAATTTTGTATTTATGGGTCCCGTGAACAGTGCATGAGACCCACAATTTTTCAGTAAAACGCAGAAACACACATTTAACGTGTGTTCCAAATACACACTTAATGTTCTATTTTGTGTTTTTGTTTATGTTTTCTTTTAGTTCTCTTTATTCTTATTATTCTATTGTAATATTCCACAATCAATCTTGTCTATTTTCTTTCCTCCCAACCAAATAACCCTAACTACCCTTTACATGAATATCAAAATTTTTAAGTGTTTATCATAATCGAATTGAATGTAGGAAAAATTAAATGATGGGCCTTTCTCATACGGTATCTTCTTCTGATGAGATAGCATTACTGGCAGTCATCAATTTGTCGGAAGGAGACTTGAATTTTCACCCTACATTAAATTGTATGCCTTTTTTTCATGCATTGTCAAGCAAGCGTGACTTTACTCTGTCCAGCCACCCAGCATGACTTCTTAGCACGCAATTTAATATATGTTGACTTATTCTTCACATATGCCGTATTAAATAGGTGAGTTGGTTTTTGAGTAGAGAAAGTAGTGACATAACTTTTGTATAAATGATTGAAAAATTCAACAGACATAGAGTTTCAATCAGTGTCCTCTGCTTTTCTTCATCTATATATCATTGATCAACTATGAGTATAGAATTAGTTAGGTATAAGTGTGGCAAGTTTTTCTTTGTGAGGTATAAAATGGAGAAGGAAATGCGGGAGAAGATTATTTTGGACCCGTGAACATAGGCTAGAAACTAGATCATGTATATTTTTAGGGTCTGTTTAGATATCGCTTATTGCTAAAAACTGAAAACTGAAAATACTGTATCAAAATAATTTTTAAATATGAATAGTGCCGTGTGGGACCTAGTTTTAAAGGTTTTTTTTTTTTTGCTAAATTTTGTATTTGTGGGTCTCATGAACAGTGCACGAGGCCCATCATTTTTCAGCAAAACGCAGAAACACACATTCAACGTGCGTTCCAAATGCACACTTAATCTATTTTGTGTTTTTGTTTATTTTTTCTTTTAGTTCTCTTTATTCCTATTATTCTATTATAATATTCCACAATCAATCTTGCCTATTTTCTATCCTCCCAACCAAATAACCCTAACTACCCTTTACATGAATATCAAAAATTTTAAGTGTTTATCATAGTCGAATTGAATGTAGGAAAAATTAACTGATGGGCCTTTCTCATACGGTATCTTCTTGTGATGAGATAGCATTACTGGCAGTCATCAATTTGTCGGAAGGAGACTTGAATTTTCACACTACATCATTAAATTGTATGCCTTTTTTTCATGCATTGTCAAGCAAGCATGACTTTAGCTCTGTCCAGCCACCCCGCATGACTTCTTTGTATGCAATTTAATATATGTTGATATGTTCTTCACATATGCCGTATTATATAGGTGATTTGGTTTTTGAGTAGAGAAAGTAGTGACATAACTTTTGTATAAATGATTGAAAAATTCAACAGAGTTTCAATCATTGTCCTCTGCTTTTCTTCATCTATATATCATTGATCAACTATGAGTATAGAATTAGTTAGGTATAAGTGTGGCAAGTTTTTATTTGTGGGGTATAGAATGGAGAAGGAAATGTGAGAGAAGATTATTTTGGACCTGTGAACGTAGGCTAAAACTAGATCATGTATATTCTTAGGGTTTGTTTGGATATCGCTTATTGCTGAAAACTGAAAACACTCTAGCAAAATAAGTTTTAAATATTGTACATTTTTAGACCCCTTAAACACAACCAGATTAACCTAGTTATTTAGCCAAGTTATTACTTAGTCCAAATTCTAGATCTAGGTTAACACAATCATATAATCATATTAATGTAAAGCGCGAAATATAAAGAACACAAAAATATGATGACCCAGGAAACCAAACCAGTAAAAACCTGGGGAGGATTTAACCTAACTATTCTCAAGGTAAACCTGAATCCACTATGAAAGAATTGAAGTTTATACAATAGCGACTTAGACCACTAACATCCTATTACTACCTCGAGTAGAAAACTTACTAACACGACCACGTGACAGCTCCGAGTCCATGGACCACTTCTTTCTTGGATTCCTAACAAGTACAAGTACTCCTGCTTGTGTATCTTTAAGCTCTTAATGTAGCAACTGAATGATCACCAAGTTCTTGACATAATCTTGAATCTTGGAAACCCTAAGTATGTGTGAAGGCAGCCACCTCTTGATCTCACAAAAGATTCACACACACAGCATATGGAGCATCTCTAAAAACGTGGTTAGGATTTTCCCTTTTATATTTAAGACAAAACATAAAACCCTACACGTCAAACAGGCTTGGGCTGAGTTGGAAAATTCTGCAGAAAAATGTTCTACTTGAGTTTCGATCGATCGAGTCTAATTCTCGATCGATCGAGCCAGATAGAATTGCACAATAAATTCTGCAGTAACTCGATTCCAACTTTATAAAAAACGCATACACTTTAAGCAAGTCTAAAACAATACTAAAACCTATTTTGATCATGGTTTGTCAACATTACAAATTAGAGTTCTAATACATTAGTTCCTAATCCTTAAAACCTAACAAATATGAATAGTGTCATGTGGGACCAAATTTTAAAGGTTTTTTTTTGCTAAATTTCGTATTTGTGTGTTTCATGAACAGTACACAAGACCCACCAGTTTTTAGCAAAACGCAGAAACGCATGTTCAACATGCGTTCCAAACGCACACTTAATGTTCTATTTTGTGTTTTTGTTTATGTTTTCTTTTTAGTTCTCTTTATTCCTATTATTCTATTCTAATATTCCACAATCAATCTTGTCTTATGGAGTGCTATTGAAAGGTCCACTTTACCAACACAATTTTAATTTCCTGAGTCTTCTTATTTGAGCTATTGCATTTTCGACAAGCTAGTTGTCTAATAAGTTCAGGGGCGGAGCCACCTTATGCATTGGGGGGGTCATGGCCCCTCCAAAAAATTTTAAAGCCTCTCTAATTATAGGTAAATCTAGGCTAGAATCATTTTGAGTTAAGACTTGGCCCCCACAAGATTAAAAGATTGGCCCTCCCTCCAACACGTCACTCATAAAATTCTTCTCACCTCAAATCCCAACTGTGCAATCATAAAAATTAACTCCTTTTGTCTTTTCCATTCTTCTCTAAAGCATGATAACCACATCCATATTTTTTTAGTTTTTAGTTATTCAATTTTTGTGAAGGGATAAAACTGAGGTGTAGTACATCAGATTACCTGATTAAAATCATATGTATTGAATCTAATTGTCCTTAAAAATAATAACATTATTTGTATGTTATTGGTCACGTTAAACATATGCTTGAATTTAATTGAAGAACCTAATGTATTATACTTAGGATATTGTACTTAAGTTTTGCACTTTCTCAAAACTATTACAATATCCCTTTCCACTTAAAAACCACTGAAAAGACTCTCCTCATCACTTGGTGCTCTCTCTTCAGTTACTCTTCATTAACTCTTCCATGGGATGCTCTCACATAATCACATTTTCATTAGTTTCTCCCTCTTCCTTAACAAAGAGTTTTCTTATTTAAAGCTAAGAAAATATTGAGAAATACCAACTTCTTTTTTTTCTTCTTCTTTTGCAATTTTGTTGTATACTTATATTTGATTTCTATGAATGTTATGGACTTATGATTTTTCAAAAGAATAGGAGAAACTCAAGAAAAAAAGACTTAAGATGCTCAATTGGTCGATTAACTTGTTAGTATTTTGATATTTGAGTGCTATGGAATTACACCGACAAAAAAATTCTATCAATAATCTTGTGTTATAAATATACTATACTTTGAGTTTTTCGTTGAATTGCAAATCAAAATGATAGTTTTACCTTGACCCCCCCAAGCAAAAATTCCTGGCTACGCCCCTGAATAAGTTTACTATGTTCAAGTAAAGCTACTGAAATTTGAAATCTATGCGCATTAATAGACATTCGTGTGTTTTACTTCATTAAAAATCTTTTGCTTAGAAGTTAATTAGAACCTATGATCACCTAGGTAATATAGATCTAATATGGAGTCCTTTTGCAAAAATCTATAATCCATTATATATGGATCATCTTTTGTTATTTCCTATCGTATTTCTCTTATCTTAAGAAACAATGGAGCCATGCTGTTGAATGTGAAACACTTTGTGGAAATGTAATTTTACAGAACATCCAAACATCTTCTAGAGATAAGTACTAAAAAATAGAAATACTTCTTCCCTTAAGCCTCGAATTTTTTTCTTGAAATGTTAGCTTAGCTTAGCTTACTAGAGAATTATGTGCTTCAGATGATGCTTATTGCGGGAACAGAAACAACAGCAACAACCATGGAATGGGTCATGTCACTTCTTCTGAATCATCCAGAAGTATTGCAAAAGGTTAAAGCAGAAATCGACAGCCAAGTTGGGTGTGAGCGCTTGATAAATGACTCGGATCTTGCCAAACTTCCCTATCTTCGTTGTGTCATCAATGAAACATTTCGACTATATCCTACAGTGCCACTTTTATTACCTCATTGTTCCTCAGCAGATTGCACCGTGGGGGGATTTCATATCCCACGAGGGACAATTATGTTGGTGAATGCATGGTCCATGCATAGAGATCCCAAGCTTTGGGAGGAGCCTACTAAGTTCAAGCCAGAGAGATTTGAAGAAATTAATGGAGAAAGAGTAGGGTTCAAGTTCTTTCCATTTGGCATAGGGAGGAGGGCATGCCCTGGTGATAGCATGGCCATGCGGGTTATGTCTTTAGCATTGGGTGCATTCATTCAGTGCTTTGATTGGGAAATGGTTGGGAAGGAGATGGTGGACATGACCTCAAGTTTCGGATTTCTCATGGCAAAGACTAAGCCTTTGGAGGCTGTTTGTACTCCATGCCCTTCCATGACTAGCATCCTCTCTCAGCTTTGATTAGATTTATTAGAAGATATGAGACTGATAAATAAAACCAATAGAATAAAATTACCTCTGTTTACTAAGTGCATAGATAAGTGCTTCTGAGGAAAAGGTTGACAAAATCCAACACATCTTTTATGAATCTGCCGTGATGAAGTCCTTTAAATTTTCCCCTTTAAAAATGGAACAAAGTTTAAGTAAATTTGATTGCAGTTTAAGTTTACAATTTTCACTTAAAAAATTAACATAATTACATATTTTGAAAATCTAATTGTTAAATTGTATATTCTTTATATTCTTAACACACATATATAATTTCATGCCAATCAAATTTTATTTACTATTTGATGTATTAACTTTATTTTATGCATAATTCAAAACTACAAAAATTTGAAATTTAAATATTTGATTAATGATATAGTTAAATTTTTTAGTTTCTGAAAAGTTAATTTCTAGATATGAAAGATATAAGAAGAAAATATAATTCAACGGTAGATTTGCCAAAATTCAAAGCAAGTAAAAAGATATTGGGTGAGATTACAGCTTTAAACTACAACCAAGGCTGATGTCAAACTTTATCCCTTGAGTCTTAAATGATTCTGCTTTCAAAATTTTTATTTATTTTTGGATATTTTTAAAATTTTTTTAATTTAAACTTTTCAAACAAGATTTATGCTTATTTTATATCAAAATATTCCAATCCTTTCAGTTTTGCCCTATAATAACATTTTGGGTATAAGAATAACATTTTATATTGCTAATACTAGTTGGGTTTGACGAAATTTGTGGATAAAATTTTGGATTTGCTCCGGATTTGGATCTGGTGGCTCTTTGGATCCTTGCAAAAATCTCTCTCGGGGGAATGGCTTCCTATACGTTAAGAAGCACCGACAACTTTCATTCATTATCCAATATGCAATGCAGATAAGCGTATCTGAAATGAAACTATTTCTTTTACCCAAGACTTCATGACGAAAGTATCCTATAAAAATATATATTCTTTTGGAATATAAACTTTTACTTTCTTGCAAATAAAATTAATAATTAAGATACCTTAATACATAACATAAACAAGTTGGACTCGGATACCTAATGTTCAAAACTCAAATCACCCATTTGATTTCTCTTAAAAACTAAAAATCTAAACCCATGCCTTATAATTATTAGAATTGCCGGGCTGTCCACGGGTCGGTCCGGGTTGAGTTTGTGCCCAACCTGCAACTGACCCGATCAAATCGGGTGGAGAAGTTCTAGACTAGCCGCCGACCGCGAAAAACCACCTGTCGAGTTGGATCGGGCTTGGGTGGGCAGCGGTTGGCTTTGATTTCAACCGAAATACAAAGATCAAACAAAAGTTTGATTCCTAAAGAAAAAAATCAACAGATCTACAACCCAAAGAGAAGATCTACAAACCCAAAGAACAGATCCACAAATCCAAAGAACAAAAACCCAAAGAACAAATCCACAGATAAACGAACCTAAGAGATGAAATAGAAAGATTGAATCTGAGAGATGGAGGCGAAGACGAGCTGGGACATTGCGGACGAAGAGTGAAGGTCGACGACGAAGACCACAGATTGACGATGGAGAGGTAGAGATCGACGATGGAGAGGTAGAATCGATGACGAGCAGGATTGGCAAAGGGTAGTAGAGATCATGAGACTGAAAGGAGAGCGTGAGAGTAAGAACTAAGAGTAACAAACTTCAGACCTTTAAACCCATTTATACGGCGGTCGAGTTGGATGGCTCAGGTATTGGAGAAAGAGACCCACACCCGATCCGCTAGAATCGGTTTTGAAAAGTAAGGACCCGTCGCCGACCATGGGAGTAGTCGGATCGGGCGACAGACGATTCGGGTTCGGTCGGTTTGGCTGGGTGGGTCAAATATGCAAGTTGTTTGGAATTGGGTTGGAAAACCACCAATTCCAAAATGAATCTTATTAGTGTCACAATTCGAGAAGACTTCATATCAATACCAATTTGTCGTTAAAAGAAATTCTAATATGATCTGCTAGCTTGTAGATGGTTTTAGATCACAAATCTCTACAACTAGTTGTGACTCCTGACAAAAAAAAAAAAAAAAAAATGTAAGGTTGAATTTATTCAACCATCTAATTGGCTTTATTCCGTGCCAAATTTGCTTGTAATTCAGCATTTAGTAACCCTGTATTTAGGTGGGTTTGTTGTAAGGGTAGTGAGTGAGATAGAGTGAAGATTGCTCAAGAGTGTGCAAGAAAACAGAAACTCGCGGCTGGGACTCGCGGGTGACTCGAGCCTGCAAGCCGCCAGAAGCAGCACACGTGCCAAGCATGCTGGAAGATGAACAGTCATGCTAGCTGGAGCACTACAGGACAAAACAGGACAACTGGCCATACGGTTAACTCGCGACTGAATCTCGCGACTTAGTCAAGCCGCGAGGTCAAGCCGCGAGCCACCCCTGTTTTGTAAAACCTGACGTTTCACATTCCTCTCCCTCTCCAGTATAAATACCCCTTTTACCCACGATTGAAAGAGTGCTTCCAGAGAGAATTTTGAGAGAGAAACCCTAAAGAAAAACCAGATTGTTTCACCCACAATCTCTACCTTAGAGTCTCTTCAAATTCCTCAACTCTCTTCCTCTCCATTGTCAAATCCTTGAGAGGCATTATACCAAACCTGATTCTCACCATCATCATCACTGTGAGACAGTTGTTTGGATTTCTGGGAAGCAGTTAGGAAGGAACCAATCTTCATTGGTTGATGCTACGGTCTAGTAGCGGAATCCGGGAAGCTAGAAAAGAAAAAGGTTCGGCGCAACCTCGTTGGAGCAAGAAGCTTGGAGGGCTTAGGTGCACTGGGTAGATTAGGCTTGGAGGGTCTATTGCTGTCCTTGTATCCCAACTGTATTTTCTAGTGGATTGTTTACCGCTTGGAGGGCGGCGGAGAGGTTTTTCGCCGAGGACTTCGGTTTCCTCTTCGATAACACATCGCGTGTTGTCTTTGTGTTTGCATCTTCCTTCCTCTCTATCTTTGCCTTTTTATTATCTGCTGTGGTTTTATTTTGTTATGGCTTAGATAGTCTTTAACCAATTTCGTATTATAGCATGTGTTAAGTTTCCGCACACTAGTTGTTTGACATATTGCTTGTATTGGTTAAGTTGTATTTTGGGGGTCTAAACGTTCAAAGGTGTTTCGTACACGTTTTTGAACTTTCAAAAAAAAAATCCACCAAACACAGAGATTGAACGAAAGATCCCTACTGCTCCAGCTATGTTGTATATTTGGTGGACATGCATATTATGTGGAAATTATCGATAATAATTAAGATTTCATAAATTTGTCAAAGTTGATTAAGTTTCCCTTAAAATCAACCAAGGGATCTAATAGTCCTAAGTGAATTACTGAGTGTGAAAATTAAAGAGTCCAAATCCAATTAGATTCTAAATTGAATTTTAACTGGAGTTCAATTTTCTATCATGTGTCTATTTTTTTTTTTTTAATTTTTATGGCAAGTGAATTTTGGCTGAAAAAACTGAAGAGTCTTAATCATATATATATATATATATATATATATATGAATTCTCAATTTCGTGTCACATGTCTCATTTAATTTTGTGCCAAGTGAATTATTAAGTGTGAAAATCGAAGAGTTCATATCCAATTACATTCAAAATTGGATTTCAATTTTCCACCACGTGTCCATTTATTTATTTTTTTAAAATTTTTGTGGTAAGTGAATTTTTTAGTGAAAAATCTGAAGAGTCTAAATCATATATATATATATATATATATAAAATGAGAAACCATTACATATTTTAGAAATATATGATTTAAAAAAAAAAAATCAAGCTAATACTATGTATAATTTGAATATCTTTTAAAAAAAATGTATAATTGTAATTGTTTTTAATTATACTCATGCATATGCACGAGACTATAGACTAGTTTCTATAGAAGCGATATTATTATTTTTCTTGTAAACACAAATTTTGGCCATAAACTTAAAATATTGTATTGTATTTATTATAATAGATTAGTTTGGAGTTGATATATGGTTTTTCCCTTCAAGATGAAAAGATTTTCCACATAAATCTTCTTGTTCCTGTGTGTAGTTGATTTATTTTCTTGTTGGTTTGAGATTTTTTTTTTTAATAGATATGATAATTATTTTTTATCATAAAGACACAAATCAGTTTTTAATGTAAACGAAGTTCAAACTCCAAATCTTTTAGTCAATAACAAATACTTTATCAGCTAACTAGAATCCATGCATAACACACATTTACCAATCACAACTCGCCATGTGATGAGTTGTGGCACGAAATTGTGCCAAATTTAGTGTACTTAGCAAGTCTAAATCTTCGGTACCACTTTTTGTATACCACTCTATATTCCACCAATCACTACCTGTCATGTTTTCATTTTACTTTCCTTATAGAATAATTGAAATTTAAAATGGAAAGCAATCATACACATGATAAGTAGAATGGTTTGGGATATTCAAATGTTTTATTCTATTAAATTGAATATCTTATATTTTTTTAAAGACAAAACATGCAACTATACAAGTACTAGGACTAGGAGTGTAGCAAAAGTAAGTGTAGTAGCCTAGTAGGTTAAAATTTAGGATGGGTTATGATTATTTGTTGAATTTTTAAAATCAACATAAAAGACTAAACTGTGGGAAAATTTGTCGTTATGCATTATGGTAATGGGATTAGGTCTAGTAATTGAAAGTTAGTCCATGAATGGTTCCAAAAATGAGAAATACTGGGGACACCAATTTTGGCACAATTTTGTACTATAACTTGCCACATGATGAGTTGTGATTGGTAATGGTGTGTCTCCACATGGCCCACTAACACACCCTTACCAATTACAACTCACCTAACACACCCTTACCAATTACAACTCACCATGTGGTGAGTTGTGACATAAAATTGTGCCAAAATTAGTGTCTTTAGCAAGTCCAAATCTTTGGTATCACTTTTTATATACCACTCTATGTTCCATCAATCACTACTTGTCATGTTTTCATTTTACTTTTCTTATAGAATAATTAAAATTTAAAATGGAAAATAATTATACACATGATAAGTAGAATCTATGTGTTGGTTTGGAATATTTAAAGTTTTTATTGTATTAAATTGAATATCTTATAGGAGTGAACATGCAACTATACAAGTAATGGGACCACAAGTGTAGCAAAAGTAAGTGTAGTTGGTTTGGAATATTTAAATGTTTTATTGTATTAAATTGAATATCTTATAGGAGTAAACATGCAACTATACAAGTAATGGGACCACAGGTGTAGCAAAAGTAAGTGTAGTAGCCTAGTAGGTTAAAATTTAGGATGGGTTATGATTATTTGTTGAATTTTTATAATCAACATAAAAGACTAAACTTTGGGAAAATTTGTCCTAATGCATAATGGTAATGGGATTAGGTCTAATAATTGAAAGTTAGTCCATGAATGGTTCCAAAAATGAGTAATGCTAGGGACATCAATTTTGGTATAATTTTGTTCCATAACTCACATCCTTATTAATCATAACTCGTAATGTTGCGAGTTGTGACACAAAATAGTATCAGCGAGTTTAAATCTTCTATACCACTTTATGTTCCATTAATCACTACTTGTCATATTTTTATTTTACTTTTCTTATAGAATAAATAAAGTTTAAAATAGAAAGTAATCATACATATGATAAATACTAATTGGTGAAATATAAAGTGGTAAAAAAAATGATACAAAGATGTGTACTCGTCCTTAGCATTTCTCTCCAAAAATCCCAAGCAAGAAAAGGTAACTGGCTTGGTGAAGATAAAATATTTTTATATAGGGTACCACGTCAATTGTAGGACAATGACAAAACTGTTTTTGGCATTCATGGATAAGATCCTCACTACAGTATTTCGGTAAGGGTTATCATCCCTTCTCCCTCTTTCTTTCACTAAACTATAGCTCTGCTTCGCCATGGAAAGCTTATACTTCTACCTTGCTTTGATCCTCTCCACTGTTTTCATTATCAAACTTCTAAACCGCCACCGTAACAAAAATTTACCACCAAGTCCATTTTCTCTACCAATAATCGGCCACCTTCACCTCCTGAAACAGCCACTCCACAAAACACTAGAGACCCTATCATTGCAGTACGGTCCAATCCTATCTCTTAAGTTTGGTTCAAGGTCTATCCTAGTTGTATCTTCTCCTTCAGCTGTTGAAGAATGTTTCACCAAAAATGACATAATATTTGCAAATCGTCCCCAAACTATGGCTGGGGATCGTCTTACTTATAACTGTACTGCCCCAGTTTGGGCTCCATATGGTCACTTGTGGCGAAACCTCAGACGTGTTAGTACCATTGAGATTCTCTCTCATATCAGCCTTCAGAAATCTTCTATCATTAGAGAAGAAGAAGTGTACTCTCTTCTTCGCCAAGTGTTTAAGGTGTCAAATATAGAACCCCAAAAGGTGGACTTCAAGTATTTGTGCACACTTTTGGTGTCTAATATAATGATGAGGATGGTTGCTGGAAAGCCATGTGTTGGAGAGGAATTTGCATGCATGGATGTGGGAAAGAAGCTTCTCAAAGAATTCAAAGAGGTTTACTTTCCGAGCTTGACAGTGAATATATGTGATTTCTTTCCAATTTTAAGGTGGGTTGGTTACAAAGGGTTGGAGAAGAAAATGGTAAGGATGCACAGGAAAAGAGATGAAGCGTTAGGGCGTTTGATAGAAGAGATAAGCAGGCTGAACAATGATAACATTATAGATGTGGAAAAGAAGAGGACACTGATTGAAACTCTGTTTTCTCTGCGGAAATCTGATCCTGAATTTTTTTCAGATGATGTCATCAAAAGCCTAACATTGGTAAGTTTATTTACATCTTTGTCATTATTGCTCAATATATGGTTATTTTAATTACTTTTTGTTGTTATATTTTTCATGATTATTTTGCGAAGTAACCATTTAGGCATTTTGCACTGTTGTGTTAAAATAGGATGCAGAGTAATCTTTAAGATTAATAAATATATATATATGGTTTTTTTTTTTTTTTTTTTTTTTTTTTTTTTTGAGGTAAGAAGATAGAAATATCATTAATATAACATAACAAACCAATTACATAGTATATGCCCTGTTTAAGCAGTCAGAAAACAGGGGAAGAAAGAAAGTCTAATACAAGGACAAGCATAAAACATTGATTTCCCGAACCACCCTAAGCTCCAAGAAGCCACATCCGTGGCTCAGTTGTGTAGTTGTGCTGCCATAAACGTTTGGTACTCCTGTAGGAAGCCGAGAGCCCCACTCAAAATTGCTTTTGGATGGGTTTGGATCTTTTCAAATTAGTACTTATTCCTTGCGTTCCATATTGCCCAAGTTGTCACTGCCCACCTTTCCAATTCCACTACAGAGAGCTTTAAGATTAATATTTATTGTAAGGATCTATGATATCCCAAATCGATTGATTATAAGAGTGTGTTTTGCTTGCATGTATTGAGTTTCACAACTATGTGTTTACAACATAGGCGTTGGCTATATACACGATTACAAGGATTTTAATTATAATTTGACTAGTATACTCTTCTTCTTATTTGAACCTTGAATCATTATTTGAATTTCTTGGCACAGTGAATGTGTTCATGCTGAATAATTGAGCAAGAACTAGGTGTAAAGACAGATGCTTTTCCGCCCCTGCCCCTTCCCCCTGTATAGAAATATATTATACTTGTTAGTTTGTAAATTCTATCACCAAAAGTACCAAAAAGCACTATGTAATTTAGTTCATTTCTTCTTAACTTTTTTTCTCTTGAATTTTTTTTTTTTTTAATAATCTCTTTTCTCTTGAATTTAACATTTAACATTAACTACCCTCTAGATGAATCATGAATGTCAAACTTTTTAAAGAATTTATCGCAATCGATTGGAAATAGGAAAAATTAAATGATGGGCCTTTCTCATACAATAGCCTTCTGTGATGAGATAGCGTTTACTGGCAGCAGTCATCAATTTGTTGGAAAGAGCCTTGAATTTTTACACTACAACATTAAATTACATGCCTTTTTTTGCATGCACTGTCAAGCAAGCGTGGCTTTAGCTCTCTCCACCCACCCAGCATGACTACTTTGCATGAAATTTAATATACCTTGACTTGTTCTTCAAATATACCGTATTAAAAAGGTTGTTAGTGTATAGCTTAGACTAGTTTAGCCCATTAGGCTTAGCCCAGTATACTGTACTTGTAGTTTACTCCTTTTACTTGTACTGCACACATATCTAGCCTATATAAGGCTCTCTATTGTACATTATTATATACACATCAATACACAGACTATTCAGTCTTTCTTTCTCATTTTACATTCTTAACAAAGGTGATTCGGTTTTTGAGTAGGAGAAAGTAGTGACACAACTTTTGACACAAGTCAATACTATGAGTACCATAAATGATTGAAAAAAATAAACAGAGTTTCAATCAGTGTCCTCTCCTTGTCCACATCTATAATGTTATCATTGATCAACTGTGAGAGAGAATAGAATGGAGAAAAAAAGGGGGACAGAAGATTTAAGACTCGTAAGAATAGGCTAAAAGTTGAATCATGTGGAAGTAGGCTAGAAGTTGAATAATTTATATCCTTGATGTTCTCTTTAGTGTCATTGTTTCTATTTTCTTTTTAGTTCTCTTTATTCCTATTATTCTATTCCAATATTCTACAATCAATCTTGTCTGGGAGTGCTATTGAAAGGTACACTTTTACAACGCAATTTTAATTTCCTGAGTCTTCTTATTTGAGCCATTGCGTTTTCAACAGGCTATCTACTAAGCTTACTATGTTCAAGTAAAGCTAATGACCTTCTCAAAAAAAAAAAAAAAAAAAGTAAAGCTAATGAAATTTGAAATCTATGCGCATTAATAGACCTTTTTTTTTTTTTTATGTTGAGAAAAGCATTAATAGACATTTCTTGTTTTTTACTTGGTAAAAATTCTATTGTAACGTTTAGAAGTTAATTAAAACCTATGATCACCTAGATAATATAGATCTAATTTGGAGTCCTTTTGCAAAATCTTTAATCCATTATATATGGAATTACGGTTCATCTTTTGTCATTTTTCTCTATCCTATTAAGAAACAATGGAACCGTGCTGCTGAATCCACGTGGAACACTTCGTGGAAATGCAATTTTACAGAACATCCAAACATCTTCTTGAGATTTGTGCTGAAAATATAAATTATTTTTCCCTTCTGCCTATAATTTTTGTTTCTGGAAATGTTAGCTTAGCTTACAGAGAATTACGTGCTGCAGATGATGTTGATTGCGGGAACAGACACAACAGCAACAACCATAGAATGGGCAATGTCACTTCTTCTTAATCATCCAGAGGTGTTGCAGAAGGTTAAAGCAGAGATTGACAACCAAGTTGGGGGTGAGCACTTGATAAATGACTTGGATCTTGCCAAACTTTCCTATCTTCGTTGTGTCATCAATGAAACGCTTAGATTATATCCTACATCACCACTTTTATTACCTCATTATTCCTCAGCAGACTGCACTGTGGGGGGATTTCATATCCCACAAGGGACAATTTTGTTGGTGAATGCATGGTCCATGCATAGAGATCCCAAGTTTTGGGAGGAGCCTACTAAGTTCAAGCCAGAGAGATTTGAAGAAATCAATGGAGAAAGAGAAGGGTTCAAGTTCATTCCATTTGGCATAGGGAGGAGGGTATGCCCTGGTGCTGGCATGGCCATGAGGGTGATTTCATTAGCATTGGGTTCACTCATTCAGTGCTTTGATTGGAAAAGGGTTGGGAAGGAGATGGTGGACATGACCTCAGGTTTTGGATTTCTTATGCCAAAGACTCAGCCTTTAGAGGCTGTTTGTACTCCATGCCCTTCCATGACTAACATTCTCTCTCAACTTTGATTAGATTTGTTATAAGATATGAGATTGATTAACAAAACCAATAGACTATATTACCTCTGTTGTTACAAGTGCATAGACCAATAAAGTAAAATTACCTCTGTTTTTATTAGTGCATAGATAAGCTAATTTTCTAAAATAATTAAAACTAAATTAATAAATAAAACTTATAACAAATTATAAAATAAGTAAATAAATTTTAATAAAAAATTACTTTAAGTTTTAATTGTTTAGAGTTTATACTTTATCATTGTTTATCTATTTTTATATTTTTAGAATTATCTTTATGTTTTGTGTTAGTTTCTTAATTTCTTAATATGAGTTTGACCATTTCTATTTGGGCTATATTTAATCTATGCCCTAACCAGCACAAACAATAATAAATAAATAAAATAAAAATTCCTCAATACCAATGTGTTCTTAGTGATAGTCTAATTAGAAAAATCAATACACTCGCAAATTAAATACAATAACTAAAACCCAAAATCAAAACATACACAAAATCTTATTGGTTAATTATAGGGATGGCTTATTGGTTAAGTGAGATTGTATTGAAAAGCCATATATATATATATATATATATATGTATGTATGTATGTATGTATGTATGTATATGTATATGTATATATAAGTTTTGAAAATTTTGATATATAATAGACTTTTAATTAGAGTAGAATTTGAATTTCTAAAATTTAGGTGATAACGATTTATCTAAATTAAATTATTGTTAAATCTTATCCCTTAATCAAGAGTCTAGAAAGCAACCTTTCGCAACTCAAGCTTACTTTCTAAGCAAAGTGGGCTTGCGGGCTTGGCATCTGTAGCTTAATATCCTAATAAAATATTAATTTAGTGAAAATGCCATTTGAGGAAAAAAAAAAAAAACAAAGACAATAACCAAAACCCAAAATCAAAACATACACAAAAGAGTTCAAAATTTGAGAATATATAAAATAAATAAATAAAAACTTACATAAAAGAACCTAGAACTTAAATGAGTGTCCATTGTTTTGCTTTTTTATACTCCCTCCATTCCAAATTGTTTGGCCTAGTTAGAAATGTTAGGACATATGTGATTCACTTGTTAGTAACATATGTCACTACTTTATGTAATTGACTAATCCTTTGACAAAACGCACTTTACTTATATTTGGGTAGATCTAAGATGTGTTTAATACTTCAAGAAACTGTGTTTCAAGATCAAGTGTTAAAGCTATGCAAGTCTATCCAAGATTCAAACAGAAGAAATGTTGTTCATTAAAACTCGAGAGCTAGCTATCTATCAAGACCTGTAAAGCTGTTCAGCCCAGTGGCTTGACAGCACCTTGACAGATAGGGTATCTGTTGAGATTTATGAAAAACAGAATTCCAGTTCTATTTTGACTCTAATCCGTGATTATGTGTTTGAACTTTCTTTTCTCACAACCCTAGACATATAAAATGATTATTTTAAAGGCCGTCAAAGTGTTCACAAGTTGCAAAAATGTTGAGTAAAGTTTGTTCAAGCAAATTGTGACTGGAGACACAGTTTTGCCCTAATTTATCATTCTTGTGAAGAAGTTGCTATATTTGTGCACCGTAGGGTTTTGTGACCAAGCATCTTCTTGATCTTCATCGTTGGGATGAACCGAAGAATTTTGCAGCTAACAACCTTCTCTAGTTAGTGATTGAAATCACGTACTGGGATCCGCGTAATTGGTTAGTCACGTACTTGGGAGTCGTGCATCGAAAGGAGAAATTGTCACTACAGAACAAGTCCAATTGGGTATTAGGGTAAGGGTTCAATTGTAGGTTGGTATAAGGTACTGGGATTCCTTTACTTGTAACCGCTTGTTGTGATAATAGTGGAATTTCGGGAGTGGTGACCTGAAAATCACCCGGTGGGGTTTTTACCGTGTAGGTTTTTCCCATTCGTAAATAAATCACCATGTCAAATTTATTTTCCGCTGCATATTTAGTTTATTGGTGATTTGTTTGTGCTACCATGCGTTTGCATGTTAATCAACTTAATTAATTCACTTGGCTAAATTAATTGGTTAATTTATCACAAGGGGTTAATACGTTTTTGACTTATCAAGAAAAAACCCAATTATTTAGGGAAACATAATTAACTATCTTATCTCTTAAAAAAAAAAAAAAAAAAAAAAGTTAAAAATTTCCTAAATTACCCTTAAATAAATTTATCAAAAAATTATTTAAGAAAAAAAAAACATTTCTAATATTGGCGCCAATTGTCGAGCAATTTGCAAACCAAATTCAATTTAGGTTTTTAATTTAAAAAATTCTCCCACAAATAAATTAAGGGCATAAAAGGAATGTTAATAAATTAATGGTATTTGACTTTTCAAACAGAATATAATGTTGGGACATCCCAAAATAGAATACTGGCTAAACAATTTGAGACAGAGAGAGTAGTAATATCTTGCACGCAATTCAATTCAAAAAACAATAAGTAAGATGCATTTATTAGATTCAAACATAAGCGTAAGTTGCATCTTGGGGGAAAAAAATGAACAAACAAAAACAACATTAGGTGTATAGTTTGAGATTTAATTATAGGAATGATTTATTGGTTAAGTGGGATTGTATTGAAAAACTATAGGTGAATATATATATATAGAGAGAGAGAGAGAGAGAGAGAGAGAGAGAGAGAAATGATATGTCTACAATATTTTTACAACAAATTCTTAGTGGCAAGTTGTTACTAGTTGTTATTATTGGGGTAAAAAAGTAATCTTAGTGTTAGTTTGAAATTTGAACCAATAACAACTAACCACCAGTGATTTGTTATAAAAATGTTGTAGACGTAATATCTCTCATATATATATATATATTCTGAAAATTTTGATAATAGACTTTTAATTGAAGTAGAATTTAAATTTCTAAAATTTAGATTATAATATTCTATCTAAATTAAATTATTTTTGAATCTTATCCCTTAATCAAGAGCCTTATAGCTTAATATCCTAATAAAATATTAATTTAATAAGATGTAACTTGAGGCCAAAAAAAAAAAGAAAAAAAAAGTGAGTTATGTGGATTTAAAATTTAAAAAATTTTAATAATAGACTTTTGATTTGAATAGAACGATTAAAAACCTAAATTTGTCCTTATGCATAAGGATAATGGGATTAGGTCTAATAATTTAGATGAATAATGATAATGGGATTAGGTCTAATAATTTAGTCCGAGAATGGTTCCCAAAATCCCAAGCAAGAAAAGGTAATTGGCTACTAGGCTTGGTGAGGATAAAATATGTTTATATGGGATACCACGTCAATTGTAGGACAATGACAAATCTGTTTTTGGCATTCATTGATAAGATCCTCACTACAGTATTTGGGTAAGGGTTATTATCTCTTCTCTCTGTCTTTCTCTAATCCATATTGCTCTGCTTCGCCATGGAAAACTGTTACTTCTACCTTGCTTTGATCCTCTCCACTGTTTTCATTATCAAACTTCTAAACCACCATAACAAAAATTTACCACCAAGTCCATTTTCTCTACCAATAATCGGCCACCTTCACCTCCTGAAACAGCCACTCCACCAAACACTAGAGACCCTATCATTGCAGTACGGTCCAATCCTATCTCTTAAGTTTGGTTCAAGATCTATCCTAGTTGTATCTTCTCCTTCAGCTGTTGAAGAATGTTTCACCAAAAATGACATAACATTTGCAAATCGTCCCCAAACTGTTGCTGGGGATCGTCTTACTTACAACTGTACTGCCCCAGTTTGGGCTCCATATGGCCACTTGTGGCGAAACCTCAGACGGGTTAGTACCATTGAGATTTTCTCTCATATCAGCCTTCAGAAATCTTCTATCATTAGAGAAGAAGAAGTGTACTCTCTTATTCGCCAAGTGTTTAAATTGTCAAATATAGAACCCCAAAAGGTGGACTTAAAGTATTTGTGCTCACTTTTGGTGTCTAATATAATGATGAGGATGGTTGCTGGAAAGCCTTGTGTTGGAGAGGAGTTTGCATGCATGGATGTGGGAAAGAAACTTCTCAAAGAATTCAAAGAGGTTTTCTCTTCAAGCTTGACAGTGAATATATGCGATTTCTTTCCAATTTTAAGGTGGGTTGGTTACAAAGGGTTGGAGAAGAATATGATGAGGCTGCAGAGGAAAAGAAATGAGGTATTAGGGTGTTTGTTTGAAGAGATAAAGCTGAACAATGATAACATTAAAGATGTGGAAAAGATGAGGCCACTGATTGAAACTCTGTTTTCTCTACGGAAATCTGAACCTGAATTTTTTTTCAGATGATGTCATCAAAAGCCTCACATTGGTAAGTTATTTTACATCTTTGTCACTATTGCTCAATGGTGATTTTGATTACTTTTTTGTTGTTATATTTTCATGATTATTTTGCGAAGTAACCATTTACCACCGTTGTAGTAATGTAGGAAGCAGAGTAATCTTTAATATTAATATTAATTTTGTAATGAACTAATGATATATGATATTCCAAATGGATAGAAAATCATATAGGATTATAGGAGTGTGTTTTGCATGCATGTATTGAGTTTCACAACTATGTGTTTACAACATAGATGTTGGCCATATACACGATTACAAGGATTCTGATTATAATTTGACTAGTAAAAGCATATACCCTCCTTCTTATGTGAACCTTGAATCATTCTTTGAATTTCTTGACACTGAGAATATGTTCATGCTGAACAATTGAGGAAGAACTAGGTGTGAAGACAGATGTTTTTGTGCCCCTGCCCCTACCTCCTGTTTAGAAATTATACCTGAAATTCAAAATCAATGCACATTAATGGACATTTCCTGTGTTTTACTTGGTTAAAATTCTATTGTAGCGTTTAGAAGTTAATTAGAACCTATGATCACCTAGCTAATATAAATCTAATTTGGAGTCCTTTTGCAAAAATCTATAATCCATTAGATATGTATCATCTTTTTGTTATATCCTATCGTATTTCACTATCTTGTTAAGAAACAATCGAGCCATGCTGCTAAATCCATGTGAAACACTGTGCAATTTTACAGAACATCCCAACATCTTCTTGAGTTGTGTACTAAAAAATATTAAGTCTTTTTCCTTTCTGCCTAGAATTTTTGTTTCTGGAAATGTTAGCTTAGCTTACTAGAGAATTATGTGCTCCAGATGGTGTTTGTAGCGGGAACCGAAACAACAGCAATAACCATGGAATGGGCAATGTCACTTCTTCTGAATCATCCTAAAGTATTGCAAAAGGTTAAAGCAGAGATTGACAGCCAAGTTGGGTGTGAGCGCTTGATAAATGACTTGGATCTTGCCAAACTTCCCTATCTTCATTGTGTCATCAATGAAACACTTCGACTGTATCCTACAGTGCCACTTTCATTACCTCATTGTTCCTCAGTAGACTGCATTGTGGGGGGATTTCATTTCCCGCGAGGGACAATTTTGTTGGTGAATGCATGGTCCATGCATAGAGATCCCAAGCTTTGGGAGGAGCCTACTAAGTTCAAGCCAGAGAGATTTGAAGAAATCAATGGTGAAAGAGAAGGGTTCAAGTTCATTCCATTTGGCATAGGGAGGAGGGCATGCCCTGGTGCTGGCATGGCCATGCGGGTTATGTCTTTAGCGTTGGGTGCATTCATTCAGTGCTTTGATTGGGAAATGGTTGGGAAGAAGATGGTGAACATGACCTCAAGTTCCGAATTTCTCATGGCAAAGACTAAGCCTTTGGTGGCTGTTTGTACTCCATGCCCTTCCATGACTAACTTCCTCTCTCAACTTTGATTATATTTGTTAGAAGATATGAGACTGATTAACAAAACCAATATTGTATAATTACCTATGCTTTTATAAGCGCATCAATAATTGCTTCTAATTAAGGAAAAGGTTGACAAAACCAACACATTTTAGTGAAGTTGTTGAGATGACTTCCACCAATTTTTTCCTTTTTAAAATTGGATAAAGTTTGGTTACAAATTTGATTGTTACTTAAAATTATAATTTCCACTTAGAAAATTAATATAACTATATATTTTAAAAATCTAACGGTTTGATTACATGATTTTTATGTTTTTAATACACATGTAAAATTTCGTGTCAATCAAATTTCATTCATTATTTGATCTATTAATTTTTTTTTTTTTTTTGCATAATTTAAAACTATAAAAACTTGAAATTAAATATTTTATTGATGACATAGATTTTTTTTGAGTAAACAGTAATACTTATTAGAACACACATGAAAATAGTAATAGTAATAATAGTATTTTAAATCGGGTTTATAATACATTACATAGACACATAGTTATTGATGGAACTGACGAAGTCAACTGAACGATCTCATCAAGACCAACGGGGCTATCCTCTGAGACGAGCTAACCACATGTCCATATTACTGACAAGAGTAACGAAGCCATTCAATGCAGCTAATAATATCCTGAGCGGTTACAAAACCAGCTGTATAGACCCTTAGAAGCCTCATTAAGGCTCACATTACTGAGCATGAGGCGTTACCAAGGGAGACATTAAAGCCACATTAACAACCACAATGGCTAGTGGTTGTGGAAACATATATAAAGCCCTCACAGCACTAATACAAGGTACATAGACACATCTAATAGGCTAGTTATTCTGATACTCTGTTGTTTCCTAAAGGTTTTCTTATATTGACTTTGGCATCAGAGACGTTGTAACAAGCACCACACCAGTGACCACCTTAAGGAAGCTATCTTACCATTTTCACAGTGACACAGACGAAGACTCGGCTCCATCTAGACGCACTTACAACAACTGATGAATCTGCATTTCACCAGTTATTATTTTTTATCTATTTGAAATTTTACAAACATAGAGGATATAAGGAAAAAATATATATATAAATCAACGTCAGATTTATCTAAATTCACATTAAATAAAAAGATATTAAGTGGAGTTGTAGCATTAAGTAATAAATAATCTAATTTGTTACTAAACTTTATCGATTGGATCTTAAATTACTCAGCTGTCAATTTTTTTTTTATTAATTTAAACTTTTCCAACAAGAATTATGCTTATATCAAATAGAAATAAAGTTCCTTTCTTTGTCTAAGTCTCACCCTCCAAAATATTCCAATCCTTTCTCAGTTTTGTCTTGTTATAACATTTGGGGTAAGACTAACATTTTCTATTGTCAATGATAGTTTGGTTTGACGAAAGTTGTGGGTAAAATTTTGGATTTGATCCGGATCTAGATCTGGTGGCACTTTGGATCCTCACAAATATCTCTCTCGGGATGGCTTCCTATGCTTTCCTTTTTATATGTTTAGAAGCACCGACAACTTTCATTCATTATCCTACAAATACAGATTAGCGTTTTACCCACGTTCATGACGAAAGTACCATATAAAAATGGGCCTACGAAATGACCATGATCAGGTTTTGGAGGAAAAAAAAAAAAAAAAAGTAAATATATTGTCACAATAATTTTCACAATTTTTATCATAATTTGTCTATGTTATGAGTTATAAGTGGTGGAAATAAAATAATATGTCTATGTGAATCCATAATTCTACCACTCATAAGTCATTATGTGACAAAATTGTAGAATTAGTTGTGGTATCAGAATTACTCAAAAAAAAAAAAATCAATCCTAAACTTATATTTGTTAAATATTAAATTCAAAATCCATTATTAATCTTATTAAATTTTATGAATTTTATTATAAATCCATTTTATTTATATTTTAAAAACTCAAAATGATATTAGACATATTCATTTATTATTACCACGAATTAAGTTAAACGAATCACTGAGGACAGGATAACATAAATTTAAAATCATAAAAACTTATTAAACCAATGAATGATACCCTATATGGTAAGCATTTTTATTTGCATTGTAAGAGAAGTTTAGACAAAGATAATAATATAATATAATATTAAACAAATTTGCTAATAAGTGAAACTCAAAAAAAAATTTTGATAAGTGAAACTCAAATGTTAATTAGGTCTAGTTAGTTTACTTTTGGAATGTAAACCTTTGTTTTCTTGCAAATAAAATGAATAAGTACGATATCTTAATAATTGATTAATTGCATAATCGACCAGGTCTCAGATCTCTGATGGTGTATTTATTTGCCATCATCTTTTTCCTTTAATTTTTTAGCTTATTAATTAATTTTCTTATATAAAATTTTTTTAAGTCTCAAATTTTTAAGGATATACTGTAACCAACTTTAGTAAATAAACAATCTACAATCAGCAAAAACAGTTGCATCTAAACTCACACTAAACCTAAATCATTCCCATTTTATTACCTGTTAAAAAATTAAAAATAAATAAATAAATAAAACTCATCTCATATTATCAAGGGCGCAAACATGACATCATATGTTACAAATAATGCATATTACCATATTAGTATCACAATCCGAGAAGATATCAATACCAACCATTCATATTTAAAATGTTATAAATTCAAACAAACATGATTGTTAAGAAGATAAGAAAAACAGAAATTAGGGTGAGGAAATCAACTATATATAGGACTTCAATTCCACTTGTAATTTGTCTAGGTAAGAATAGTACTGCAACTTTATTAAAATAAAGAGAGATTTAATATTTTCTAAGCCATAGCGGACTCAATTATGATTTGAATTTTCCTTTATTCAAAGTAACAAACGTGTCTACGTGCTGGTCATAGCTAAGTTTTTAAAGACTAATACAAATGGACAACCCAACCAAACAGAGAGAGAAAATGGAAGATCCCTACTGGTTTAGCTATGCTCTGATAATTATTTTCTCCATTTTTCTCAAGCTCTTCATAAAAAACAAGAAATCAGCAACAACAATCAAGAAGAACCTACCTCCAAGCCCACCATCTCTCCCTTTTATTGGTCACCTTCATCTTTTCAAACAACCAATCCAGCGATCTCTACAAACTCTTTCACAAAACTACGGCAACATCTTACTCCTCCGATGTGGTTCACGTACAGTCCTCTTAGTCTCTTCCCCTTCAGCCGCCGAAGACTGTTTCACCACAAACGACGTCGTCTTCGCCAACCGGCCGCGCTTGCTTTCTAGCGATCACTTCAACTACAACTACTCCACAGTTGCTGTAGCTCCCTATGGTGATCTTTGGCGCAACCTTCGCCGTATCATGACGCTTGAGATACTCTCTTCCTCTCGTATCAACGCGTTTTCGAGTGTTAGACAAGAAGAGGTCAAGTTACTACGTGAAAAACTCATCCAAAGTTGTGAGAAAGGCACGAGAAAGATTGATTTGAAGTCTAAGTTTGTGGAGCATTCTTTTAATGTCATGACAATGATGATAGCTGGGAAGAGGTATTTTGGAGAAGACGTGGAAGATGAAGAAGAAGCTAAGAGAATTCGTGGTGTTATTAGGGAATCAGTGGATTTGTGTGGAGCAACAAATATGGGAGATTTTTTACCATTTTTGCAGTGGATGGACTTGCTGGGTGTGGAGAAGAAGATGGTGGGGTTGATGAAAAAGATGGATAGGTTTTTGCAGGAACTGGTTGATGAAAATCGTGGAGCTGGAAGCGAGGCAGAGGTGAAGAAATTGATGATACATAACTTGTTGAAGTTGAGAGAAACAGAGCCAGAGTTTTACACGGACGAAATCATCAAGGGAATTATTATGGTAATTTACAAATCCTATTCTTCTTTAGTTTTTGAAGAATTTTATTGAAACAAATGATTGGTCATATACCGCCCTGTAACACTGGCTTTGGTTCAAATGATCTCTCTGAAAAAATCACAAATTAATACCTTGCTTACTCAAACAGAGCATGATATCTACATTCTTTTGAAATGTCCACACCTTACAGTAAGTTTGTATGGTTAATGTGTATTAGGTAGTGTAATGCTCTTGTTTGTTACGTAGTAAAGTGAAATCAATTGCATTTATTGCCACTCTTGTTTGTTATGTGTTAAAGTGGAATCAATTGTATTCATTGTCACCTCGTTTTGTAACACTATAGTGGCTAAACTTGTTAATAGTTTTGGCATTTTTATTTTTGAAAATACTACAAATTTCTTTGGAGAAGGAAAAATACTACCAAATGATGTATTATAATATAAATCATATAAACTGACGCGTTACAAACAATAAAAAAGCGATTCAAAAGTAGTTCATTATATTTTTGGTGTGATATTAATTGTATGAAATGTCACCTTAGTGAAAACAATATTGATAGCAATTTTAGTATTTAAAAAAAAATATATATATATATATATATATATGGATTTTATTTATTATGTTGCTGATATGCATACTAATTATCTCTCCTACTACCTCAAATTGTAAGCTTTTGCGTAGCAAAATTGGTAGCAGTTACTAACTGGGGTCTTCAGGAATTCAACCCAATTTGTAAATTTGTATATCCAGATAGGACCTGAGCATACCTTTCTTACCCAGCTTACTTTTTACAGGTGTTGCTAGTAGCAGGGATTGATACTTCATCAACTACCTTAGAATGGGCTATGTCACTATTACTCAACCATCCAACTGCAATGGAAAGGGTCAGAGCTGAGATAGATGCTAATGTGGGAGAAGGCCGCCTTTTGGATGAACAAGACTTGCCAAAGCTACATTATCTACAAAATGTAATTAGTGAGACACTCCGATTGTACCCACCTGTTCCTCTTCTTGTGCCACATGAAGCATCTAAAGATTGTGTAGTAGGCAATTATGATGTGCCTCAAGGAGCAATGTTACTGGTCAATGCTTGGGCCATTCATAGAGACCCTAAGGTTTCGGTGAACCCAACAAAGTTTATGCCAGAGAGGTTTGAAGGGAGGGGTGGTGAGGGGTATAGGCTGATTCCATTTGGTGCTGGAAGGAGAGGATGTCCTGGAGTTGCATTAGCTAACCGGGTGATTGGATTGACATTGGGGACTTTGATTCAATCATTTGAGTGGGAAAGAATTGGTGAAGAGGAGGTTGACATGACTGAATATTTAGGTATCACCATGCCCAAGGTCAAGCCTTTGGAGGCAATGTGCAAAGTATGGGAACAAATGCCTGAGCATTCTCCAGTGGATACCATCATCTAAAAGCCCCACAACTAAATCAATTGGACTCGTGAAATCCTGTGATTAAGAATATCCACAAAAAAAATAAAAATAAATAAATAAAAAATTGTGATCACAACTTAGATATAGTTGATTGTATGTGGTGGTGGTGGAGAAAAAGTTACGTGTCTATATAAAAGTGACAAGTAATCACTCATACTTAGTTATTACAAAAATTGTGACACAAAAGTTGTGGTTCTAAAAAAATTTTCATACGAAATTCTCTCAATGCAAATACATCTTATCTACGTAAGTCCATTAATCTAAGACTGACACACTAGTTTTTTAGACAAAAACTGAATTCCTTCTTGCTAATAGTATTTGTATATCAAGAATTGCGGTCAATATTTTCGTAGTACATGTAATTGCAAAATCATATTTTGGGGGCTATGTAGAAGTTAGTCCATAAAGGAACCTAACTAGGTCGGTGGGTTTTAGGTTCTCAAGACTTAAGAGCAGGCTAGAGTTTTTGATCTATTTAATTTATTGTGCTTATAATAGCCTATCAGTCTTATGAATGCACTATGAGCGCGTTCAAAGAATTGGGACTAAGGACTCATTTAGATTGAGGGGAAAGGAGATGGAGTGGAAGTAAAGTAAAATTGGCTAAAAATAATAATAATTTTGGGCAAATTCTACTACCATCCCTCCCCTCAATTCAAATGGATCATTAAGATTTTCATTTCTTTCTTACTTTAGAGGGACAAGGTCCTACTAACAATTTCAAAAACCTAAATCTAATAAGTACTGTCTACCAATCCTTTCCCGTTATGTACTCCAAATTTCCCCCTACATAACTTTTGTTTTCACTTAATTTTTTTTTTTAGTTCTTCTAACCCCAGGGACTAGCTTAATCAATGTTCTTATACGCAACCTGGGATGTGTGAATCATTCAATTCAGTGTTTGCTTATAGTGACTCATTATCTATTTGCCACCTACAATCCATCTACTACAAGGTATGGAGTTTCCAAACTTAAAATCTTTTGTTTCTTTTTAATTTCTTTTTAATTCTGAACACGTGTGGAGGTCTGAAACAACTGGCTATTACTTTTTCTTTTTTTCTTTTTTTTAAATTCTTTCCTGTGACATCTACGTATACAATGAATTCTTCTATAAGTGATGGACCAGACTAACAATAATGTGCTGCCAGAAGCCTGAGCATGATAGTAACTAGTAAGGAACGTTCTGGTGGAAATGGGCCCGAAGCCCATTCAACCACACAACTATTAACTACACTTGTACTGTCATTAATGGGATGGGGGAAAAGAAGAACGAATGCCATCCACATTTTATTAGTAATTTGCATTATTTTAAATCTTAAAGTAGGTTTTCTTCATGTTGTTTTCGTTGGGTTAAAAATGCCATCCACATCTTCAATTTTCCCTAGAAAAATCACTGCACATTTTTCTTTTTAAATTTTTTTTTACCTATTTTAATTTTGATGACCTTAAATTCTTACATTATGTTTGGAACGATTCAAGAAAAGAGAAGAGTAAAGACAAAGGTATTTAAATATACTAAAAAAAAATACTAATGTATACTTATGACTCTTAAAATTTGTGATTGTTTTTATAAATTCATATTTAGAGATGGTTTAAAAATAACTTATTTAACTGAAACTAAAATTTTTTTACTGAAAGTACTGTAAATAAAACTAAAAAGTAACTAAAATAGTTCAATAAAACTATAAAACTTATGAAGAGTATCAAAAAGTACAATGAGACCCATAAATAGTAAAAAAAATATACTAAAAAGTAAAAAAAAACTGACTTTTTAAGCAAATACCAAATACACACTTAAAATATTATAAATTCAAACAAACATGATTATTAAGAAGAAAAGAAAAACAAATAATGGTGAGAAAGTCAAACACATGACTTCTCTTTCCGCTTGTAATTTGTTTAAGATGAAACTCAACTTGTTGCAAATAGTTTTAAAAATAAGAATACACAAAGATCCGAAAAGATTATTAGTTCCTAATTTTTTGGTTTGATTGGAATTCAACTAATGATTGAATCAGTGACGTTATAAATAATTTAATTTATAATTTTAAAAATATATAAAAATAACTCATATTAAATTTTAATTAAAAATATTTATTGAAAGATATCTACAATTTTTAAATAATTTTTATGTAAAGTTTCACATCTTATTTCTTATATAAGAAAATCTGTTGCTTGATTCCTTAACTGTTAATTAAGCTTCACTTAAAAAAAATAAAAAATAAAAAAACCTTCACTGGAAATTAAACCCACCCCCACGGCCCCACCAATTGCCTAACACCTAGTGTTTCTCTTTGGTCTGTCAGCCTACCATCATTACTTGTCTCACTTCCAAGCCTCACCTACTCTCATTTACTTTCATAGTTTCATTTATTCACATCCATCGGAGATTCAAAATACCATCCTCTCATTCCAAATCCAAATCGCTTTTCCTATCTTTTAAATCCTCACAGAATATATATGGCTCTCTCTCTCTCTCTCTCTCTCATAGTTCTTTCTAAGTCCGTTTGGTACATGTGTTTAAATACTTATTTTCAGTTTTCAAATAACATTACATATATTTTCACACTTTTCTATTTACATGTATTTCTAAAAAATACAAACAATGTTATTAAAACGATATTACCAAGCGGGCCTGAAATATCTACTTTTCACCTTTTTGTTAGTTTTTCATTTGGTTGTTACCCTTAAATTTAAGTCCTTTTCAACACCCACTTCGCCTACAAATGAAAATTTCTCCGGTTCTCATTTCCTCACATGACTAGGATTGTTGTGCTATTAATCAAAGACTGAATAAGATGAGAGAGACTAAGAAGTGTTGTCATTTCAATCAATATTGCTGCCTTTTTGGTGTTTTAAGCGAACCACTCCATAACCCATTGAACCGTTCTGGTTCTCAGTTTTTGTGGTTGAACCATCCAGTTCCAGTTAAACTAACCAAATTAGTGCGTATTTTCCTAGCACTAAAATTATATTTCAATTGCGTTTTGGGTTTTGTTAAGGTCTCATGACACTGTTTATGAGATCACCAAACACAACAAAACATAGATTTTTAGGTAAATTTGGGTCTTACAGTACTATTTATACATTTAAAATTATTTTATTACAGTATTTTTAATAATAAAATTTCAATTTTCAATAAATAAGTGATATTCAAATAGACTCTTAGTATCCAGTTGCTAGTTGAACCGATTGAACCTATTGGTCCAATTTGGTTTTTAAAAACATCTTGCAACTAGTTTAGTTGTTACTTGTTACAGACAAATACATAAGTTCAATACCACATAAAATGTAATAACTTTTGTGACAACTGTCTTTATAATTATCTTACCCGTCAAACTAGGATTAGCTGCTTGTCATTTTCACCGACAATTTTTTCTCCCATTCTCGCACGCAAATAATTTCTGAGTACAGGTAGACAACCTAACTAAACATGTGAACAAAGAGAGAAAATGGAAGAAGATCCCTACTGGTTTAGCTTTGCTCTGATAATTATTTTCTCCATCCTTCTCAAGCTCCTCATAAAAAACAAGAAATCAGCAACTATAATTAAGAAAAACCTGCCTCCAAGCCCACCATCACTACCCCTTATTGGTCACCTTCATCTTTTCAAACAACCAATCCAGCGATCTCTACAAACTCTTTCACAAAACTACGGCAACATCTTACTCCTCCGATGTGGTTCCCGTACAGTTCTCTTAGTCTCTTCCCCTTCTGGCGCCGAAGACTGTTTCACCACAAACGACGTCGTCTTCGCCAACCGGCCGCGCTTGCTTGCTAGCGATCACTTCAACTACAACAACTCCACAGTTGCTGTAACTCCCTATGGTGATCTTTGGCGCAACCTTCGCCGTATCATGACGCTTGAGATACTCTCTCCCTCTCGTATCAACGCGTTTTCTAGTGTTAGACAAGAAGAGGTCAAGCTACTACGTGAAAAACTCATCCAAAGTTGTGGTAAAGGTATGATAAAGATTGATTTGAAGTCTAAGTTTGTGGAGCATTCATTTAATGTCATGACAATGATGATAGCTGGGAAGAGGTATTTTGGAGAGGACGTGGAAGATGAAGAGGAAGCAAAAAGAATTCGTGGTGTTATTAGGGAATCAGTGGATTTATGTGGAGCACCAAATATGGGAGATTTTTTGCCATTTTTGCAGTGGATGGATTTACTGGGTGTGGAGAGGAAGATGGTGGGGTTGATGAAAAAGATGGATAGGTTTTTGCAGGAACTGGTTGATGAAAATGGTGGAGCTGGAAGCGAGGTACAGGTGAAGAAATTGATGATACATAACTTGTTGAAGTTGAGAGAAACAGAGCCGGAGTATTACACCGACGAAATCATCAAGGGAATTATTATGGTAATTAACAAATCCTATTCTTATTTGGTTTTTGAAGAGCTTTTTTGAAACAAATGATTGGTCATATACAGCCCTCTTGGCTTTGGTTCAAATGATTTCTCTGAAAAAATCACAAATTAATACCTTCTTACTCAAACAGAGTATGATATCTACATTTTTTTGAAATGTCCACGAGTTAAGTGAAATGATGTGTTGTTCCAGTAGGTAGTGTACAATAATGAGTGCTCTTGTTTATTATTTGTTAAGTGAAATGACCGCATTCATTGTCATGACACTTATGTTATTAAACTTTAGTAGTAGTTTGGGAAGGGAAGGGAAAATACTACAAATTTCATTTGGGAAGGGAAAATACTATAAAATGATGTGTTGTAGCAGATATTATTCTATATAAATCTTATGTTACAAATTATGAAAAGTAATTCAAACAGTTGTTTATATTATATTATTGAAGTGATATTTTACAATAAAATTGATATAAATTTTAGTATTTTTAAAAATATATATGAATTTTGTTTATTATGTAATTGATACACACTAATTACCTCTGCTACTACCTCAAATTGTAAGCTTTTGTGTGGCAAAATTGGTAGCAGTTATTAACTAGGGTCTTTAGGACTTCAACTCCTTCGTAATTTTGTATACCTAGAGATGGTAGGACCTAATCGAGCATACCTCTTTTTAGCTAGTTGACATTTGCATATTTATTTTTGTAGGTGCTGCTAGTAGCAGGGACTGATACTTCATCAACTACCTTAGAAAGGGCTATGTCCCTATTGCTCAACCATCCAACTGCAATGGAAAGGGTCAAAGCTGAGATAGATGCCAATGTGGGACAAGGACGCCTTTTGGATGAACAAGACTTGCCAAAGCTACATTATCTACAAAATGTAATTAGTGAGACACTTCGTTTGTACCCACCTGTTCCTCTTCTTGTGCCACATGAAGCATCTGAAGATTGTGTAGTAGGCAATTTTGATGTGCCTCAAGGGGCAATGTTATTGGTGAATGCTTGGGCCATTCATAGAGACCCTAAGGTTTGGGTGAATCCAACAGAGTTTATGCCAGAAAGGTTTGAAGGGTGGAAAAGTGATGAGGGGTTTAGGCTAATTCCATTTGGTGCTGGAAGGAGAGGATGTCCTGGGGCTGCATTGGCCAACCGAGTGATTGGATTGACATTAGGGACTTTGATTCAATCATTTGAGTGGGAAAGGATTGGGGAAGAGGAGGTCGACATGACTGAATATTTGGGCCTCACCATGCCCAAGGTCAAGCCTTTGGAGGCAATGTGCAAAGTAAGGGAACTAATGCCTCAGCATTCTCCAGTGGATGCCATTATCTAAAAGTCCCCCCAACTAAGTCAATTGGACTTGTGAAATCCTATATATGATTAAGAATATCCACACCAAAAAAAAAAAAGTGACTACAACTTAGATGTAGTTGATTGAATGTGGTGATGGTAGTCAAAAAAAAAGTTATGAGTTTATGTAAAAGTGACAAGTAGTCACTCACATTTAGTTGTTGCAAAAATTTTGGCACAAAATTTGTGGTTCTAAAAAAGTTTTATACAAATCTCTATCTCTCTCTCTCTCTCTCAATGCAAATACTAGCTTTTTATCTGCGAAGTCCATTAATCAAAGACTGAACACACTAGTTTTTAAAACAAAAACTGAATTCCATGTTGCCAATAGTATTTGTATGGCAAGAATTGTGGTCTTTGTAGTTCATAGCAATATATTCATCTAGTGCATGTAATTGCTAAATCATATTCGACCGAGGAAGGTTTAAGTTCAAAATGGTTGCGTCCTGGGCCTCTAGGCTATGTAGAAGTTAGTCCATAAACAAACCTAACTAGGACAGTGAGTTTTAGGTTGTTAAGACTTAAGAGTGGGCTAGAGTTTTTGGTCTACTTGATGTATTAAGCCCATATGTAATAGACAGTTAGTCTTATGAATGCACTATTAGCGAGTTCAAAGACTTGGGAGCATAAAGTGTAATTTTAAGGAGTGGGTTTAGTAGTTCTTAAGATCTCATAAATTATGATATCAATGAAATTTTAGGTCTAAAATCTCTTTCCAGCATCTTCAGGTCACCTCCAAAAGATTCATCCCTATAATAATCCGACATATATGGGACAAGGCACATACCTAAAGGAATAATCAAATAATCAAAAATGTTTGAATGCCTTGTTTGTAAATTAAAAAAAAAAAAGTATTTAACCTTTTTTTTTTTTTCTTCTCTCTTCAAACAAAGCCCAAAGTATTCATAAATTGCTCCATTCATTTATTACCCCACTCATGCAAATAGATGTTATTGACTAAATCGAAACAAGAAATATATATTATCATAAAGAACTATATTTTTAAAATGATATAAAATAATAACAACGTAGACTTGTCCGCTCCATGGAAACCATCTGAGACCAATGATCTCTATCTAGAAATGAGAAACTCTATAATAAGTAACTTCTCAGTCTTCAGATAGCGTTTGGGCGACAGAGAAGCATTTTTTGTTTTTCAAAGGCAGTGTTGATGCTTCATATATCAAAGCCACGGTCAGATCAGATGCTCAAATGCCTAACAGCTAGCCAGCTTGAAACTTTAAACCTTGAGATTTGGAATTATCATTTATAAACCCCTTTAAAATTGTACCGTTCCCTGATCAAAAAATAAAATATTGTTATGTTGACTAACATTGTACCGTTCCTAATCTGTTCAATGGTCGATAAATAGTTAAAATATTTTAATGGTATAAATCATGGTTTTTAAAGATATTGTTAGGTTGACTAATGTACAAATTTATTAAAATATTATAAATGATAAGAAAATATCTATTTAAAATCCATATTAAACTGTAAAAAATACATTTTATTTTTCGTAGTGTCCGAAAACTTGAATTCCTTTAAATGGTTAGTCAAGGTTATTAATTTTTATGCACTAATTTTTATTTATTTTATATTAATTAATTATTACGTTATTACGGTTCGATCTCGGTTCGACTTCAAAAATCTTAAACATTTCTTTTTATGGTTCAATGAATGGTCCGGATCTGAAAATCTTATTATGCAAAGCACTTTGGTATTGGCATATGAGAATTGTCCGAATCTCCTTTGTTATTTGGTTGATTATGAGAACAAATAAGAATTTTATAAGAACAATATAGTATGTAAACTAAATTTATTTGTAGACTTTCATGCTTAAACCATAGTCAAATATTCTTGAAATTTTACGGAACTTTATCCTAATTAATTTCCTATATTTCAAAAATATCCTTGTCAAACCTAATTAATTAACCTGAATTAATTTCCTGGAAGATGTAATGTTCATCCTATTCCAAAATTTATTCTGAATCAACTTTGTTGTAGATCGGGTTAAGCAGAAACTAGCTAGGTGGAAGGAAAATTTATTGTCCGTGGCTGGTAGGGTTGTTCTTATCCAATCCTCCCTATCCACGGTTCCCGCATATGTCATGCAGTGTGCCCAATTACCTAGGAAAGTTTTGGAGGGCATTGATAGAGTTAATCAGAATTTTCTGTGGGGCTCAACTGAAACGTCTAAGAAAATGCATTGGATTGGATGGGAGAAGGTAACTAAACCCAAAAAACAGGGGGGGTCTAGGACTCCAAACAATTAAGGGGAGGAATACTTCCCTCTTGGCCAAACTGAATTGGCGCTTCAACACTGAGACAGAGGCTCTATGGACTCGAGTTCTCAAGAAAAAGTATTGCAATCCTCGTAAGCTAAGTTCTAGCAACAGTGAAAAACTCCCCTGCTCCCGAGTTTGAACAGCCATAAAGAAGGGGAAGGATGTTTTCCAAAGAGGTGCTATGTGGACTGTTGGAAGAGAAAGTAATCTTAGCTTCTGGTTTGACAGATGGTTAGATTAGGGACCCCTTCGAAGGGAATGCAAGGTCCCCTAACTAGAGAGGAACATTAGTTAGAATTTCAAGAAGTAGTGTCGAAAGGTGGCTGGAAATGGGTGCTATATCCATGGTTCTACCTCAAGATGTTGTTTTGGGTGTCCAAGCAACTCCTGTTGCCATTGCCCTGAGAAGTAAGGATATGCTTGCGTGGGTAGGGACTCTTAATGGATTATTCAGCATACACGGTGCTTATGCACTAGCCGTGGGGCTTGAAACTCTCCAATCTTTAAAGGGCAGTGGATCTAGAAGACTATCATACTTCCAAAAATTCAATTATTTTTGTGGAAATGCTATCATTATAGTATTGGAGTTAAATCCTGTTTATATGCTAGAAGGGTGGGCACAGACACCTATTGTCCACTATGTCAGCAAGCTGTTGAAACTATCATCCATGCCCTCCGTGACTGCACAGTTGTTAAACCAATTTGGCATCAATTAAATGCAGAGGCGTTGGATTCATCTTTCTTCAGGAGTGAGCTATTAGAGAGGCTGGAAAAAAAAGGCAGGGAAAACCATGCAATCCCCCAAAGTCCTATTCCTTGGAGATACACCTTCCTTTTTGCCATATGGGTAATTTGGCTGAAGCGTAATCACAGTGCAGCAGCGGAGATTAGACATAGAACTCTAGAGTTTTACCTATATGGCTTAGGTCCAAGAAATTCACCCAGACTGATCGAGAAGCACATAAGGTGGGAGAGGCCGATTCAAGGTTGGATGAAGTTGAACACCGACGGTTCTTCATTAGGAAATCCTAGGATTGCAAGGGGTGGTGGTGTTGTTCAAGATGAGTATGCAAATTGGATTGTTGGTTTCTCGAGGAAAATTGGGAGAACTACTAGTTATGTAGCAGAGCTGTGGGCTCTTCGGGATGGGCTCAATTTATGCTTAGCAAAAAGTTTTCTTGTTGTGGAAGTAGAGTTAGATGCTAAGTGTATTATTGATGCTCTATCAAGCCCCACCCATTCTAATGTGAGCCAATCTGCCCTATTGGATGATTGCAGGCAATTAAGCTCCAGGTTCAGACATATTCGCTTTAATCATTGCTATCGAGAAGCAAATCAATGCGCAAATGGCCTGGCCAGGAAGGGTGCTGCCCAAAGTGATGATTTTATTCTGTTTAATAGTCCGCCTGTGGACTTGGAGACTAGTTTTAATTTTGATTTGAATGGTCTATATTCTATGAGACATTGCTCGATAACCTTGATTTGAATGGTCTATATTGAGTGGAGTTGTAGCAATAGGCTATAAACAATTAAGTTTGTTGCTAAATTTGGTTGATTGGATCTTAAATTACTCAGCTGTCAAATTATTATTATTATTTTTTGTTTTATTAATTTAAACTTTTCCAACAAGAATTATGCTCATTTTATATCAAATAGTAATAAACTTCCATTCTTTGTCTAAGTCTCACCGTCCAAAATATTCCAATCCTTTCTCAGTTTTGTCTTGTTATAACATTTTGGGTAAGACTAACATTTTCTATTGTCAATAATAGTTGGGTTTGACGAAAGTTGTGGCTAAAATTTTAGATTTTATTCGGATCTAGATCTAGAGGATCTTTGGATCCTCACTAAAATCTCTCTCGCGATGGCTTCTTATGCTTTACTTTTTAAACGATTAGAAGCACTGACAACTTTCACTCATTAGCCTATACAGGTGGAGTTTGCTTTAACTTTTTGAAATTAGGCTTTTAAAAAAAATGAGGTTTTCAAAAAGTGCGTATAAAATTGGTTTTTTGAAAATGTTAAATGTTTGGTAAAAGTTACTAAAAAGTATTTTTTGAAAAAGTTAGATGTTTGGCTAACACTTATAAAAGTAGAGTTTGAGTGATAAATTACTAAAAAAGACAAAATGTGTATATATATATATATATATATATATATATAAAGGAGTTTATTTCATACTTAGTATAAATTTCTTCTTAATAATAATAATAATAATAATAATTACTTTATGTTAATAATAAATGACACTCTTAATAAAAGATTTTGTAAAAAAGTATTTGGCTCTACCATTTTTTTTTTTTTTAAATGTTATGTTCACAATATTTTCACAATATTGTGAACTGGCATTACTCAAATATATTCTACTCTTTTAATACATTTATTGGCAAGTTGCATCCACACCCAACCCATTTCCCTTTTCTTTTTCTTTTTCTTTTTATTCCTTCCGATTTTCCTCAGTCACAAGAGCCAACCCTATACCTTTTGTCTTCTTTCTTTTTCTCCTTTCTCTACTTTCCTCCACACATTCAGCCACACAGCCCACACCCACGCAATTCTTCACCTCAATCTTCTTTATTCTTTTCTTTTTTCTCTAAATTCAACCACTCACGAATGGGAAGATTCACCTAAGGTAATTTCTCTTAATTTCACCAAAAATCTTCAATACCTCTATCTCTTCGTAACCCCAAAACCAAATGGGAATTGAAGTCAGATTGATGCATTAGAACTCCTCCTCGTTACTCAGCCTCAGCCATGTCGAAAGATTCAAATCAGGCTGTTGAGAGTGAGATTGGCAGTAGAGGTTTCAGCATATTGTAGCTATTATTTTCTGTGTTTGTCTTTTCGGTTTTCAATGTATTTTGTGGTTAGTGAGATGAGGGTAATTTGAGTCATTCATTGCATTTCCAACGGCAATATTGATTTAAAGCGCTTTTGCTTTTGTAAACGCTCCTCAAACCTGTCCGCACGTTTTGACTCAATTCTTTACATTTCAAAACACAACTTTTTTGAGAAAGCAAGTTTTGAAACATTATCAAACGTCTTTTTGGTCTCAAAAAGCGCTTTTTGCTGTTTGAAAGTGCAAACAAACGGGCACATATACAAATTAGCGTATTACCCATGAGTTCATGACGAAAGTACCATATAAAAATGGGCCTACGAAATGACCATGATCAGGTTTTGGGAAAAAAAGAACATTTCTAAACTTATATTTGTTAAATTTTAAATCCAAAATCCATTATTAATTATGTATTTCATTATAAATCCATCGTATTTATATATATTTTTTTTTAAACTCAAAATGATATTAGACATATTCATTTATTATTACCATGAATTAAGTTGAATGAACCACCGAGGACAGGATAACCTAAATTCGAAATCATAAAAACTTATTACAGCACAATGAGACTCTTAATTCCATTCAGAATATAATTACAGCAGATATGAACTCTCAGCTTTCAGCTCAGTTTATGGCATGGGAAGTAAAGGAAGCGATTAAACAGATGGCTCCGCTAAAAGCTCCAGGCCCTGACGGTATGCCCCCTCTATTTTTTCAAAATTATTGGAACCTAGTAGGGAATGATGTTACTTTGGATGTCCTCAGTTTTCTAAACTCGGCTACTTATATTTTAAAAAATCTCCCATATTTGTTGCTCCACACAAATCCACTGATTCCCTAATAACACCACGAATTCTCTTAGCTTCTTCTTCATCTTCCACGTCTTCTCCAAAATACCTCTTCCCAGCTATCATCATTGTCATGACATTAAAAGAATGCTCCACAAACTTAGACTTCAAATCAATCTTTCTCGTGCCTTTCTCACAACTTTGGATGAGTTTTTCACGTAGTAACTTGACCTCTTCTTGTCTAACACTCGAAAACGCGTTGATACGAGAGGAAGAGAGTATCTCAAGCGTCATGATACGGCGAAGGTTGCGCCAAAGATCACCATAGGGAGCTACAGCAACTGTGGAGTAGTTGTAGTTGAAGTTTTTAAAAACTGTGGAGTAGTTGATGTTACTTATATTTTCTAACTCTCAATGGATAAAATTTTTAAAATTGTGGTTTTTTTTTTTTTTTTCAATAAATCTCTTGAGGCATTTGAGATAACAAATTATATAGTTATGAGTTGTTAGTTTTTATTTATTCATTATTATTCACTACTTTACCACAAACCCTTTTTTTAAAATTTTTTTAAAATGAAAGATGTAGGGCCAGGAAGCTTATGATCTGACCCACGCTCTATCCGAGTTCAGGGCCTGTGCCGAGGAGGTAGTGTGCCGAGGACGAGTGATCAAAGGCCAAGGGGTTAAGGGGAACAGCAGAGGACGACCCTGTCCTCGGCACTCCAAGGCTTTGATGAGAAGAGCAACGTCATAGTAAAGGCCATCCCCAAATAGTCCCCCGAAGGGGATGTGAGTGGAATAGGGCCCACATGGAGGTACGGTGCAAAGTAGATTCAAGGAAAACACGTCCCCTCCGCATTAAATGCACCGGCCAACGTCCTGATCATGATTAATGAGAAAAGACGCTTGGACGGTGTAACTTTGATCCTCGCGACTAAAAAGAAAAGTAAGAGGGGACAGCTGATGGGACAGAAGTAAGCACCTGCCTGACCAACAAGTGGAGGGTTAGGATCAACTAAGAAGGACTATATAACGTAAAAGTTAGTACGCGCCAAAGGGGCTGGGAAAAATGGCCAAAAACCAGAACATCTCAGCCCGCCTCCAGGAGAAAGACTCCAGGGGCGAAGACGACTTAACCATGTATGGATATCACGAAAAACCCACCACCTAGTGACCAAGGCCTAACCTTTCAAACCCATGTTCTACAAATGATATTGTTTGGGCCTTTTACGTGCGAACCCAACATTGCTACGGTTCGTTACGAATCGTGTCCTTACAAAAGAAAAATACTACATTTACAATATTTTCATAACAAATCACATTTGGTAAGTTGAATTACTTTTTTACCTATTTATAACAACTAGTAATAACAAACTATTTAAAATTTATTATAAAAATATTATAAAAATATTATATACTTAGCCTCCCTCCAAAAATATCATAACTTTTTTTGTAATTATCATTAACCCAATTTTCCACCACATCGGACCCACCACTTTTCACAACCCATTGTTTCCACCACACACAGTCCACTATGACTACAAACTAATTCTCCACCACATACCAAAATTTAAAGAATAAAAAATATCGTATCTCAAACTCAAAGTCAAAGACTCAAACAGAGAGGATTTCAGGAAAAAAAAAAAAAACAAAGTGAGAGGAAGACCAGGCGACGATGATGGCGAGGAAGACGATCATGGAGATCGGGTGCCAGAGGAGGCTGAGGAAGAGGATGAGGAGCGTGATGAGCGAGTAGCTAATGCAGTACAGAGGGGTCTTTCTCCACAACCGATTTGCTCCGCCTCCACAGTCGCTTGTCCTCCTCCCTACTGCCAACAAAATGTGGTTTTTTGCTTTTATTGTTCGGATTTCATTAGGCTTATGAGAAAGATTTATTTTGTGTTTTAAATCTTTCGATTGGGTTTTGTGATTTTTTTTTTTTTTTTTTTGATATGTGTTTTTTGTTTTGATTGTGGTATGTTTTAGTTTGTAACCGATGAGACAGAGAAGCGCGAGAGAGTGAAGAACGAAAGAGAAAGGGGTGAGAGAGAAAGAATTATTATTTTATTCCACCCGTGATTATTTTAAGAATGAAATATATTTGGAGTTGCTACAGTAATTGTTTCAGTGCTATTACTGTAGCAAATCTATAAAAAAAAAAAATTGGAGATGGAGAGGTTGTTGGAGAGGTTTTTTTGTGTGTTTACTTTCCGTAATTGGCTTTAAAGAGCTTATTGGAGATGCTCTAAGCCATAACGGACTCAATTTAGATTTGAATTTTCCTTTATTCAAAGTAACAAAAGTGTCTATGTGCTGGCCAGACTAATTCAAATAGACTACCAAACCAAACAGAGAGAGAAAATGGAAGATCCCTACTGGTTTAGCTTTGCTCTGATAATTATTTTCTCCATTTTTCTCAAGCTCTTCATAAAAAACAAGAAATCAGCAACAACAATCAAGAAGAACCTACCTCCAAGCCCACCATCTCTCCCTTTTATTGGTCACCTTCATCTTTTCAAACAACCAATCCAGCGATCTCTACAAACTCTTTCACAAAACTACGGCAACATCTTACTCCTCCGATGTGGTTCCCGTACAGTCCTCTTAGTCTCTTCCCCTTCAGCCGCCGAAGACTGTTTCACCACAAACGACGTCGTCTTCGCCAACCGTCCGCGCTCGCTTGCCAACGATCACTTCACCTACAACTACTCCGTTGTATCTGTAGCTCCCTATGGTGATCTTTGGCGCAACCTTCGCCGTATCTTGACGCTTGAGATACTCTCTTCCTCTCGTATCAACGCGTTTTCGAGTGTTAGACAAGAAGAGGTCAAGTTACTACGTGAAAAGCTCATGCAAAGTTGTGGGAAAGCCACGAGAAAGATTGATTTGAAGTCTAAGTTTGTGGAGCTTTCTTTCAATGCCATGACAATGATGATAGCTGGGAAGAGGTATTTTGGAGAGGATGTGGAAGATGAAGAGGAAGCTAAGAGAATTCGTGGTGTTATTAGGGAATTGGTGGATTTGTGTGCAGCAACAAATATGGGAGATTTTTTACCTTTTTTGCAGTGGATGGATTTGCTGCGTGTGGAGAAGAAGATGGTGGGGTTGATGAAAAAGATGGATAGGTTTTTGCAGGAACTGGTTGATGAAAATCGTGGACCTGGAAGGGAGGCAGAGGTGAAGAAATTGATGATACATAACTTGTTGAAGTTGAGAGAAACAGAGCCAGAGTTTTACACGGACGAAATCATCAAGGGAATTATTATGGTAATTTACAAATCCTATTCTTCTTTGGTTTTTGAAGAATTGTATTGAAACAAATGATTAGTCATATACAGCCCTGTTACACTGGCTTTGGTTCAAATGATTTCTTTGAAAAAATCACAAATTAATACCTTGCTTACTCAAACAGAGCATGATATCTACATTCTTTTGAAATGTCAACACGTTACAGTAAATTTGTATGGTTTATGTGTATTAGGTAGTGTAATGCTCGTTTCTCAAAAAAAAAAGGGAGGTGGTGTAATGCTCTTGTTTGTTATGTGGTAAATGAAGTCAATTGCATTTATTGACACCCTTGTTTGTTATGCGTTATAAAGTGGAATCATTGTATTTATTGTCACCTCTTTGTAACACTTTTGTAGCTAAACTTGTTAATAGTTTCAGCATTTTTATTTTTGAAAATACTACAAATTTCTTTTAGGAAGGAAAAATACTACAAAATGTTGTGTTATAATATAAATTATTCTATATAAATGATAAATCTTATAAAGTGACACGTTACAAACAATAAAAAAGTAATTCAAATAGGACTTGAGCATAACTTTCTTACTCAGCATACTTTTGCAGGTGCTGCTAGTAGCAGGGATTGATACTTCATCAACTACCTTAGAATGGGCTATGTCACTATTGCTCAACCATCCAACTGCAATGGAAAGGGTCCGAGCTGAAATAGATGCTAATGTGGGACAAGGCCACCTTTTGGATGAACAAGACTTTCCAAAGCTACATTACCTACAAAATGTAATTAGTGAGACACTCCGTTTGTACCCACCTGTTCCTCTTCTTGTGCCACGTGAAGCATCTGAAGATTGTGTAGTAGGCAATTATGATGTGCCTCAAGGAGCAATGTTACTAGTCAATGCCTGGGCCATTCATAGAGACCCTAAGGTTTGGGAGAACCCAACAAAGTTTATGCCAGAGAGGTTTGAAGGGTGGAGTGGTGAGGGGTATAGCCTAATTCCATTTGGTGCTGGAAGGAGAGGATGTCCTGGGGTTGCATTAGCCAATCGGGTGATTGGATTGGCATTGGGGACTTTGATTCAATCATTTGAATGGGAAAGAATCGGTGAAGAGGAGGTTGACATGACTGAATATTTGGGCCTCACCATGCTCAAGGCCAAGCCTTTGGAGGCAATGTGCAAAGTAAGGGAACCAATGCATCAGCATTCTCCGGTGGATGCCATCATCTAAAAGTCCCCAAATAAATCAACTGGACTCATGAAATGCTATGATTAAGAATATCCACACACCCAAAAAAAAAAAAATCTATGACCATAGCTTAGATGTAGTTGATTGTATGTACTGGTAGTAGAGAAAAAGTTATAAGTATGTGTAAAAGTGACAAAATAGTCCCTCACACTTAGTTGTTACAAAAATTGTGATACAAAAGTTGTGGTAGTAAAAAAATTCCATATGAAATTCTCTCAATGCAAATACTTCTTCTATGTGTAAGTCCATTAATAAAAGACTGACACACTAGTTTTTAAGACAAAAATTGAATTTCTTATTGCCAATAGTATTTGTATATCAAGAACTGCAGTCAATATTTTCATGGTACATGTAATTGCGAAATCATATTTTTTGGGGGCTATGTTGCTGCTAGTCCATAAAGGAACCTAATTAGGAGGGTGAGTTTTAGATTGTCAAGACTTAAGAGTGGGCTGGACTTTTCAGTCTATTTGATTTATTTAGCCCATAATAGACTATCAGTCTTTTTGAGAAACATTATAGACTATCAGTCTTATAAATGCATAAGCGTGTTCAAAGATTTGGTACAAAGGACTCATTTGGATTGAGGGAAGAGGAGAGGAAGTGGAAGGAAGTAGAGTGGAATTAGTTAAAAAAAAAGAAGAAGATAATTTTGGGCAAATTCTTCTCCCATCCCTCCCCCTCAATCCAAACAAATCATTTAAGAGTTTCATTTCTTTCTTACTTTAATTAGAAGGACAGGGTCCTATAACAATTCCAAAAACCTAAATCTAAGAAGTACTGTCTTTCCTATTATGCACTCCAAATTTCCGCTCTACATTACTTTTGTTTTCACTTAATTTCTTATTTTTAGTTTTCTAACTCCAAGGACTAGCTTAATCAATGTTCTTATAGACTTATATGCAACTTGGGATGCATATGAGTCATTCAATTCAGTTTTTGCTTATTGTGACTCATTATCTATTATTGCCACCTACAAGGTATGGAGTGGAGTTTCCAAACTTAAAAACTTTTGTTTCTTTTTAATTCTGAACACGTGTGGAGGTCTGAAACAACTGGCTAGTACCCTTTTTTTTTTTTTTTTTTTTTTTTTTTTTTTTTTTTTTTTTTAACTCTTTCCTGTGACATCTTCTTTTTATGTTTATTTATTTGTCTGTGGGCTGTGACATATACAATGAATTCTTCTAAGTGATGGACCAGACAAACAATAAATTGGACCTCGGTTGCTTTTGAGATATGGGGAGAAAAGTAAGCTTCTTTTTATTTCTTTACTATTTATGAATTGCATTATAATTTTTGATATTATTCATATATTTTAGCTAACTTTTAGTTCTATCTACAATATTTTCAATAAATAAGTCCCCTTATCTTAATAAGTGGGGACACAGAGTAATGAGCTGCCTGAAGCATGCTAGTAAGGAACATTTTGGTGGAAATGGGCCCGAAGCCTATTCAACCACACAACTTTTAACTACACTTGTACTGTAATTAATGGGAGGGGCAAAAGAAGGGAAAATTATTAGGTACTTTCAGAGTACCATAAATGCGTATTTTTTCCTCTCACATGAATGATAGGTCCCACTAATACTTCTAGAGTACCATAAATGCGTACTCCCCATCTCACATGAATGGTAGGTCCCACCATGAATTTAATTAGTAGGATCCACCATTCATGTGAGAGGGGGAAGTACGCATTTATGGTACTCCGGGAGTACACAATAATTTCCCGAAAAGAAGAACGAATGCTATCCACATTTTATTAGTAATTTAGACCCATTTGCTAATATTATTCTAGTAATATTGTTTGTATTTTTTAGAAATACGTGTGAGTGGAAAAATATGTGAAAATACGTATAATATTATTTAAACACTGAAAACTATTGTTTAAACAACGGTAACAAATGGGTCCTTTGTAGTATCTTAAATCTTAAAGTAGGTTTTGTTCATGTTGTTTTCGATGGGTTAAAAATGCCATCCACATTTTCAATTTTCCCTAGAAAAATCATTGCACATTTTTCTTTTTAATTTTTTTTTTACCTATTTTAATTTTGATGACCTTGAATTATTACATTATGTTTGAAACAAATGGAAAAGAGAGGAGAGTAAAGACAAAGGCATTTAAATATACTAAAATAAAATACTAATGTATACTTATGACTCTTAAAATTTGAAATTGTTTTTATAAATTCATATTGAAAATATTATAAATTTAAACAAATATGATTATTAAGAAGAAAAGAAAAACAAATAATGGTGAGAAAGTCAAATACATGACTTCTTTTTTTGCTTGTAATTTGTTTAAGATGAGACTCAACTTGTTGCAAATAGTTTTAAAAATCAGAATGGACAAATAGCCGAAAAGATTATTGGTTCCTAATTTTCTGGTCTGATCAGAGTTTGATCAATAGTCAAACTGATGACGTTATAAATAATTTAATTTATAATTTTAAAAATATATAAAAGTAATTCATATTAAGTTTATAATTAAAAATATTTATTGAAAGATATCTACAATTTTTAAATAATTTTTATGTAAAGTTTCACATCTTATTTCTTATATAAGAAAATCTGTTGCTTGATTCTTAAAACAATAAACTTAACTGTTAATTAAGCTTCCCTTAAAAAAAAAAAAAAAAAAAAACAAAACAAAAACAAAAACTTCACTTGAAATTTAGGTCCACCCCCACGGCCCCACCAATTACCTAACACCTACTATTTCCTCTTTGGTCTGTCGACCTACCATCATTTACTCTTTTCTCACTCCCAAGTATCACCTACCCTCCTTTACATTCTTTTTTTTTTTTTTTTTTTTTTGGGTTAGGTAAGTGCGGGGATTGAACCCCGAGCAACAAATTACTACAGAACTCGGGTACCAAGTACCAACTCGCCTAGAGGGACGGTGCTTCCTTTACTTTCATTTATTCACATCCATCAGAGGTTCAAAATACTATCCTCTAATTCCAAATCCAAATTGCTTTTCCTCTGTCTTTTAAATCCTCACAGAATATATTCAGCTTCGACGCCTCTCTCGCTCTCTCTCTGTGCACGCATGGTTCTTCCCCAATATTTACTTTTTCATCTTTTTGTTAGTTTTTTATTTGATTGTCAACCTTAAATTTAAGTTTTTTCCAATACCCACTTCACCCACAAATGAAATTTTCTCCAGTTCTCATTTCCTCACAGATTGAATGTTATTGTGCTATTAATCATAGACTGGATAAGATGAGAGAGACTAAGAAGTGGTGCCATTTCAATCAAAATTGCTGCGTTTTTGGTTTTTAAGCAAACCACTCCATAACCAGTTGAACCATTCTGTTTCTCAGTTTTTGTGGTTGAAGTTCCGGTTAAACTAATTGACGGGAATGACGACTCTACATCCCACTGACGAAGATAACATTACTGACGGAAGAATCATCCATGACGAAGTGATCAGAAAGGTCGAAGGAAGCCATCATCACTGACGAGGCAGAGAGTTATTCAATGCGATCAATCAATGATTCGAGCAGTTACCAAATCAACCAAGAAGACCGTTGGAAGACCTATTAAAAGTCTCATTACTGGCCAGGTGCGTTACAGAAGAAAGCATTAACAGCCTCAACGGCTAGCCCTTATGGGTTCAGGTATAAAACTTTCACATAACCAACAGAGGAGGATATATGCAAAAATACTCTGAAACTATCTATTATTTCTTTATTGTGTTTAACTGTGATCCTAACTTTGGCATCGGAGACTTTGTGGCAGGCGCCACACCGGTGTCTCTGGACGAGCAAACCTTCACGTCTCACGGGTGATTCCATCTGCACATTCACTGACGGATTTGTGTTCCATCAGTTTGGCGCCGTCTGTGGGGACGAGTTTTCAGATTTACATTCGAAAACGTAGTTTCCATCAATTCACCATATCCAGATGGAATCCAACCCAGATTCAACGGCCTTGGCTCAGCAAGTTCAAGCCCTGGCAGCCACCATTGAGGAACTCACCAGGCAGAACCAGGAAATGAAGCTGCGGCTCCAGCAGGTTCAACAAGCTCAACAGGAAGAAAACCGGTCCAAGGGTAACATGGAGGGAGAGGGGGATAGCCAATAGAGGGAAACCCCCCGGAGACCAACTACTCCGGACGAACAGAACTCAGATCTTCTTCGGGAAATGAGGAAAGAGATGGACGAATTAAGGAGTGCTATCAAGGAAAAGACAGACCGAAGTGTAGACAAGATGGTAAGGGCTACAGATTCGCCCTTCACTGCAGCGGTACTTGATTGCCCTGTGCCGTCAAAATTTCGCCTGCCTCAATTAGAACCATTCGACGGACTCAAGGACCCTCAGGATCATCTTAATACCTTTAAGACGACTCTGGGCCTTCAACAACCACCTGACGAGATATTATGCCGCTCCTTCCCTACGACTCTCAAAGGAGCTGCAAGAGAGTGGTTTACTAAGTTACCAAACTCGTCCATAGACAACTTCGATCAGCTAAGTAGTGCTTTCCTGCGTCACTTCATAGGGGGACAACGCCCAAGGAGACCAGTAGATTACTTACTCACCATAAGACAGGGAGAGAAGGAGACTTTGAGGTCATATGTCAAGCGATTCACCTGGGAAACTCTGGAGGTGGACGAAGCTGATGACAAGGTGCAACTGACGACCTTCAAGGCAGGGTTGAAATCCAGAGACCTTGTAGCCTCTCTTGCCAAAAACCCCCTGAAGACAATGGCAGAGATGCTCTTGAAGGCCCAAAAATACATGAACGCGGAAGACGCTCTAGCTGCCATAAAAGATACCGAGAGGCTAGGAGAAAAGTCCAAGAGGGAAGACGACCGCAGAGGGCAAAAGAGAGACAGACCAGAACGTCGGAACAGTGACGGGAATAGAAGGAGAGATGACAAAAATCCTCGTCAGGTAAAATTTACTCCTTTGGTTATGCCTGTTGACAAGATTTTCACGCAGATCAAGGACGAGCATTATCTCAAATGGCCCAGGCCATTACACTCGTCCCCCAACGTACGTGACAAGAACAAGTATTGCCGGTTCCACAGAGACCACGGCCACAACACCGAAGATTGCAGAGACCTGAAGGAACAAATAGAGGAGTTAATACGGAAAGGAAAGTTGCAGAAATTTGTAAAGAAAGGAGAATATAGCAAGTTCAGAGACGACAACAGGACTCAAAAGGAATCCTTCAATCGGGATGACGACCATACATCCCAACATCCACGCAAAGTGATCGGGGAGATAAACACGATCACGGGAGGACCATTCTCAGGAGGGTCATTCAGATCGCTTAGAAAAGCATGCTACAGACAGGTAAACAGCGTCCACGCCATTCCTCCGTCCAAGTACCAACGAACATACCAAGATATGTCCTTTAATGAAGGAGACGCCAGGGGAGTGAAGCAGCCTCACAACGATCCCCTGGTCATAGTGCTGAATATAGAAGGGTTCAATACCAGAAGGATCCTTGTTGATAACGGAAGCTCAGCGGATGTCATCTACCTCCCAGCCTTCCAGCAGTTGAAGTTAGATCCAAAAAGGCTCCGCCCTTTTGACTCTCCGCTGGTCAGTTTCAGTGGAGACAGGGTCTACCCCAGGGGTATAGTGACTCTGACGGTGACAGCAGGGACCTACCCGTTGCAGTTGACCAAACAAGTAGATTTCCTGGTTGTAGATTGCCCCTCGTCCTACAATGTCATCATTGGGAGGCCTACCCTAAACAAGTGGAAGGCAGCAACGTCCACATACTGTTTGAAGGTGAAATTCCCAACAGACGATGGTGTAGGTGAAGTGAAGGGTGATCAGGTCCTGGCAAGGGAGTGCTACCAGGCCGTACTGGCAAGAAAGGAGAACCACACGTGGACGATAGAAGAAAAAGAGAAAGACGGAGTGGAGACCCTGGAAGCAGTGGAGTTGGTAGAAGGAAATGCGGACAGGATAACCAGGATAGGGACGACGCTAAGCCCTGAGATGAGAACGAGACTCATAAAATTCCTTAAAGGGAATCTTGATGTCTTTGCATGGAGTCACGAGGACATGCCAGGCATATCTCCAGAGATCATCCAGCATAGACTGAATGTGGACGCCAACAGGAAGCCCGTTCAGCAACGACGAAGAACTTTCGCTCCAGAGCGGGATCAGGCAGTAGCAGAAGAGGTAACCAAACTCTTGACGGCTGGATTCATCCGGGAGGTATACTACCCAGAATGGCTCGCCAACGTCGTCCTGGTGAAGAAACCAAATGGAAAGTGGAGAATGTGTGTAGACTTCACTGACTTGAATAAAGCATGCCCAAAGGACAGCTTCCCTCTACCAAGGATAGACCAACTCGTGGACTCTACCGCTGGACACAAGTTGTTGACGTTCATGGACGCCTTCTCAGGGTACAACCAGATAAAGATGGCTGAAGAAGACCAAGAGAAGACCGCCTTCATCACCAGCCAGGGACTCTATTGTTATAAGGTGATGCCTTTTGGGTTGAAAAATGCTGGAGCTACATATCAGAGGTTGGTAAACAAAATGTTCAACCAACAAATTGGCAGAAACATGGAGGTATATGTAGACGATATGCTCGTCAAAAGTAAGGAAGAGCTCGCTCATCTGGACGATCTGGAGGAGACTTTTGCAACCCTGAGAAAACACCGGATGAAGCTGAATCCTAGCAAATGTGTTTTTGGGGTAGCCTCGGGAAAATTCCTGGGATTCATGGTGTCCCAGAGAGGAATAGAAGCCAATCCAGAAAAATTACAAGCTATCATTGACATGGCTCCACCCAAGACCGTCAAGGATGTACAAAAACTTACGGGAAGGATAGCAACTTTAAACAGGTTCGTCTCTAGGGCCACAGACAAATGCTTGCCCTTTTTCAAAACTCTCAAGCAGGCCTTTGCTTGGACTGACGAGTGCGAAGCAGCGTTCCAAGAGTTGAAGCGATATCTGAGCAGTCCACCTCTCCTGAGCCCGTCCAAAGGAGGGGAGAACCTATATTTGTACCTGGCAGTATCAGCTTCGGCAGTCAGCGCAGCCTTGATTAGAGAAGAAGGCAAGAAGCAACTCCCGATGTACTACGTCAGCCAGGCCTTTCAAGGAGCTGAGTTCAGGTACCCAAGAATTGAAAAGATTGCGTTCGCGCTTATAGTAGCCTCGCGCAAGCTCAGACCGTATTTCCAGTCAAATCCTATCCTTGTAATGACGGACCAGCCAATCAAGAAATCAATGAACAAACCAGAAGCAGCAGGGAGAATGGTCCAATGGGCAATCGAACTCAGCCAATTTGACATCGAGTACCATCCAAGAGTAGCCATCAAGGCACAAGCTCTGGCTGACTTCATCGCCGAATTCACTCTTCCAGACGAAGAAGGAACTACTGACGAAGTTGATAAATGGACAATACAGACAGATGGTTCGTCGGCCCAAAAGAGGGGGGGAGTAGGGGTCGTCATAACTACCCCCGACGGAGAAGTGATGAAGTATGGAGTTCAACTGGAATTCCCAGCCACCAATAATGAAGCCGAATATGAAGGAATATTGACGGCCTTGAGGCTTGGAAAAGCTCTTGGTGCCAAAAATTTGCTGGTCCAGAGTGATTCAAAGCTGGTGATCGGGCAGATCAGTGGAGAGTACGAGGCAAAGGAGGAAAGGATGCAGAAATACCTTAAACTGACGAGGATTTTAACTCAGGAGTTTGACACAGTGGATTTCGTCCAGATACCAAGAAACCAGAATATTGAAGCTGACGAAGTGTCAAAACTAGCGTCGTCAGAAGTAGGAATGACAAGCGCAGACGTGGCAATAGAAATTCAGAAATGCCCAAGTATTGAGGAGGTGGCAGTGCTCACCACCCAGAGCACAAACACCTGGATGACGCCCTTGATATCCTTCCTCCGAGACGGACACTTACCTCAGAATACTGACGAAGCCAGAAAGGTCAGAAAGAGAGCGGCTAGGTTCACGATCCTAAATGACGTCTTGTACAAGAGAGGCTTCTCTATGCCCTACCTGAAGTGCGTCAACGAGGACGAGGCCAAATACATCCTAGAAGAGGTACACGGAGGAGTCTGTGGCGACCATGCCGGCCCCAGATCCCTAGTAAACAAGGTGATAAGAGCGGGGTACTTTTGGCCAACCATGCAGGGGGATGCTGCTAACCTCGTCAGAAGATGCAACAGATGCCAGCGGTACGGGAATGTACAACGGCTTCCAGCAGAGAAGATGACGACCATATCCTCCCCATGGCCATTCGCGCAATGGGGAATCGACATCGTCGGTCCTCTGCCCCAAGGTAAAGGTCAGGTAAAGTTCCTTCTAGTTGCTATTGACTATTTCACAAAATGGGTTGAAGCAGAGGCTCTAGCAACCATCACTGAGGCTCGGATCCGGAGCTTCGTGTGGAAAAACATTATCTGCAGGTTCGGGATCCCTTTGACGATCATATCCGATAATGGGAAGCAGTTCGATAGCCAAGGCTTCAGAGAGTTCTGCTCGAACCTCGGGATCAAGAATCAATTCTCATCCCCGGGACACCCCCAGGCAAATGGACAGACGGAAGTAACAAACAGGACGTTGCTCAAGATAATCAAAACCAAGCTGGACGAAGCAAAAGGTGCCTGGCCCGAAGAATTGCCTAATGTCTTGTGGGCATACAGGACTACAGCCAGAACCCCGACAGGAGAGACACCCTTCAGGCTTACCTACGGCTCAGAAGCAGTGATCCCAGTAGAAGTTGGAGTAACAAGTATCAGGCGAGGAGCTTTCAGAGAAGGACTCAATGACGAGGGGCTGCGGTTCAACCTGGATTGCTTGGATGAAATAAGAGACAACGCGTCCAGTCGAATGACAAAGTATCAAAAGAAAATGGCCGAGTATTACAATAAGAGGGTCAAACTCAGGCGTCTGGCCATAGGGGACCTCGTCCTTCGCAAAGTCACTATAGCTACTAAAGACCAGACTCAAGGGAAGCTGGGCCCTACATGGGAAGGGCCATATCGCGTCATTCATTACTCTAGGCAAGGGAGTTACCATCTAGAAACTATGGACGGACGAAAACTCCCTCGTCCTTGGCACATTGAGCATTTAAAGAAATACCATGAGTAAATGTAACACACGAATGCACTCGTTATTAAAGTTAATAAAAGTATTATTCATTCAATGGTTTTTGCGCAGGCAGTACAGGTCAACCATGAGGCCTATAAATCATTAAGTAACAAGATTCCGCCTTGACGGATGTAAGTTACCGACGACCATAATACTATGGTTAAAAGACTTAAGTAACAAGATTCCGCCTTGACGGATGTAAGTTACCGACGACCATAATACTATGGTTAAAAGACTAAGTAATAAGATTCCGCCTTGACGGATGTAAATTACTAACGACCATAATACTATGGTTAAAAGACTTAAGTAACAAGATTCCGCCTTGACGGATGTAAGTTACCGACGACCATAATACTACGGTTAAAAGACTAAGTAACAAGATTCCGCCTTGACGGATGTAAGTTACCGACGGCCATAATACTATGGTTAAAAGACTAAAGTAATAAGATTCCGCCTTGACGGATGTAAATTACTGACGACCATAATACTATGGTTAAGATACTAAGTAATAAAATTCCGCCTTGACGGATGTAAATTACTGACGTTAAAAGAACAAGGGACAAGAGTCCGCCTAGACGGACGTAAGTCGAATGGCAGGAGTCAGTTCACAGAAGAGCACAGTGCATTAAATCAACAACTAATTAGCAAAGCACAAAAAGTATGGACGGGTGTAAACCAACCAGAAGAAAAGTAAGTACGCTTCATTCCAGCCCATAAACACTGGGTCGATATCATTGTTTTCAAAATAAAGTAAATTGTTTTGAAATTAGATTTACAAAAAAGAAAAGCCCAAAACAAGACGGGCACCCACAATAAAAATTTTTCTAAGTAAAGTAGGTTCAAGCATCAGCTGTGCCTTCACTGGCCGGCACGTCAGCAACGGGTTCAGGAACATCATCACCGGGGGCAGAAGACGAAGCCGCCTCCTCCAGGGCCATTTCCTTGTCCACCTCCTCCAAATCCAGGCTCTCCAAGTTGACTCCGGAAGGATGCTTGATCATGTACCTCCGGAGAAGCTCAAATCCCTTAAAATACCAGCTGAAGAGCACGGTATTGTACTCATCAGTGGTCTGGAAAGCCTCCACGGATCGAGCGGCGATGTTCACTAATTTCTCCTTGGCTGCCATAAGTTGCTCGTCCTTCTCCTGAGTCAACCCGCGCTCAACTCTGAGGTCGTCCTCCAGCACTTTGACCTTCTCCTTCAGTGTCGTGGCCTCGTCCATAGAAGTAATCAGGTTCGTCCTCAGGTCAGAGTTCTCCTTCTCCTGAGCCTCCATCCGGGTCGCCAGAGACGCCACCTTGGCCCCTTGAGTGAGGTACTCAGCGGTAATATGGATACTCTCCCCCAACACCTGGAGGAAATTATGAAGTCGTCTATAAAAAAAAAAAAAAAAATGAAATGATGAAGAGGGAAGAACCCGCACTTGGACCAGTTTGTGGACGTGACGAGAAGCCACATCGTTTAAGGACAAGTCAGATAGAGCCTTCAAGTCCGCTGAAGTAACGACCTCGTGAGCTCTTTCCACAGCCAATGACTCGTCATCCCATATGGTGGACGAACGAGTATCAGTCTTCTCCTTTCCTTTGCCAACCACGCGCGGCCTTTTAGAGCCAGGAGTAGGAATCTCTTCTATTGAAACGGTCGGGGAGGCAGTCCTCGTCGTTTCAGAGGCTATGGAAGGAACAATGCTGAGCGGGATGGAGGCAGAACCCTTCCCGGTAACTCGCACGGTCTTCTTCCCCAAATTGGACAGGGGTTCGTCCTTCTTTGACCTCATCTTTGCATACATGTCCTTGTTAAACTTGGTCGTCATCTCTGCAAGAAGAAAGTGTGTCAAAGAGGTGCTTAAGTGTACATAAGAGGAATCAGCATTGACGAAGTTAAAACTTACTCTTTTTTCCTTCAATGCCAAGCTGACGAAGAACGAAAGGAGATGGGTCAGGACCGAGGTTGTAAAACGCAAGAGATCGAGGGTCAACCAGCTCGTCGCAGCTCTCAATCGTCTCAGCGTACCCGATGGCGGTCTCTATGCGTTCCTTATATCGTCTCTTCAGCCCAGGCCGTCTCTTAACTATACCAAACAAAGAAACAAAGAAGTCAGCAAGATCAGAACTTGAAAATTGGCAAGATTGAAACAACGGGGAGAAATACTGACGCACCTAAGGTCGGGGTTCCCCACCGACGGAGCAACCTCGGGATATCACCCCAATCACTGCTAGATTGGGTCTCGAAGTCGTCCCCAGACACAAAGAAAAAGCGCGACTTCCAATACCTGAATGACGAAGGCAATCCCTTGACGATCCTAATCTTTCTCTCCCAAGGGACTAATTCGTAATATCCCCACTCTTTAGACTCTTTCAAACGATACAGGTAGGTGAGCTCACCTATCCTGATCATATCCCCGTTGGAGGCCAACCATATTTGCATACAGTTAATGACGATCCTCCACGAGTTTGGCATGAGCTGTCCAGGGGCTATACCAAAATGATCTAAAAGTTCCATCAGGAACGGGTGGACGGGGAACCTAAGCCCACAAGTGAAGGCTGACTCATAAAAACATATTTCGCCTGGAAAGAAGTGACAAGCCCTATCTTCTTCCCTGGGACGACGAACCCGAACCCTAGACGGAAATTGAAACCTATCCTTAAATCTATTCACGGTCTCGTCATCCAGACCACAAATCTCCCTAAGGGCATAAAAAGCCCTAACCTCTCGAGAACCAGAGACGGCGGTATCTCCTTCAGCCGGGCCACCACTGGACGATAGCCCAGTCTCGAGGTCACTAGACCTAACCTCAGACATTAATCTTCTCCCTCCTAAACCCTCAAACCAATTTAGTGATTGACGGAGCAACGGCAACAACTCACTCAAAACGACACTCAGACTATTGCCTTCGTACACAAAATTTTCTAAAAAAGGGTAAGTACCCAAAGACCCCCCTAGACGCGCAAAAAGGAAGGAGATCGACGGGCAAGCTATCCTAACCTCTAAGCTATCAACCATGGAAAATACAGAAATCAAAAGGAAAACAAGGTACGAAACTGAAACCCCAAAAGAAAAACAAAAACCAACACCAGAATAGAAGCGAAAAGGGAATAGCAAATCAGAAATTATACAGTAAAAGAAGAAAAAAGAAGAAAGAAAAAGGAAAGAAGAACATACCTCCAATGGCGGAACGGCAGAAGCAGCACAAGGAAAATCGGAGAAGAAGGAAGCCACAAAATATTCAGAGTATCTCTAAAAAACTGGTTTGCTTTTGCTCTCTGAGAAGTAAACGAAAAGTTGAAAAGGAGAAGTTTTAAATGTGGGCCAAAAACGATTGAAAAACCAGCGGGAAACCCAAGGGTCATGCCATTAATTCCACAGACCATCAAGCGCCACGTGGCCATGATTGCGTGTAACGCCGCCACTAAGCATTAAAGGCGGAACAGAACCCCAAGAGTCACAAGAAAAACTTTTCAGCTTCTGTGATCGTCATGACAGGTCACCGACGACCCCAGAACCTGGGGGGCAACTGACGGGAATGACGACTCTACATCCCACTGACGAAGATAACATTACTGACGGAAGAATCATCCATGACGAAGTGATCAGAAAGGTCGAAGGAAGCCATCATCACTGACGAGGCAGAGAGTTATTCAATGCGATCAATCAATGATTCGAGCAGTTACCAAATCAACCAAGAAGACCGTTGGAAGACCTATTAAAAGTCTCATTACTGGCCAGGTGCGTTACAGAAGAAAGCATTAACAGCCTCAACGGCTAGCCCTTATGGGTTCAGGTATAAAACTCTCACATAACCAACAGAGGAGGATATATGCAAAAATACTCTGAAACTATCTATTATTTCTTTATTGTGTTTAACTGTGATCCTAACTTTGGCATCGGAGACTTTGTGGCAGGCGCCACACCGGTGTCTCTGGACGAGCAAACCTTCACGTCTCACGGGTGATTCCATCTGCACATTCACTGACGGATTTGTGTTCCATCAGTAATCAAATTAGTATCTGGTTCCTGTTTAAACCGATTGAAGCTAGCATTCAGTTTTTAAAACCATATTGCAACTAGTATAGTTGTGGTAAACAAATACAAAAAAAATTTTATACCACATAAAATGTTATAACTTTTATGAAAACTATCTTACGAGTTAGACAATTACCTTACAAGTAAAACTATATTTAACAATTTATCATTTTCATATAGGCCAGAATTCTTTCTCCCATTCTCACACGCAAATAATTTTTGAATACAAGTAGACAACCTAACTAAACATGTGAACAGAGAGAGAAAATGGAAGAAGATCCCGACTGGTTTAGCTTTGCTCTGATAATTATTTTCTCCGTCCTTCTCAAGCTCCTCATAAAAAACAAGAAATCAACAACTATAATCAAGAAAAACCTGCCTCCAAGCCCACCATCACTACCCCTTATTGGTCACCTTCATCTTTTCAAACAACCAATCCAGCGATCTCTACAAACTATTTCACAAAACTACGGCAACATCTTACTCCTCCGATGTGGTTCCCTTACAGTCCTCTTAGTCTTTTCCCCTTCTGGCGCCGAAGACTGCTTCACCACAAACGACGTCGTCTTCGCCAACCTGCCGAGCTTGCTTGCTAGCGATTACTTCAACTACAACAACTCCACAATTGCTGTAACTCCCTATGGTGATCTTTGGCGCAACCTTCGCCGTATCATGACGCTTGAGATACTCTCTTCCTCTCGAATCAACGCGTTTTCTAGTGTTAGACAAGAGGAGGTCAAGCTACTACGTGAAAAACTCATCCAAAGTTGTGGTAAAGGTATGATAAAGATTGATTTGAAGTCTAAGTTTGTGGAGCATTCTTTCAATGTCATGACAATGATGATAGCTGGGAAGAGGTATTTTGGAGAGGACGTGGAAGATGAAGAGGAAGTAAAAAGAATTCGTGGTGTTATTAGGGAATCAGTGGATTTATGTGGAGCACCAAATATGGGAGATTTTTTGCCATTTTTGCAGTGGATGGATTTACTGGGTGTGGAGAGGAAGATGGTGGGGTTGATGAAAAAGATGGATAGGTTTTTGCAGGAACTGGTTGATGAAAATGGTGGAGCTGGAAGCGAGGTACAGGTGAAGAAATTGATGATACATAACTTGTTGAAGTTGAGACAAACAGAGCCAGAGTATTACACCGACGAAATCATCAAGGGAATTATTATGGTAATTAACAAATCCTATTCTTATTTGGTTTTTGAAGAGCTTTTTTGAAACAAATGATTGGTCATATACAGCCCTCTTGGCTTTGGTTCAAATGAAATCTCTGAAAGAATCACAAATTAATACCTTCTTACTCAAACAGAGTATGATATCTACATTTTTTTGAAATGTTCACGCGTTAAGTGAAATGATGTGTTGTACCAGATATTAGGTAGTGTACAATAATGAGTGCTATTTGTTAAGTGAAATGAACTGCATTTATTGTCATGACACTTTTGTTATTAAACTTAGTAGTAGTTTTAGTATTTTCCTTTTTTTTAAATACTACAAATTGAAAAGCACAGCAAAGTAATATAGGAAATGCAGAAGAAAATAGAAGAATTTTAGAGAAGAGAAGTGATTCCAAAGGAAAATGAGAAATTCTGTTATTGCAATACTGATCTGATACAATGCCCAAATATTTATACCCTAACTGAATCCGTATAATGTGGAATGGAATAACAAATTCTAATCAACCCATTCTAGATCACTGACACGTGTACAGCCACTTACCCTTCCTGAGCTAATCTTATGCTACCTGTAGTTCAGCCTATTATAACTATACTACAGGTCGTTTACCAGCTGCTTTATCCTCTGCTTCAGTAGCTCTGTCATCAGCCTTGCTGTCTTGGGCGTGAGCCTTTACCTCAACTTGTGTAAGTGCCTTTACATCCCCCCTCAAACTGAGGGGAGGAACACCCATCAGTTTGGAAGCAAGATCAAGAAACCGGGGAGAGGAAAGAGCCTTGGTAAAAATATCAGCCAGCTAATCAAGAGTAGAAATAAAATTAAGCTTCAACTCCTTAGCAAGAACTTTCTCACGAATGTAATGGTAATCCACTTCAATATGCTTGGTACGAGCATGAAAGATGGGATTGGATGCCAAGGCCAAAGCAGAGACATTATCACACCAAAGCATAGGAGGAAGGGACAAGAAGATACCCAAATCCTTAAGAATCATCCTAAGCCAACTCAACTCAGCAGCAGTAGTAGCTAAAGCCCTGTATTCGGCCTCAGTAGAGGACCTAGCCACAGTCAGCTGCTTCTTAGCAGACCAAGTGATAGGGGAGTTACCCAAAAACACCACCAAACCAGTAATGGACTTCCGATCAAGGGGATCACCAGCCCAATCAGCATCACAGTAAGCTGAAAGGGCCAAAGGACCAGGCTGAAAATGAATACCATGATGTAAAGTACCCTTGATATACCTAAGAATCCTCTTGGCAGCCACAAGATGATGCTGAGTAGGCTTGCTCATAAATTGACACACTTGCTGGACAGAAAATGCCAAATCTGGCCTGGTGAAGGTCAAGTATTGCAGCCCACCAACCATACTTCTAAAAACAGTAGGATCATGAAGCAAAGGGCTGGACTGAGAGTTGACATGAACTGTGGGAGAGCAGGGAGTAACACAAGGCTTGCAGTCCAACATTTTAAACTTGGTCAGTAAATCCAATGCATACTTGGATTGATGCACAAACAACCTTGAGAAGTAGGCTCAATTTGAAGACCAAGAAAATAAGTAAGAGGACCTAGATCTTTCAAGTCAAAAACTTTGGCAAGCCTTGAAACCAAATGATCAATAAAAGAAGGACTATTCCCAGTAACAATAATATCATCCACATATAGAAGTAGGTAGACCACAAAAGAATCATGATGCAAGATGAACAAATTGGAGTCTGCAGATGAGGAATGGAAACCAAGATGAAAAAGCTCAGAGGTAAAGCTATCAAACCAGGCCCTAGGAGCCTGTTTAAGACCATAAATTGCTTTGTGAAGCTTGCATACATAGTCAGGATGAACAGGATCCACATAACCTTGAGGCTGTGACATGAAAACCTCCTCTTGAAGCACACCATGCAGGAAGGCATTAGAAACATCTAGCTGCTTCAAGGACCAATGATTCTGAACTGCCAAAGCTAAGACAATCCTGACAGTTGCAGGCTTAACAACTGGACTAAAGGTTTCATCATAGTCCAAGCCATATTGCTGTAAGAATCCCTTAGCAACCAACCTTGCTTTATACCTAGCAATGGACCCATCACTGCCCCTTTTAATTTTGTACACCCACTTACAATGAACCACATTCTTATCAGTAGGAAGAGGAACTAAGGACCAAGTATTTTGCTTCAATAGGGAATTGTATTCAGAATCCATAGCTTCAATCCAGTGTGGAAATCTAGAAGCAATATGAAAGGTAGGAGGTTCCTCTTGAACATAATTTCTCACAACAGCATAAGCTTTGGGCTTGAATATGCCATGTTTGGATCTGGTAAGCATAGGATGAGTATTGGGAAGGGAATGAGGAGCAGATGGGACAGCTGATGTAGAGGGCATCATAGAAGTGGAAATATCAGAAGAGGAAGACTCAATAGGACCCGAGGAAGGCATAATATCAGAAGGTGATGAAGTAACATTGGTAGGAACAGAACAGCCCTCATTAGACTCAGATAAAGGTGAAAAGACAGTAGGTAAAGTGGCAGAAACAGCAGACAAGGGAGAAATAGAAGAACCGGGTAAAAGTGTAGATATCCAAAGGTCCAAAGAAGGCTTGACAGAAGAGATATGGACAGAAGAATCAGATGGAGATGTGGGGAGAATAGGAAAGTCAGACTCATGGAAAAGGACATGTGGAGTGATATAGACCTTTTGAGTGTTAGGATCAAAACAAATATACCCTTTGGATAATGGAGGATACCCTAAGAAAATACATTTAGAAGACCTAGGCTGAAGTTTATGGGCAGTATAGGGTGTCAAAAGTGGAAAGCAAGCACAACCAAAAGTTTTGAGATTGGTTAAAGAAGGAGGAGAGTGAAATAACAGTTCCCAAGGAGACTTAAAGTCTAATATAGAGGAAGGAAGTCTATTTAACAGATAAATGGCAGTGCTAAAGGCATAACACCAATAGGAGGAAGGAAGATTGGACTGATACAGCATGGACAAACCACTTTCTACTATGTGTCTATGCTTCCTTTCAGCAACTCCATTTTGCTGAGGAGTATAAGGACAAGAAAGCTGATGGTGAATGCCATGATCTAAGCAAAGGGATTTAAAAGAATTATTAACATATTCACCCCCACCATCAGTCCTAAGAGTTTTGATTTTAACCCCAAATTGATTCTCCACAAGAGTTTTAAAATGCAAGAAAACAGTAAACACCTCAGACTTTTGTTTAAGAAGAAACAGCCAGGTATATCTACTAAAGTCATCAACAAAAATGACATAGTATTTATATCCAAGAATAGAAGGAACAGGAGCAGGGCCCCAAACATCACTGTGTACAAGTTGTAAAGGACAAGAACTAGACTTAACATGCTTTGGAAAAGGAAGTTTGTGCATCTTAGCACTTATACAAGACTTACATTGAGAGCAAATGTCACTATGAACAGAAATTGCAACATTATTATTGAAAGAAGATAAAGCAGAATGAAGAAGCTTGGAGCAAGGGTGACCAAGTCTTTTATGCCACAACATTGCCTCATTGGAAACAGGAGCATGGACAGAGGACTTGAAAGCAAGGGATGAAGAAAAGGCTGAATCAGCAGAGAGGTGTGAAGGAAAAGGAATGGGATATACACCATCCTTACTCAGGCCTTGATAAAGAACCTTCCCCGTAGCCAAATCCACAATTAAGAACTGGTTGGCATCAAAATAACAAAAGGCATTGTTTTGTAAACACAGTTTATGAACAGATAAAAGATTGGAAGCCAAATCAGGAACCCTAAGAATATTGTCTAAACGAAAACAATGAGAAGAGGTTTGAAGCTTACCATTTCCAACATGAGTCACAGGCAATTCTTGCCCATTTCCAACAGTAACAGATTCTTGACCATTGGTAGCTTGTGATGTCAGAGAGAGCTGAGAAAGGTCAGGGGTAACATGATCAGAACACCCTGTATCAGTAAGCCAGCTTGAGGAATGTGATGAAGCAGAGTTAGTTGTTGCTGTCATAGCACTAGCAGCCATAGACGCCAATTTGGATGGAGCATGTCTGCCTTGATAGGCAAAATTCATGCGATGGTAACAATCCAAGGCAGTGTGACCATTCTTGCCACAAATTTGACAAGTAGGTCTTGAAGACTGAGATGAGCCTTGAGACTGAAAAGAGGGAAAACCAGAACCATTCTTGTGTTGGAAAGTAGGAAGTTGAAGAATACCATTTGCATTACCAGAGGACTGACCATGATTAAACCCAAAATTAGGGCCAAAATTATTAAATCCTCTGCCACGACCCCTCTGATTTCCATTTCTACCTCTTCCTCTATTGGTATTCTGATTAAAACCACTCTGAAGAAACATAGCCATAGGTGTATCCCTAGTCTCAGACTTCTTCTTAATGGCTCTCTCTTCTGCATTCAACAATGTATTCAACTCTTCTATAGTAACTATATCATTACGGGTCCTTATAGCAGAACAAAATGCACTATATTCATTTGGTAAAGCTTCTAAAACCAAATGTATAAGCTCTTCCTCATCAACCAACACAGCAACAGAACTTAATCTATCCCTAGCTTCTTTGATTCTTTGAAAGAAATTATCCATGCTTTCAGGACCTTTCTTAATGCTCAGTAATTCATTCTTTAAGCTTAAAACATGAGAACGAGATACAGAAGCAAACCTCTTTTCAAGCACATTCCAGACTGCCTTCGCAGATCTCTGACCCACTGTGAGAGCTAGAACTGATGGAGATAACGTAGAATTGATAAAGGTGAAAAGTGCTTGCTCTCTGCTTCTCCAACTGATATACTCTAGATTAGATTCTCCAGTAAAATTTCCAGAGCTATCCTTCAAGAAAGAATCAGGAGCTACACATGAACCGTCAAGAAAACCAATCATCGCATAGGCTTCAAGAATCACACCGATCTGATGCTTCCAGACGATATAATTGGTGAAATCGAGTTTTACGGTCATCATGCTCGACATACTTGATAAGAGAAGCAGCGAAGGATTTACCAAAGAACTTGTGGCTGAAGCGGTTGAAGAAGTTGTTGAAGGAGTAGTTGCAAAATTGGAGCTTGGAGCAGAAGCCATTAATGGTGGCTCTGATACCATGAAAAGCACAGCAAAGTAATATAGGAGATGCAGAAGAAAATAGAAGAAGTTTAGAGAAGAGAAGTGATTCCAAAGGAAAATGAGAAATTCTGTTATTGCAATACTAATCTGATACAATGCCCAAATATTTATACCCTAACTGAATCCGTATAATGTGGAATGGAATAACAAATTCTAATCAACCCATTCTAGATCACTGACACGTGTACAGCCACTTACCCTTCCTAAGCTAATCTTATGCTACCTGTAGTTCAGCCTATTATAACTATACTACAGGTCGTTTACCAGCTGCTTTATCCTCTGCTTCAGTAGCTCTGTCATCAGCCTTGCTGTCTTGGGCGTGAGCCTTTACCTCAACTTGTGTAAGTGCCTTTACACAAATTTCTTTTGGGGAGGAAAATACTATAAAATGATGTGTTGTACAGATATTATTCTATTTAAATCTTATATTACAAATTATGAAAAAGTAATTCAAACCTTTATTTATTATATTATTGAAGTGATATTTTACAATAAAATTGATATAAATTTTAGTATTTTTAAAAATATATATGAATTTTGTTTATTATGTAATTGATACACACTAATTACCTCTGCTACTACCTCAAATTGTAAGCTTTTGTGTGGCAAAATTGGTAGCAGTTATTAACTAGGGTCTTTAGGACTTCAACTCCTTCGTAATTTTGTATACCTAGAGATGGTAGGACCTGATCGAGCATACCTCTTTTTACCTAGTTGACATTTGCATATTTATTTTTGTAGGTGCTGCTAGTAGCAGGGACTGATACTTCATCAACTACCTTAGAATGGGCTATGTCACTATTGCTCAACCATCCAACTGCAATGGAAAGGGTCAAAGCTGAGATAGATGCTAATGTGGGACAAGGACGCCTTTTGGATGAACAAGACTTGCCAAAGCTACATTATCTACAAAATGTAATTAGTGAGACACTTCGTTTGTACCCACCTGTTCCTCTTCTTGTGCCACATGAAGCATCTGAAGATTGTGTAGTAGGCAATTTTGATGTGCCTCAAGGGGCAATGTTATTGGTGAATGCTTGGGCCATTCATAGAGACCCTAAGGTTTGGGTGAATCCAACAAAGTTTATGCCAGAAAGGTTTGAAGGGTGGAATAGTGATGAGGGGTATAAGCTAATTCCATTTGGTGCTGGAAGGAGAGGATGTCCTGGGGCTGCATTGGCCAACCGAGTGATTGGATTGACATTAGGGACTTTGATTCAATCATTTGAGTGGGAAAGGATTGGGGAAGAGGAGGTCGACATTACTGAATATTTGGGCCTCACCATGCCCAAGGTCAAGCCTTTGGAGGCAATGTGCAAAGTAAAGGAACCAATGCCTCAGCATTCTCCAATGGATGCCATTATCTAAAAGTCCCCCCAACTAAGTCAATTCGACTCGTGAAATCCTATGACTAAGAATATCCACACCCAAAAAAAAAAAATGTGACTACAACTTAGATGTAGTTGATTGTATATAGTGGTAGTAGTAAAAAAAAAAAGTTATGAGTCTATATAAAAGTGACAAGTAGTCACTCACATTTAGTTGTTGCAAAAATTGTGGCACAAAATTTGTGGTTCTAAAAAAATTCTATACAAAACTCTCTCTCTCTCTCTCTCAATGCAAATACTAGCTTTTTATCTGTGAAGTCCATTAATCAAAGACTGAACACACTAGTTTTTAAGACAAAAATTGAATTCCATGTTGCCAATGGTATTTGCATAGCAAGAATTGCGGTCTTTGTAGTTCATAGCAATATATTCATCTAGTACATGTAATTGCTAAAATCATATTCGACCGAGGAAGTTTTAAGTTTAAAATGGTTGTGTCCTGGGCCTCTTGGCTATGTAGAAGTTAGTCCATAAACAAACCTAACTAGGACGGTGAGTTTTAGGTTGTTAAGACTTAAAAGTGGGCTGGAGTTTTTGGTCTATTTGATGTATTGAGCCCATAATAGACTGTTAGTCTTATGAATGCATTATTAGCGTGTTCAAAGACTTGGGACTTGGGACTTGGGACTTGGGAGCATAAAGAGTTTTTTTTTTTTTTTTTTTTGCAAGGGCATAAAGAGTAATTTTAAGGAGTGGGTTTAGTGGTTATTAATTAAGACCTCATAAATTATGATATCAATGAAATTTTGGGTTTTAAATCTCTTGCCAGCATTTTCGGGTCACCCCCAAGAGATTCGTTCTTGTAATAACTTGATGTATGTGAGACAAGACACATACTTAAAGGAATAGTCAAATACTCAAAAATGTTTGGATGCCTTTGTTTGTCAAAAAAAAAAATGTATTTAACATTTCTTTTTTCTCTCTTCAAACAAAGCCCAAAGTATTCATAAATAGCTCCATTCATTTATTACTCCACTCAAGCAGATAGATGTTATTGACTAAATCGAAACAAGAAATATATATTATCATAAAGAACTATATTTTTAAAATGATATAAATTAATAATAATAATGTAGACTTGTCCGCTCTATGCAAACTATTTGAGACCAATGATTTCTATTCAGGGTCGGCCCTAGACATTTTTGGGCCTTAGGTGAGAATTAAAATTAGGCCTTTTTTATATTTATGTATTAATTAAATTATTATTTTTTTATTATAATATATTTTATTTAAAATCTATTTTTCTCGCATTTTGAGATACAAATTGACTAATTAAATTTTTGTATTCAAGTTCTTCTAACATCTTATTTTCATTATCTTCTAATTCTTTTTGGTGAATATTTTGTTCATTTGTGATATTTTAATCTAAATTTTGTGTTGTATTTTGTTTATTGCTTGTAAGGACGCGATTTGTAACGACCCGTAACAGTGTTGGGTTCGCACGTAAAAAGGCCCAAACAATATCATTTATAGAGCGTGGGTTTGAAAAGTTAGGCCCCGGTCACCAGACGGTGGGTTTTTCGTGATATTCATACATGGTTAAGTCGTTTTCGCCCTAGGAGTCTTTCTCCTGGAGGCGGTCTGGGAGGCTCTGGTTTTTGGCCATTTTTCCCAGCCCCTTCCTTGGTGCACTAACTTTTACATTATATAGTCCTTCTTGGTTGATCTTAGCCTTCCACTTGTTGGTCAGGCAGGTGCTTACTTCTGTACCCGTCCCATCAGCTGTCCCCTCTTACTTTCTGTTAGTTGCGATGATCGAAATTACACTGCCCAAGCGTCTTTTCTCATTAACATGATCAGGATACTGGCGGGTGCATTTAATGCGGAGGGGACGTATTTTCCTTGAACCAATTTTGCACCATACCTCCATGTGGGCCTCATTCCACTCACATCCCCTTCAGGGGGCTGTTTGAGGATAGCCTTCATCGTGACGTTGCTCTTCCCATTGAAGTCTTGGGGTGCCGAGGATAGGGTCGTCCTCAGCTATTCCCCTTGACACCTCGGCCTTCGATCATTCGTCCTCGGCACACGACCTCCTCGGCACAAGCCCTGAGCCCGGATAGAGCGTGGGCCAGCTCGTAAGCTCCCCGGCCCCACAGCTTACTTTTCCTTTTATACTAGCATGTGTTCCTTATCCTTCGTCCACGTGTATGATCGACTTTTCCAAGACTGATACTTGTCCCATCAGCCCATATCCAGAGTGGTTGGGGGTGGTTGTAAAAGCTGGGGAGTATGGCTCTGTCAGGCGCAGAGTATTGAATAGCAGTAAGGGCAGTTTTCCCTGGTCGTTATGCTTTCCAGCGTATCCTTCTCTTTTGACCTAGATATTTTAGATTTTTTTCCAAACTGTTCCTATACCGTTTTTACCCTTCCTTCCAATGAAACCTCGGATATGCCGAGGACTGAATCATCCTCGACTATGTCCCAAGACAATTTTGTACTTGTATCACCTGATCCTGGGCCATAACCTTCCTTGGCTCGGGCCTTGGGCCCTGATGGATAAATGGGCCAGGGCCACCAATTATTGGGCCCCATATTACTAATGTAAGGACTCAATTTGTAACGACCCCAAAAATGGTATTGGGTTCGTACGTTAAGGGCCCAAACAATATAATTTGTAGAGCGTGGGCTTAAAAGGCTAGGTCTTGGTCTTCGGACGGTGGTTAATCATGGTCCTCATAGTGGACGCATAGAGGTGAGCTAAGGTTATTCGTGGATCTTGTCCATGAAGTTTTATATTCTTATTCTTCCTTTCCCTTTTCTGGGAACCCTCGGTTTTTGGCCTCCTTTCTTTTGGTGCATAAGCCTTTATATTATATAGCCATTCTCGGTTGATCCTAACCCTCCATCTGTTGATCAGGCAGGTACCTACTCGAGTACCTGTCCCATCAGCAGCCTCCCCCATACTTTTTGTTAGTTGCAATAACCGAAACCACACTGTTTAGGAGTCTTTTCCCATTAATATGGCTAGGACGTTTGTGGGCGTATTCAATGCGGAGGTGACGTCTTTTCCTTGAACCACTCCTTTTTAGTACCCCCATGTAAGTCCCATTCTACTCGTCTTTCCTTCTGGGGGCGCTTTGGAGGCTGCCTTTGACAACATGTTGCTCTTCCTATTGAAGTCTTGGGATGCCGAGGACAGGGTCATCCTCAGCTACATCTCTAGGCTATTTGGTTTTTCACTACTTGTCCTCGGCAACTACTCTCCTCGGTACAGGCCCTGAGTCCTAATGGAAAGTCGGCCGGGTCATAAGTTCTCTGGCCCCACAACTAATAACAAATTTATTCATTAATCCTTTTTTAGACTCAATTAATGTATTTCTCTTCTCCTTTTTTTAAGTTTTTCATATCCAGATACATATTTTCTAATAGAAATTTCAAATAAAACAATATTTAAAAATAAAATAAACACTATCTATAATATATTTATAATGACCAAAATAAAAAATAATTTTCAAGTGTAAAGTAATATAACCTCATGTATATAAAAAAGTACAATGTAGCACTAACTTTATTGAACAATATAAAGAATCTAGCAATCTCAAGTTCTCAACCTGCACAAATTAAAAGCCCAGACAAAAGTACAACTCCACCTACAACCCAGCCAAAACCGATCCTATTACCTTTTTTTTTTTTTTTTAAAAAAAAAAAAAAAAAAAGAAGAAGAAGATGTAAAAGACAAAACTTTAAGGCCCACGGCCCCAGCCTAAGATAAGACATAGGCGTAAATGCTCTTTTTGTCCCTATATTTTGGAGTCATTTCTATTTTGGTCTCTACATTTTTATTTTACCATTTTTAGTCCCTAATCCAATTAACGCGTGTTATTTTAGTCATTTCCGTCAGCCAACAGACGGAAATAGCTTACGTGACTAATGGAACATTCTAATGGCTGACGTGGCACTGATATAACGATTAAAATATTATTAAAATTAAAAAAAAAATTTAATCTAATTTAATTTTTTTTAAATATTACTTATCATTATTAATTTTCATTGTTCTTCCCAATCCAACCTAGCAACGAAGATCTCAAACCCAGATTACAAGAACACAAACCCAGCAACTAATAACTTAAACCCAGATTACAACAACACAAACGAAAAAAGAAAAAGAAAAAAACAAAGATCAAACACAAACACAGACCCAGATCACACTCACTCTCTCTCTCTAACCTACCTCTATAAAAACCCACACCCTCACTTCCTTCCTTTCCTTAAACACCGTTTCTGACTCTTTCACTTGTTCCAAACAAATCCAAATCTCCAAAACTTTTACAAACCCAAATGGCTCCAAGAGACAAATCTGGCTCCATCAACCCAGATATGAACTCCAAGGAGATTCGATATAGAAAAAAGAAGAAGAAGAATGTGTTGGCCGGATTGTCGATGACGGCAGTGGCGAGCAAACGATGCGTGGTGGAGATGAGCATCGGCGAGCTGCAATAGATTTTTTTCGCCAGAATGAAGCGGAATTCGAAAACGGTGCCCCTTAGGGCGAGTGACGTTGACGGAAGGATCAGCGTGGACATACATGATGTAGAGGTTTTTAGAAGGGGCATTTTGGAAAAACTGCTACTAGAGATGGGCGAAGTGGAGGTTGGAGTTGGTGACGAAGAGGAAAGCAATCTTGAGTTTGGGGTTTTTGCTATTTGGGTTTGCTTGGGTCTGTAAATTTGGATTAAGGCGTGTAAAGACTTGGGTTTGTTGAAGGTGTTTTGAATCCTTGAAGGTCTTTGTGTTTGTAATGGGAATGTGAAAGAATGATAGAGTAATTGTTGAATGTGTTTGTGTTTTGTAAATCTGTGGGCATGTCTTTGTGTTTATAAATCTGATTGATTTTATGGGTTTTGTTGCTAAGGAAATATAAGAAAAGAAAAAAAAAATATATTGATTTTTTAAATTTCTGGGCAAGGTTTGCTAGGAAGGAAATGAAGAACATGATTGACGGGGAAGAATACATGTTCTAGATTCTTCATGTTTTTTCCAAAAAAAGAGAAACAAAATTAATTTATTTTTTTTCTTTTTTTCTTTTTTTTTTTAAATAAGATGGTTAGAATTTTTTTTATATAATTTTATCTAATGTGGCTTTTTTAATAATATTTTAATTCTTCCGTCAGCCATGTCAGCTATTTCCATCTGTTGGCTGACGGAAATGACTAAAATAACAAGCGTTAATTAGATTAGGGACTAAAAGTGGTAAAATAGAAATGTAAGAACCAAAATAGAAATGACCTCAAAATCTAAGGACGAAAAGAGCATTTACGCCTAAGACATACGAGTCCTAAGACTCCAATCCACCCACAACCACAAGTCATATTAGATAAGATAAGCCTCCATCCATAAAACCAGTGAACCACGACACAATTTAGATTCTGGATTTGCAGAATGCAGAGCAGAGGAAAAGTCATATAGTCTATACCTAGAGAGTAGGGGTGGTAATTTTTATCCATATCCATGAACCCGTCTATTACCCACCTTATTTGGATAAGTCTTAACCCAACCCATTTAATATTTGGGTTAAATGGGTAAAGACCCATTAGGTTATTTAATTATATGGATCTTAATGGATAAACCCACTAATACCCACTAACACATCTAAAATTTAAATAAACAACAAAAATTCTAAAAAAAAGCTAAATTTAAGATTACAAAATTACTTTCACCAACAACAAAAAAGTCCAAATCTCTCCTTGTTTGGTTACTAAGAAAGTAGTAGAAAATGACAGAAATTAGCGGAAAATGATAGAAATAGGAATTCTGAATCTAATAAGATTCTTCAAACAAAATCGGAAACTTTACCACTCAACTAAGCCCAAAAATAGCCAATTTTTCATTTTTCTGATAATAAAAGCAAAGAAAAAGAAAGGATCCCAGAAAAGCATCACTTTGTTTTCTTTTCCTCCATTTTTTGAGCAACCAAACAAAAATGTCTTAATCAAGTACAATTCCAATCATAACCCATAAATCAAACCATGGGTTCCCAGTCTCAAAGCTCGAACCAGTGGCTTAATTGCGCCGGAGGAGGCTATGAACTCCTTGTTCTCGTCGCAGAGCGAGAGATTCAAAATCTCCGTGACGCTGTACTCTTGGAGCTGAGGATCGGCCGAGGAAATCAACAAGATTAACGGCTTAATCACGCCGGCTTTGGCGATTTTGAGCTGGTTTTCCGGCTTGTTCTTCGCGATGAGTCTGATCTTCATGGCCGCTTGCTCTTCAACAACAACAACAACAGCGAACCATTAATTTCTGACACCACAACACAGAGCTCTCTCTCTCTCTTAACTCAGTGTCTCCAACTCAGTCTCTCTTCTAACTCGGTCTCAGCCAAGATCTTTCTCTCTCTCTGTCTTGTAATTTTTCTGTTTCTATGTTTTTCTAGGCAGCCCAACAGATTTCTTCTGTGTCCTACGTTAAAGATTTTGGGTGTAGATATATTGCTTTGTTGACTATATAAAAGTTGGTTAAAAGATTTAAAAAAAAAAAGGTTTTTAAGTGAACGAATTATTTTGCATTTGATAGAAGTGTGGAGAATGTTGGATTTGAGATTCTAAAGGATTTATTCTGAGATGGCTTTTTGGGGAAAGTTTCTAAAGTTATTTATTTATTTGGATTATATTAGGTTAAATGGGTGGGTTATTAATTAAATGAGTTGAGCGGATAATGGATAATTAATTTATATATAAACGGGTCATAAATGGATAAATAGGTAATTATGCACCCAACCCATTTATGACTCAACTCACCCATTTGCCACCCCTACTAGAGAGCATAGAGTTGAGACAGATCACTGATCAGATGGAAGGAAGCATGAGCCACCAACAAAAGATTTAAAAGTAGAACTAATGTAGAGAAAGAATGAGAAAGACAGAGAGCAAGAGCCAAGAGAGAGAGGCGGAGAGCAAGAGAGACATAGAAAAGATATGAGGAAATTTTAGGGATTTGAGATTTTTTTTTGTGTTTTGATTTGAGATTGTTTTGTGAGTAAATTTTTTAGATCAAATTTGTAATTTAGCCAATTGAATTTTGATTTGTCTTGAGGCTAAGGTCCTAAAGATGATGTTTTTGGGATAATTAATTTTGTTTAAATAAAAGAATTTTTTGGAATAGCAATATTTACAAGAATATTTTAGAGTTTTCATTTGAAACTAAAATTTTTCTTTCTACTAATTTTTCATAATTTTGGGGCCCTCCTTCCACTAAGGGGGCTTAGGCAATGGCCTAGTGGAAGGGCCGGCCACTCTATCTAGAAATGAGAAACTCTATAATAAGTAACTTCTCAGTCTTCACTCTTCAGAAAGAATAGAGTAATAGTAATAGTAATAGTAATAGTACTAGTACTAATGGAAGGATCTCCCTGGTTTAATTTTGCACTTTTATTCGTCTTCTTACTTGTAGTATCAAAGTTTGTCTTCAAAAGACGTGCAAACCCAAGAAACCTCCCTCCAAGCCCACCTGCCCTACCTATTATAGGTCATCTCCATCTGCTTAAAGAACCCCTTCACCGAACTCTGCATGAACTCTCTGAGAAATATGGCCAGATCTTATTTCTCCGATGTGGGACGCGTAAAGTCCTTGTAATCTCATCACCTTCAGCCGTAGAAGAATGCTTCACAAAGAAAGACATCATCTTTGCAAACCGCCCTCGCATGCTAGCCGGGAAGCACCTTAATTACAACTACAAAACAATAGGGTTCTCCTCCTATGGTGACCACTGGCGAAACCTCAGGCGCCTCACAACCCTAGAGCTCTTCTCTACTAGCCGCCTCGCCACGTTTACCAGCGTTCGCCAAGACGAGGTTAGACTATTGGTGAAGCAACTGTTTCAAGACTCCTCTAGAGAGAAACCAACAAAGGTTGAGCTGAGACCAAAGCTTTTGGATCTTAATTTCAATATCATGCTGAGGACAATTGCTGGGAAGCGATATTATGGGAAGGAAGTGGTGGACCAAGAAGCCAAGCAGTTTCAGATTATCATGAAGGAGGTGACAGAGCTTCTAGGGAGTTCAAATTTAAATGATTTTTTGCCAGTGTTACAATGGGTGGATTTTCAAGGGTTGGAGAAGAGGATGGTGATTTTAAAGAAGAAAATGGACAGGTTCTTCCAAAATCTCGTTGATGAGCACAAGCGAATGAGAGGTAGTACTTCTAGTCAAAGTGTTAATGAAGTGACAAAGATGACATTAATTGATGTTATGTTATCACTGCAAGAGATAGAACCAGAATTCTACACCGACGAAGTTATCAAAAGTGTTATACTGGTTAGTATACGTCTTTATCAGTTAAACCTAACAAAATGAGACATTATGCTGTTAGGGTCATTTATTTCCATCAGATGATGAATTATTGGTTGCTCCTTTTTGATATCATTGTCCTGCTATAGTGTTGATCTAATCTTCAGCTCGATGAATAAGATTATCAAGATCTTCTACCAAAAAAAAAAAAAAAACGTCTAGATAAAGTTCTCTTGGTCAATAGTCTTGATAAAGATGTCCATTAAAAAAAGAATTATCACCACTCACAAGCACTACGTCTAGATAAAGTTCTCTTGGTCAATAGTCTTGATAAAGATGTCCATTAAAAAAAGAATTATCACCACTCACAAGCACTAGTTTTTTTTTTTTTGAGATAATGCACAAGTTAATTATAAATAAAAAATATTACAGCAACAAATTATTTTATAAATTACTAATATATATGGTGAGTAGTTATTAGTAAATAAAAATATGATAGTAGTGAGGGGTCTAGATTAGAACTAATAAAAATATATCATATTAATAATTTGTAAAAATATTGTAATATAGTTTATAATATGGTGAGTATGGTAAGTAGTTATTAGTAAATAAAAATGTGATGTTATTAATAAGTTTAAATAAAAATTAGTAGCCAAAAGCCTTGTAACTGAATTGATACCTCCCCATATACAAAATACTTAGGGGTCTAGAGGAAAAATTGTTCAAATTTCGGGATTAGTAGCATATTATAATTATATTTCAAAAAAAAAAAACTAGTAAAAATGTGTATTATTAATAATTTGTATAAATATTGTAATATAGTTTGTAACGTGGTATTACTCTAAATAAACTAACAATTGGCCCTCTTACTGTGCACATTATACAATAAATAACTTGTTCTATTGATCAATTAATCTGTTGCCTTAAGGATTTTAGGCTTAGGGTCTAAAATTGAATAATGCTAAAGATACAAATTATTTCATAAAAAGTTTTATAAACTGCTGATGTAGTGAGTGATTATTGGTAAATGAAAAAATAATATTAATGGTAGGCTTAAATAAAAACCAATAAAAAGTTGGTCATATTAACATTTATAAAAATATTATAAAATAGTTTGTGTAGCATTACTCAATAAAATTTGTATTATGAAATTTTCTTTTAGAATGGCTCCCACTAATGAAGGCGTACATACAAACCCCACTAAATGTATATAATGTAGCATGCCAAGTTCTCCAATTGCAAATGATAGTAAACCATCAAGATATGGAGTAGTATTATCTGCAGTACTAGCGATTATTTGAACTCCATATACATGCTTAAGTTGTAGCTCTCTTCCAAATGTGTGTGCAGGCAACGCTACTTGCTGGGACTGAAACTTCATCAACAACCATGGAATGGGCACTCTCACTTCTTCTTAAGCATCCAGAAACAATGCACAAGGCTTGGGCTGAGATAAACACAAATGTTGGACAAGCCCGCTTTTTGGATGAATCAGACTTAACAAAGCTGAACTACCTACAAAATGTGATTGACGAGACTCTTAGGCTATTCCCACCAGCCCCACTTCTTATACCACATGAATCATCTGAAGAATGCACTGTTAGTGGTTTTCATGTGGAACAAGGCACAATGTTACTAGTCAACTTGTGGACCATTCACAGAGACCCTAAGCTGTGGGTTGAACCAGAAAGGTTTAGGCCAGAGAGATTTGAAGGTGTAGAGGCTGAAGGGTATCACTATCAACTACTTCCATTTGGTGTAGGAAGGAGAGCTTGTCCTGGAGCTGCTCTAGGTAGACGAGTTATAGGGTTGGCATTAGGAGCACTGATTCAGTGTTTCGAGTGGGACAAGATTGGTGAGAGTGAAATCAACATGTTGGAGGAAGCAGGGATTGTCATACCCAGAGCTGAGCCATTGGAAGCTCTGTGCAAACCACGCCAAACTATGATCAACCTCCTCTATGATTTGTGAATTCTATATATAACTATGCAATTTCCTAATATCATGTATTATGCAAAGCACTTTGGTATAGGCATATGAGAACGGTCTGAATCTCCTTTGTTATATGGTTGATTATTAGAACAAATAAGAATTTTATAGGAACAATATAGTATGTAAACTAAATTTAGTTGTAGACTTTCATGCTTAAACCACAGTCACATATCTTGAAATTTTATGGAACTTTATCCTAATTAATTTCCTATATTTCAAAAATATCCCAGTCAACCCTAATTAATTAACCTGAATTAATTTCCTGGAAGATGTGATGTTCCTATTCCAAAATTTATTCTTAAATTTTCTTTGTTTCATTCCCATATACTGAGTATGAACTGTTGAGTTGTGTATTTAAGATTCCTATATTTCACCACAATCACAGAGCAACTTGGTTATACTAATTCCATAGTTTGCATACATATATACTAGCTAGTACAAATGTCAACTGGGGAGTGAGAAGATATGTACAAATTCCGTTAGAGAAGTTACGGGTATATTAATTCTTATCTGTAGCATTTATGTACACACATGACACATTTATATCTGGGATGTGTGAGTCATTCAATTCAGTTCTTGCTTATAGTGACTCATTGTCTATTATTGCCACCTACAAGCCATCTACTACAAGTCTGCAAGGTACTGATTTTCCAAAATCAGAACTTTTGTTTCTCTTTTTTCTTTCTTTTTTCCTTTCTGTTCTGAACACGTGTGGAGGTGATCTGAAACAACTGGTTATTACTTTTTTCTTTTTTTCTTTTTTTCTTTCCAGTGACATCTCCTTTTTATGTTTATTTATTTGCCTGTTGGCTGTGACATCTACTTATACAATAAATTCTTTTATGTGATGGCCCAGACTAACAATAAATTGGACCTCGTATCTTAGTGAATGTGGACAGACACACAGTAATTTGCTACCTGGAGCATGAACATAATTGTAAGGAACCTGCTGGCGGACATGGGCCCGAAGCCTGTTCAACCACATAACTATTAACTACACCTGTAACTGTATTGTAATGGGAGGGGAAAAGAATAACGAATGCCCTCCACATTTTCAATTTTCCCTAGAAAAATCGCTGCACGTTTTTCCTTTTAATTTTTTTACCCATTTTAATTTTGATGACCTTGAATTCTTACCTTCAGGGAAGAACCAGGATTCAAATTTAGGGGGCCAAAGTTCTTTGTTCAAATATTTTTTTAAATTGGAATATCAATACTAGAGGTTGACAAAGTTGCATATTAGCATTAATTTATTAATTATTATTTGTATTTTTTTCTTTTGAAAAAAAAAATTAATAATAAGATTTTATAATCAAGTGTTTTGCAAGTCAATTGACACGTCTTAATATTTTCAAAGTTTAACTAATGTGTGGATGAAGCGATCAATATGTGGCATAGGAGTTGTCTTTATGCCTATGAGGGTGGAGTCATTTGGGAGGAGTGTAGAGCTCTCAAGTGAGAGGAAGAAATTGCCAAATTGGATAAAGGTTATTGGGTTTTTGTAATTTTTTTTGCTAGGATTTTTAATTGATTTGTTGTTATTGTTTTTACTTAGACCGGATTTATGATTTGTCAAAAGATTTTCTTATTATCTAGATATGTGCATTTTTTTTATAGATTTTTCTTGTTATCTATTTGTTAGATTTCTTGGGTCAGTTTGTAAATTTTTTGGGGAAGGGGGGCCAAATATATAAATTTAAGAGCCAGAATTAAAATTTTTTTTTGTTAATATACATACTAGTATTTTTTTTTTTTTTCAAAGGTTGGGGGAGGGGGGCATGGCCTCCCTTTGCCCTTGAGTAGTTCCGTCCCTGCTTACATTATGTTTGGATCAAAGAGAATAAAGGAGAGGAGAGTAAATGGGAAGGTACGTAGTCAAATATACTAAAATAAAATTCTAAAGTATACTTATAGCTCGTAGAATTTGGGATTGTACTTATAGCTCGTAGAATTTGGGATTGTTTTTATTTTGATCATTAGTTGAGAATTAGAGATTGCCTTAAGTTGGAATTTGAGAGATTTTTTTTGTTAACAAAAGGCCTATTAGAAGTCTATAATTTTTACCACCGCACACCTTTAATATGATAGTTTACTCCACAAGTACAAAGTTCTTGTAAGGTGCGGGCAAGGATTAGAGTTCAGGTCTTCAAGAAATAGTTTCACATACATATATACTTAGATTAGACTATAAAAGAATTCTATCTTGTATTAAAAAAATAAAAGGCTACATTTTTTTTATATCATCATTTTATTATATATATATATAATTTTTGTTAATTTGATATTCAGAGCTACTAATAATATTAAACTAGGCTAGTTTAAACTAATTATAAAACTCATGGTCTTTCTAGATAGAGTAATGCAACACTAAAAAATTCTAATTAAATTAAGTTTGATCTTCTCTAAACAAATCCTAACTACATTAGATAAGTTTTTTCTATAAATAGTCTCTATTTTAAATTTTTATTTATTAATTGTATTTTTTGATAATGATTATTTATTAATTATAAATGTATAAATATAATCAAAATTTTCTGCGTATTTGACTGGTGAACAAAGGTTTTTTTTTTTTTTTTTGCTAGGTGATTGTGGGGGCTAGAACCCCCGAGCATCAGGTCAAACGGGTACCTGGGTGCCAATAGGCTACTGAGGCCAATGGCGACTAGTGAACAAAGGTAGTTCATTTTGTTTTCTTACAATGCCATTTATTTCCCCTCCAACCCAAATATTAGCGGGAGGCAATAGGTTCTAAATTGCTAAATAACCCCCCAAAAAAAAAAAGGTTAATCTCAAAAAATCCCTAATTTTTTTAGAAAAGAAAATCCTTAGTTTAATGCTAAGAATAAGTGTCACCTAACGTGTATGATGTATCATCCACACCTAAAATTCCAGAATCCAGACCAAAACAATATACCATGTCAAACACAAATGACACACATAGTACGTAAAGTTTCCCAATGATCCCAACCTCTCAACCAAAAAAAAGAAAAGAAAAAAAAAAACATCTAGTAACAAATTAAATTAAGAACAAAAAGGTAAACCGTCCCACACTATCACACTCAAATCATCCAACTTGTACTTACTTCTAAGGTAACCCATTACCACTTTTTATCTCACCCAACCATTAGCTACTAGAAGGAATTTATTAGTGTAACAAAATATGTATCGTCTATCTCTCATGAAATGGACCCCACACTTATAAAGTCCATCACCTTGTGAGAAAAATATTATGCATTTAATTATACAAAATAAAATTCTATAGATCACACATCATAAATTTTGCAGTTCAATTAACATTTCTAATAGTCCATTTGGATTAAGAGAGAGAGAAAAAAAAGTAGAATAGAGTTGGCCAGAAATTAACCTATTGTTTCTAGCCAACTCTACTTTACTCTACTCCCCACTCTCCCCCTCCCACCACTCAATCCAAACATACTATAAGTAATTTGCAATCAAATATAGGAATAATTAAGAATTTTAATAGCATTCCCAAATAGATTATCTCATACTAAACGCACTATTTAGTGTTTTCAACAATTTACCTCCGGTGTTAAAAAAATTCTCATCTCCAATTATCCAACAAATGCATCATTGGTGGTGTTTTATAATTGTAGTTTGAAGTTTGAATCTCACATCTCCTGTCTTCATTATTTACCATTCAACATGTAAGAGAAATAAAAAATGCAAAATTTTTATTTTTGTCTTTAAATTTTACCAAAAAATTGTTTTTCATCTCTATGAAAATTTTATTTTTCGTCTCAAAACTATTGAAAATATTTTACTTTCTTTTCTTAAATTTTATTAAAAGTTTGTTTTTGCCTTTAAATTATTAAAAAAGTTAATTTTTTTTTCATCTATATTTTTGCCTCTAAACTATTAAAAAAATCTTCACAAAATTATGAATGAAAAATAGTTTTCTAAAGTTTATAAACGAAAAACAAATTTTTTTTGTAAAATTTAAACACCAACATCGTTTTTTACTCAAAATAATAATAATTATTGAATTGAAAAACAAAAAAGACAAAACTCTATAGAGCCACACACAAGGCTCTTCCCCCAAATCTTTGATCTATTTAATACTAAAAAAAAAAATCAAAATCTCCAACTCACTACGCTCCCCCAACAATTAAATTTGAAAATTTCATTTTGGTCCCCAAGATGACAGACTCGGAGAGCACAATCGCACCCCTAACCCCAGAAATGGAATCCGAGTGCCAAGACCAAGACCAAAACCACGAACAACAACAACCAAACCCAACCAAAAAGCCAACCAACAATGGCAACACCACCACCACCACCACCACCACCACCAACACCAATACCAATACCTTAGCGTTCAGCATATGGCCGCCGACGCAGCGCACGCGCGACGCCGTGGTGTCGCGCCTCGTCGAGACGCTCTCCAAGCAGTCCATTCTCTCCAAGCGCTACGGCACCTTGCCGAGCGACGAGGCCTCCTCCGCCGCGCGCCTCATCGAGGAGGAGGCTTTCTCCACCGCCGCCGCCTCCGCTTCCGCCGAGGACGACGGCATCGAGATCCTCCAGGTGTACTCTCGCGAGATCAGCCGCCGAATGCTCGACACCGTTAAGGCTCGCGCCTCCTCCGCTGCCGCCTCTTCTGTCGTCGACGCCGGAACTGCGCCGCAGACTCCGTCTCTCGAGGCCGCTTCCGCCACCGCTGCCAGTGAGGATAACTCTCCTACCGTCACTGAATCTTAATCTCTCTCTAGGATTTAGCTTTTCTGGTATGCTAGGGTTTCTGTTTCATTCGGAATAGTATTATAAGCTACATTGAGATCTGTTTGTACTATTTATGCATTTTCTGTTCCTTATATTATGATTATGATGATGATGATGTTGTAGCCATTATTATATTAATATCTGGACTATTTTTCTTTGTGAAATAATCGTAATGCAGTTCAATTTCTCTGTTTTTCTCTGTATTATTTGGTGTATTGGAATTATATTCTAATTTGTTAGGAATTAGAGATTTTGCTTAAACAATGTATATATACCCTAACTTGTAAAAAAAAAACAATGTAATCAAGAGAATGCATAATGAATTGATGAATGAGAGTCCAAGGTATGGAATTGGAAATGGATTTTTCATTAGTATTAGCTAGTTTAGATTGTTTTTCGTGAGCTAGATTAACTTCGCGAATGTTAAGTTATTGATGATGAATTGGATTTGAAAATTCTTTATTTACAGATATCTTAATTGTTTCCCCAATTTGTATTAGGTTTAGCTATATATCCAACCCCACACCACACATAGACATGGTATAGCTCTTAATGTTGTATCTTGTTTGAAACCCAGGCCTTTTATTACAATAGGCTTGTTCCATACCTTGATCCACTATTGTATCGATAGCATTTCGTGCTGTGGTTTAGGACACAAAGGGTGTGGTTTAGAATCCCAGTGTACATCTTCTCGTAGCCTTGACTCCACAAGTACTGATGGGAGACCAAGAAATTACCCGACCTCATACATCTGTAATTGTCACAATGGTGTTGTCGAAACTTGCTAGAACATGAATAACTCCTTTTGGTATTCTATGTGGACTCTTATGTAAACCATGAAGCCCGTTCCTACCTTATCCTATTCTTGGTACAGGTTTTGCCATATTTTATCAGCTTGTAAATATAAGTCAGAATATATACATAATGTACTGAAGATATGTGTAAGAAAAAAAAAAGCCGATGCTTCTCTTCCTATTGGTGTGTGTGCTGTGGCTGCTGCCCTATTGATGAAGACTTGTGTGTGTTTAGTTTCTCATATTTCATGTGAGATGAGTAGATGACTGTATCATTAATTCTCTGTGCCAAGGACAGGCTAATTGGTGCATCATGTAGTATGGCATTTTTGTTTACTGTATGCATAGCATTGTCTGGTTTGAAAATTATCTTATAAGTTTTCCCCCTTAGACTATAATTTTCATTTGTACTAGAAAAAAATGGGACCATACGCTTGTATGTGATCCTGCTTTTGTGTGTGCTCTTATTCTTTCTGGCCCTTAATTACAATTATCCAATTGCTTTGCCAAGAGCCTTGTAGATCAGTGGCATTGCCTGGTCTTCCCTGTGAGTCAAACCAGGTTCAAATCCCCCCTCTCCCACTTGGGGTGTCAATGTGTCATGCCATTGCAATATGTGGCATATATTTAGTCCTCTTAATTGGTCGAGGTTTCACTAGTGTCAATCATTCTTTTCATGTGATCAGCATGATTCTTGCATCATCACATTGTTGGAATTTGGCAATGCGAGACTTACTTAAAAGAAAGAACTCTTGCAATGAGATGTTTCAGGACCTTTTCATGGAGTATTTTGCTCCCAAGTACTAGAAGCAATTATATTTCTGATAATCTAGTTGATGCTCCTTAAAAGTTGAAGAACCTTTTCCTTTGTGTTACTACATCACTCTATTATGAAGCTGCAATGTTCATTTCTGTGTAGATGATTCTAGGACAGACATAAGTGTTTTGGAATAAAGATCCCCTCCAATTGAATCTTCCAATTCCCTCCAATTTTTATTTAGATGTAAGATGTGGCATTTACAAATTGAATAAATGCCACATGTCGCACATCCAGATAAAAATGTGAGGGAATTGGAGGATTTAATTGGAGGGGATCCTTTCTCGGGTATTTTCTGGTTAGTGGATGTACATCCTGATGCACCTACAGCACTGCTTTGTGTTGTATACATAGGTGAAAATTGAGCAGGCGCCACACCTCCTGTGTGGGGTTTGGATCTGCTTACAAGTGGTGTTGTGATAGAATGTGATCTGTTATGGGGCAAGATGTGGCTTTTAGTTTCTGTGTTTACACCTCGAATTAATATTTTTGTGCTTTTTATCAAGTTGATGTTATTATTTAGATACTTTGTGGTTCAGTCTGCATTAGGTGAATGTCATCATAATTCTGAGTTCTGTAATTGATGATGTTATATATTTTTCATCCAGTCTCTCTCTCTCTCATATGGATGATTGTGCTATAACCCTCTTTTGATGCTCTTCACAATGGATGAATTCTATCTCTGTGCTATTGGTCACCGAGCAAGAATACAATCTTTACTATCATTACGGCAAATCATGTCATCTGTTGTTTCTCCTTTTGAGGTTCTGAGCAAATGTACATAAATCCTCAACACATACATATTCAAATATGCAGGAGCGTTGTCAGCACATTATAAATACACACATTATGTAGATACTTCTAATAGTCCTCTTAATTTGACTTACCAAAGACAAAAGAAAAAGTCCTGATGTTAATAGGAAGAAGAGAAGTAGGTAGTCTCTCTTTGCAAACTGACCTCTGTCAGATACAAGAGAAACTAACAAAGGAGTCGGAGATGCTATTTGGAGTAGTGCTAGGAACCCATAAAATGACACAACTTTGATTACACTTTCATCATCATGGACAATAATCACAATATTTGAATCTGTTCTCAGCTTGTTGTCTTACCAGTGCCACTGTATTGGCATGGAGTTGCACACCATCTGATGTCTCTACCTTTTACCTCCCTGTTGATTGATGGTATTCCATTACAGTCTTTACAGATATATGTGGATGTTGCCATTTAACTTTTAGTTAATAACGAATCGGTTTGTGTATTTCCATGGCATTTATGTGGTATACGTATATGCCATGGCATTTATGCGGTATACGTATATGCCTTAACGATTAGCTTGATTGCGTTTTTGACTTAGTAAAACTTGGTCTCTCTCTAGCATGATTCCACATCTCTGAACATCCATTGTCTGAGGATAAGTTTATGAAGAGTTAAAGCTGTCATTTTTTATTTGGACCGAAATGTTTACATTGGACAAAACCCAGTTTTTTTCCTCAAAAAAAAAAAAAAAAAATAAAATAAAATAAAGGAAGACAAAACCCAGTTTCCAATAAATGAATTGGGTTTTTAAATATCAAAATTGAGACATATAGCAACAGCTTCTTTTGCATTTCGTAGAAGCTGGGAAAAATTTCAAAGACTTTTAATGAGTAAAATGTCAGCAGTGAAGACATTTCTCATAAGTCTTTCAAAGACTGATCCAGCCAAAGCTAGTATGGCAAAGTTTGTTTTTTTGTGTTTATTTTTTTGGGTTGATATCGGGAAATTTCTAATGTTGAGGATACATGGGGGAAAGAAAAATATATACATTTACTATTTACACTTCTCTTTTTAATTTTTTATTTTTTAAAATAGATAACGTTTATATTTTAAAATAGATAACGTTTATTCAAGACTATATGATTTTATTATAATAATATCTTGATGTGAAAAATGTAAAAAAAAAAAAAAAAAAAAAAATTAAATAGATAGCGTTCAAATATTTTTATCTTTTACTTTTATTTTTATCATAAACTAAGTCAATAAAATTTTAAACAACTGGAAGTCTTTTAGTAAAATGATAGACTACTATGCAAAAATGATGCTGTGGGGCCCAACAATATGTGGGCTAGGCCCATTTGTTCATGGGAGGCTTTAAGGCCCAATCCGAAGAAGATGTTAGTCCAAGCTCATTAGTGTAAAGCACACATGGGCCCAAAGAGGCAGCCGAGGACGGTGCAGCCCTCGGTTTGGTCCAAAACTCCATCAGGAAAAGGGGCAAAAGCGGCATAGGGACAATTTTAAAAGAAAATCTGAAATATCTAGGAAAGGCTGACCTTACTGTCTTTCCCAGACTGATCTTTGCACCTAACAGAGCCGTGTTCTTTGGCTTTATCAGCCACTCCCAACGACTTAGGTCTGGGACAGATGGGACAAGTATCAGTCTTGGAAAGGTCGACCCTACACGTGGACGAAGGAAATTGAACGCATGCTAGTATAAAAGAAAAAATATGTAACCTAAACAGAAGCCTCGAGTCCCACAGGGAGAGGGAGGGGTTCCAAAGGTGAATACACCTGAACCATGTATGAACAGCTTAACAAAACCACTGCCGGATGAACATGACTTAGCCTTTAGATCCCACTCTCTACAAATGATATTGTATGGGCCCATTCACGTCCTGACCCAACTACAATTTCGGTTCGTTCTGGACCGTGACCCTACAATTGGCGCCGTCTGTGGGAAGGCTTGCGCGTTAGCTCCAGCGGTGGTGAAGTTGAGCTTCTGTCGAACAAGGGACTACGAGGGTGCCTTTATCACCGGCGACACATTGTTGCTATTCCAACATAAGCTCCCACTAGGGGCTACGTTCCACGGTGTCAATAACATGGGCACGTCTAGGGGCTTCAAACATCAGGCCAGCTTCCCCCACCTTATTCGAGGAGCTAAACCTTCGGAAGATAAGCAAATAAAGAAGAATACAAGTTTTGGACAGAACCAAGGCCTTGTATGGTCCGCGAACCCAAGCCTCTGGGGAAACCAATTACTTAAAAAGAGAATACAAGTTTTGGACAGAACCAAGGCCTTGTATGGTCCTCGGACCCAAGCCTCTGGGGAAACCAACTACTTAAAAAGGCAATACAAGTTTTGGACAGAACCAAGGCCTTGTATGGTCCTCGGACCCAAGCCTCTGGGGAAACCAACTACTTAAAAAGAGAATACAAGTTTTGGACAGAACCAAGGCCTTGTATGGTCCTCGGACCCAAGCCTCTGGGGAAACCAACTACTTAAAAAGAGAATACAAGTTTTGGACAGAACCAAGGCCTTGTATGGTCCTCGGACCCAAGCCTCTGGGGAAACCAACTACTTAAAAAGGCAATATAAGTTTTAGACAGAACCAAGGCCTTGTATGGTCCTCGGACCCAAGCCTCTGGGGAAACCAACTACTTAAAAAGAGAATACAAGTTTTGGACAGAACTAAGGCCTTGTATGGTCCTCGGACCCAAGCCTCTGGGGAAACCAACTACTTCAAACGACAATACAAGTTTTGGACAGAACCAAGGCCTTGTATGGTCCTCGGACCCAAGCCTCTGGGGAAACCAACTACTTTAAAAGAGAATACAAGTTTTGGACAGAACCAAGGCCTTGTATGGTCCTCAGACCCAAGCCTCTGGGGAAACCAACTACTTAAAAAGAGAATACAAGTTTTGGACAGAACCAAGGCCTTGTATGGTCCTCGGACCCAAGCCTCTGGGGAAACCAACTACTTAAAAAGGCAATACAAGTTTTGGACAGAACCAAGGCCTTGTATGGTCCTCGGACCCAAACCTCTGGGGAAACCAACTACTTCAAACGACAATACAAGTTTTGGACAGAATCAAGGTCTTGTATGGTCCTCGGACCCAAGCCTCTGGGGAAACCAACTACTTAAAAAGAGAATACAAGTTTTGGACAGAACCAAGACCTTGTATGGTCCTCGGACCCAAGCCTCTGGGGAAACCAACTACTTCAAACGACAATACAAGTTTTGGACAGAACCAAGGCCTTGTATGGTCCTCGGACCCAAGCCTCTGGGGAAACCAACTACTTAAAAAGAGAATACAAGTTTTGAACAGAACCAAGGCCTTGTATGGTCCTCGGACCCAAGCCTCTGGGGAAACCAACTACTTAAAAAGGCAATACAAGTTTTAGACAGAACCAAGGCCTTGTATGGTCTTCGGACCCAAGCCTCTGGGGAAACCAACTACTTAAAAAGAGAATACAAGTTTTGGACAGAACCAAGGCCTTGGATGGTCCTCGAACCCAAGCCTCTGGGGAAACCAACTACTTCAAACGACAATACAAGTTTTGGACAGAACCAAAGCCTTGTATGGGAACCAAGGCCTTGTATGGTCCTCGGACCCAAGCCTCTGGGAAAACCAACTACTTAAAAAGGCAATACAAGTTTTGGACAGAACCAAGGCCTTGTATGGTCCTCGGACCCAAGCCTCTGGGGAAACCAACTACTTCAAACGACAATACAAGTTTTGGACAGAACCAAGGCCTTGTATGGTTCTCGGACCCAAGCCTCTGGGGAAACCAACTACTTAAAAAGAGAATACAAGTTTTGGACAGAACCAAGGCCTTGTATGGTCCTCGGACCCAAGCCTCTGGGGAAACCAACTACTTCAAACGACAATACAAGTTTTGAACAGAACCAAGGCCTTGTATGGTCCTCGGACCCAAGCCTCTGGGGAAACCAACTACTTAAAAAGAGAATACAAGTTTTGGACAGAACCAAGGCCTTGTATGGTCCTCGGACCCAAGCCTCTAGGGAAACCAACTACTTAAAAAGAGAATACAAGTTTTGGACAGAACCAAGGCCTTGTATGGTCCTCGGACCCAAGCCTCTGAGGAAACCAACTACTTAAAAAGGCAATACAAGTTTTGGACAGAACCAAGGCCTTGTATGGTCCTCGGACCCAAGCCTCTGGGAAAACCAACTACTTAAAAAGAGAATACAAGTTTTGGACAGAACCAAGGCCTTGTATGGTCCTCGGACCCAAGCCTCTGGGGAAACCAACTACTTAAAAAAAGAATACAAGTTTTGGACAGAACCAAGGCCTTGTATGGTCCTCGAACCCAAGCCTCTGGGGAAACCAACTACTTCAAACGACAATACAAGTTTTGGACAGAACCAAGGCCTTGTATCCTCTGGGGAAACCAACTACTTAAAAAGGCAATACAAGTTTTGGACAGAACTAAGGCCTTGTATGGTCCTCGGACCCAAGCCTCTGGGGAAACCAACTACTTCAAACGACAATACAAGTTTTGGACAGAACCAAGGCCTTGTATGGTCCTCGGACCCAAACCTCTGGGGAAACCAACTACTTAAAAAGAGAATACAAGTTTTGGACAGAACCAAGGCCTTGTATGGTCCTCGGACCCAAGCCTCTGGGGAAACCAACTACTTAAAAAGAGAATACAAGTTTTGGACAGAACCAAGGCCTTGTATGGTCCTCGGACCCAAGCCTCTGAGGAAACCAACTACTTAAAAAGGCAATACAAGTTTTGGACAGAACCAAGGCCTTGTATGGTCCTCGGACCCAAGCCTCTGGGGAAACCAACTACTTAAAAAGAGAATACAAGTTTTGGACAGAACCAAGGCCTTGTATGGTCCTCGGACCCAAGCCTCTGGGGAAACCAACTACTTAAAAAGAGAATACAAGTTTTGGACAGAACCAAGGCCTTGTATGGTCCTCGAACCCAAGCCTCTGGGGAAACCAACTACTTCAAACGACAATACAAGTTTTGGACAGAACCAAGGCCTTGTATCCTCTGGGGAAACCAACTACTTAAAAAGGCAATACAAGTTTTGGACAGAACTAAGGCCTTGTATGGTCCTCGGACCCAAGCCTCTGGGGAAACCAACTACTTCAAACGACAATACAAGTTTTGGACAGAACCAAGGCCTTGTATGGTCCTCGGACCCAAGCCTCTGGGGAAACCAACTACTTAAAAAGAGAATACAAGTTTTGGACAGAACCAAGGCCTTGTATGGTCCTCGGACCCAAGCCTCTGGGGAAACCAACTACTTCAAACGACAATACAAGTTTTGAACAGAACCAAGGCCTTGTATGGTCCTCGGACCCAAGCCTCTGGGGAAACCAACTACTTAAAAAGAGAATACAAGTTTTGGACAGAACCAAGGCCTTGTATGGTCCTCGGACCCAAGCCTCTGGGGAAACCAACTACTTAAAAAGGCAATACAAGTTTTGGACAGAACCAAGGCCTTGTATGGTCCTCGGACCCAAGCCTCTGGGGAAACCAACTACTTAAAAAGAGAATACAAGTTTTGGACAGAACCAAGGCCTTGTATGGTCCTCGGACCCAAGCCTCTGGGGAAACCAACTACTTAAAAAGAGAATACAAGTTTTGGACAGAACTAAGACCTTGTATGATCCTCGGACTCAAGCCTCTGGGGAAACCAACTACTTAAAAAGAGAATAAAAGTTTTGGACAGAACCAAGACCTTGTATGGTCCTCGGACCCAAGCCTCTGGGGAAACCAACTACTTAAAAAGAGAATACAAGTTTTGGACAGAACCAAGGCCTTGTATGGTCCTCGGACCCAAGCCTCTGGGGAAACCAACTACTTAAAAAGAGAATACAAGTTTTGGACAGAACCAAGGCCTTGTATGGTCCTCGGACCCAAGCCTCTGGGGAAACCAACTACTTAAAACGACAATACAAGTTTTGGACAGAACCAAGGCCTTGTATGGTCCTCGGACCCAAGCCTCTGGGGAAACCAACTACTTAAAAAGAGGATACAAGTTTTGGACAGAACCAAGGCCTTGTATGGTCCTCGGACCCATGCCTCTGGGGAAACCAACTACTTATAAGAAAAAACTGTGTTACATGGATTTCCTAGTTTGCCCTCGGATCCTCAAAGCTAAAGGGACCAGTATAGAATGGAGTAACGTGTTTCCAAAAGCATAACCGGAGTCATGCAATGCTCGGTCGCTCCCTCGGATGAATTATTTAGAATTTGTCGTCCTCGGACAATATTCCCGCGCTTATTACAGAACGTTCAACCGTCATCTCGGTTAGTTTCCTAAGTTTAACTTACTATGAGTCATTATTATGCCTGATAGTGTCGGTAGATTAGAATTAGTTGGATTGTGTTTCAAGAGTTCTTACTTTAAATACCGCCGAGGATGAACACACACATAGAACACACCCACTCACAAAGTAGTGTTATCAAAGGAACAGCATTCAAAACAAGTAAAGAAGTCTCCATTTTTTACTAAAGCAAAGAAACAGTACAGCGTACAATGAAAAGCTAGAATCAGTTTGTGTCAAAGCTCACTACATAACCAAAAAGAAAGGAAGATACAAGAGAATAAAGTAAAGCCGAGGAAGTAGATCAGAGGAGAGGTTGGCTACAGTTCCAAGATCTTGTTCTTCCTTAATGCTTTCACTTGCCCACAACTCAAACAGCAAAAGAGACCCAACTTGAGCCTGACACCGCTGAAGGAAAGGTGCAGAGAGTTGGAAGTTGAGGGGCTTTCTCTAAATATTCGCCTGCCACAAGGCAGAGGCGATGATGGCGGAGAATCTTTCTTCTGACACACCAAAGTTCTGGTATGAACAGAACCTGCTTCGGATTTTGACTAAAAGAGGGAGAGACATCCTTTCCCCTCTGTTGAAATGGAGTACTCTCTTGAACTTATACTTCCTGTGCCCATACCTCACCATTTTTAGTCTCATAAGTGCACTGCGCTTCCGTGGCGGAGAGATTTCCTTCTTCCCAACCCTCGCCTCAGACATATTGTGCTAAGGGAAGGCAGCACTGAGTATAGGAGCTGAGATTTGGGAGAAAACTAAAGAATAGGTGCGAGGATGAAGTAATTTTCTCTCCTATTTATTTAAAGAGATAAAGAGGTGGCATTTAATTCACGCAGCGTCCCAAGGAACGCTACAGACAAGATGGCGTAGGCTCAATCTCCAACGCCACCTGCAACCAGGGAATTAAAGGAGTCTCTGGAAGGTGCACCTCGAAGATTGGGACATCAAAAAGTACTACGTAACCAAAAACTACATAAATACCCTTTAAGTTGTGGGCCAAGTGAGTTCGTGGCCCAGGCCTGTTCTGCACGGGGGCCCAGGGGCAATGGCCCACACCGAGAAATAACTGTTGCCGAGGACAACTTCCTGCTCGGCACCTCGTGAAATACCTGAGGAAAGGGAGAAACTGAACTCAAAGAGCCTTGGACAGAACCTAGGCCTCGTATGGTCCTCGGACCCAAGCCTATGGGGAAACCAAGTACTGAGAAAACCTAAGTTTCGGACAGAACCTAGGGTTTGCATGATCCTCGGACTCAAGCCCATGGGGAAACCAAGTAATGAGAAAAAGTCTAAGTTTAGGACAGAACCCAGGTATTACGAGGTCCTCGGACCCAGGCCTTTTGGGAAACCGACTATTCGAATGAGGAAGGTTCTCGGCTCAAATACTGTAATAGGTTAAAGCCAGTGTGTTTAAAAGATGGCGAAACGGCCCAACTTCCATTAACCTAAGGAAACTGTCCATTTGGCAAGTGAAATGTCCTCGGATAGTTATTTCCTACACCGTATCAAGCACTTAGTCCTCATCTTGGCTAATTTTAAGGTGAGTTTCGTTCCTCACTGGTCGGCTTTGCTATGTTAAATAATCTTATTAAAGTCATGGTGACACCTTTTTATTAGCAAACATTTTAGCCCTAGTTATCATTGATTCAAATACTATGTTACGGTGCCGAGCAGCGTTGGTAAACTTGTAAAAGCATAAAAACATAACATGCGAAATAAATGAATATCAACTTTTATTAATATGGAAAATTGTTACAACGTACAAAGAAGGGCTTAAACAAGCCTATACAAAAAATGAATTGCCAAAGCAACACTAGCATCTGCAATACAGATAAGTAAATAGTCAGCTGCCTTTTAAACTCGCCTTCAAAGCTTTTCCAATCTCTGCCTCAGTACTGCTCGTATCAGGAGAAGAACCTTTTTAGAAAAAGATAAAGGAGAAGGAAGAAGAATTGGAACACATGGAAGCACTTCAGCAAGCTCTGGTCACCGAAGAGTGCAAAGGAAGAAGAAGATGGAGGACATGAGCAGAAGATGGAGGAGATGAATGAGGAAGATGGAGGACATGAGCAAGAGAAGGAGGAGAAGAAGAGGGAAGAAATGAAAAAAAGGAGAAAGGAGCAAAAGAGAGAGAATGAAAAGCCCCAGGAGGGAGCTGGTGGTGAAAAGAAGAAGAAAGAAAAGTAAAGGGTGGCACCAGTGAACAAAGAGAGGAAGAAGCAGGGGCATTTAGTCCCTGCCCCCGTCCTGACTCCTAGCACACCGATACCACCTTAGATACGCTCATGAAAGAGCGGGTGGTGATAATGTTGTGTGTCCTCGGCTCGGTCACGTCGAAGGTGCGACGTGACGAGTTCCTGCTTCGGATTTTGGCTGAAAGATAGGCGAGACAAATCTTGAGTCTCCGCCATCCTTGCCCCGATCGAGCCATCTCGAACTTAGTCAGAACAAGGTATTTTTGGGGGGGAGAAGGTTTCTTCATCACCTATGACTGTGGTGAACGTATTACGAGTCGAGGTATAATCAGAGGGTAAGTATAAATTCTGGGGGGAATCTGAGGACTTCAGTTTTCTGGGGGATTAAGGGATTCACTTATGAAAGAAACAACTCATGTCCACCCTCTTTATATAAGGGACGAAAAGGATATCATTAAATGTGTTCAGAGCTTCAAGGAAATCTGCCAGCGAGAATACGCCTGTTCCGCTCCCCCACGTCATCAGCATCCATTGAATTTGAGAGGTCTCGTGAAAGGAAAACATTAAAGACCTACTTCGGGTAACCAAACGGACAGAACGTATCAAGGCTAAATCAAGGATGATATCTCGTAGGTTGGAGCGTTTCCTGGGTATTTGGAGAATTGCCAACGCCAGGGAAGGGTCGAATTAAATGAGCAGTAATGAAGACTCGGAGTTACCAAAACCCCCCTTTCCAACCAAGAGGTCGGACAGCAGGGTTTTGAGGGGCTATTGTGGGGCCCAACAATATGTGGGCTAGGCCCATTTGTTCATGGGAGGCTTTAAGGCCCAATCCGAAGAAGATGTTAGTCCAAGCTCATTAGTGTAAAGCACACATGGGCCCAAAGAGGCAGCCGAGGACGGTGCAGCCCTCGGTTTGGTCCAAAGCTCCATCAGGAAAAGGGGCAAAAGCGGCATAGGGACAATCTTAAAAGAAAATCTGAAATATCTAGGAAAGGCTGACCTTACTGTCTTTCCCAAACTGATCTTTGCACCTAACAGAGCCGTGTTCTTTGGCTTTATCAGCCACTCCCAACGACTTAGGTCTGGGACAGATGGGACAAGTATTAGTCTTGGAAAGGTCGACCCTACACGTGGACGAAGGAAATTGAACGCATGCTAGTATAAAAGAAAAAATATGTAACCTAAACAGGGGCCTCGAGTCCCACAGGGAGAGGGAGGGGTTCCAAAGGTGAATACACCTGAACCATGTATGAACAGCTTAACAAAACCACTGTCGGGTGAACATGACTTAGCCTTTAGATCCCACTCTCTACAAATGATATTGTATGGGCGCATTCACATCCTGACCCAACTACAATTTCGGTTCGTTCTGGACTGTGACCCTACAGATGCAATCTACCATGATAACCTTTAATTTCTCGATAGGAGAAGAGAATGAAATTAAAAGAATAATAGAATTTTTCTCCAAAAAAAAAAAAAGAATAATAGAATATTCATTCTATTATTTTGTTTGGATGTGAGAGAATATTTATTTCTCTTTTTTTTTTTTCCCCTTAAATCCTCAAATTTTCGTTTCCCTTAAGATTGGGAGGTATAGAAGGAAATAGAATTGAGTTTAATGAAATTTTCATTAAAACTCTCAAAATGCTTCAATACATTCAACTCTTTATATTAAAATAATGATATATTAGTGTTGTTGTCATAAAATGATTTCATTTCGTTCCATTTATATTACTCTTAGTGTGCGTTTGGGAAGCGCGTTTGCATTTCCCAAACGCACATTTTGCGTTTTCTGTTCTCATTTTTTTTTTTTTTTTTTTTTTGCACGCGTTTGAGAGACCAACATGGCTACTGTTCATGAACAGTAACCACAAAGTTTGACTTTTTCCACTTTTCAGCACAAATTTTACTGTTTACGGAGCCACAAATTTCATTTTTCAGCCACTTTTTCATTAAAAATGGGTCCCACGGTACTATTCACACATTTAAAAATTATTTTGCTACAGTGTTTTTCAGTTTTCAATTGTATCCAAATGGACCCTTAATCTTAAACAAAATTACTTAGGCGATGTTTGGTAACTATTTTTTTTCTTTAGTTTTCTGTTTTCAAAATTAATTTTCTATTTTCTAAGGCAAAATAATTTTCTGTTGGAGTTGTTTTTGTTTTTCAGTTTTCCCGCCTAAGAAAACACGCTAATGAACCAGCGCACTGGTTCGACCCACAAGAGTGATAAAAAGTTTTTCCCACGCCTTTTTTTTTTTTTTTTTTTTTTTCACTCAATATTTTAGCACCTAACTCTGATAACCCTTTATCTTGCTCTGCGTCTCCACTGCCTCCCGATAACCCTTTATCTTGCTCTGCGTCTCCACTGCCTCCCTCTTGCTCACAGAGAAAAGAGAACAACACTCAAAGGTACGGGTCTTTTCTTTTCCTTTTTTCTTTGTTCATGGATTATTCCGAAATTGCTAGAAGTTTGCTATGTATTTTGCGTGGAATCTGGGTTTATTCAGAATGGGTCATTAGATTCTTCTACTCCTTTTCTATTCATCATCTCAATCTCCTTTTCTTTTTTGTGTGTGCGTGATTTAGCAGGTCTGTGCGATCTCAGATTTGGGGAAGTATTGACCCAATCACTCAAAGGTACGGGTCATTTCTTATCCTTTTTTCTTTGTTCATGGATTATTCCGAAATTGCTAGAAGTTTGCTATGTATTTTGCGTTGAATCTGGGTTTATTCAGAATGGGTATTTTCTGTGTGTGTTTGGTTTGGGATTTTGGGGTTTTGGGTTTGCTTTGGCCGTGTTGGTATGCTTGTGGGTTCTATGGTGTTGGGTTTGTGTGTGTCTTGCATTCCTGTGCTCTGTTTAATATGCTCTGTTTAATCAAAAACTGTCCAATATATATATATGTATAAATTCCAAATTGAAGGCTTGAGAAAGTCCTTGATCCCATGGAGTTTATTCAAGTGCGAGGGAAACAATGAGAAACAGTCCACGATGATATAATCTAATGTTAATTCATATATAATCTATGGTGTTGGGTTTGTGTGTCTTGCATTCCTGTGCTCTGTTTAATCATAAACTGTCCAATATATATATGTATAAATTCCAAATTGAAGGCTTGAGAAAGTCCTTGATCCCATGGAGTTTATTCAGTATGGGAATTACATTTGCAATGAGATTTGCGATATGGGAAAGAAGAGGAGCGTTTCACCGTCTAAAACAGTAAAACCTAAACCCCCAAATTTATTATTTCTCCCTTCTTTTAGATCTGAATTTGATATGAGAAGCCCCCTGTAATGAAGCTCAAGTGGTTTGTCTCCACTCTCCACTAATACTATTACCAGAAGGTCCACTGCAAGTAAAGTGTTTTCTTTGACAAGATGCATCCTCGTGGTCGTGGTCGTGGGCTAGTTGAGAATGAAGAACAGGACGAGAACAAGAAGGTAGTCGAGGAACAAGAACAAGAACAAGAAGAGGGAAGTGAAACTGAAACTGAAACTGAAACTGGGTTTATGGATTTGGACCCAGATACGCTTCACAACGTGTTGAAGCGCGTGGATGTATATACCTTAGGACGAGCGGCGTGCGTGAACAAGATGTGGCGCAAGACGGTTTTGGACGACCGGCTCCTCTCTCGGATCTTTAAAAGAATCTTTGGCGTGCCTCTTCACCCTTTCAGGAAACAAGAAGAGGGAAGAGAAACTGGGTTTGGGGATTTGAAGAAGGAGACTCTAGTCAACGTGTTGAAGCGCGTGGATGTGGTTACCTTGGGACGAGCGGCGTCTGTGAACAAGCGGTGGCTCAAGGCGGCTTGGGACGACCGGATCTGGGAGCCGATGGTTGAAAGGATCTGGGTTAGCACTGGCTGTCGTTCGTACTCCTATAGACTCAGAAATCCGAATCGCGTGTTACCCTTCCGTCTGCTCCTCAGCAATAAACAAATCTCGGATTACGTAACCGCCCCATCGGATTTTTATTCGATCGACTTCTCGAAGAAGATAGGACCCTGGAAAGTGAATATATAACATCCGTGGTGTAAAGTAGACTGGTTGAAGAAATGGTTAAAGCATTTCAATCAAATTCCTCCTTCTTCATCGGTGAACTTTTTAGGATGACTTTATGAGTTTTTCTACTTTCAATCCCACTCCTTGGAAGACAAAATCTCTTTTCATTCCCCAAACACTTTAATTGACTGTCACAAACACTTTAATTGATTTTCATGTTAGATTGCCCGTAGCCTTGATCAGTAATAGTATATATGAATAATGTAGCTGATAAAAGTAGTCTGATCGTGCAAATCCAATAGCATTTCTGTTAGTTGAATACTTATCATTCTTTATGCTCACAATTAGAAGGTCCACATAGATAGTCCCAAAACGGAACACTTAATATGCAGATTTTCTAGTACTTGTAGATTGAGCATACAGAAATAAGAATACTTGAAGAAGTAACCGTGTCTGTAATTGTATTAGAAAACAATTGTAGCGTATGCTTACATGTGATCTTGCTTTCGTGTGTGGGCACTCATTCTTTCTGGCCCTTAATTACAGTTTCCAATTTTTCGTGCCAAGAGCCTTTTAATTTAGTGGAATTGCCTGGTCTCCTTTATGAGGAGAGCCAGGGTTTGAATCTCCCCCCCCCCCCCCCTGTAACATTGAATTATCAACCCAAAAAAAAGAAGAAAGGAAATCCATTTTGGTTGGCCTTATACCTTGCCATTCATATGCTTGTATGTGATCGTGCTTGTGGTGTCATGCCATTGCAATATGTGGCATATATTTATTCCTCTTAATTGGGTGAGGCTTCACTAGCGTCACTCATTCTTTTCACTATGATCAGCATGATTCCTGCATCACAACATTGTTGAAATATGGCAGTGAGAGACTTACTAAAAAGAAAGAAATCTTGCAATGATAGGTTTCAGGACCATTTTATGGGGTATTTTAACCAAAGTACCAGAAGCAATTGTATTGAAGGTTATATTATGCTTTTGGAACTCTTATATTTCTGATGATGCTCCTTACAAATTGAAGAATCTTTTCCTTTGTGTTTCTACATCACTCATTTATAGGGCTGCAATGTTCATTTCTGTGTAGATGATTCTAGGACAGACATGAGTGTTTTCTGGTTAGTGGATGTACATCCTGATGCACCAGTTGCAGCAGTGCTTTGTGTTTTATACATAGGTGACACTTGAGCAGGCGACACACTTCCTGTTTGGGGTTCGGATCAATTGTTGTTGTGACAGAATGTGGTCTGTTATGGGGCAAGATGTGACTTTAAGCTTCTGTGTTTACACCTTGAATTAATTATTTTGTGCTTTCATGAAGTTGATGTTGTTTTGTAGATACCGTGTGGTTCAATCTGCTTTAGGTGAATGTCATCACAATTCTAAGTTCTCTAATTGATGATGTTATTTCTCTCTGTCTCTCTCTCTTTTGGATGATTGGACTATAACTCTCTTTGGATGCTCTTCACAATGGATGAAATCTATCTCTGTGCTAAATTCTTTTTGCCTAAGTACCACCTTAATTTTCACCAAGCCAAAATACAATCTTAACTGGCATCTTGGCAAATCCTGTGATCTGTATGTTTCGCCGATTGAGGTTCTGGGTAAATGTACCTAACCTCAACACATACATACACTGATACACATGTGCAGGAGCATGTAGGCACGTCATACATACACACATTTATGTAGATGCTTCTGAAAGTCCTTTTTTAATTTGAAAGTCCTTGAGGATTGTCAGTTCTTTCATGCTAGAAATAAAGCTATCTTTCTTTGATCTTAAGATTCTTAACATAAATTTTGCTTGCCGAGAGCTTGTAGTTCAACCAATTGGCATTTCCTGATATTTCCAATGAAAACATCCAAGCGAAGGCCACATGGCTTGGTAGAAGTGGATTTTATTGTTTGTGATTGCTTTTTGTCAAACCCATTTTTTAGCTATGAACTGGGAGGATGCTAGCAATGCTACCTACTGCAATATTATTACACATTATTCTAATTCTTTGGGCCAGCTCAGTATCAAATTGTTTTGAATATACGTAAGTTGATCGCTAATTTGTTTGCTGTGCTTTTTTATTTTAGCGAATAGTCTAATGTTTTTGTTAAGGAGAAAGATACTGAAGGGCGTTGGATATGCAGAAAATTATGTTTGAATGTACTTTTTTGACTAGCAGACAATATTCACATGACAATCGACGTACTTTCAGTGTACTTGTTTTTATAGTGGTTTTAAAAAAAGTTTGATGAAATGACAAGTTGTCACACATTTTTTCATATATCCATCGCAACTTGTCATCTCAGCTAACTTTGAATCATATCTGTGATAATGATGATCAATTCTCTAGGAACGCCAAACTCAGACATCTGGCATGGGGAACCAACCAATCGTGAATAATTTTGAGAGTGGCTGAGCTCTCTTTTATGCAAAAATCGTTTTTTGACTGGCGCAGTATATGTAGGCACACTAGGGACATGAGTTTTAGAGTTTGTGGTAGAGCTCAGAATCCCAAGTTATGAACAACCGCTTTCATGCGGATTGAGATCACGGTGTGCAATTACTCAAATCTCAACCATTCATTGAATCTAATGCTTCAGAAATTGACACATTATTTAAGCCACGTCAACAATCCGTGTGCTCCATTAACTTCACTTTCTCATTTCAAGATTCAACTATTCACACTCTTTTCTCAAATTTTCAAAATTTCAGTTTCTCCCTCCCTCTTCCATTCCACCAAACCTATTTGGGACACCCATGGCGGCAGCTAGCAGCCATCGAATCCCATGCCGCCACCACCTCCGGTGGTTCATTCTGGTGTGGCTTCTCCTCTCTTGAAATGCCTCTCTCTATTTTCTTGTTCTCCTAAGCCCAGCCGTGGCCGAGCTTCTCCTTGCAGCCATCGTCTCCAAGTTGCTGCCATCACATCAATCCAGCCAACAGTCTCCCTCGCCGGATCTGTCAATTCGGTATTTTTTTTTTTTTGTGTGTTTATCTTGCATTTTTTGTTTTATTTTTGGGATGGTATCACCATTCACCCGTGAATCGTTTTCCTTTAATTAAGGTTACCTTGAACTATTTGTTGGAATAATATTTCTACGCATGATTAAGAGTGATAAAAGTTGAAGTTAAATAAAGTTGGTATGAGTAAAATACACGAAGCTGAAATTAAATAATGGTTACAATTATATATCTACTTCTAGTGTAACTATTGTAATTACTTGCTGAGAGTGAAGTCAATGTGATTTTGCTATTTTTTGGGTGGGCATTGAAGGTGTTTGATGAAATGCTTTGTAGAGTTTTAGTTTATTTCTTTGTATTCAGTCTTTTTTTTTTCTTCTTCTTTTTTGTGGATTTTCATGTTAGTTTGGTGCTAAGATTGTGATTATAATTGAATTTATGTTAGTATCGTATCTTTGAAAACTTGAACTTCTCTTCTTGGTTATTCTCTATGGATTTTTTTTCCTTTCTTTGATTTCTTTGCCAAAGCTTATCCCTTTGTTTCATTTATAGCACTAACGATAATCCCTTTCTTAGTTTCTTTCATTGAAACATACTATGCTTTCTTAGCTTAATGATAATTTCTTAGTTTGAAGTTTGTCACAATGTATTAGTTCTCTCTTATTCCATTTTTTTGTCATTATTGTGGTTTGAGTTTGGTAGTAGTTGTTTATTATCTTTTCTTTTAATGTTGATTTTGGAAATGCACAGAAGATGCCTGTGAAAATATCTGTTAGAGAAACTCTGAAGTTTTCTCCCTCTTTTCTTGATTTCTTTTTCAAAGATTTCCCCATTCTCTTTTGGTCCTTGCTAAAAAATAATTTCTTGTGTAATGGTTTGATTTTTTTTTTCTTTCCTTGATTTCTTGTTTTTGTCCAGTTGGTGCTCCCTGTTGTTTTTTTCCATCACAGAAGCTTTAAACAGTTTGAGCATGCTGTGAATTTAATTGGCTTGTTTTGAAATAAATTTTTTTGCCAAAATATTGTCACTTGCATTTGCCACTAAATACCTTGGATCTGTTTTTAGATTCTTTCAATGCAACCTTTATTGGAGCCTAATGCACATCAATTGGTGAATATCTCATCTTTGCTTCTCCTTAATGCAAAATGCATTTGTTATTGTCTAATTGCCACATTAAAATTGGGCTATGCACCTATTATATTACGACATTGATTACAACGAAATTAAATGCATCTCATGAACATTCGGACTATATGATTTGTTTTGTATTTCACTTTTAATTTTGGTCCCTTAGTTGAGTTCTTAAGATGGAAGCTCCTAAGCTAAACCCTCAACAAACTTACATAATTAAGTAATGATAATGATCTTATGGCTTTACTTGTGCTTGCTATTAATTGGAAATTTTGATATATGTTTATCATTGAAATCACTCTTTGTTCTTTTGTCAGGTTGAATGGCATGATTATAGGTATGATATTCTTTTGATCATTGAGAGCAAGAAAAGGCACGTGTTGGAGGGATTAGTGTTGAAGTTTAGATTGTTTTGTGTTAGTGAAGACCACATGTTCTCACACTTGTATAAGTTCTACCATTATGAAGAAGTATTGTAGAAATATATATTTTTTGAATACATGTAGACCTTACAAATTTTGTGAATGCAAAATTTAGGTTTTTTTTTGGTGAAATAAATCATTGCCGATGAATATATATATATAGGTAGGGGTGAGCAGAAAGTCACCGGCATCGATCCAACCGACCGGCGCCAATCGTCCCGCACCGCCATTGCAACCGACCGACGAAGCCGATGCCGGCGATCGGAGCGCGAAGGGAATCCCGATGCCGGTGCGGTGCGGTCACCAGAGCTGGAAATCTGAAACCGATACATGCCGAACCGAACCGATACCTGTATGTATATCGTTCTTCACTTCTCGGCTTCTCCAGTTTTTCTGATCTGAGTTCTCTGTTCTTCTCCCAAGTTTAGTCTGTTTAGTTTAGTTTAGATGGTAGATACTACGGCGTCGTTCAAACACAGGTTCTCATTTTAATTTTTTTTTTAATAAAACGTTGTCGTATCGTATGATCTAAGTGTTATTAAAATAAATAAAAAACAAAACAAAACGGTGCCGTTTTGGTTTAGGTTTTCAGATTCTGCCCAGTATAAATTAATTCTTTTGTGTCCATCCTTTAACTCTTTCTCTTGTTCTCGCCTCTCACCTGAGTCTGAAGATGGGACTGTTCGTTTATGGCATTCTACCACTTATAGGTAATTTTCTTTTCCAGTAAAAGTATGTCTAAAGTTTTATATGCCTCTGAGGTTGGCTTGGCATGAGAGCCTCTTTTGTTGACTCTTTTCCTTTAGAGACTTTTTTCTTGGTGGTAAATCAATAGTTTTTTTTTTTTGCATAATGGCTCCCTTCCTCATAATGACGTATGGTTTTGAATTGAAGTTTGAAACTAGAGTTGATAAAGGTGTTCTTAGATAAGGTATAGGAAACAACTGTTCAAGTATGTTATTTTAGCATTTCATTTCTTTTGAGGCCTATATTTTCCTTACATATCCTTAGCAAATAGTATTCTGTCACAAGGAAGCCACAAGGTGTTGGGGCTTTTCAGATTGTTTATCCATTCTTGAGTTCCTTGTTTCTCATTTTAATATTCTAATATGTCTTCATGTGAACAGATTTTTTGCACAGGTTTTGGATCATTACTGTTTGGGTGAACAGATTTTTTTTATAAAGTTTCATTAAACAGATTATTTTTACAGGTTGAACAAATTTTTTTTATTATAAAAAAAAAAGAAAAAAAATTGTTAATGTTTCAAACCGACCAAACCGATTAAACCGAGCCGATTAAACCGCACCATTATAGGTCGGAAAACCGACCCTAATCGGTATGCATCAGTTTTAATTATTATAAAACCGATCCCTATCGGTTCGGTAACAAATTTGAGAAAAAACCGAGCCGACCGAACCGCGCACACCCCTATATATAGGGCTTTTGCTCTAATAGCCATGTAATCAAAGTGCACATTTCAATAAAGTTTTGTTTATTCTTGAATCAAACTATTGCATCAATTCATGACTGTATAGGCAACATCAAAATTGTTCAATTTGAAGCATTATAAGAAATTAGAAATAAAAGGTACACAATCAATTACATTTATTAAACTCTCAAACCAATATAAAGAAAAGAATAACTATATTTTATTTCATTCTTCTTCGTTTATACTCTAATTCCTTGTAAAAGTTTTCGTAAATGAACGATGAAACTACTTAAGTGTCAAAATTAAAGAATACATTCAATGTTTCACTAATACATTCAATGTTTCACTAATACTGAATATTAGCTTTTTGATAGCAAAATATGGCTTCAATAAATAAGGGAGATGTTCGTAACAAGTTCTACTTTGAAAACATTCAATTACAACCAAAGGTCATCCACCATTAACACACTACAGCTTTCGAAATCTGGTTTAGCCAGAAACTCTCGCAACAACATTCCATCTATCATATATTTCAGAATAGTCTTTTCTGAAGTGCAATCTTTAAAACGGAAAGAATAACCTATATATCATGGCCAAGTTTGACACCCATTTCTTGAGAAACTCGTGCAGCAACACTCATTGCAGAAACTTGTCTTGGCTGCGTGCATCCAAAGCTGATATTTCCTTCGACTTCTCAAGCAACTTGGACATCTCCTCATTATCAATATTGCAACCATCCATAACTGATGTTTTGATAAAATCAATCTGATCCTCAAACACAAATTAGTAGTCATCAGATATTTGCTTTTTATTTTTTGAACCATTTTGTACTCATTTGTATCATCAAAATACTGAAAAAATAAAATATAGTTTTCAAGAGACACTTTTATTTTTCTAAAGATAATAACAGAGAGTGGCGAGTTAGGCGACAGTGGTTCTGATACCAAGTTGACAGATCCAGCGAGGGAGATTGTTGGCTAAATCGATGTGGTGGCAGAAACTTGGAGACGGTGGCTGCAAGGAGAAGCTCGGCCACGACTGGGCTTAGGAGAACAAGAAAACAGAGAGAGGCATTTCAAGAGAGAAGAAGCCACACCAGCATAAACCACCGGAGGTGGTGGTGGAATGGGATTCGGTGGCTACAAGTTGCAGGCATGGAAGTTTGGCCATCGCTGTCCCAGATAGGTTTGGTGGAATGAAAGAGAGAGGGAGAGACTGAAATTTTGAAAAATTGAGAGGGGAGGGTGAATAGTTGAAACTTGAAAGGGGAAAGTGAAGGTAAAAGAAGCACATGGATCGCTGACGTGGCTTAAATGATGTGTCGATATCTGAAGCATTAGATTCAATGAATGGTTGAGATTTGAGTAATTGCATCCCTTTCATGCTATAGTAAGTGGTATTTTTAGGACATAAGTTTGTGAGCTATTGGGTTCAATTAACAGTTTCCCTAAGAACATGTGTTAATTGATTATTTTAGAAAATTTTGACACACTTTTATGAAAAATATAAAAAATAAAAAAAATTTCTTTATTATTAAAAGTTTTTTTTAAAAATTTCTTAAACCAATACCTCATTAACTTTTTTAATAACTTTAAAATCTTACTTCTTGAAAGACAATTACATGGTGCAATAGTTTTACCTATATTTGCAACACTTTTCGTTGATTTTCATGTTAGGTTGCCCGCGAGCCTTGACCGGTAATAATATGAATTGTGTAGCTGATTAATTAGTCTGATCACGCAAATCCAATAGCATTTCTATTAGTTAAATTCATTCTTTATGCCGACAATTAGAAGGTCCACAACCGGCTCTCTTAGCAACTCAATGGTTTGACTACTTATAACGGAACACTTGCCCAATTAATCAACGAACATGCAGATTTTCTAGTACTTGTAGATTGAGCATACAGAAGGAAAAAAAAAAAAAAAAATCCTAGAAGTAATTTAGTGAGGTTTGGTTATTGTAAAAGTAAGTCTACTATCATAACAATTTTCACAATTTTTACCACAACTTGCTTACGTGACAAGTTATAAGTGGTGAAAATAAAATGATAGATTTATGTGGGTCTATGATTCCACCACTCATGAGTCGTCACATGACAAAGTTGTGAAACTAGTTGTGGTACTAGTCTTATTCTTATTGTAATAACTTATTATTGCATGAAGTCACGATTTGAGTGTAATAAGTACGTGAACACATACCTTTTATATAAAATTGATATTGGGTTTGTAACTTTGGTTTGCATTAACGATTGTATTGGTTGCCCATAATATGAAAAGGAAGCACACCCTGAACAAAGAAAATAGCAATCGTGTTTTATTATAAGGTGGTCAGCTTAGAGGAACTAATGATGCACACAAAGTCAAAATTAACAGGTAGGCTAATACCTGTTCCTCTGTCCTTTGTGATCTTCTCTTGACTTCAATGGAGAAGTTGTTGACATTTTAACTTAAATTTTTCTTTATCTCAGGACCCTTTTTGCCATTAACTGATTAAGCTCTTGTTTAATTTTTAAATTTTGATTTTTTCTGAGTAAAGCTGTACTACTTTTACCCAATTTATTTTTAAATTCAAATAAATCAATAAATAAATAAAGAAAAAGATGGTAAAAAAGGTTCAATAATAATTTAGGGACATTATTTGTCTATTTCATAATGGGTTATCAAACCGCACATTTTTAAAACTTCACTTTCTTTTCTTTTCTTTTTCTTTTTTTTCTTTTTCTTTTATTTTTATTTTTTTTTAAGTACAACTTTATCAAAGTATCCTGTATTCAAAAGGTTAAAAAATAAGTTGTACTAAATGTACATTAGATCCTCCACGTTATATAAAGATTTTTGTGATTGTTCAGTTATCATTGATAACTAATATGAATTCATTTTACCCCCCAAAAAAAAGTATCATCTTTCTACCAAAATCTTGACTTTTCCTTTCATAGTATCTTTATCATGATCGATTGATCATATTGGACAGTTACATATCTCAAAAAGAAATCTATTTCAATAAAGAATCCCGAGGACAAATAGATTTTAAAAATAAAATACCAAGATGAGAGAGACTGAAGAGATAGAATTGATTTGTAGGTCATCTCATTATCATGTTTAAATGGTCTTGATGCCAAGATTTAGAAAATACGCCTAGTTGATGTAATGAATGGTTTCAACAATTTCATAGTAATCGGAGATAAACTCAAACAAACTTAATACATGTATTTAGAAGTATCTAATATATCTACTAGGATTACAATCTTCGAGTAATAGTCTCGACTTTTCGAGTTAAACATATAAAAAATATATATATTAAAACAAAATCCTATACAGATTAAAAAATCTAAGTCACAGTCTTTGTACAACAAGAACATAAAAAAGAAAGCAAAAACAAAGAATGAGTAGTGCTAATGACCAGGGCCTCTTTTGCTGGGTCCAGAAGTCAATCTATACTGAAAGCTCCTCGCTGAAGAATGACTACTAGTGCTTGAGTTTTTAGTAGAAGAAACCCCAAACGAAGCCGCTCCATGACCAGACTCAGCTCCATCCACTTCTTCACGAGCCCTCTTGGCTCGAAGAGCTCTGCACTCACAAACACTAAACTGTGTCGATACAACCAATATGGTCATACCCAACACAAGCAAAAGGGTCTTCATTGTCGGCGCTGTTGAGCTCTTCTTCATTGACATCTCTCTATCTTTCACTTTCAAAAAGGCCTTTCAAGCTTGTTTTTGGTATGTCTTTTTGATGAATAAGCTTTGTTGTTGCTATGCTTTGCTAGCACATGATACTATATCTATATATATACGTGGTCTTGCTTGCAGAGGACGGTGCAGCATAACGCTTAAATTGGGACCTTTATAGGATTTATTTGACTTGGCCTATTTTTCTTTTTAATTTTTTTTTTCTCTCTTTTTGTAAGGTGAGGTGGGAATTTAATTGGGAGGAATGTACGAGGGTTTTTACTTTGAAATTCTTTATGCCGTGTCGAAATTGACTTTACACTAACACGTAGTGTATGTTACGTAGGTTATGAAGTCACGAGGGAAGAAAATGAGAATTAGGCTGTGTTTGGTTCCCATAAAATATTTTCCAGAAATATTATTTTTGGGAAAGGAAAATATTTTCAAGTGTTTGGTTGCATTATGAAAATTGTTCTAGAAAATATTTTCATGTGTTTGGTAATATTCTAAAAATGTTATTTTCCACCACCACCCACACAAAACCGACCACCACACAACAGGAAAACCACCAAAACACCACCACCCACACCACCACAACAACAACAAAAATCAAAATCACACAGAGAGAGAGAGATCGGTTCGTGGGTTTTCGGCGAAGTCGAAGGCTCGTGGGTCGAAGGCTCTGGGTCGAAGATCAGTGGGTCGAAGGTTCTGGCTCTGGGTCGAAGGCTCTGGGTTCGTGGCATGATCTGAGCTCTGGGTTCGCCGGCGAAGTCGAAGATTGGTTCGTGGGTGGCGCGAAGACTCTAGGTCGCCGGCGAAGTCGAAGGCTCGTGGGTCGAAGATCAGTGGGTCGAAGGCTCTGGCTCTGGGTCGAAGGATTTGGGTTCGTGGCGTGATCTGGGCTTTGGGTTTGCCGGCGAAGTCGAAGATTGGTTCATGGGTTCGTGGCGCGAAGGCTCTGGGTCGCCAGCGGAGTCGAAGGCTCGTGGGTCGCTGGCGATGGGCTCTCTCTCTCTCTCTGTTTTCCAGAAAATGAGATTTGAAGGTAAAATAAAAACGGAAATGATTTTACACCCCATAACACGGTCAACTGAAAAGCATTTCCGGAAAATTTATTTTTCATGCGCAACCAAACACCCACATTTACGGAAATGTATTTCCAGAAATGATTTGAAACCAAAACAAACATAGCCTTAATGTTAGAATTGGAAAGAAAGCAAGAATGCTCAGTACACTTGCATTGCATTTCTGGTTTTTAATTAATTAGGGTGTGCTTTTGCATGGTCACGTTGTGCCTAGATGTTCACGCGGTTTCTGAATTCTGATCCAACACGTGTACCGCGTATGTACATATATGGTACTGCATATTTAGATGCACTTGTCTTTGTGCCTTCTTTTTCTGGTTGTAAAGCCTAAAGACGGTGCATAGATATATAGGGAAAATGTTGAAAAGCCTTGACATGCATAAATGTCTTAAATTCAGGTCTCCATTGTACTAATATTAATGCCCGCATTAGATCTCTTTAAATAAAAAATAGGGGATTATCAATTTGTCTGATGAAACTGTATCTGTGCTTATTTTGCTAGGCCCTTAATTATGATTGTTAATATTGTTTGTGCTTAAACTGTCTGTGCTTGTATTAGAAAACAATTGTAGCATATGCTTGCATCATTGCATGTGATCTTCCTTTCGTGTGTGTTCACTCATTCTTTCTGGCCCTTAATTACAATTACCAATTTTGCTTGCCAATAGCCTTTTAGTCTAGTGACATTGAATGGTCTTCTTTATGAGGAGAGTCAGGCTTGAATCCCACCAATCTAACATTGAATTATTAACCCAAAAAAAAAAAAAAAAAATCCATTTTGGTTGTCCTTTTACCTTGCCCTTTACTAGAAAACAAGGGTACTTGTATGTGATCTTGCTTGAGGTGTCATGCCATTGCAATATGTGGCATACATTTAGTCCTCTTAATTGGATGAGGCTTCACTAGCATCACTCATTCTTTTCACTATATATGTTCCGCATGATTCCTGCATCATAACATTGTTGAAATCTGCCAATGAGAGACTTACTGAAAAGAAAGAAATCTTGCAATAAGAGGTTTCAGGACCATTTTATGGGGTGTTCTGCGCAAAGTAACAGAAGCAATTGTATTGAAGGTTATATTATACCTTTGGAACTCTTATATTTCTGATAATCTAGTTGATGCTCTTTACAAATTGAAGAATCTTTTCCTTTGTGTACATCACACTTTTATAGGGCTGCAATGTTCATTTCTGTGTAGATGATTTTAGGACAGACATGAGTGTTTTCTGATTAGTGGATGTACATCCTGATCATGCACCCATTGCAGCAGTGCTTTGTGTGTTGTATACATAGGTGACACTTGAACAGGCGCCACACCTCCTGTTTAGGGTTAGGATCAATTGTTGTTGTGATAGAATGTGATCTGTTATGGGGGCAAGATGTGACTTTAAGTTTGTGGTTACACCTTTAATTGATTATTTTCTGCTTTCATGAAGTTGATGTTGTTTTGCAGATACTGTGTGGTTCAATGCTTTAGGTAAATGCCATCATAATTCTAAGTTCTCTAATTGAATTGATCAGGGCGGAGCTAGGATTTTTTGTTTGGGGGCCAAATTTTGATATTAATATATTAGTTTTAAGTCAAAATAAATCATCATACACATACGTAAACACACATACACAAATATAAACATTAATATTTTGATATTAGAGTGGGTCATAATTTATAAATATATTATATATAAAATTAACAACTTTCAAATATGTATATTCGCAAAATAATTTTTTAAGGGAATTTATCATCTTTTAAATTCCAATGAGTATACAAAAGTTGTCTAGTTTGATATTAAATAGGTACAAAAAAACAAATAAAAGAAAACAAAAATTTACTATCTTATCTTTATAACTACTAGACCAATTGACAAATTCTAATGATTTTTAAGAGCATTATTAGACTAACTCAAACATTTGGGAGCCAATTTCTATTTTTGTAACTAAATATTTAAAAATTTTAATACTAATACATAATATAAAATAATTTTTTAAAATTTTGGGGGGCCATGGCCACCCAAGCCATGCTATAGCTCCGCCCCTAAATTGATGATGTTATCTGATGTCTCTCTCTCTGATGATTGTGCTCTAACTCTCTTTTGATGCTCTCAACGATTAGATTGTTTGTGTTTGAAAATCCATTTGTTTGAGTATAACTAGATGTGGCATTTAAAAAAAACACATGGGTTATTTCTTTTTACCTTGAATACAATTCTTGTCACATGGTACTGACCTTTTTAGTTGCTTCCTTTTGCCTTAGATGGTTATCCACAATGCTTTGAAAGAATACATGGATCATGACCACAGTCTTAACTTTGCTAATATCATTATCGTCTGATTCGTGATATTAGAGTACACTCCGGTTTTTTTTTTTTTTTTTTTTTTTAATATAAAAAATTAGTAATATTCCGTGGTTATAAAATTAGATGAAGCGGTTATGGGAATCAATTAATCATAAATAATTTTGACAGTGGCTGAGCTCTCCTTATTAGGGCGGTAAATAAGCCAAATTTTGTTGAATATTGAATGTACAAGTTTTTTACAAAGCACATCAACCAACTTCAATTAACTTGATTCTTATCAAGCCTATTTATGAACTCAATCCGTTTATTAAACAAACCTAAAATTAAGGTCTAACTTAACTTATTTATAAACAAACAAACATAAATAAGTTTTTTATCAAATCAAACCCAAATGGATCATGAGCAGCTTAATTCATAGAATCATACATCTTTGGTTCTTTTTCGTTGACTGTCAAAAAGTTACAAGCTTCCTAGTTCCTACCATTTACAGTCAATATGTCATTATCTTATAGTTAGGTGATGACTTGTGACTCGAGTTCCATTCCTGTTTATTTTGTTGGTAGCAGTGACTGGAATTCATTCATGCTTTTTCGAATGAAGTGGCTTTGATTGGAGCTATAGTCATTTATACTTTTTGACTGACACACCAAACGCTTTCGTTGATTTTCATGTTAGGTTGCCCGTAGCCTTGACCAGTAATAGTATGAATTATGTAGCTGATCAAAGTAGTCTGATCACGCAAATCCAATAGCATTTCTGTCAGTTGAATACTTGAATTCATTCTTTATGCTGACAATTACAAGGTACACTTACCTAATTAATCAACGAAATTTGCAGATTTTCTAGTACTTGTAGAATACTAAAAAAAGAATCCTTGAAGTAATTTTAATATACACGAATAATTTACGGAAGATTGGTGATTGTAACGACTTTGTTCTAACATTAATTCACGATTTCAGTGTAAAAAGTGTGTTTATATATATATATATATATATATATATATATATATATATTTATATATACAGTTGTGTATTAGTATTTTCCCTTTTAAGGAAAATTGATCTTGGGTTTGTAACTTTGATTTGCATTAACCGATTGTATTGGTTGCCCATAATATGAAAAGGAAGAACACCCTGAACGAAGAAAATAGCAATCGTGTTTTATTACAAGGTGGTCAGCTTAGAGGAGCTAACGATATGCATACTAACTACTAAGTCAAAATTAACAGGTAGCCGAATACCTGTTCCTCTGTCCTTTGCGATCAATTCTCTTGACTTCAATGGAGAAGCAGTTGACAATTTAACTTAAATTTTCTGTCTTAGGACCCTTTTGGCCATTAACTTATTAAGATCATATATAATTTTTTTAATTTGATTTTTCTGAGTAAAGCTGTACTACTTTTACCCAATTTAATAAAGAAATGTCAAACAATAAATAAATAAAGAAAAAACTACTGTAAAAAAAAGGTCCAACAATAATTTGGGGACTATTTGTCTATTTCATAATGTGTTTTCAAATCACACCTTTTCAAAATACAGTATTTTTAAATATCACTTTTTTCTTTTAAGTAAAACTTTGTCAAACAATCTCATTTTCAAAAAGCTGAAAAATAAGTTGTACCAAATGAACAATAAATTCTTATCCTTTGTGTTATATAGAGATTTTTGTGATTATTCAATCATTGAACACTAATATGAATTCATTTTACCCCCCATAAAAAAGTATCATTTTTCTACCAAAATCTTGACTTTTATTTTCATGGTATTTTTATCATGACGTTTGATCATATTGGACAGTTACAGATTTCAAATGAAATCTCTCCAACTGAACTCTAATAAAGAATCCCATCTAAGTGGAAAGACAAATAGATTAAAAAAAAAAAAAAAGTTTACCAAGATGAGGGAGGATGAAGAGATAGAATTGATTTGTAGGTGATTTCATTAACATATTTAAATGGTCTTGATGCCAAGATTTAGAATACCGAGTTGATATTGTGCATGGTTTCTACAATTTCATAGTAATTGGAGCATAAACTCAAACAAACTTAATACACGTATTTAGAAGTATCTAATATTTCAACTAGGATTACAATCTTCGTATATAAGACTCGACTTTTCAAGTTAAAAATATATAAAAAAAAAAAAAAAAAAAAATCCTTGACAGATTAAAAAATCTAATTAAGTCAGAGTCTTTGTGCAACAAGAACACAAACGAAAGCAAAATCAAAGAATGAGTAGTGCTAATGACCAGGGCCACTTTTGCTGGGTCCAGAAGTCAATCTATACTGAAAGCTCCTCACCGAAGAATGACTTCTAGTGCTTGAGTTTTTGGTTGAAGAAGAAACTCCAAACGAAGCCACCCCATGACCAGACTCAGCTCCATCCACTTCTTCACAAGCCCTCATGGCTCGAAGGGCTCTGCACTCACCAACACCAAACTGTGTCGATACAACCAATATGGTCATACCCAACACAAGCAAAAGGGTCTTCATTGTTGGTGCTGTTGAGCTCTTCTTCATTGACATCTCAATCTTTCACTTTCAAAAAGGCCTTTCAAGCTTCTTGTTGGTATGTATTTTTGATAAATAAACTTCTTGTTGTTATGTTTTTTTTATGAATAAGCTTGTTGTTGGTATGTGATGCTAGTATATGCTACCATATCTATATATACACGAGGTCTTGCTTGCAGAGGACGGTGCTGCATAGCGCTTAAAGTGGGACCTTTACAGGGTTAATTTGACTTGGCCTCCTTTTCTTTTTAATTTTAATTTTTTCTTTTTTCAAAAAATTAGAAGGTGGGGTGGGAATCTAATTGGGAGGAATGTACTTTGAAATTCTTTATGTTGGTTCGAATTTGACTTTACACAAACACGTAGTGTATGTTACATGGGTCATGAAGTCACGAGGGAAGAAAATAAGAATGTTGGAATTGGAAAGAAAGCAAGAAAGCTGATCAGTTCACTTGCATTGAATTGCATATTATCTGGTTTTTAATTAATTATGGGTGTGCTTTTGCATGGTCACGTTGTGCCTAGATGTTCACACGGTTTCTGATCCAACGCGTGTACCGCGTGTTTACATATATGGTACTGCATGTTTAGAATTTTAGATGCATTTGTCTTTGTTCTTTCATTTTTTTTGGTTGTTAAAGGGTAAAGACGGTGCATAGATTAGGAAAATGTTGAAAACCTTTTTTTCTTTTTCTTTTTTTTGATATGAATATGTTGAAAACCTTGAGATACATAAATGTCTTAATTTTAGATCTCCATTAAATTTTGGTTCAACAAATTTTCTTTTTCTCAAAAGATCACTTCAACATCTTCGTAATTGGGTATCTACTAATGTATAATTATTATACCGTGTCTATCTTTTGTGTTGTATAATTCATTCACAACCAATCTCAATCCAAAAAAAAAAAAGGATGGTTTTGGACTTTTGGTTGATTAACCTACAACCAACAAAAAATTCAATTTATTCTGAATGGATCCACTATAGATGCACATTGAAGCGTCCCTACTAATGATGTGATATATTGAAAATATATATTAGTCGATCTAGATTAATATGTTGAGAAATCATAATTGATACTAGAAATTTTAAAATTAATACTGTGTAGTTATTATTGTTGGTGTTGTTAGATAACATACTATTCTATGTTATGGGTCACGTTGTTGTGCACCTCATAAAGACATATCTGGCTTATGCAGCAGGCAAATGTAACAAGCTGGATTGTTGAAAATTGGAATCAAAAGTAACACTCGGCCAGGATCTTTTTCCCTTTTTCTCTTAAATTTTGCTCAAAGCAGAGGTCAGCCAATTAGCTTAAGGTTTGGACTGGTTTTACTGGGTAAAAGTGAGACTCGGCCGGGTCTTTTTCCCTTTCCTTTTTGATTTTACTCAAAGCAGAGAGCTGCTTAGCAAAAGACTTATTCGTTTTGGACTAGTTTTACTGGGGAAAGCCTTAACTATTTCTCTTTCGGCGTCTTCCAAAGTATACTTAAATTAGTTCATAGTGACGGGATCTTGTCAAAGTGAGTCATTAGCATGTTCAATTTTCAACATGACATCATGCTCTTTGAATGTCGAAGAATATTGAGAATTTGCTGCCTATCTTATTTACAGATAAGAAGTTGGTGTAAAGTACAGATCGGCTAGGTCTAGCCCAATTTGGATGTTGCAAACCTAGAAATTGACATTTGAAAGCCACACCCAATACCACTAGTTCACATTATAGTACCATATAGTTGCTATTATTATATGCTACAGATACGCTCCCGTAATCAGTGTAGTAACTAATAAGCCTGACAAATATTTTTGAATTTGAAGGGTTGAAATTTTTTAAGTTGAAGTTCAGTTTTCTACCGTACAAACAAAAATTCATATTAAAAATTAAATTTTGTTATTTAACATAGAAATATTAGAAAAGAAAAAACTTAGCTATGATAACATGCTAGAAAAATCGAGATGTAGTTACCATACAATGATAAAGTGTTTGAGAAAACATGAAGAAGAAAATAAAGGAGCATAGAATTTATATATATATATATATATATATATTAACAACAAACAAATTAGGATTACAATAGTCGAACTACAAATTTGAATAAGATTACTTTAGGCAATCTACTAGAATTTAATACAATGAGCCCCTAGATTAGAGTTGTACTATATACTTAGCACAATGACATGAGCTTTACGAGACCTGTGATGAAGTGAGGCCACAATACTGAAGGAGAAGACATAAAAATGAATAAAACACACACGAAATATGAGAGATAATTATAAAAATAATGATGAAAAAGGACCCCTCCCATTTAAATCTTTCAATTTCTTCTAATTTTAATCAATATTTAAGACAAGTGACCAACCTTTTAAGAGCAATGCCCATGAGTAATATGTGATGTCACTCCCCCAAATTACATTCTATTATATATATATAATTATATGCGGGATCTTGTTTGTCCTATATGAACCAGTCAAAAGTTAAAGGATATATTATATATCCTTTGACCTGAATGATCCATACCAAAAGATTCGGATGAAAACATTCACACTCTCAGATCTATCAAATCTGAAATGGGTTGACACCAGTTTCAAACTTTTGTCGAAATTAGCTTTGATTTTGAGGAGTTCACTACCCAACTATTTCAACCAAATGACACTCTTCCTCTCCCAACTTGGCAAGATATGCAGAGCTTAAGATTTTTTTTTTCTTCATTTTGTAGTAGATCACAAAGCAATTGGATATAATATTCTTGGTTTCTTAGCTGTATATATTTGACAAAAATGTGTAGCAAATTGCTTTTAAAGAATCTAAACACTAAAGTCTTCGTTTATTCCATTTTTCTCTATATATGATTTGTTTATGTTAGACCAATTATCTCCATGGTACAATACGCAATCAAATTTTGTGATCTTTACCGGACAATTGTCATTACATCGGTGCCCGTGGTCATCCCATCTCCTCGTGAGCCATGAGTTGGTTAACTGTAATTGAATCTCATACGGTGCTAAACGTTTATATTCATAAGTCGTGGGGCATGTGCCTCATATAATAATGGTATTGTAAACAGCTCATAAAACAATAAGTTGAAGGACATAATTCTTTGATATGGTTTGTTTGATTGACACTTAATAAAATAGCAAATGATGGGCTCATGTGATCACAACTTGTTACTTTAGCAATTTTTTGAGAACTGGCCTAGTGAGTCCCAAGACCTCATGAGATTCATCAATCAAACCATAAATTTAAAACACTAAACTAGCACCTTAATTAGATAATCTCTAATGTGAAAATTACACACATTAGAAGATTAGTCGGGTGCTCAAAGAGTTATAAACATTCTTAATTAGTCAAGCCAAAAAAAATTGTCACTTTAGCATATTGTGTAAAGGGAAAATGCTAGTATACACGTCACATTCTTACACACACTTTAAATGCACGTGTGTATAAGAATACATGTAATAGGGTCATTAAGGTGTGTATAATAAACACTACCTTTGTGTAAAATGATGTGTCTTTTTTTTTTTTGGGGGGGGGGGGGGGGATGAATAAGATAGAAGATGTGTCCTTATCAATATTGCTTCTCATAATTTTTTTTTTTTTAAAAAAAAAAAAATCTAGAAACATTCTAAATGTTACTCGTGAGCTTAGATCTCCATTCTCATATATATTTAGTGTGACACCAAGTCACCAACAAGAAATCCAGCAAGGATAAGTGTGATCATAGTAGAAGACCAAAGAGTACCATCCGGCAAGAGCCGCCTAATAAGCCGGCATTTGCCACTTTGACAAGCGTGCATTTTGCGGTTTCTGCTGTTGACATCTCTCATTCACGGGCTCAAATAATAATACAAACTGAAATCCTTTATAAATTAGAGCAAAATCTCACTTCTTCTTTTTAAAAAAAATATTTGTAACAATCTATGTGGTATTTTAACCTTGAATCGAATTCAATTAGAAGCCTAAATTAATGTTAAATAATGGATTAGATGTTATATAAAATGATACCCAAACATTCTCTAATCTTGACAGGAACTTACATGAAAACTATTATAAAATTCGCAAGAATGATTAGTTGTTAGAACGAAGGCAACATTTATTTATTTGTATATTTGGTGCAGGGTAAATATTCACAAGATGATAGCGTAGGCCGTAGAGGGATGTATATAATAAATAATAATTAATCATCTCCCAAAAAATAAAAATGAAGTATTAGTATTCACTCTATTTTGCTTCAAGATTAGGAAGATCCTTAACAAGTTCAAATGAACTCCTTCTGCGCCAAGTATTGGTTCGGGGATTTCTCCGAGGTCCATTGGGCTTGGACTCCAAGGATCCCTCGGCTTGGCATTAGACTCACCAAAGACCCCACCTTTCCTTTTTTTCATTTCTTTTTTTTTTAATAAATAAGATAGAATTTTAACCAATGCCCACTCTCGATAATTGCTCTTTCTCATCATACCAAAATACCAACTAATTTTTGGTGTAATTCAAATCTTAATTTGCTTGTTTGATTATTAGAGATTTTATCAGTTGAACTAACTAAAACTCACTTTGCCCTATTGAGAAACCAAGTTCTCATGAGAACCGGATTTATTAAATGTTGGTTAATTTAACAAAATGATTGCCCTTTATCCTAAAATCTCATACCACGTGCTTAAAAGTGTATTTTCTTCACTCGTTAGACTTACAATTTTTATTCAATTCATTTTCTTGAATACAAATTTTTGTTTCACTTTTTATGTTCAACTTTATACTCCACCATTTAATGATGTATCACGTAATTTATTTCTTTTAATTTTAAACAACGGTTATTTTATAAGGAAAGTCAAATGAATACATGACATATTATAATTGGTGTTGTGAAGCAAAAGTGTGACAAAAAATTTGAATTAATATACCCACTCCAAAAATTGAAGAATAAATAAATCTAGGAGATAGAATATTAGGGTAGTTTGCCCCCACAAGAGTCCAAAAGTCTTCATTTTAATTACTTCTATCACAAAACCATGTCCCCCGCTGCCTATTCAACTATAAATACACATAAAAGATTGCAATATCCCTCCAATTAACCTGCACCTTTTTAAGGCGCATAAAAAGGAACTAGCCTAGCCACACCAACAACTAAAACTCAGGTCGAACAAAACAACATAACTAATCATGATGAAGCATCATCCTCGTTGCATCATTGTCTTTGCTCTCAACTTCATCTTCATTGTCATCTTCATCATCCTCCTGCTTTCATGTTCCATGGATGTTCAGGGCTTCAGGCCTCTCAAGTATCAGCCTCCTCCTTCTAAATCAATGAACAAGTCGTTCGCAGCTGAAGCATATTCTGGCCCCAGTTATGGAGGAATTGGCCACAAATGATTCAAGGAATCCAAGAGTTTCGGTTTTTTTTTTTTTTTTTTTTTTCAAATTTCTTTAAGCCTTGATGGCAATTTTCATTAATTGTTGTTGTTTTCCCTTTTCCTTTTATTTTTTTTTTCAACATTTATTATTATTATTATTATTACAGTTTTTATTTTGATTTTTTTGCTGAGAAAGATGACAAATAGTACAAGTAATGCATCAAGTGTACCGTGTACGTTTCTCTTATGCTTGCTCAAAGTGTGGGCATTATATATGTATAGGAGTAATTTATTCTGAAAATGAGACTTGAAAGCATGGGTTGTGAGGAACTGAGATATATAGAGGGTGTTGTAGAATATTTCAGCTTTTTTTTAGCATAGAAAGGAACAATCGAAATATCCAATAGAATTGTATTTAGTTTTGTTGTCATTAAGACTACAACCTTTTTTTTTGGTTTTTAATTTTGAGTGAGGTTTTCAGGTATTGCTCTCAATTTACAAGGTAGATGCCAAATGGATCATGGAGCTAGTTTATCTATTTACTACAAAGCATCACTGCCACTTCAAATTCATGTAATCTGTGGTGGGAGAGTTGCAAATAATAGTTTCCAAATCTAGTAGATGCTTTACCATTCACTATCTACTGCTGGGATAAAATATATATAGTAGCAAATTTACTCGATAAAGATTTATTGTCCTTAATATATATATATATATATATATATATATGTTTCGATTCTTTCGAATATGTTTTTCATTCTTTTGGTTAAGTGATAAACTATAATTAATTCAAAAAGTTTAACCTGCCATATTCAACTTTTTTTTTTCTTTTTTTGGAGAATCATCATTTAACTAATGTCATTTTAACATTGTTTCTTAGCCTATGACTATGAGTCCAAACTCCTCAATAAATGAATCCTAACATCTGTTAAAAATCGTTGCAAATAGCCCAAAACATGGTCCAACGGGTAGTCTAGACGTTCCGTACAGAAAAGGAAAAAGGTTAATCAAGCTGAGAGAAGCCTTTGCAAAGGCCCAAAAAATGGCCCACGAGACACCTTCAAGGCTCAAAAAATGGCCCAGGAGATATCTTCCCCCAGAAAAAGAACAAAATATCAATAATTGGCCCATGCAGGTCTCGAACCTGCGACCTTCGCGTTATTAGCACGACGCTCTAACCAGCTGAGCTAATAGGCCAGATGACTTGTAGATTATTTTCTTTTTGTTCTATTTTAATCTTTTTCTCGGTAACTGTTTATTTACTCTATCCACAATAAGAGCATGTTTGTCCAAAGTTTTTTCATCACTCAATTTCCATCACTCATCACTCATCATTCATAACTCATCACTCAATTTTTCACACTCGTTTGGCATCATCACCCAATTTCCATCACTCAATATTTTTCACACTATTTGTGGGCCCCATACCTATCAGCCGGTGAAGCTTTTTTTTTTTTTTTTTCAGTACCTAAACTCACCGAAACTAAAAAAAAAATAAAAAAACAAAAATCAAAAGTTGCACCTGTGGGTCCCCTATGTGTGTTTAATTACAATATTGTCATTGAGTTATAAGAGCATCCACAGTAGTAGAGTTAAAAATTTAGCTTTTTAGCTCCACCAAATGTTACTTTATCTATTTTACCTACATACATGCTGTAGCAGTGGATCTATTTTATCTTTTAACACAATAAAATAATATAAATATCACAATAAAATAATATATCCATTATAATAAAATAATATATCCACTACAATAAAATAATATATCCTATACAATAAACAACAACCACAACCACCTTCAACCGCCACCGCCACCGTCGTCGCCACCGCCACCGCCATCGTCGACGACTTTTTTTCCACCGCCGTCGTCGCCATCGCCGCCGCCACCGCCACCGACGACTCTTTTTCCGCCGCTGCCGCCGCCGCATGATAGCAAATAATCATCTAGTGTTAACAAGTAATTTTTTTTTAACCCCAAATTATACTCGTACATTTTTTTTTTACTAAAACAATTTTTCAATTATCATGATAGCCTATTATCGTCTCAATTATCCGGAAACAACCTTGGAACAATGTGAATTATGAAATGAAGGAACTTTATAAGAAAACATATAAAATAAAATACATATTATAGCAAGAACAATGTAGTCCATAAATTTGCTCACATACATAACTCAAACCAAATTACAATAAAACTCACACACTCGCACAAGTTCCTATGACTCATACTAAACCCATATACAAAAAAGAAAGTTCCTACGACTCGCCTTGCAATTGTCATAAATGTTCAATAAGGTCCGACTGGAGTTGAAAATGAATTTCTCAATCTCTAATGCGTCCATGCCTTTCAATGTATGACAAAAATTCATCACTTTGTTCACGTAACATTTGCAGAGGAGGATTATCCATTCCATCATTTTGCTCATAATCCAAATCTACCACTTCATTATCATCCTGCTCATCTTCTCGCTCATCTTCAACAATCATATTATGGAGAATTATGCATGTTTTCATGATCTTTTTGAGTGTTTTAAGATGAAAAAATCGTGCAGGTCCACGGACAATTGCGAAACGTGCTTGAAGCACTCCAAATGCACACTCAACATCCTTCCTATACGCCTCTTGAGCTGCTGCAAATAATTTATACTTCTGTCCTTGTGGAGTTGGGATTATTTTCACAAATGTTGCCCACTTTGGATATATACCATCAGCAAGGTAATATCCTATAGTGTAGTCATGACCATTAATTGAGTAATGTATTGTAGGAGCACGTCCTTCAACAAGTTCATTAAATATATGAGATCGCTCTAACACATTAGGATCATTATTTAACCCAGTTAACCCAAAAAATGCATGTCATATCCAAAGATCATATGATGCTACTGCCTCCAAAATAATAGTAGGCTCACGAATATGACCACAATATTGACCTTTCCATGCAGATGGACAATTTTTCCACTTCCAATGCATGCAATCAATTGAACCTAACATACCTGGAAAACCTCGACGTTCGCCGTGAGCTAACAGTCTAGCAATGACTTCATTGTTTGGCTTTCTCAAGTATTCTTCAGAGAAAACATCAATTACCGCAGTAACAAATTTTTTCAAACTTTCTAATGCAGTAGTTTCTCCAATCCGCACATATTCATCTATCAAATCACCCGATACTCCATACGCAAGCATTCTAAGTGCAGCAGTTATCTTTTGTAATGAAGATAAACCAAGTTTGTTGGCATTATTTCTTTTTTGGACAAAATAAGAGTCATGAGCTTTAACTTGAGATTGAATACGAAGAAAAAGAGAACGTTTCATCCGAAATCTCCTACGAAATAAAGTGGGTGGATATATTGGTGTGGGAGCAAAATAATTAAGAAAAAGCCTCTCATGGCCTACCAAATGATCACGTTGGATAGAACGACGACGACGCTTAGGTTGTGATGCTTCCATAACAAGTTCTTCGATTATCTCATCTTCATCTGAGTCATCAAGAAGGAACTTGCGAAACAAAAAGTGATTCATGGATGCAACCTTCAAGACAATTGGAAATCAATTATTACTATAGATGCAAGATTAAAATTAAGTGACATAAACCACATTAAAATGAATATAACTAATTCACGCACAAATCACAACACAAATACATACATCTAAAAAAAAAAACTTGGAAATACTATGAATGCTCATTGTTCATAGATTTATTCTAAGACCTGTCATCTCAAAACCAAGCATATGATACTAGGAATGTTCAATGAATAGAAATAATTGGATAAAAGACATTCATAGTGGCTGTACCAAGCATATGATACTAGGCACTCATAGTGGCTGTAATACTCATAGTTGATCAAATAATAGTTTCATTGAATTAAAGAATTATATCAATGTCTATCACAAGATCAAATAGAACTTAACAAAAGATAAAAAAGATTGCACTTCAAAGTCTTTACTAGATTGCACTTCAAGTCACAACACAAATACATACATATAGTTTAAGATAATTCATCAAGTGACATAAGCCACTACAAAATACATAAACCACTACAAAATACATAAAAGTCTAAACTACATCCAAAATACAATTAAACCCATTAATTACATGATCTTCGTTTTGCCATGATTTCCTCTTGAAGTTGTTCATAAAAAGCTTTTTGTGTTCCGGTTAAGCCACTTGTATCTATCATCATGATTCTCTCTTCCTCTAACCTTTCTTCCTGCTCACATTTTTTCTTCTCAATCATCATTCTTTCCTTCTCAATCTTAAGTTTTTCTTCCCTACTTTCCTTTTCAATTGCAAGTTTTTCCCTCTCAAAAGACATTTTTTCCTCTTCCAACCGAGTTACATCCTCAATCAATTTCAATTTTTTGTTCAAATATTCCCCTACATCTTTTCTGGTGGCTTTGTTCTTTCGGATGGCCTTTTCGGCCTTCTTACCAATAGGTCTCTCAAAATTAGAAGTATCACCAAGTCTGGACCCACAATCTCCTTCACTAATAGATATTGCCTCTGAAGTTGGAGGCACGGATGATCTCGATCTAGCATTGTTAGGATCGGCAAACTTTGGTTGGTCCTTTAACATGAGCCAACAATGATCAAGAAGAAAGGGTTTCTTGTGCTTCTCTCAATACAAAGCCTTCGCATTGATAATCTAAAAAAAAATTAAAACAAATATAACATGATTAATATCTTCAAACTATTGGTGAATGGACATTTTAATACTATTGTAATATAATTTATACCTTATCTTCTTCGGTTATACCACTTTGATGAAGTGCGTTAATTTGAGCCATACACCCAGCAAACTTATTTGTCTTTTCACTAATCGTACCCCAATGACTTAGTAAGGAGATAACAGTACGTGTGGTACTGGATGTATTGTACTGCATAAAATATTCCCAAACTTTTTGACGAAAGGTATTTTGTGTTTGTTCATTACTGTTTATGGCATCAACACTAGTATTGAGCCATGCTACCACTAAGAGTTTATCTTCCTCTACAGTAAAGTTAGAGCCCCGTTTTCCTTTTGTAAAAGAGGTATTTTCAACTTGTGGTGGTGGAGGTGGAGAATCAGAAACTGACACAGGAGTATTTTGAGACGTTCCCAAAAATTGTGAGTCAATTTCTATATCCCCATTTATGATACCCGTGATAAATGTTAGGTCTCTACGTAACTCTGTGTCCCTACGTGACTCCATAAAATTAGAAAATATATATATAAACTTCCCTGCACACAGAAAATTTCCAAACTAACATTTATATCAACACAACAAATTACGGAGATAAATTACACAACAAACTTATATTTATATTACAGAGACATTTATATTACATTCATAGACAAATTACAAATTACAGAGACCACACAACAAATTACAGTGACCCAATACATTCATGTGGTTTTATGCAACACAGGAATGTGGTTTTGTGCAACACAACAATTTACAGAGTGTGGTTTTGTGCAACACAACAATTTACAGAGACCACCCAAATGTAACTCTGGTTTTGTGCAATACAACAAATTACACTAACAACAAAACATAAAAACTTTCCTGCACAAATTACAGAGACCACAGAATCCAGACAACAAATTCCTGCAAACAGAAAATTCCTAATACAAAGACCACATAATCCACACAACCAATTCCTGCAAACAGAAAATTCCCAATACAGAGAGCACATAATCCACACAACAAAATAACAGAAAATTCCCAAACAGAAAATTTCCAATACAGAGACCACATAATCCACACAACCAATTCCTGCAAACAGAAAATTCCCAATACAGAGAGCACATAATACACACAACAAAATAACAGAAAATTCCCAAACAGAAAATTCCCAATACAGAGACCACAAAATCACACTAAACCCAGAAAAATTAAGCCATGAAAAAATTCACTACAAAAGAAAAGAGAGAGCACTGACCTGAAGTGGATCGGCTGGGATGGCGACGGCGACGGCTACAACGTGGGCTGGGCTGGGACGGCGACGGCGTGAAAAGCTTGATGAGTGAGATGAGAGCTTGCGACGACGACGGTGATGAGTGAGGGAGATGAGCTAGAGTGCGATGAGTGAGGGAGATGCTTGCGACGGCGTGGGCTGGGTTGGGCTGGGATGGCGACGGACGGCGTGGGCTGGGCTGGTCTGGGACGGCGACGGTGATGAGTGAGGGAGATAAGTGATCTGGAGTGCGATGGGTGAGAGAGATGAGTGAGGGAGATACAGCTGGGACGGCGTGGGCTGGGCTGGTCTGGGACGGTGACGGTGATGAGTGAGGGAGGAGTGATCTGGGAGATGAGTGAGGGAGATATAAAATAAAAGAATGAAAAAAATTGAGTGGGATTTATTATTTTAATCGAGCAGTTGATTAAAAAAAAATTTTTTTTTTTTAGATGAGTGTTACAGTGCACATCTATCTATAGATGTGTACTGTAGCAAATCAGCCAAATTTTATGGCTTTGGCTCCACTGCTGTGAGCTTATTTTGCTATATTGGTGGAGCTAAAATAGCATTATAGCTTTTTAGCTCCACTGCTGCAAATGCTCTGAGTTATGGAAATTGAAAATAGTCTTTGGTTGTTTTCAGTTTCCATAACTCATAACTCAAAAATCAGAGAATTGAGTGATGGAAATAAAGTTATCGTTTGGCCAAATAACCTTTTTGCTATGGGTCTCACCATTTTTTAGTTATGAGTTATGGAAACTGAGAATTGAGTTATCAAAATATTGAATCCAAACAGGCTCTAACCTTTTACGCCCTCCAAATTGAAACCCATTTCTTCAAATTCCGAACAAAAAAAATTCCATGGAAGAGGAAGAGGTTTGAGAGTGATTTTTTTATATTAATAATTTTTTGTGCTCCATAAATAAAATTTGTTAATTTGCCCAATAGACAGGGGCTCTTGAAGAAACCATGTGTAACATTTTTTATGTTTCATGCCTAGTTTGCGATATTATTAGGAATGAAGTTTTTTGACAAACGCAATCCACTGTAGTTTTGTAAAAAGAACAGCAAAGAGGAGGGGGATGCCATGGAAATCTTTTCCTATTAGTTGACTACTAAATGCTAAGTGCAATCACATCGTGCCATTTTTCTTGGTGAGCTTGGTGCTGTTTCTGGGCTTCAGTGTAAGATTTGAAGTTTGTACCAAAAAACTTACCAAGTAGGCAAAGCGTAAGATTTGAGGTTTATAAGAGGTTATTTTCAAGGATGTGTTTATTGGGTATAATTAGAATGGCTAGTGAAACTGCTATTATATGTTACATGAAATTGTAGCTTGTAAAATTGAGCAAGAATCGGTGAATCACCCACTTTGCTGTCAGTTTCAACTTTCAAAACAAGTTTTTCATAATCATTTGCGTTGATTATTGGAGAGAAGAGGTTATATTAAAAAGCAACTGCCATAGGAGGATTTTTTTTATCAATTTTTTTACCAAGTATGCGAAATCAACAGCGTGATTGATGTAGACAAGGTGTTCAAGGGAATGGGAGGAATTCACACTCCTGAACTGAAATGCAATGATGGATGGTCATTCCAGTAATGTCGGAATTGATGATGTGCTTTCATGATCTTTATAGATAGCTTGAGGAAATCTAAAGCTCAAGTTGGGCCCAGCAAGCCCGTTGAGCCCTAAAGTCTTCTAGGCTCGATGTCAATGCCAGCCCACAAGCCCTCAATGTTGGATCTAGTAGGTTGCGTCACTTGAGGGCAGCCCCGCCCGGGCATCAATCTGATTTCCCAAGTTAGGTTTTATTAACGTATGCCTAATTGATTTGACAGTTTTTTCAATTTTTTATAAAAAATTTTCATAAAATAGATGGGATATACATTAACCAGACCACCATCATCTCTCAATGAATCACATGACCCAAAGTGATCAATACAACCACTTATGCTCTATGGTATAGAATGTTGGGCAATTAATAGGCAACACATCCATAAAATAAGTGTAACAAAAATTTGAATGATAAGATGAATTAGTGGGATTATATAAAAAGATGAGATTTGAAATGAGAAAACCAGTTTAAAGATAAGGGTAATCCCTCTGATGAAAAAGACGATGGAGAGTTGGCAGAGATGGTTTAGCCATGTTTAGAAGAGAATAAATAATGAACTGATAAGAAATAATGAATTGGTCAACATTGATGGTATAAAAAAAAAAGAGTAAAGAAAGGCAAAAAATGACATTAGTATAAGTAATAAAAAATAACATGACAATCGCTAACAAAAAACATGAACTTAAATAAAATAGAATAGAGGAAAATAATTCATATGTCCAACTTAATTTAATATGTCAATGATTCATAGTTAACTCCAAATTTTGAGACTAAAACTTTGTTGCTGTTATTTTATTAGTTTCAACTGACAAATGATTTCACATGAACTCACCTTTATAGTAACTTTTATTTCCACAACTATTGAGAATATTCCTTGTATTAAGAATAGAAGCATAATGGAATTTTGTAAACAGCTTACCCCCACCCCCGCCCTCACGCTTCCTATGTTGCCTTTTCTTTTTTTCCAGCTTCAGTCCCTAAAGAATTTTCAAATTCCCAAACCCACTCTACTTGCCCAAATCATTCTCGGGTCAGCTTGAGGTAACCCAATTCTTTTACTTCTCGTTATAATTATAGTTTAATAAATAAATTAAAAATAAATCTCAATCATTAGTACAAACCACTGAACATAAAACACTATAAAATAAGTTTTAACACCCTAGAAACCACCGCCAAGCATAAATTCAACAATCCAAAATTTTTCAAAGCGTATAATATAAGTTTCTAACCTTTCCATAAAAAACAAAAACAAAAACAAAAAAGGCGTATAACATAAGAATATGACATCATAAACCAAGTTTTAAGACCACATACATAATAAAACAAACAAGAACTGTTAAAAATTTCAATAATACAAACCACCAAACATCTAACGCTACAAACGTATTTGTCGGTTTCAAACACTACAAATTCAATAATGCAAACAATCAAACGTAATATAATTAAACTCTCTCTCAAAAAAAAAAAAAAAAAAAAACGTAATATAATTAAATAATATTTTTATTAAACCCGAGTCCAGGGCTAAAACACCCATCCCTATCCTGAATCCGCTAAATTGTTATCTACAAGCCAAAACTCAAAAGGCTCTAATTTTAGGCTTTTGTTTTTTTCCTTTTTGGAAAGGAATGGGCAGCGATTTTTTTTTTCCTTATGCGTGATACATAATGAATAATGAACTTTATTCTATATAGAAAATACTTTTATCTATATATATATATATATATATATATAGATGAGTTTAGTTATAACTTTAAAGAATGTTAATCAATCTGTTTTGATTACATGTTTTTATATTTTTAACAAGCATGTCAAAAATCACTTTAATCATATACTATTTAGTATTTACTATTTGATCAAAAAACCCATTCATCTATAATTTTAAACTACAAAAACTTGCACTTTAAATATTTGATTGATATCTTAGTTATTGATTTTTGGTTGTTTTGAAATTTTGCAAGTAAGGAGAATATGTGAAAATAATGTAATCCAACGGTATATCAAAATTCGCATCCAATAAAGATATATATTGAGTGATGTAATATTACTTAGAGTTTTAAGCAATATCCACTACTCAGTAACCTATATTAAATTCATATTTTGAAAATCACACTATTAAATTTTATGCTTTATATATTCTTAACTTGCATGCCAATGTTTATGTCAATCAGATGTTATTTTCCATTCAATCCATAAACTCATATTTTATGCATTATTTTAAACTAAAAAAAAACTTAAATTTAAACAAATGATTAATAACATGACTATTAATCTTTAATCATCTTGAAATCTTTCAAGCACAAAGAATATACAAAAATAATGTAATCTAACAGTGAATTTGTCAAATTTACATTCAATTAAAAAATATTAAATGACGTAATATTATTTAAAGAGTTTAACTCAACTCATAAAAAAAATATACCATTAGTTTTGTTGAAACAAAATGGCATTGGCATGGCAATTGTAGATGTGATAGGCTCAATAGTATATATCTATATATATGTGGGGTCGGGAGCTCAATCCGAGGACATCTATTAGTTCGAGGACGGGTAAACGCTGTCATGGAAGTTTGCGTTAGTGAATGAAGAAATGGGGTCTAGTTATGAGAGTCCAATAAGGTGATCCGAGGAGGAATGCCTCTTCAGCTGAGCAAAGCAGAGGTTCGAAGGTGTGGTCTGCTATCCAAGACAATGTTTTAAGAGATTCTATTGGTAAGAATACACATTATGAAGGCATAGAACAAATAAGAACTATGAAATATCTAAGAGAAAACTTCTACTACTACATTGAATGCTCTGCAGCTAACTCTTTGGCCGCATTAATGTGAAAATGATACTTGAACAGTAATTTTCAACCTTACAGCTACTCCCCAAGACTTCAGGAAGGTGCTGATGGGATAATGATCAACACCAGCGATTTAATCTACATGTGAAGAGTGGAGACGAAAGAAAGAAAATAGTATAAAATAGAAAGGGGACTCTGAGGGAAGAGGATTGGTGAATTAAGAGAAAAATATTGTAGGAACAAGAATTGGACTTATAACCAAATTTAAAAGAGATATATACAAAAACTAATCTCCTCAGATTATGCCGAGAATGATTTTCTTTGGATAAAAACAATCTATTTTTACTTTCTTGTGATCTAGGTCTACTATAATTGTTATCTAATTTATTAAAGCCTAATGTTTTAACCCATTTTCTAAAAATTTATTGTATTAAATTTTTTGCATCTAAATCCTTTAACCTTTTGGGCTTAGAAATCAAATCGTGCCCATACAGCAATAATGGAATGAAAAAAACGCACTACATAAATTGTAAGGTAATATTCTGAAAATTCAATCATGTGGCACAGTAGACAGTGGTGTGGATTGGTCACTTGGTCTCTCTTTATTTGTGTAAAGTAATTGTTGTCACTATAGAGGGGCATAAAAATTTGGGGAAAAAGTTAGGTACTCAATAATATTACAAAGGAATTAAAAGAGTTAGCTGAGCAACCGAATAAAGATCCGGTTGCAGACACAGTAGTAAGTCAGGTACTTGCCAAAAGTGTCATTTTCCTAAGCGATTCTCAAAATATATTGCTTGGAATCTTTGTAGCAAAACAACATTTTTAGATAGCTGTAAGTGGATGAATAAACGTGGACTAATTCCAACCAAGCCACTTTTCCTTCTCTACTTTTTCACCTTGAATTTATTTTCTTGAAAGAATGAAATGAATTATTTCTTTCTGGCCTTATGAGAAGACTTTTGTTATATTGGTCCCTCCTCCAACCAATGGAGCAAACTTGTAAACACTTCCTTGGTTATAACCTCCCTTTGATTAATGATATATTATTGAGTCCTTCCACAAGTTAAGCTTAGCTAATATATATTTTTTAAAAGAACTATTTAAAAAACAATCATTGTGTCTCCGATCATCAAAACTTGCTATTAATTTTGATCACAACACTCCAATGAAATTGGATATGTGACTCGTTTAAGTGCCTTGGGAGTTGACTAATAGGGTACTTTGTGAAGTATTTAAGTGCCAACTTAATTATTATTAGGGTCATGCTAACGAGTGCCCTTAGAGCACTCATTAATAATTAATTTTAGGAAAGTTTTGATACCACTTTTATGGAAAATGAAAAAAACTATCAAAATATTAATTACTTTTTTTTTTTTTCATTTCCCATAAAAACTTTCTTTAAATGGATTATTAATCAGTGTTCTAAGGGCACTTGTTAACATTTCCCTTATTATTAATATCATCAAAAAGTTTAATATGTCCATATTAATATCTCGGCATAATTAACTTACAATATTTCTTCTATAACGTTTTATTTTTTATTTTTTATATCTTGAGGCTAAAATCTCTAATTACTTTTGTAGGGACACGATTCGCGTTGGACCACAGTAGGGTTGAGTTCGCACGTAAATGGACCCATACAATATCATTTGTAGAGAGTGGGGTCGAAAGGCTAAGTCATGTTTACTCAGCCGTGGTTTTGTTAAGTTGTTCATGCATGATCTAGAGGTGTTCACCCCTTTAGGTCCTTTTCTTTCCGGAAGCCCCCCCTTTTAGGTTGCAAATTTTCCTTTTATATTAGCATGCATTCAATTTCCTTCGTCCACGTGTAGGGTCGAACTTTCCTAGCCTGACACTTGTCCCATCAGTTTAAGACCTGAGCTGTTGGGAGTGGTTGAGTAGGCTAAAGAGACACGACTCTGTGAGAGGCGAAGCTCCGTCTAGGGCAGGTAGTTTGGGCAGCCTGTCCTAGATATTTTATATTTCTTACAAGATTATCCCTTTGCCGCTTTTACCCCTTTCCTTAGTGTAGCTCTGGGCTAACCGAGGGCTGTACCTTCCTCGGCGGCTTCTATGGCCCATTAGTGCTTTGTGTTTATTGGGCTGGGACTACTATCCTCCTCGGCCTGGGCCTTAAGTATCCCTGCGAATAGGTGGATCTGGCCCATCTGTTGTCGGGCCCCACAACTTTATTTTGACGTGGGTTAATATTATGGGTCAAATGATATGTCTTCTTTTATTTATTTATTTTTTTTAAAGTAAGAGAATAAGATTTGAGTATTGTAAAATGAAAACAAAACAATAGTAAAATCTAAATTATATTTAAAAGTGAAAATTCTTAGTTTTATATATAACATTCCTGAACAATTTTTTAAGAAAGTATATATATTTTTTTTTATATAAAAAAGCTAGACAAGTAAGCATGTTATATATATATATATATATATTGTTGTAATATATGAGGAGATCATACTTAAAAACTAGAAGAGCAATGAATGATAAAAAGAAAATAAAATTGAGTCTATGAATCTCTCTCGAGCAAGTTTGAAGTTTGCTTGATCGAGAGACAAGTGAGAGACACTAAGATATGCAAACTTTTCTGTCTATGACTTGATGGAGCAAGGGAAGAGCAAAATATAAATGAACTCTCTTTTATATCAATTTTTGAAGAGTTTGCTCAAGCTATACACTCTAGCTTGCATAAGAATGTCGGTTCACTTGAGTGAGGTACATTGTCGCTTCAGTGAGAATTGTAGTAAGTGTGTTTTTCTTTTTGGGTAGAATTTTGAAGTAAAATGAGAGCTACAAAATTTTTTAAGTCCTTAACAACTAGTAACAACCTAGTAACATTTGAAGTGCTTATTCTGACTTAAGTAACCTTTTAAGGGTGCATTTTGTCCGAAAAAGTGTTCATAATTATAAGGTTGTTACTTTTAGAATCTTGGTTTAGTTGTATTGTGGAGAATATTTGACTAAGTTAATTTAAGAAAGGGTAAATATTGTTTAAGAACAAACAATTTATTAATGTAAACCACTTTATTCTCATGTTCTTTCATTGGTTTTTCTCATATTCCCCCAATAGCGTGTAAAGATAGCTATCAATTACTTACTTTCAAAATACCAAGCAAAGATAAAGAAATTATAAGAATTTTAATAGATAATATATATTTTTAGTTAAAATTAAACTTAAAACTTCTAAGAAACTATTGAAGATACTTTTTATAAAGTTAGTTTACTAAAATAGAATTAGGTCCATTAATTTAGCTAAAATTTGGCTTATCCATAGGAAGTGCTCTTTGCACAAGATCAAAAAACAAGAACCTCTCAAGTCTCAAGTCTAAGCGTGATAATGTCAAATCAAATTTCAAACATCAAGATTTTAGAGAACATTGATTGATTGACTAATCCGCAGATGCCAAGTCTAACCCACGTTTATGTCTATCCATACACCAGCAGGAATGGGTTTCCACTCCATACTTCCATGGTCCTCCATACACACAACCGACCTTTCTACTTGCACGCGTACCCAAACAAACCCCTAGAATCCACGAAACAAGAGGTAAAAAACAAAGTAAACCGGCACGAAACACAAAAAGCCAGAGTAGTTGTTTGACCCAATGGTTAAAAACTTAAAATAAAACAAGACACTTTATAGAGAGAGATAGAGAGAGAGAGAGAGAGAGAGAGAATTTTTTATACTAAAAAGGAAAGAAATAAGAGTTAACTAATTATTATATTATATTTTTAATCCTTAGACTTTAGAATTTTTAGACTGATCAATCTAGTACTTCAATTATTAAATTAAGCCCTTAACAATTTATTTTTTCAATTTAGTCCCTAATTTTTTTAAAATAAGTTAATTTGGTCATTTGGTCCAAATTTCTTAATACATGAAGGTGTTCAAACTTTTAATATATATATGTTGACAAATCTTGGATACAAATTTTGACAAATCTATCGTTAAATTGCATTATCTTCGTATAGTCTTAATGTTTGCAAATTTTCAAAGTGATCAAAAATTAATAGTCATATTATCAATCAATTTTTTAAATTCAAGTTTTTGTAGTTTAAAATAATGCATAAAAGATGAGTTTATGAATCAAATGGTAAATAACATCCAATTGGCATAATTATTAAGAACATATAGAACATGTAATTAAACGGTAGGATTTTCAAAATATGAATTCTATAACAAGTTATTGGATAGTATAACATTACTTAAAGTTATACCAACTATAACTTGAACCCAACTATATATATATATATATTCATTGAATAACAAAATCCATTAAATGAGACAACTCGATAATGTTTTCATTTCTAAACTTTTAGTTTAAAAAAAAATGTTTAAATGGTGTTGTTTTATAACAAATTCGAACTAAATGACTAAATTGACTAATTTTTACAAAGTGAGTGACCAAATTGATAAAAATTAACCACCAAAGACTAATTTGGCAACTAAAATATAAGTCACAAGCCTAAATGGAATTCTACACTTACTTTTATTTTGCTCTATTAAGTTTGAGAATCTATCAAATTTGATTTTCATTTCAGTGATAAATATAAACAATTAAGAGAAAAAGAACAAAAAAATGATAATAATTAATATTATTTTGCTGGTACTTAAGAATTAGAATAGTCGTGTGGATAGGTAAAAATATTATTTTGATGAGAGAATAAAATTAATAAGGATCTAATGTAAACCCACATTTATTCACTCTTATATAACACCTAGCCACATCATCACTTCTCACAACTTAAAATGCTCTAACCCACATACTACCACCCCTCTTAAAATTTATATTTACTCTAGAAAAAAAAAAACACAAGAAACAAAAAAGAAAAGAAACGTGACGTGAGAGAAAGAGAGAGAGCATACCTATGAGAGAGAATACTGAATGTTCAAAATTGGTAAAGAACATATTAGTGATATTGGGGAACTCAGCTAAAATCAAAGTGAGGATTTGAGCAACAATCTACTTTGACGACTATTGGAAGGTGCGTATGAAGACCCATTTGTCATATGGTGGTCTTCCTTAACAATCTGTGTAACCACCACTCAAATATTCCCTTTAAATTTTGGTAAGGTCATTAAAACCTCTCTCTCTCTCTCTCTTAACTTTTAAGGTAAAAATAAATTTTAAGAGGGTTGATTGTACATGCATGAGGGTAAGTTGATTTGTGAGTGATGATGTATCTAGGGTTTCAACAAAGTCTTTATTTACTTCAATTATTCTTAGACCATACCATTTATTATAGCTTTTTTCTACAAGGTGACTTTTTCTCCATTACTTACAATTAAAAGTGTGACAAAAAAGTTGGTCCCTACTTCTCCATCAAATTTGTTCTCTTTTGAAAAATGAGCCAAATATAGTATATCAAAATAAAAAAATCTGAAACTCAAGGGACTAAAAATAAAAACACCCAAAAATTCCTAGCGTAAAAACTAAAAAGTGTAATTCAGAATAAAATATTTTAACACCCGGACAAAATTGTCAATTCGAGAAAGAAGAGGAAGAGCATTCATTTCTCAATCTTGTCGTGTTCGTAAAACACCAAACACACAAACAGGTTTTCTCTGAGCCTAAAAAGCCAGTAACCCCAACCCCTTTTCATAAACTCTTTCGCTATCTTCTCTTCTCATCAGATATCCCTTTACCACCAAATTTCATCTATTACTCTTAGTTTTTTGTTACCTTTCTCAATTTTTCCCAACAAAGATGAAGAAACGTGGGCTAGCTGAGAATCACGATGACGAAGAGGAACAACAGGACAGGAAGATGAAGAGGATTAGAGTCGAAGAAGAAGAAAATGAAGAGGAAAACGAAAGTGGGTTTGTGAATTTGGACGAGAATTTGCTGTACGAGGTGTTGAAACACGTGGATGCGAGGACTTTGGGATCAGCTGCGTGTGTGAGCAAGCTGTGGCACAGGACTGTTCAAGATGAGCGGCTATGGGAGCTGATCTGCACAAAGCACTGGGCTAACATCGGCTGCCCAAACCAGCAGCTCCGATCTGTGGTCTTAGCTCTCGGTGGCTTTCGTAGGCTTCACTCGCTTTACCTTTGGCCTCTTTTGAAGCCACAATCATCATCGTCTAGCTCAGCTGCTGCTTCTTCTTCTTCTTCTTCTTCTTTATCTTCATCTTCTACGGCTTCTTCTTCTTCTTCAGCTTGGTCTCCGTTTCCTCCGATGGTGAGCTCGAAGCCGCCGGCACGGTGGGGAAAAGACGAGATGCAGCTCTCACTGTCTCTTCTCTCTATTCGGTATTACGAAAAGATGAATTTCAATAGCCGTGGAAGATGATTTTTATTTTTTTGTTTTTGTTTTTTCAATTATTATTATCCCATAAATGTTTCTAATTTCCCCTTTTTGTTTTTTCAGCACTTGAATTTTTTTTTTTGGTTTGTGGGTTTTTTTTTTCCAGATCTGTATCCTTATTTACCATGTTTACTTTTGTTTTTGTTTTTGTTTTTGTTTTTTTTTCGTTGTTGACTTCTGAGTTCTGAGCTTGTTGTGTATATATTTTGAAATGAAAAAAAAATTTGTTAAATCTATGCATTATATTGTTCATAAATGGTCTAAAATATCAAGAAGTGTCAATTGAGCTTGCGAACTAGGTTTGTTACCTCGATTGCTTAACTGGGTTTCCGAGAAATCCGTGTTTGGATGCGTAGAAAACAAGGGAAAACAGTGCTTTGAATAGTTGTAAAAAGTGGATAGAAGTGGGTGAATGTGGATGAGAGGGGTTTGATTAGAAATGAAAGAAAGAAGGGTGTGGTTGGATATGCGTTTTTCGAATAAACACAAGGAGACAAGGCCAAATGGTCCAGTTGTATTTATTGTATTAAACGTCTGTAGCTGCCCACGCTTTCTGGCTTTAAGATCTGTAAAAAAATAAAGCAAAAGATACTTGGGAGGGCCAGACTTGTCTTATTGTTAGTCACTAGTACTACTCTTTGAGAGTTGGGATGGGTGTTGTTGGACTTTGCAGGCAATGGCTTTTCCTTTTTGGATCAAAGAAGAAAAAATATATATAACCCCTTGCCTGGATCTCAGGAATTTTGTTCTTTCTTTGCCACTTGCCAGTCAGGGTTTTTAGACTTATTATTATTATTATTATTACTATTTTTAAATTTCTGTATAATATATTTTTTTAATTTTTATATAGTATTTCTGTTGGGTTGATTTTGATTCATGACTTCTGCTATATCACAGAATGTGGCAGAGATGATGAAATCCCTGTTTATGTGCTCAAAGTTGGGGTTGTAGTCCATTTGTTAGTTCAGCTACAGAGTCTTTTTTTTGGGGCCATGAACATAAATTAAGAAAATATAACTTTGGTTACAGTTTCTCCAAGTGTTTTATGTTAGGATTTAAAATTAAATTTAACCATGTGTAACTTATTGGCCAATGTAATTACATAATTGAAGTTAATAGGAAAAATCTAAGGTACAATCAATAACTAAAGCAACTCTACTCTTTTTGTCCTTTTAACCAATCTCAAAAATATTCCAATCAAAGTTACCAATAAGTCATGATCTCGTTTCTCAAAAAAAAAGAAGTCATGATCTCAAATCAATGAGAAAATAAGTCAAGTACACACTACGTTAAGGTTTATGTGAAAAATCCCTTTTAACTTGAATGGAAAATATCCACGGTACTAGTTCTAAATAAAATCTATTATAATAAAATTAGTTATATTATCTTTTTAAGTTTATATCCAAAACTTGAGTTCATGATAAATACAATAATATTAATTGTCTAGGAATTAATAGAAACTCACATGAAGACTTCACTTTGTATGCTATCTCACACACGCATGCAAAACCCTTTCTTTCTCACTTTACTGCATTTATCCAATTCAATCTTCATAATTTTTCCTCGTTTACATGCTTCACACCAAAAAAAAAAAAAACTCAAGACATGTCTCTCTCCTTTTACGGTCTCCCAAGCAACATATCCTCTATTTTATTTATTTATTTATTTATTTTTATTTTTTCCATTGATTATAAGCTCAATTCTAAGATTCTTCTCCTCGGTATATAGGAGGGGCAAGCTTTATGTTAAGGTCATCAAAGGATTCAAATCTTTTACAGTATTACCTTATATAAGGCTCCAAATCCTATTTCTTAGAGAACAAAAATGATTAAAATTTCCTTCCATACCAAGGAAGCCTAAAGGTAGCCAAGTTAATTTTCTTTCTTCATTAAAAAAAAAAAAAAATCCCTAAAATAAATAACCGAGTCACAATAAAAAAGACAAATTTATCTATCAAAAAATGATTTTGAGGCAATTTCCCTACAAGTTATCCTATATCAATCATTTCATTGCTGGGAGTTGGAGTTAAGCGTGTTAGTTCAAAGTTCTTTATAAAAGCACACAACTTCATTATCTTTTTCACAACTTATTAAGATGTTTTTGCCACTAGCACTATTTTAACATAATTCACCACAAATGCTACTTTCATATTAAGTTATAATAACAAAAGATTGTGAATATTAACGTGTCATGTTGTGAAAAATGTTGTAAATTATGTGGGTCCGTGAGCTTATTATTAGTTAATGGAACTTATCTAAAAAACCATTATTCTCTTGTTTTTACAAAGGCTGCCAGCAAACCAGCTGCTAGATTCTTGAATTTCAGAAACAAGAAAAGTGCTATTAGGCAATGAAAGACCATCAGAAAATTCTTTTTTATTTTTCAAAATGATAATTTGAAATAATTACACACATTCATTTTCCTTACTAAACCGGCAAAGTATATGATTCAAGATAATAATCTTGTCCTAGGTGTGGCTACTTTTGTCTATGACCACACACTCCCACAAGCATTAGTAGTCACAATATGAAGCCCACAACATTGAAAATTAAGTGCCACCGATTAAGAATCAACTAGTTGACCAAATCGGGCTATTTCCATTCTATGCCGTCTATGTTGGGCCTGAATTTCATCTATGCCTACGTAGCAAAAATTACCAAACAAAACAATGTGGATTCGTTTTTATTTTTATTTTTATTTTTTGAGAAAGAAACAATGTGGATTCGTGAGTACAAAAAAACAAACAACAATGTGGTCATATATCTTATTCAGCAAAAAAGAAAATGTGGTCATATATCTTTTTCTCATATCTTTTTTCCACATTAAACTTTTTCCTTCCCTTTGGTCTTTTTTTGGGGGAATAATTTTCCCTTTTGGTCATTTCCTAGCAGGTCACTCTATAGGATTTCAAGTAAATACAAATTGGAATTACATGTAAGGCCAAAAGGCATAATGTGAATCCAGGAGATTCATCTTGTTTCATTCCATTCAAGCCTAAGACCGTTTACAAACTTGAAATCAAGGACTAGTTCATTCAATATACAACAGCTTTGAAAAGAGAAATCTTGAGATTTACGAAAGGGATGCTTGTGTTTGAAATTATTTCTCCCCATTAGAAAAATGGGGCAGAAAGTTTTATTTTATTTATTTTTTTGTAGAAAATTAGGTTAACACTAGGTAATTAACAAAAATTAGAGCCGTATATATTTTTTGACTTTGACCAATATTTTAGCATAGTAGTAACCATTTATTTCCGATATGCTTTCAAATATTTTGGTTGATGTTTTAAGACATTAATTGTTCTCAACATTTTTAATCAAAATCCAGAACTTATGAAATCTTAAACCACACCATGATACAATTAAAGACCCTTGATTATCTTCTAAATTCCATATCTGCATCTCTTCAAATTAATTTCTAACTAAAATTAACTCCATGTTTAACATCATCCATTAAAATTATATTACATGATCTATGTTTTAATCCTTTCACATGTCTAGACTCTACAGACAATTCAAAAGCTAATTCTCACGAGGTGGACTCACTCCTTTGCCTCTTGGATGGTATACAAGTACTATACATAGTTTTTTTGACCCTAGTCACCGACCTGACTATAATATTCACTACATCCTGAAAAAATTATAGTAACTTGGTCTATGTCAAAATAAATATTATTTCAGTAAGAATTGCAGATGTCAGTGCTGATTTAGTTCTTTCTGTTTCTTTTAAATCGAATCATATATAGTTTAATCATTACCATGGCTTGGTCCTTACCTTCCCCATTCTTTAATTATAACTAATTATAAGACTATATAGTTTTAATCAAATGATCGATAATGGTAATCCTTGTGCTGAACCGTTCACCAACAATTACCTAAAGAAAAATTTTGTATTGTTTAGTAGTACTTCAAATTTGGACCAAATTCCTATTTTCCTTCGCTTTCTACCCAAGAGTTGGACCCAAGAAATTGCGTCCTCATTTCCTGCAGAAGAAGAAGAGGTATAGCCTTACCTCACAAGTACTTCAACCTACTCACGTGTGTTTGAATGGGGGCAGTGTTTGTGCTTTTATCTAGTCAAAGTGTCGAAGTGTCAAATGTGAGTCCTAAACTAAAACCCACCTTTGAATATTGCATGCACTACTATAAATAGGCTGCACTGGCTAGCTTATTGCACAAATCATATATATATCCCATAATCTGTCTGCAGCACTTATAATTTTGAGCCTAATCCAAAGCATATACTATCAACCATTTTAAATGGCCAGAATCCTCATGTCTCTAAGCTGCTTCTTCCTTGTTCTTCTCATACTGAGTCCTGCACCTTTTCTGTCACAAGCTCGTCCTCTCAATGGTGATCAGCCTCGCATCTCTACGAGCAAAGGGGTTGAGATTTCCTTTGATGGTATGAATATAAAAGGTGTTAAAACTGAAGGTCCAAGCCCACGAGGAAAGGATAATGGTTCCACCAATGGTCGACATCTAGGAGTGGTAAAGGACTCGGGACCTAGCCCTGGTGAGGGACACTAATTGGTTACTACCAGCACCAATGGTGATTCTTTCAAATCTTTCTAACAAGTTCGTTCATTTTCACTAACAAAGTGTGTTAATAGAAGAATATATACCAAGATTTAATTAGCATTCGTATATTATACGGGTTAGATGATGTACAACAACTATTATACTTTTGTTTGTAATAATTCTATAGTTTGTTTTGCTATCTAGCTTTGTAATGAATAATCTTTGATTCCGTTATTTTATGCTTCGGTGTATGATTTTGTTTATCCTTTAAAGAATCAGCCTTTGATTATTACCGAATGTGAATGCAAATTGAGCATGTACAGTTATGTCAGAATATCATTGTCGTGGCAATATGATATCAAATTCAGCATAAGATTTTCAAAAGTTTTGTAAAGCTCCTAAAAGGTCTTATGATTACTAATTTGAATGTGGATGCCAAGTCAAGAATTTGAGGACACCAATAATGCTGGATATCTCCCATTTTGCTTAAGAATTTGCCACTTGCATAATCACAATGGGCACGAAGGCTATTTCCTATGCAATATGCATTGCATTAGTCATCATTTTTGGCCTAGTGGGAAAAAAAAGTCCAAAGATACAAAGAATGAGAGATTGCCTACAAAGTAAGGCGGTAGTAGGACTACAAATTTCAAAACGATGGGGACACATATAAAACCCTGGCTGCTTTCTTCGTGTTTTTTTTTTTTCCTTTCAATGCAGTCAAAGTGAAGACTAGAACAAACTATAAAGAAATGCTGCTGTGAGGTTGCGATTATAGTTAAGACAATCTAAATTGAATACGTAAAATAATATATAAGGTGAACACGGATATACACACAATGACCAAAAAGACAATCCCAGCAAAACGAGGAAAAAAAAAATCTGTTTTCACATTGCCCTTCACTGTTAATGCATACTTCTCTCATAACGTGACTTCCTCATTACATTTTCTAAGCACAATGCCGGTTTTAAGTGACCTATTATTATTGTTTTGGTTCAATGATGGAGCTTGAACTTTGAAGATTTGGATAGAGGTTCTCTGCTAGGATCTTAAAGATCTTAAAGAAACTAATATGGCTCCCTCATATCAACACCAAGATATATATGGAAGGAGCCATGGCCCATGGGCACCCAAATTAGTAATTGGATTGTCATCAGAACCATTAAACTAAAACAGTAAAACATATAGAATACATCAATTTTTTCTTAAAATCATATGAACTATTTGATTGTTAAATAAACTATATGACTAAAAGTACCCATTGAAAAAGAAGAAGTGTACATAATGACTTCTCATTAGAGGAATTTCCATCCCTTCGAAATAGAATTGGAGAATATTTAGTATCCGTTTGTTTGCACTTTTGAAGTGCAAAAAGTGTTTTTTCAAACCACTTTTTCTATCTGCCCGTTTGGTAAGACTCAAACATCCTGCTTTTTCTAAAATGTGGCTTTTTGAAATGTGAACAAACATATGGCTTTGACACAACACAGCTCTGGCAAGCTTTTGCAAAAGCCAACTCACGTTAATAAATGTTACCGTTGAGAAGCTCTCTTCAATTACCAAATTGCCCAACCATTTTGATTGAAAACCCAATTTTGCCCTTTGATAAATCAAGGTTTGTGGCTAGAAAGTCACGGCTTCCTCTCATCTCATCTTCAAGAACAAGCCTCTCCTCCGTGCTGCTACACAATCTGAATCGTGCTGCTGCAGGTAAATGTTTCTCTTAACCGATCCGGACTGATCTTCTTCATCTTCTTCTTCTTTCTTCTTCATCTTCTTCCCAAATTGCTTACTGTGTTTCGAAAGGCAGATCACGCTATCTACAGTCCTCAGTTCTAGAACTAGATCTCATCTCTTAGCTACAGTGGATACTGCCAAAATGAATTGCCTCTTGATTCTTGATGAGAATCATGGAATCACCGATCAACACAATGATGAAAAAGCTACCTCAAATGGTGGTGCTGAAGTGGGTCTTGATTCTTGATGAGCCATGAGGTGAAGCCTCACTGCGAAAAGAGGAAGAAAGGAAGAAAGAAAATAAAAAAAGAAAGAGAAAGAAAGAGGCTCTATGTGGAATGTTCTGGAGTGGAGGAAGTGGTAGGGAAAAAAGAGGAAAGAAGGAAAAAAAGAAAAAAGAAGAAGTAAGGGTACGTGTGTGGAGGAGAAAAAAAGAGGAGGAAAAAAAAGAAGGAAATACGGATGAAAAGAAAAAAAAAAAGAAAAAAAGGAAAAAATAAAATAAAAAATAAGAAACTAATATTGAGAAATGTTATCACAATATTTTTATAATACTTTTACAATAAATCTTAAGTGGTAGGTTATTGTTAGTTAATATTGATGAGAAAAAAATAATTTTTTTAGAAAGAGAAAAAAATAATTTTAATTGTATGTTCAAATTAAAATAAGTATCAATTATCACAATATTTTCACAATAAATTTTAAGTGGTAGGTTATTATTAGCTAATATTGGAGAGAAAAAAATAATTTTTTTAGAAAGAGAAAATAATAATTGTAATAGTACATTCAAATTAAAATCAATATCAATTATCACAATTGTAGGGGCAAAGGCCCAGGATCATACAATGGGCCTTGGGTCCCATATGAAAGTTCGACCACGTCCGAGGGGAAGGTGTGGGTGCCAAAAGGGCTCTCGACCCAATTCTTATGGGCCCAAAGATATTTAAAAGGCGGTCCGAGGAGAAATGTCTCCTCGGACGTACCAAATATGACTCAAACATGCACTCCGCCTGCTAGAAGCATCCACTCCTACGAGCATTAGTAACAAGGATGAGTCCCACAAGCCCGTAAGAGGGAAGAAAGTGTAGGATGCCAAGGGATAGGCTACAACTGCTACAATAAATGCATGACAGCTACTTTTTTGGCCGCATTAATGTGGAGAGGACTTGCAAATAGTGTTGCCTTGGCTACCACAATTCACAGAAAGATGGGGGAGATGTCCGATGGGATAAGTACTCAAGTGAAGGTCCAGATGATCAACAAATGTAAGGCTCTGATGACTTCAAGGGGGCTATATAAGAGAGGAGAATCCCCATGAAAAGGGGGGACGAAAAAAGAAGGAACTTAGAACAGAAGAACAGTGTGAGGACCATAGCCTTGGAGCAGGGATTGATATACGTCCTCCATGTCTCTTCGAATTGAACATCTAATGGACATGAAGGGGATTTTCTTACTCTCGATTATCGCATGGCCCAATGTTAACTAGTATACACTTCGTTAAGGTCTAGTTCTATAACTCACTCTCTATAAATTCATTATTTAGGACTCCTTGGGCCAGAACCCCATACCTGTTGGGCCTGGGCCCTGAATTCCGACCCTACAATTGGTGCCGTTTGTGGGAAGAACTTGTGCCTCAACAAGTGAGACTGTTAGAGATGGAAGAATCAGGTCTGCGCCAAACGGGACACGTAGACTCCCAACGGCAGGACAACTTCTTGAACTTCGAATGGGACAGAGATCAAGACAAGCGACGAGAGGGTAGTGTAAATACCTCCCACACGAGCAGAAATCGCTCGAAAGGGAAAGGTCACACATCCCAAAAGCGGGACGATCATAGGGCTCTACAGCAAGAAATCGACGACTTGAAGAAGAGGTTACGCCGAGCGCAACGAAGGTGTCCTTCCCCCAGTTCGGACATCAGCGATGAGGAGGAAAATGAGTACAGGCGGAGATCGAGAACCCAGCCAAGTGAAACCTTCTCATATGAGAAAGAGCAACCTTACAAACGCGGCCACAAAAGCCTATCTTACAAGGGCCTAGCAAACAACGCCATGAGTAAGGCCCTGGACTGCATCTCCCAGTCACCCTTCACGCGCAGGATAGAGGGGGCTGAACTTCCTCGGTGGTTCCACCAACCCACTTTTGTCATATATAATGGTCGGATGGACCCAGTAGAGCACGTAAGCCAGTTTAACCAGAGGATGGCCGTCTATTTCAGGGACGAGGCGTTAATGTGCAAAGTGTTTCCGTCCAGTTTGGGACCCATGGCAATGAGATGGTTTGACGGCCTCAAGCCAAACTCCATAAGCTCTTTTAAGCAGCTAACAAAGGTTTTCGGTTCTCGCTTCATAACTAGCAGCAGGGTTCCTCGGCCCCTAGACTCCCTCCTGTCCTTGTCCATGCGAGAAGGAGAGACCCTGAAGGCCTACTCAGACATATATTGGGAAATGTATAACGTGATAGAGGGAAATTATGATGACGTCGCCATTAGCACATTCAAGAGGGGCCTGCCGACAAAGCATGGTTTAATAAAGTCCCTGACTGGGAAACCTGTCACCAGCGTGCGCCAACTCATGGACATAATCGACAAGTATAAGAGAGTCGAAGAGGACCAACAGACGGGAAAGGGCAAAGTGAAGGTTGTCCCTCAGGAGAGGAGGGACTTCAGGTCGGACCACTTTAACAACAGTAACCGGCCGAGAAGGGATTACTCGGAACAATTTGGAACCACAGGGGCACAGGCAGTCCATGCTGTGTTCCGAGAACCATTACATAAGATCCTAGAGAAAGTGAAGAACGGACCGTTCTTTCAATGGCCAAGTTGGATGGTAGGCGAGCCCGCGAAACGTAACCAGAATCTGTATTGCGAATATCACCAAGAGTCGGGCCACACCACCAATGACTGCAAGAATCTGAAAAACCACTTGGGCCGGCTGGTCCGAGAGGGAAAGCTGAGACACCTCTTGCATCATCCTATTGGACGGCAGGAGCAGTCGAACGTCGAAACAAGGCAAAGTACATTGAGGCCACCCATTGACATGATAAATGTCATTCTTGCCATACCAGGAAGAACCGACTCCCATCCTTTTAGAGTGATGTCGGTGGCCTGACTCCCCGTTGAAGCTGACGACCGGGAGTCCAAGAGGGCTAAAGGGATGGCCACACCCCTAATCGGATTCTCAGATGAGGATAAATTGGGAACCCTCTAGCCCCACGACGATGCTCTAGTCGTCACGCTCAGGATTGGGGGATATGATGTGAAGAGGGTGCTAGTCGATCAGGGCAGCGCCGTGGAAGTAATGTACCCCAACTTGTACTGGGGGCTGAAACTGAAACCAGAGGACCTGACAGCATACGACTCCCCTTTAGTGAGTTTCAAATGGAAAACCGTTACTCCGAAAGGCCTGATTAGGCTGCCTATACAGACAGGCTCAGACATAGTGGAGGTGGACTTTATAGTGGTAGACGCTTACTCCCGCTACACCGCCATTGTAGCCAGACCGTGGCTTCATGCCCTAGGGGCTGTGTTGTCAACCTTACACCAAAAGGTGAAGTATACGTCGGAGGGTTGGGTGAAAGAAGTAATAGGGGACCAAGCCATGGCTCGGTAATGCATGGTGTCCGCCATCTCGCGACGACCGAGTGCTGAGCCCTCCACCTCAGCTGAGAATGGCTTATAGCAATTAACAACCCCCGCCTTGGCCTTGAGTAGTGGGGGACCCGCCAAGGGGGCGAGTTGTGAGGATTTGGAAAAACTTCTTGTGGGCTCCGACCTGGAAAGATTTTTTCAGGTCGGCTTAGAACTGCCGCCCCAAGAGAAGGAAACGCTGATTGACTTTCTCAAATAGAATGTGGACGTGTTTGCATGGATCGCTTACGAGGCTCCGGGGGTCGATCGAAATTTCATTTGTCACCACCTTAATGTTAGTCCGGCCGTGACACCTAAGAAGCAACCTCCTCGGCGACCGTCGAAAGAGCATGCAGATGCGGTGAGAGAGGAGGTGATGAAATTGAAGAAAGCGGGGGCTACAAAAGAGGTATTTTACCCTAAGTGGCTGGCCAACACAGTCGTGGTGAAGAAGAAGAGTGGGAAATGGCGGGTCTACGTGGACTTTACAGACCTGAACAAGGCCTGCCCGAAGGATCCTTTCCCTATGCGTCGGATAGACTGATTGGTGGATTCGACCGTGGGACAACCTCGAATGAGCTTTTTGGACGCCTTCCAAGGCTACCATCAAATACCCCTAGCTGCTGACGACTAAGAAAAAACGGCTTTTGTCACCCCCGTTGGAAACTATCACGATAAGGTAATGCCCTTTGGCTTGAAGAATGCCGGGTCAACCTACTAAAGGATGATGACCAGGATGTTTGAATTACAGATGGGTAAGAGCATTGAAGTCTATATAGACGACAGGGTGGTGAAGAGCAAGTTAGTGTCCAACCACATTAGAGACCTCGGCGACGTCTTTGAAATTCTGAGAAAGTACAGGTTGCACCTGAACGCGTCCAAGTGTTCATTCGGAGTGGGGTCAGGGAAATTCTTAGGTTACATGGTGACCTATAGAGGTATTGAAGTCAGCCTTGACCAAATTAGAGCTATCCATAGCCTGCAGCCTCCTCGGAGCTCCAAAGAGGTCCAACAACTCACCGGCATGATTGTCGCCTTAAACCGTTTTATCTCCCGCTCGGCGGACAGTGCAGGCTTTTCTTCCTCTTATTAAACAAGTAGAAAGGGTTCGAGTGGATTAAAGAATGCGCCTTAGCCTTCCAGTAGCTTAAGGAATATCTGTCTCGGCCACCAATCATGTCCAGTCCTGAAGCCGAGGAGGTTCTATTCGCCTATATTGTTGTGGCCCCTTACGCAGTGAGCCTAGTGCTAATCCGAGAGGACAACGACATACAATGGCCTGTCTACTACGTGAGCAAATCGTTGCATGAGGCAGAGATCTGTTACCTCCCTCTCGAAAAGGCCGTCCTGGCAATCGTACAAGCCACGCGAAAGCTCCCCCACTACTTCCAGGCACATACCATTGTTGTACTAACCCAACTCCCACTTAGATCAATACTCCGAAGTGTCGACTATACAGGCAGAATAGCAAAGTGGGGGATGATTCGGGGCACCTTCGACATTAGGTACATGCCTCGCACCACTGTGAAGGGCCAAGTCCTCATGGATCTGGTAGCTGAGTTTACCGAACCCTCATTAGAAGGAGGAGGAGGGCCACTAAACTCAGACGAAAAACTGATCGGCACTGTCTCTCAGCAAGAGCCCACTTGTTGGAAAGCATACGTTGACAGCGCGGCCAACCAAAGGGGGTCAGGGGTGGGGCTCGTCCTGATTTCCCCCGAGGGGATTACCATCGAAAAATCGTTAAAGCTGAGCTTCTCCGCCACGAATAAAGAGGCAGAGTATGAGGCCTTGTTGGAAGGAATGTCTATGATCCAGAAGCTGGGCGGGAAATCCATAAACATGTTCTCAGACTCAAGACTTGTCGTGGGACAAACAAATGGGGAATTGGAGGTGAGGGATGAAAAAATGCAAGAGTACCTAGTCCAAGTTAAGCGCTTGCAGGCGCGTTTCAACTATTTCAGCCTAATGCACGTATCTAGGAGCGGGAACACCCACGCTGACTCCCTTGCAACGCTCACCACCTCCTCGGCGTAACCCCTCCCTCGGGTCATACTCGTAGAAGATCTATACAGGCCATCGATGGTGAGAACCGAGTTGGTGCATGTTCACAGCGTCAGGGCAGGGCCTAGTTGGATAGATCCTCTAGTACTGTTTTTAAAGAATGACATCTTACCCGAAGATAAGAACGAGGCCGACAAGATTAGAAGAAAGGCTTCTCGATTCTGGCTGTCCGAGGAGTCCAAACTGTATAAGCACTCATTTTCAGGACCGTACTTGCTATGTGTACACCCAGATGCCACTGAGGTTATCCTGGAGGAATTGCACGAAGGAATTTATGGGAGCCATACGGGGGGTAGGTCCTTGTCCCATAGGGCCATAATGCAAGGTTATTGGTGGCCGAGCATGCAGAAAGAGGCACAGGAATATGTGAAGAAGTGCGATTAATGCCAAAGGTTCACCCCGAATATACATCAACTAGGCGGGACCCTTAATCCGCTGTCCAACCCTTGGCCATTTGCGCAGTGGGGTCTGGACATCCTAGGACCATTTCCTAAAACAGTGGGGAACAAAAGGTTTCTTTTCGTCGGTACAGATTATTTCACAAAATGGGTCGAAACTGAGTCACTGGTAAACATTAGAGACGTTGATGCTAAGAAATTTATTTGGAAGAACATCGTCACCAGGTTCGGAGTTCCTCACACCCTAATCTCGGACAGCGGTCTCCAGTTTGATAGTAAAGCTTTCAGAAGGTATTGTAGCGAGTTGGAAATTGTGAATAGGTACTCCATACCAGCTTACCCACAGGGGAATGGGTAGGCCGAAGCCGTCAACAAAGTCATAGTAAATGGGTTGAAAAAGAGATTAGATGATGTGAAAGGGAGGTGGGTAGAAGAACTGCCCATTCTGCCCCAATGCTAACAATGGGCTGCTGGAAAAAAGTTTAGACCTCATCGAGGAAAGAAGGGAGAGAGCAATGATCCAACTCGCCTACTACCAGCATAAGCTCAAGCAAGGTTATGATGCCAAGGTGAAGCTAAGACCCTTAGCACCTGGGGATCTGGTATTGAGGAAAATCCTGGGCACTGCAAGAAATCCCACGTGGGGAAAGCTCGGACCAAATTGGGAAGGCCCATATCGTATCACCTCGGTGGTCGGCATAGGGGCCTACTTTTTAGAAGATTTGGATGAACATGTAGTACCACGTCCTTAGAATATAAATAACCTCAAAAGGTATTATTATTAATGAAAGTTTGTAATTCTTGGTGCCATACCACTGTGCATTTTTATCTAAGTGTTAAACAGAACTCAAGTCCTGCGTGGCTCCTCGGACCACAAGCTTGGGGGAAATTAACCTCGATGCAATTCTATCTAAGTGGTAAACAGAACCCAAGTCTTGCCTGGCTTCTTGGACCATAGGTTAGGGGGAAATTAATCACTATGCGGTTTTTATCTAAGTGTTAAACAGAACCCATGTCCTGCATGGCTCCTGGGATCACAGGCTTGGGAGAAATTAACTACTACGCGGTCTTATCTAAGTGTTAAACAGAACCCAAGTCCTGCCTAACTTCTTGGACCATAGGCTAGGGGGAAATTAACAACTACGCAGTTTTTATCTAAGTGTTAAATAGAACCCATGTTCTGCGTGGCTCCTCGGACCACAGGTCAGGGGGAAATTAACTACTACAATTTTATCTAAGTGTTAAACAGAACCCAAGTCCTGCCTGACTTCTTGGACCACAGGCTAGGGGGAAATTAATAACTACGCAGTTTTTATCTAAGTATTAAATAGAACCCATGTCCTGCGTGGCTCCTCGGACCACAGGCCAGGGGGAAATTAACCACTGTATTTTTATCCAAATGTTAAATAGAACCCAAGTCCTGCCTGGCTTCTTGGACCACAGGTTAGGGGGAAATTAACAACTATGCAGTTTTTATCTAAGTGTTAAATAGAACCCATGTCCTGCGTGGCTCCTCAAACCACAGGCTAGGGGGAAATTAACCACTACATTTTTATCTAAGTGTTAAACAGAACTCATGTCCTGCATGGCTCCTCGGACCACAGGTTAGGGAGAAATTAACAACTAAGTGGTTTTTATCTAAGTGTTAAACAGAACCCAGGTCCTGCGTGGCTCCACGAACCACAGGCCAGGGGGAAATTAACTACTACAATGGAGCCCAAATTCTGCTTAACACCTCGGACCACAGGCCTTGGAGAAATTGGTCACTCTCCTCATATTCATACTTAGCCGAACTTCTTAAGCTACAAGTAACGGGTTATCCCCGGAAGTCTAGTAGCACGGTTAAATTCGTTCATAATGGAGACAGAAATAGAAGCAGAAAAATGAAGTCCAAAAAGGGAAATTATATTATTCATTAAGCTTTGAGAGACGCCATCTTACAAACACTAATAAAGATTAAGGAAATGAAAACAAAGCAAAACAATTACAAAAGAAATCCTACACTATTTCCCTAAGCTTTTGTAGGGTCTTCAGTTGCGGGGCGGTCATCTCCTGCTGTAGGTTTGGGTTCGGCTTCTTTGGCCTGCGCGACCACGTCCTTTATAGTGAGGGAGTCCTCGGACGACATGTCCTTAAGTGGCGGCTGCACCTCCTCGTCCCCACCTTTCCCTTCAAGTGTGGTGGGGTCGAAGACAGTGTTCAGAGCGGAAGGGGGCTCCTAAGGGGGATCAGAAGTAGGAATCTCGTGAATATCCTCAGGGAAGAAGATATTCTCGATCCTCCTAAGGTCGGAGTCCGCAGGAACCGCTACCCGGTCTAAGGCTACTCCCCAGGACTCGGTGACATAGTCCCTGCAAACCACGGCCACCTCATCAGTCAGCCTGGCTTCAGTATCCCTCACATTGCGCTCGTAGGAGGCCGCCATCGCAGCCTCAGCCGCCTCCTTAACCAAATGAGCTGCCTCCTTTGCCTGCAGCAGCTGAGCCTTCAAGTCTGAGACCATTTGCCTCTCGATCGCAAGGTTTATCTCTGCTGTATGAAGTTGCTGGTGCATATCCTCGGCCTGCTTCGTTGTGGTCTTCAGCCCCGCCTCAGCACTGGCTTGGGCTTTGAATGCCTCTTTGACCTCCTTGTTCAAGTGGTCTTTGTCCAGTATGAGAGCACCTGCAGCCTTCTCCGTGGCGAGGCGGGCCTGAACCTCAGTGTTCAGCTCCTCCCGAGAGTGCTTCGCCCACTCCTCAGTGACGAAGATCTGTTGAGTCATCTGCACAGAAGTAACGGAGAAATCATTAAGACAAAAACGACAGATAGATGAGCAGGGAATAAGGAGTCCGAGTAGACAAGGATCGTCATTTTACCATGGCGAGGTCTCTCTTCAACGACATGAAGAGGTCGGGCTTCCTGATGGCTCGGAGCCCTTCCATATCACGAGGCAGGAGGAGGGGCTGCTGTTGGACTTCAGCGAGGTAGGATGCCTGCCCCCGCTGGGACTCCCAAAGAGTGGCGTCCCATGGAATAGGGGCGCCATCCAACTCCAAGCGAGGGGACCAAGTGCGTTGCTCCCTCCTAATGGCCGCTTCCTTTCGACTGTCAATGGACTTCGTCCTTTTGTCCTTTGGCTCTTTTCCCTTCTTCTGTTGCTTGGCCTTCTGAGGGCTGACCTCACCTTCCTCCAATTCTTCCACCGGCCTCTTTCGCCTCAAATTGGAAATTGGTTGTAGCGCGGGGTTAGTGGAAAGGGGAGGAGGAGGAGGTATTTTAGCTGGAACTTGCTCCTTAGGGGCATCCTTGGAGGACTGCCCCTTGTTCCTATTGGACATAAGCCCCTTCAGCCTGGACCTTGGTTTCAAGTCCATGTTCTCCTTTTCAATCTCTTGGCTAGTGTCAATCTAAGCAATTATCAAGCCAGGAGTGGGAGCTGCTGAGAAACGATCTGCGTTCGAGCCAGAGTCTGAGAGCTCTACAGGTTTGGTTGATACCTCTCCCTCCTCGGCGAAGCGGAATTGGTCAATTTCAGCCTCAAGAGATGAGTGCGAGGAGTCAACTCCTTCTCCTTGGACAGCTATCTCTTCGGCGACGCGCTGAACGGGCAGTTGGGCTGGTGGCAGGTCTCTCTGAGCAAGAAAACCTAGTTTAGAAACTTCGATGCGGGCTAATCGAGGACTTCCAGCCCTTATGGCTTGACCCGCATACATGAAAGCGCGAGAAGAGGGCTCGTAGTCTAAGATAAGGTGAGCGACATGCAGTTGCCCGTCCTCGCTCACAAAGATCTCGGACCTTAGGAGGAAGTTGAGGGTTTGGACGTTGACCAGACTTATCCTCGGAGTTGTTTGTTCTTTGTCTACAAAATACCTGAAAGGAGGGTTATGTCAGTCCGAGAAGGCGAATAACCAAAACCAAAATTGAAATAAGTGAGAGAAAAGCTTAAGACTAAGATCCCTGCCGAGGGATCTGACCCTACAGTGCCCTACCTGGTGTTCCTGCCCTAACTGGGTAGTGAAGACCGTCGTGCCATGCTCCGGAGACGATCAAATGGTCGTCCTTCAAGCCTTTGTTGGACTTGGGAAGGCAGGATATCAGCCTCACCTCGTCGGACCTAGATTTCAGGTAATACGACTCATTGAGGCAATGGCATTCGTACAAGTGAACTACATCGTGCCATGAGAGGCCGAGGTTCATCTGTTCGTTCAGAGCGTCTACACACCCCAGGATTTGGAACATGTTCGCGGCACATTGGTGGGGGGCCAGCCTATGACCGTGCAGATAATCCCTAGTTATCCTCCCCATGGAGATCACCATTCCTCCTTCTATGAAAGCTATCATTGGAATGACAATCTGCCCCGTCCTTCTCTTGACTAAGATCTGGTCCGAGGAGCAATACTCTAGACCTACTCCCGGCAGGATATGGTATTTGGCCCTGAAACCCTCCATACCGGCCGGAGAATCTACCAATTTCTCAAACTTACCCATCCCACTAACCCTAGGCGACACAAAGAAGGTTTACTTAGGGAAGGAAGCCGGGAAAGGCAACGGAGGGGAAAGGCTAAGGAGTGCGGGAAGTGAATACTTACGGGAGCGAAGATCCTAAATCTCTTGAGCTTGCGAAGAACTCGCTGGAAATCCTCACGGGAGTGGCTATGGAGTTTCGAATGTTTTACAAGAGGAAATACTGGAGTGTTCTGGGACGTTTGAGTGCTTTTTCTAAAAAGGGGAATAATTCCCCTCAGAAGTCTTATATAGTAAGGAGGAACTGAACGGGCTTACTCCTGCCCAAAGGGTTGGGGAAATGTCAACCGTCGATTAGGCGCCCTACCGTTGGATGTAGGGGACATAAGGCCGCCTGGCGCAATTAATAGTGCCTCGTGGGTTACGAAACGTAGGAAGTAGTAATGAGGCACGTGAGACTGTACCTCCACACATGCGAGTCAAGGAATTATAATAAGTAATCCCATGAGTATCAAAATCGCACATTTTCTCCTCGGATAATAAGGAAAACTCGGAATTTTGAGGGGCTATTGTAGAGGCAAAGGCCCAGGATCATACAATGGGCCTTGGGTCCCATATGAAAGTTGGACCACGTCCGAGGGGAAGGTGTGGGTGCCAAAAGGGCTCCCGGTCCAATTCTTATGGGCCCAAAGATATTTAAAAGGCAGTCCGAGGAGAAATGTCTCCTCGGACGTACCAAATATGGCTCAAACATGCACTTCGCCTGTTAGAAGGATCCACTCCTACGAGCATTAGTAACAAGGATGAGTCCCACAAGCCCGTAAGAGGGAAGAAAGTGTAGGATGCCAAGAGAGAGGCTACAACTGCCACATTAAGTGCATGAAAGCTTCTTTTCTGGCCGCATTAATGTGGAAAGGACTTGCGAACAGTGTTGCCTTGACTACCATAACTCACAGAAAGATGGGGGAGATGTCTGATGGGTCGGACACTCAAGTGAAGGTCCAGATGATCAACAAATGTAAGACCCTGATGACTTCAAGGGGGCTATATAAGAGAGGGGAGTCCCTATGAAGAGGGGGACGAAAAAAGAAGGAACTTAGAACAGAAGAACAGTGATGTGCATGAAATATATACAATAAAGTACCATCAGATTTGCATAGTTAGCCTTATTTTTATATTATTTTGTGACTAATTATATATTATATTTGTTTTGTGGAAAATAAAGGCTATTCACAATTGAGAAGCTGAACAAGTCACAAGTTGAATGCAAAGTGGGGCTAGGCCAATTATAAAAGCCAACTCTAGAGAAAGAGCTTGCCATGAAGTAAAGATTCAGCCCGAAGAAGTAGAGCATCTAGTCTAGGCGTGAATTCAAAAAGAAGCCCAAGGTGCAATTCAACATGGATGAAGTTTGCTAGGAAAGAAAATACAATCAAGCACAGGTGTCACAATAGAAAATAAGTCAACGTGGTGGGCTTTAGAAATCAATCACTAATTGAATTGTTGTTGTGGGCCTCCGTATTACTTCACCAAAGCATGTACCTGAAGTCTTAGTGCGTGGCTTGAAATATGAAATCCTAGTTCCACTTGTATTAGGATGAGGCATAGTATCAGGCGGTGTAAGCAAGTATATAAATAGAGAGCAAAACAGAAAAATAAGGGGACTGAACATATAGAGGTTGAGGCGGAGGCTAATGCTAGGGCTGAGGGCTGAATGTATAGAGAGTGCGACTACTTCTTTGGTTTTCTTCCATGACAGTTAGTTTTATTTTATTTTTCTAGTTTAATGTTTAGTATTTTATTTTTGTGTTTTCTTTCAATTACCATGTGTAGCTAAATTTATAATTAGGGTTGAGGATGAAACCTTGTTAAGGATTATCAATAATATTTATGTGATTTGATTTTTCCCACAACAGTTGTTCTTTAATGATTTAAATTGTTCTTGCTTCATATCAATTGACTAAGATGAGATTCTAGATATGAGTTCAATCATGTTTTTCTCATGATTTAGGATTTGTCTTAATTAATTGAATGCTTGGTTTATTAATTCTTGATTATAAAATTGGATATCACTTGTGATTTGTCTGTCAATGGATACAATTTATGATTTGATTTTTAGAATTGGATATATCTTGTGATTTGTTTGGCTATGGATACAATTGATGATTTGATTTTATATTTAAGAAGCGAAGAAGAACATGCTTTTGATTTTTAAAATAAGGATTTTAATGATGATATTTTCCATGATAGCAAGATTGATTTCTAGATTATCATGCAGTGGTTGGGAAAGATTAATGATCATAAATATATGCTGATATGATTTACAAGGCGGATTCCAAAACCTTAATTCCTTTCTCTTGATTGTTTACATCTTTTTATTGCTTTATATCTTTTACTTAGTTTATCTATTTGCTTAATTTTATTATTTGTTTAGTATATTTAATTGCAAAAAAAAACCAGTTTTTATTAAACTAGATTAGGATTAGTTTGGTTAAGGTTTAATCAATTTTCCTACGTTTATTCAAGTCCCTGTGGGTTCGACCTCGTTCTTGTCCAACTATACTTCGGTATGGTTCGTACACTTGCGAGTACTTTAAAATTTCACAACAAACAGTGTGAGGACCATAGCCTTAGAGCAGGGATTGATATACATCCTCCACGTCTCCTCGGATTGAACATCTAATGGACATGAAGGGGATTTTCTTACTCTCGATTGTCGCATGGCCCAATGTTAACTAGTATACACTTCGTTAAGGCCTAGTTCTGTAACCCACTCTCTATAAATTCATTGTTTAGGGCTCCTTGGGCCAGAACCCCATACCTGTTGGGTCTGGGCCCTGAATTGTGACTCTACAATTATGCTGAGTAGTGGTAGAGGCGTGCCCCTGGAGGGTAACAAAGCCGTGCGGGTATCATGCGGTCGAGACATAGCAGGGCTAATCCCACCCTTGCCCCAAAGCGGACAATACTCTTGATGGGCACTGTCCCTCAAAAGAGCCTTTTAATGTGGGGTTATTTCTTGCCATTAGCAGTTTGTCCACTTTGGGGAGCCAAACCCGCACGGTTTTGTTCTCAGTTCCAAGTGTGGGGTTTGGAATTTTTGGGGTGCTTTGACCCTGTGACACCCTAGTCCCACATCGACAAGAGATGCGCCCCACTCATGGTTTATAAGCCCTTGGAGCGACCATGAGTGTACTATTACTACAATATTTTCACAATACTTTCACAATAAATCTTAAATGGTAGGTTATTATTAGCTAATATTGGTGAGAAAAATTTTTTTTTTTTAAAAAGAGAAAAAAAAAAATTGTAATAGTACGTTCAAATTAAAATCAGTATCAATTATCACAATATTTTCACAATAAATCTTAAATGGTAGGTTATTATTAGCTAATATTGATAAGAAAAAAAATAATTTTTTTAGAAAGAAAAAATTTGATTTAAGTATTATGAAGTAGTTGATTTAAGTATGAAATAAACTCATTTATATATACATTGTCCTTTTTAGTAATTTACCACTCAAACCACAATTTTTATAAGTCCCAGCCAAATACTCAGTTTTTTCAAAAAACATTTTTTAACAGTTTTTATCAAACACTTAGTTTTTACAAAAAGTCTAGTTTCATACCGCACTTTTTAAAACTCCACTTTTTCAAAAAACCCTGTTTCAAAAAGCTGAACCAAACTCAGTCTTAGCCATAAATTTAGTGAAGTGATAATCCAATAGTCACTAGTGTCTTGGTGAGCACACATGAAAAAAAGAAGAAAATTAAATGTTATAAATTTAAAAGTGTACAAATTGTCATGTTATGTAAAATTTCAAATGGCTTAGTAATATCTATATTATTAGATTTATAAAATAAAATCTTAATTGAAATTATTATTTTTTAAATATATTATGTAATAAGAGAATGTGAGTAAATTTATATAAATTATATTTTTCATCATTTCACTTTTTTCTTTAAAAAAACAAAATAATTTTTTATTTCTCCACTTATCCCCACTCCCAATAAAAAAGAAAAGAAAAGAAAAAGTGTTGTTTGTGAACTTGAATAAACGACAAGTAAGACTTCAATAAACGGCCAGCGGCCGTGCTTAACATTGCCGTTTCAATTTAGGCGCTAGAATGAAAGTTTTATTTATTTATTTTTTTCTTACTCAGAGAAATAACAGAAGTGGAGTAAGTACACTGAGGCTTATTTAAAGAGCGAAACTGAAAAAAAATAAATAGGCAAGAAACAAAGAACGCAACCCAAAGATTCTTGATTCTTTTACTCTCACGCACAAAACCCCCAAATTTTCATCACAGCGATCAAAATGGCGAGCACTGAAGCTTTGATCAGTGACTCGTCGGCGACCGAGTCCGATATGGACGTAGACGACGACCCCGATTCCGCTCCTAACATCGATTCCGCTCCTTTCTCCGAAGGAGAGAAAGTCCTCGCTTTTCACAGCTCTCTCATTTACGAAGCCAAGGTAAAGATACAATAAAAAGAATGATTTTTCTTTGTTTTCGGATTTTTTTTATTGACTTTGCGTTGTTAATGCTGTTTTTGATTTTGCAAGGTGAGAAAAATTGAGTACCGGAACAGGGAGTGGAGGTTTTTCGTGCATTACCTTGTAAGTTCTTGATTTCTTTGCTATTATTTCATATTTTTAAATATAATTTATCGATGATTATAATTCTGTTATGGACTCATTGTGTGTGTCTATATATATATTGATAGAAACTTATTGTATGTTGATTGCGTTTGTATGTATGTACTTAGGCGGTGTTTGGTTAGACGGAAATTGATTTCCGGAAAATAATTTCAGCATATACGGGGTTGGGGGCGACGGAAAATATTGGTCAAAGTTTTTCGGTTGACCATAAAGCAGTGGTGGGTAAGGAAAATTTTGAGGGTGGTCATTAAAAAAACTTAAATTAAACAAAATTTGATAAAATAAAATTTGAATATATCGATATCACAAAAAAGTGCAAATACATAAATTTTTAAAATTTTATTTTACGAGTTTTCATATTTTGAAATTAATGTATAATAGTTTCGTTATCAATTCTATTAATTGTATCATTTTCAATGTATACAACCAAATAATCATTAAACTACTGATATCCCATCCAATTACAAACATCTTGCCTAATAATAAGTAACAATATAAACAAAATACATCATCTTTTTATTTTTTTATTTTTATTTTTATTTATGATCTATTCCAACCAATTTTTGTATTCTTTAAACTAATTAGTATTAAATAAACACGATGCTCCACTAATTTCATTTTTAGGGAAATCATGGCCAAGAAGTTGACAAAAACCTCTTTGTAAATATGCTCTTCTTATTTCAACCTGATCATTAGGATGAAAAGATGAGACATTTTCTCATAGCCTATGATCTACAAGAAAATTATTAAAGTCAATATGTATTTTCTTAGAATATTAATCTAGCAATACAAGTAATTTCCTTATAAGAAATTTGTTCATGGTGCAAAATAATAAATGGTAAAATATAAGTTCATTCAATATATTCAATTTAGGCATTCAATTGTTATATTAATCATATTCAATAAAGTATTTAGGCATTACTTAATTTAGTGCATATGCGTATGTACAAAATATATCACATTAATCCAACAAATTCAGCTAAAGACTAAAATAATCACTAATAGACTAGCCGTTTGAAAAGGTGTCTTTTGAGAACACAATCTAAAAATCACAATTAAACATTTGATTTGGGCTAAATTGTATTTGTTTGGGCAATTTTTGAGAAGTATTACATTCACAACAATTTTATGATACTTTTACAACAAATCGTAGATGAGCAGTTTTTACTAATTCTAATTTGAACCTACCACAAATTTCACTTTTATATCCACCAATAACAGCCAGTAATAACTTAATTACTACTTAAGATTTATTTGTGAAATTGTTGTGAAAATGTTGTAAAAATTGCATTTTTTGAAATTCTTTAATTCAATCTTTAACTGACCAAAATTTGGAGTGATCAAATTTTATTTTTAATGGACTCAAATTTTTATTTAGGGTGTTCAAGTTTTTTTCAGGGTGGTCAAGATTTTTTTCTAGGGCGGTCAACAACCCATATCAATTTAAAATTAAAAAATTTTAAGGTATTATAAAAAAAAAAAAAAAAAAATTCAGGGTGGTCATGAAACCACCCTGAGTGACATGTAGAGCCACCAGTGCCATAAAGTAAAGACATTTACGAAAAAAATTGATTTATGCTTTCATTTTTTGTAAATCATTTTCCGCTTCACCTAAAACTTATCAGCGGAACCTCTGCCCCCACTAACGTTCCTGGTCTTCGGTGGCCAACCACTGCCACCACCACCGGTTCCGATCATAACTTTTTTATCTAAAATTTTCTTTTATTTATTTTTATTATATATGTGCTTCAGAGATGAGAGAATGTGAGATAGTAATATAAAATATTTTTTCCATAAGCATTTTTAGGAACGCAACCAAAGACTTAGAAAATAATTTATTTTTCAAAAAATATTTTCCGTCCAACCAAACACAGCTTTAGTATCTATGTAGTTGTAATGTGGCTTTTATTTCATACTCTGACTTTGTTTCGAAAAAGGATATTGATGGTAATTTTTTTTTTTGATAGGCAAGGATATTGATGGTAATTAGATTGGACTAAATGGAATATCAAAGGAAATGCTAAGTAACAATTAAATCGATGAAAAATACTTAACCACGTAACAGCTAAGGAAATAATACGTTTTATGAATCAATGCAAATTAGTAACAACTACAATATTGAAATGTGTCTTGCATGTGTGTCTTACTTTGAGATAAGAATCGTCTATTTATACTTGCGTTCTTGACAATTATACTCGGTTATTGACTTATTGTTGCCACATGGAGCTACATCCTCAATTGTCTATGACTCTTATCAATAAATCTCCAGGCGTTATCTTGTTATTTAAATCTTTCTAACAGTAGCAATCTTCATGAATCATGCTCTAGTTCTGTTTTCGAATCCTGATGTTTCCACTTCATCTCCATGTTTTAAATGTGCCATGCTAGGTTTCAGGCCCTTTATGCGTGTCATTTCCCTGCAATGTCACTTGTCCTTCTATGGTGAACTTGTTTTAGAATTATTAATTAATTATATTCCTAACAGCATGCTCGCTTTCTCTTGTGCAGGGCTGGAGCAAAAAGTGAGTACAATGCTCCTTAAAGTACCTGATGTCTAATTTATTAAGTAGAAAAAAAATGTACCTGACATCCTAAAATTTCTGAATTCTGATTTAATGTTCTAATGTGCTGGCAGTTGGTAGTTGAAACTGGAGGTGTAGGTGTTGTTTTTATTTTTTTACAAATATAGATTTTATGTTTTACATCACAGATAATGGTTCAACACTTCTTTCTCATTCCGATCTTTTAGATACCTTTTTTTTTTTAAATTAAAAAAAAAAAAAATTTTTCTAAAATAACATTGCTCATTTTTTACCTCCAAATAATTTTATAATAAGTATTTTACCTCACAGATAACAGATCTAGCACTTCTGCATTTTTCATTTTGGGTGCAATGGTCTTTATCTCCAATCACAATATGCAACCATCCATATGTTTTTGTTGATTCTTTTAGAAATTTTCATTTAAAAAAAAAAAATCTGTTCAATGTTCAAGTAGCCAGACAGAGAGTTGCAAATTTTCCATCTGCAATTTTTTTTAAGTTAAATAAGACTATCTTGAAAGCCTTACCAGGAAACCAAGCATTTTAATGGGGATGTGTATATTTGTGCATTCAAATGATGAAAAGTTTTTGTATAATCTGAAAGTTTTGCATTTGTACCCTTTGTTGCAGCACACCGGTCATTCAAAGTTTACTTCTAAGATTGGCGAGACCTCAAGATGTTTTTGTGACTTTCATTTGAATCACATTATGGCCCTGTTCTTGAATTTTTATGGTGATCTTGATTTCTTTTATTGTTTGGCATATGTATTAGACCATGGAATATATTATTACTAGAGCTTTTGAATATGTTTACTTTAGAAATATACTCTATTTAGAGGGAGAGAGGACAGAGGTTTTATGAGAGATGGAAAATGTACTTAAGCTTCTCCAAATTTTTGTGGCTTACCTTGTGCTTATGATCTCCTGGGAAGTCTTAAATTTTTTAGGCTTTGTTTTTCAACAGCTGGGATGAATGGGTAGGCTTGGATCGCTTGTTGAAGTTCACTGAGGAAAATGTGCAGAAGCAGCAGGCCCTTGTCCAGAAGCAGAGCATAGACAAGAATACAAAGCAAGTGCGAGCGTCACAGATTATACCAAAAAGCCCCAACAGTTAGATTTACTCTCTTGCTCATTGCTTACTATTTTAACTCGAATATCGATATTTTTTGTTCTTCCCTTTAGGTCTCCACATTGATTGTGGCCCCTGGCATGGAGCTCAGGTGGTAATGGAAAGAAAATTTTTTATATATTGGATTATGTTGGGATTGGAAACCTATAATTATGGAAGTGCTATAAGAATTTCTGTGACTCTTTCATATTAAGACAACTTTAGTGCAGCGGGAAAGGCAAAGAGTTGTTAGAATTGCTAAATATTAAATGTTTTTTGTTGGATGTGATGATTTTCCCCCAAGTGAAACATGATGAATTAATATACTGTGGCTTTAAGGGGATTAGCTGATATTAATTAAAAGCAATGAGCTCTACTTCAAATGGCACCTTCTCGCTCCATAAGAAAGGGTGGAGGGTAAGGTTGTGGGTTTGAAACCCATTGGGTGCTTGGACTGAGAAGGGGGGTTCCACGGGAAGGGGATTGTAACATGAGAAAAGCAAGGAGATTTCTTAGGGTGATCCTTTTGGCGACGGATGCTCTATTACACTCATAGTCTGTGTGTAAACTTGTAAAAAAAATTCATACAAATCAATGGATCAGGCAGGGGTTGGCTTCCATCTTCTCTCCTTTAATCTTGGATAATGCACTCTCCATTTGTCACCCTCCAGTTTTTTGTATATCTGATAGTTCGCATAAGCAAGTTTATTATCTCAAGCATGCATGTAGCCATGAATATACATGTGCCTAGGAACCTTTTTTGTTAGAAGAAACATGATGATTGGGGGAAGAATGAGTATTTCAAAATAACAACCTCGTAATATAATCATTTTCTGAAGAAAAGAACATAAACAGAATCCACTGCCTTTTGACAATAATTTGCAGCTTGCCAGGCTCAGCTGCTGGTGTTTAACATAGGATACTGTCATTCTGATCATCTGATATATGGCATTGACTATTGATTTTTCTTAAGAGACTTCATTGATATTTGGAATATATATAGAAGCCCGTCTGTACACAAATTATTATTATTTTGCAATTTTTAATTTGTGGATGACACTTAACGCATATCAGTCAACAGGTACATCTGGTCTTATCTTTGAAAGAAAGGAAAAAAAAAAAAAACCCCCTTTTTGACTGCAATTTCCAAATATCTGGTATTTATTATTTAAAAAAGAAAGAAAGAGATATTGTTCTTTGCTCTTTTTCTGAGCTACTCTGGGAAATTGTATGCAGCAGCTAGAGCCAAGAAGCGAAAGAATGACGCCGCTAGTAAGGTATTGCCTAAAACACTTCCATTTTGCCCATGCATGATTATGTGCTTTTTGCATAAATCCTGATTAATTAAGATGCATCAGTTTGATAGTTCATTATCAGCCAGATGATTTTCTTTACTTCATTCAAGATCTTGTTAGCTTTTCCATTGTTAGTTTGGCTTCTTTTTCCCTTGATAATTAATTGTTAGTTTGCTATCTTTTTATTGAGTCAATTGTTTATGAACTGTTAGGAGAAAGGCATGATACCACTGGACAAGCTTGCGAATATCCAAATTCCACCACCACTAAAGAAGCAATTAGTTGATGATTGTGACTTTATTACTCATTTAGGCAAGGTACCATATCCTCTATGTTTTACTGTACATTTGAGATTTCTAGTCTTCAGATGATGCCTAATTTGGTGTTGGAACGTGGTTGCTGTAAAATGCTTCAGTAGACTTGCTAGAGTTAGTGAATTGATTCTTTTTTTTTTCTTTTTTCTTCCCTTTTCCCATGGTGTAATCAACCTCTATATCTTAGCCACTGACCTAATTTTGTAGGATTTTTATTTACAGCTAGGAACATGCCTCGGCATGCATTCAGTGCATTTGTTAATTCCTACTTTGAATATTAAAGAAACTCATGTACATAGTTGATCCCTTTTTTATCATTGATAACCAACTACCTGGTAACTAATGTAACTACCTGTTAGAATGACACAACTATTGGAATTCTAACTAGGATATAAAGGAGTCACAGGACTGATTTTCATTGTCATTGTTCTAGCCATATCTGCTTTATCAACTAAAGGTTTTTCTTAATAATCTTTCTTGGTTCTTACATGGTTACATCACTGCTATTGGGGATTTATGGAAGAAAACTTTTTTACATGGTTTGAGCATATTTTGCATTATCAAGTGCATTTCATTCTTAATTGTGTTACATGTTTGTTGTGTGGTTTCATGACCAAGGATTTATGGATGAACATTCTATTTTTTTGATAAGTATGGATGAACATTTTATAATATGAAATACCATATGTATGCAATGAGTTTCTAATATCAATCATTAATTAAGCAACTAAATATATTGCAAATGACTAACTAAGCATTACCAGTTAATCATTATTTTAATTTCTAGTTTATTTTTGTATATTTTGGTTTTTTATTTTTTTTAATGTATTTATCACTTGTAAAAGATTTTGGTTTATGTTCATGTTCTCTCTTGCAGCTTGTTAAACTTCCACGTGCCCCAAATGTTGATGAAATATTGAAGAAGTATCTTGGTTACAGGATGAAGAAGGATAACTCGTAAGTTCATTCCTTGTTTTTTTGGCCACTTCTCAGTCTTTTACTTTTTGGCTTGCTAAATTTCAAGCCTTTCTTATATAGTGGACCATAATTTACAGAATTTATTTTGTCGTAATGTTTACTTGGCACCTATTTCTTTACCTGTAATATACTACACTAGTTTTTTTTTTTTTTTTTGGCTGGTTTTTAACAAAATGCATCATCAAGTGACTTATTCTTTAAAATAAGTGGTTTTTGATTTTTGTATGGCTTCTTTTTATAGAACTAGCTTTTGAAGACTCAACCCAACTAAGCCTTAATTTAAATCAAATTGGGGTTGGCTATGAACCTCTTCAACTAATCAGGGTGTTGATCACATGTATTGTTTTCTGCCATACTGTAGATTCTTTGTCACCTCCCAGTTTAATAGTATTTCTTCACTATTTATACCTGTGCTATTTTATCCTCCCTCTACTTAATTTTCACTCCATCAAAATGAATTAAACATTCCTTTTAACATGTGCATTAATCAGTCTTACGCACATGGCCAAACCATTGTTATCTACTATTTTGCATATTAGTCATCTTTACATTTGAATGGATGGCATCATTCTTTATCTTATATTTCCTAGTATTTCTGCTTATCCATCTCAGCATTCTAATTTCAACTACACTCATGTATGAATAGGTTGCTTTTTAACTGTCCAACAATTTGTAGCATAGACCATAGTGAGTTTTATAGCAATCTTATAGCCCTTCAGCTGATACAGTATTCCCGATATACTTCTCTCTCCTTCACCCCGTTCTTATTCAATGACCCAAATCCTCCTCAGTCATCCCATCCTTACAAATTATTGAACCAAGATATTGAAATGGTCAGTCTTCTAACCAATTTAATCTTATAAGAAAATTTTAAAATAAAATTCAATAATTGTTCATTTAGTAATCATTTAGATTAGAGTGTTTAAAGAGGGGATGTACATTGATATAGTCTGCATTACTGTATCTAGTTCTGAAGGCCAGAGAAATATGAAAAAGAGCACCTTGGTGTAAATGCCCTCAAGTGTTAAACTTACTATTGATGCATCTTCAACTTCTGTATTTAGACATTACTTTCCTATGTAATTTTTGTTGTGTGTGAAGTTCTTTTAGTATCATGTTTTCGGAATTGATGCATTCGTGTCTTGGTAATTACCTATTGTTAGTGTTCTGGTGTTCATGTTTTTGTGTGTTGTCATTGTTCTTTCTCTGTAACGTAATTAAATGGATATAGGATAGCTGATTCAGTGGGAGAAATTCTGAAAGGTTTACGTTGTTACTTTGACAAAGCATTGCCAGCAATACTTCTATATAAAAGTGAGCGTCGGCAATATAAAGAAGCAATTTCAGTTGATGTCTCTCCTTCAACTGTATATGGTGCTGAACATCTATTGCGCCTCTTTGGTATGTTTATCCTTTTATGCTAGAAGTCAATTATTTTCTTGGGAAAATTTGTTACGTTTTCTGTGTTTTAAATAGCAATAATCTTGATTTATTATAATTTAAATAAATTAATCAACAGATGTTGTGTCTCTTTTGTGAAGTTTGATTTGTAGGATGATTCTAGTTTTTTTTACCTTAAATATATTTATGCTTATTGTTTTAATAACCAGCCATATCATAATTATGTAGGATGTGGAAGTTTCGACATTTATCAAACATGTTGAGGGCAATAGGGCTGGCTAGATGAGTAATTCTTCCTGCCATGCCCCTATCAAAATTGACTGGCTGGCAGAGTTCTACTTCTACCAGGATAAATTTTTTAGACAACTGTCGGGTCTGTATATCTTCTACTAAAGCTAAACTTTATATATATCAGGGGTCCTCTATAAATAAAATGATGCAGCACAAAATTCTTAAAGGGAACTGAGAATAAACAAATGAATAGAAAAATAAAAATAAGGATAAAATACACACACCACCCCTGTGGTATACCCTTAAAACATGAAAAACTATATTATTTTTACCTATCCAAAAAAAAAAAAAAAATGAAACTATTCTATGGTTTATTTTGTAACACTTTTTTTTTTTGATAAGTACAGGAAATTTTATTCAAGAACTTAATAATGAGTCACCCGAGTATATAGGAAGTATACAGTCGGGGACCAACATAATCAAATACATAAATTACAAGCATCTATCAAATCATAGACCGAAGAAATAGAATGACTTCCTACGGTAGACATTCAGTCCGATAAAGTTTTAAAGAAGAAAAGTTTTAAATCAGCTATAGTCCTTCCAGAATCTTCAAAACACCGGTTGTTTTTCTCCTGCCAAATGCACCACATCAAACAATGAGGGATAGCTATCCAAATAACACCATTACGATGATGACCAAAATTTCCTTGCCAACAAGCAAGGAGCTCAACTACAGTCTTTGGCATTGCCTAGTAGATACCAAACAAGGTGAACACCATAGACCACAACTCATAAACAATAGGACAATGTAGTAAAAGATGGTCTACAGATTCTCCATTATTTTTGCACATATAACACCAATCAAGAATCAACACCTTCTTCTTACGTAAATTATCAATAGTCAAGATCGTTCCTAAATCTGTAGTCCAGACAAAAAATGCAACTCTGGAAGGAATCTTTTGCTTCCAAATACTTCTCCAAGGGAAGGATTGAGTACATACATCCAATAAAGCCTGATAGTAACTGCTTACCTCAAAACCCTTGCTCTTAGCAGTTGTCCAACACATCTTATCCTCACCAATACCTCTCAATGAGACTCCATATATAACATTCCAAAAAATAGACAAAGAATCTGATTCCCTATCATGAATTTCTTGTAGGAATTCTAAGTCCCAAAAAATAATCCCGTTGGGAAACTGCATGAGATCAGCCACATAAGCCTCCTTATCATTACTAATTTTGAATAAATCTGGAAAACACATACTCAAATGATTATCCCCACACTAGACATCATGCCAAAATTTCACTCTAGTCCCATCTCCAATCTGAAATTGAATGTAGCGAGAAAAAGTAGACCAACCACTACTGATAGTTTTCCATAAACTCACCCCATAGGAGCTTGGAACAGAATTAGAGCACCAATATCCCGCCTCAGCTCCATATTTAGCCCTTATAACCCTTCTCCATAGCACTTCTCTCTCATACCCAAATCTTTACAACCATTTTCCCAATAATGCTACATTAAAGTATCTCAAGTTTCGAATTGCTAGACCCCCAGACTGGATAGGAGAGCATACCTTGGATCAATTCACCAAGTGACGTTTAGAAACATCTCCCAGACCACCCCAAAGAAAATTTCGTTGAAGTTACCTTCCTTGTGGTTTGCTTTATGAGGCATTTTTGCTAATTTAATGAAATTTGATGATATTACCAGTGCCAACAACACCCATTGGAAAATGAACTTAGGAATCAGCACTATGCCATTGGAAAATTGCAATAGAAATTTTAAATCAAGCTTGTTTCCATTGGAGTATAATAGCTAATTATATAGGCTACTGGGATTCAACCTTAATTCTTAACTGACTTGGGCCAAGGTCCAATTATTGAATTCATAAATAACCTTTACTCTAGGAAATGAAGTAAAATGCCAATAACTTAATAAACAAATATGACCTAAAATAAAATCCAATGGACCAATAGTAAAAATAAAATTGACTTCTAAAAATGAATAGAACTACATTAAATAAAATTGTTTTTGTGCTCCCTGCATCATAAAATATGCTAGGAGACCACGAGTTATGGAAAATGGAAATTACTGTATACATTTGTTAATCTATGCTAGTACATTTTCTGGTAGTCTATGGTAGCGCTTGTCCAATAGTCATCAATTGCATTGAGCTGATCTTGAAACAGTCCCAAAAATCCTTCCTGACTTTTATCAAAATTTTAATTCATTTAGTTTTGAGTGGTTTATGTGTAGATTTGTTTCTGTTCTCAGTTTAAAACTATTTTTGTATCTAATGCTAAAACAAGGAAGATGTGGGAAATGTTTGGTAGATTTACCCTTATTAGCTTAATTATGAGTTTGTGTAGTGAATTGCATCATTTGTTATCTTACAAGATCTCATATTACCGAAGTCCTAGCTAATCAATGTTTCTATGCAAGTTATTAAATATTCTTAAATGTTATAACATTTAAATGTAATTACAATGGAAATTATTTTTAACTACATTTTTTTTAATTAATATTTATAACTAGTTTAATTTGGTAATTTGAGGAAGTAGCCTTGTTTAATAAATTTTTTCTTACTTACCAAAAAGAAGAAGATATGGTGCCAGCTAAATCTAGGATATGCAGTTTTGGACTTGTCTATTACTACTTACAAAAACTTGTCTATTGCTGATTTTAAATGCGTAGCTTGAGATATAAAAGATGTCAACTCATATGATATCAAACTGATTTTTTCTTTCTCAAAAATTAGTTAAAAATGGAAAAGGATATATTGGCTGATGATTGATCTCCAAGATATATGTGTATGTTTTATATTGATTTTGGACAACTAAGACATTTTGAATATTTATTATATTGCCTAACAAATATTGTGGTGCTTGTTGGATTTGCAGAGTAATTGATGACTGTAAATGTGGATTGCTACTGTTGCTGGACATGTGCTGTTGTTTTTAATTGTGAATATTCCTAGACTAGAATTGCTTGATGTGGCATCTTTTGGCTTGTGTTTCCTTTTGGTGTTATAAAAAGTGCTAGTCATCTTTACTTCATTTTTATAATGTTATTCTTTTGGTATTTGCAGTTAAGTTGCCTGAGTTATTGTACTATGCTAACATCGAAGAGGAGACATTGATGGAGCTGCAGCAAGAATTAGTCGAGTTTCTCAAGTATAACTTCTTACCACCATTCTAACATGTGTCTGTGAGAAAAACACAATTGAGAGTATAAGAATACAATCTTTATAATTGCATAAGATGATTTATGCTACTTATAAAAAAACCAAAAAATATAAAAAACTGTGATGAATGGTGACATTTATGGAACAACTTGCACACTTAACTTTGCTTGCATTTTTTCTTGGAAGTTTGTGATGATTTGGCTGTCTGGAGCACCAAAAAATGTTAATTTAAATGAATATAAAGTGTCTTTAGAGTGAAGTGCGTTACTTTATTTATACTTCTAGGTTTTTGTTTAGGGGAAAAAGGTTTAGATAACTTGCCTCAAACATGTCATTTTATTGAAATTTTCAAGAATGACATTCCATCATCATTATAGTCATTCTGAGAGATTATACATCTTGTGATTCAGGTTCTTACAGAAGCATCGGAGTGCATTTTTCCTCTCAACTTACCATGTGCCAGAAGATATTGAAACCAGCACCAACAAGTAAGATGTCTAGGTCAAAGATGTATTTGCAACAAATTGAGTATAGAATACCATAGAACTAGCTAAAGCTTTAGGTTGATGTATAATCACCTTTTAGATTTGATATTTTCCTGGATTCCAAAATTTGAGAAACCAGATGTCTGTGTTTCATGTTATTAGTTTTGAAATGTCTTTGTAAACGAGGGTACATTGCGGGCAATGTATATGGGAGAAACATGCCGGACAGACATATTGCCCTGTAAAGGCCTGTAGTGTACCCCAGATATATGTCATTATCTAATAGCCCTGGATAGGAACAGTATGAACAATTGTAAATGGTGGAAATTTGGTGAATGGAAATGAGACTACCTGACAGAAGTGTGTATTAGGAAGTTGCATGTGATTTAAATTTTGCTTACAAAATGCTTTTTATTGTTGGAACTATGTTTAGCACTTTTAATGTTTACAAAAGTCAACCATCTCTATATTAATTTATCAAAGTTTGTAACAAGCCACTGAAAATATTAAATCAAATCAAACCAAAATTTTGATTGAGGCATAATATTTTTTTAAAAAAGGTATAGAATTACTACAAATTTCTAAACTAAAAATTCATAAATTGATATGACAATAAATTTGATTAATAGTACTACTTTGACAAGATAATAAATGTGTTTATATTTAAATTACTTTTTGTGGTTGGTGACATATTAATTTGTAAGATCTATGTAGGGAAATTTATAATATTTTTTGGGAAATAATTCTTACACAATTAGTTTTTAAAATGTTACTAGCAACAAATCACAATTTATAATTTTTAAGCAAATCAGATTTGCTGGTCACTAGCAACAAATCAAGACCAAGCTTGGGTTCACATGCTAATTAGATGCAAAATACCTAGAAAGAAAGAACTTTCCAAAAGCCATAAGATGTAAGCATTCATCCTGGTTGTGGAAAGGTATTTAGGTTTTGGTCCTAAAAATGCTTGTTTCCAAATTAATTCAGGTATGGATATCAACATTTAGGACTTATAGGCGGACACTTGGGTCCCTCTTTACCAAATTATACTTTTATTCCTCTCGGGGGCATGCCAAATGAAACTAGCTGAGTTGTTGACCTAAATTCCCAACTGAATTCAAATTGGGATTTAAATTTGCTCCTATTTATTTGATGATCATACTATTAAATGCATATGATATCACAACCATCATTACCAACCAATCACTCTCCAGATAAACTTCTTTGGACACCAGAAAAGCATGAAAATCTTAACATTAAATCTGCAGACCTTCTATATCTAAGAGATTTCAAGACCTAGCCAAATGAAATGGAAATATCTTTGGAAGTTCAAAATACACTACAGACTCAAACTTCTCCCCTAGAAAATACCCAACTAGTTCATTGAGGACCGTTTAATTTGCCACAACTTTTTTAACAATTTGACTTGATTGCACAAAACTTTTCATATGAACTCACTATATTTTTTTTCCCATATAATTCATAGTTAATTATCTCAAAATTGTGATTAAACTATAGCACAAAAATTGTGTTCCTAAACCCTCACGTGATACTGTGGAAAATGATTATGTAAAAGAGAATAATGGTTAGGCTAGAAAAACTGAGTCTTTTGGCTAAAAATTGCAAAAAATGGAGTTTATTGTTGTTATAGGTACTGTTCAAAGTTATTTGGCAAAATGAGGAGAGAGATTGAATTTCAGCAATGGTGTTGCCGAAATTGCAAGAAAAAGTACAATGTGTTAGGGAAGAGAGAAAATTGAATTTCGGTAATGAGATTACCGAAATTCTTGTCTTGCCTGCATTGCTCAAAATGGAAACCAATTGTGGCAATGGCATTGCCGAAAATGGGAGAAAAAAAAAAAAAAAAATTGTGGCAACTAAGTTGCCGAAAATGAAGGGGAAAAAAAAAAAAAAAAAAAAAGAGATGCTACGTCCCATTTTTCACAACAAATTACAGATGGTTAGTTATTATTGGTTCAAATTTGAATTTGACACTAAGATTACTTTTTTGCCCCAATAATAATAATCAGTAACAATTTGCCACTTAGGGCATGTTTGGTAGACTGTAATAGGTACTGTAATGTAATAATTATTCCAATGATTTAGTTATTCTTTAGTTTGGTTATGTTTTTATTACAAGGAATAGTCATTCCTTATGAATAGTTATTCTTCAAAATGGGGAATAACTATTCCTCTTTAAAATGTTGTATTAGCTATTCTTTAGTAAGTGTAATAATTTCAAAACTTAATATATTTCCAAATAAACAAACTTTCCATATAAATCTGACAATTATAAAAATAAAAAATCATAAAAAATAACATATATCTTTCTTAAATTTAAAAATAACAATTTTTAAGGAGATATAATTGTATGAGTAAGATATTTCCTAAAATAAATGTTAAGTTTCATTCTAATGTTTTTTTTTTTTTTTTTTTTTTATTTTTTATTTTTTTTTAAATTTTAAGAAACACATTCTAATGTTATAACTCACAACCAAACTAATGAATAAGTTTAGTTATTATATTACAATACAATTTATTACTAGTAATAAAGATTATAATTCCTGTCATAATCCTCATTCAGTGTACCAAATGTATCCTTAGGATTTGTTGTAAAAATGTTGTGAAAATGTTGTGAACGTATCATTTCTAAAAAAAAATTGTGTTGCTAAAATAGAGGAAAAAAAGTGGCAAATTGTTTTTTTTTCCCTCTATTTCGGCAATGCCATTGCCACAAAACAATTTGCCATTTTTTTTTCCTTCTCTTTTAGCACCACATTTTTTTTAGAAATGATACATCCATAACATTTTCACAACATTTTTACAACAAATTTTAAGTGACAAGTTGTTACTAATTGTTATTATTAGGGCAAAAAAGTAATCTTAGTGTTAGGTTCAAATTTGAACCAATAATAACTAACTACTTGTAATTTGTTGTGAAAAATGTTGTGCACTTAACATTTTTTTTCCCCCCTCCATTTTCGACAACTTAGTTGCCACAATTTTTTTTTCCTTCCATTTTTGGCAATGCAATTTTCTCTTTCCCCTAACACATTGTACTTTTTCTTGCAATTTTGGTAACATCGTTGTCGAAATTCATTCTCTTTCCTTATTTTGCCAAATAACTTTGAACAGTACCTATAACAATAATAAACTCCATTTTTTTGTAATTTTTAGTCAAAAGACTCAGCAAAACGAGTGATTTAAAAAAAGAAATTTTTTTTTTCCTATTCATTTTCGCTGTCTCAGTCAATGAAAAGGTGATCCATCCTTGACCCAAAAAAGTCTCTAGAATCTTTTTTTTTTTTGGGAGAATCAAAGTATCTAGAATCTGCTTGGCCATAATTTGAAAAATAATATAACCAAGAAAATTCCAATACCAATTTCTATAATTCCAGTTTCTCAAAAAAAAAAAAAAAAAAAAAAAATTTCCTATTCATTTTCGCTGGCTCAGTCAATGTAAAGGTGATCCATCCTTGACCCAAAAAAGTATCTAGAATCCTTCTTTTTTTTTTTTTTTTTTTTTTTTTGGAGAATCAAAGTATCTAGAATCTGCTTGGCCATAATTTGAAAAAGAATATAACCAAGAAAATTCCAATACTAATTTCTATAATTCCACTTTCTCAAAAAAAAAAAAAAAAAAAAAAAAATTTCTAGAACTCCAGTGAACCATAGATCAATTTAACAAAGTTTAACAAAACAAAAGTGCAAAAAATATAATTGAAGCATAATTAAAAACAATTGGTGTTCTAGTTTTAAGACAAAAAGTAATTATTAGAAGTGTACATCATTGAAATATCTCTAATAAAAAAAAAAAAAAAAAATCTAAAACTACTATAAACTTTATTATAAAAACTTATAATCTAATATGATAATAAATATGATTGTTACTACTTCAATAAGATAATATAAATAAAGTTACTCTTTTTAATTGGTAACCCATTAATTTATAAATTTTATATGATAAAATTTGTAATATTCTTTTATATATATATATATATATAAATAAAAGGGGCAAGCAACAGTCCTTATTTATAGCAACTATTCAAATAATTCTAGCAACTATTTGAATAATGCTAGCAACTAGTTTCTGTTCTCCTTTTCCTGTACGTCAAATGTAGTATTTCGTATACGCCAGGTCTCTCACACACCGGCGGGTTCCACAGCATGTGGAGCCTGCCTCTGTGTGAGATTCCTGGCATATACGCCGGGTACAAAAGATATATATATATATATATATATATATATATATATATATTTGATCCTTATATAAAGAGAAGCTCGTAAATCTTTGTTTCCCAAGCCCATCCCTTGTTTGAGCTTTCATAAAGTTCATGGCTAATATAATCTTGTTCTTCCTCTCTTTTGCATTATTTGCTCCACTCTCATGCTCAACATTTCATACTTTGAGTAAAGGTTCATCTCTCTCCAGTGAGAAACCAGAAGACGTTTTAACTTCACCAAATGACGTTTTCTCTGCTGGCTTTTACTCAGTTGGTGAAAATGCTTTCTGCTTTGCCATATGGTTCAGCAACTCACGCACCATAGTTTGGATGGCAAACCGTGACCAGCCAGTTAGTGGAAAGCGCTCAAAGCTCTCTCTCCTCAAAAATGGCAATTTAATCTTAACTGATGCTTGGGAGGTTCACCATTTGGACCACAAACACTTTCTCACTCTCCTTAGTACAATTATCTCTCTACAACACAGGTAATCTTGTCCTACGTAATATGGAAGGTGTTATTTTGTGGCAAAGCTTTGATTTTCCCACAGATACACTTCTTCCTGAACAACAACTCACTAAAAACACAAAGCTTGTCTCCTCAAGAAGCCAGACCAACTATTCCTCTGGCTTCTATCAGTTTTTCTTCGACAACGATAACATTCTTCGCCTTATTTTCAATGGTCATGATGTGTCCACTGTTTATTGGCCTTACCCGTGGCTTTTAAGCTGGGAGGCTGGAAGGTCCGCGTTTAACAGTAGTAGAAATGCAGTGCTTAATTCCTTAGGGAACTTCAGTTCATCTGACAATTTTACTTTTATGTCAGCCGACTATGGAATTGAGCTTCGTAGAAAATTAACACTTGGTTACGATGGTAATATTCGATTATATAGTTGGGGCTGGTCAGAGGAGGAGCAGACTCAAACTTGGGTTGTTTCATGGCAAGCCATTCAAAACCCTTGCACGATTCATGGTGTTTGTGGGGCCAATAGCCTTTGCAAGTATGTTGCTAGTTCTCACAGGAAATGCACTTGTCTTCCAGGGTACAAGATGAAAAATCAAACCGATTGGTCTTATGGGTGTGAACCTGAATTCGATCTCCTCCCTCGCAACAAAAATGAGTCTGCCTTTCTACTGCTATCCCATGTTGAATTCTATGGATATGATTTTGGGTCATTCCCCGGTTATACCCTTGATCAATGTACGGATTTATGCTTGCGATTACGCAATTGCGAAGGGTTCCAATATTACGGTTTTGATATTGGTAAAGGTTTTACAAGTTGTTTCCCAAAGACACTATTGCTAAATGGACATCGTTCCCCAGATTTCAAAGGAGTGGCCTATTTGAGACTACCAAAAAGGTATAACTTCTCCTACAACAATCCCGTAGAAGAATCCAGTTTAGATTGCTCAAGGGAGGGTACAACACAATTGGACAGAAAATATGTCAAAAACCATGAAAAGGGGTCGGTGAAATTCATGCTTTGGTTTGCATGTGGAGTGGGAGGACTTGAACTCACATGTATCTTTGTGGTGTGTTGTCTCCTGATCAAAACCAGGAAAAGCTCAGACGAGCAAGGGTATGCTCTTGCTGCCACAAGATTCAAAAAATTTACCTATTCTGAGCTAAAAAAGGCCACAAAGGGTTTTACTAAAGAGATCGGAAGAGGTGCCTGGGGAGCTGTATACAAAGGGGTATTGTCTGACAATAGAATTGCAGCAATTAAACGTCTCAATGAAGCCAACCAAGGAGAGGACGTATTCCTAGCAGAAGTAAGCATCATTGGGAGGCTTAACCACATGAACTTGATAGACATGTGGGGTTATTGTGCCGAAGGAAAGCGTAGGCTTTTGGTGTATGAGTATATGGAGCATGGTTCTTTGGCAAAAAATCTCTCTTCTAATGCACTTGATTGGAAGCAAAGGTTTAAAATTGCTCTTGGTATTGCAAAAGGTTTAGCTTATTTGCATGAAGAGTGCTTGGAGTGGGTTTTACATTGTGACATAAAGCCTCATAATATACTTCTAGACTTGAATTATGAACCAAAAGTGGCAGATTTTGGTCTATCTAAATTGCAAAACAGAGGTGCTCTTAACAATCCAAACTTTTCAAGGATGAGAGGAACCCGTGGTTACATGGCTCCAGAGTGGATCTTCAATCTGCCTATCACCTCCAAAGTGGATGTTTATAGCTATGGAATTGTTGTGTTGGAGATGGTGACTGGAAAGAGTACAATAACGGGTGTCCACACTACAGATGTTGGAGTTGAAGCTAAAAACGAAAAGCTGCCCACTTGGGTTAAGGGGAAAAAGAACGGAGAAGTTGCAACCACTTCTTGGATTGATGATATCATGGACCCCAAAATGGAAGGCATATATGACAAGGGTAAGATGGAGATCTTAGTTGAGATGGCTTTGCAGTGTTCAGAGGAAGACAAAGATGAAAGACCCACCATGAAACAAGTAGTTGAGAAGCTTCTTCACCTTGAAAATGATCTTCTCTAACATGGCATGATGGGTCACCTCATGTTCAGCATTTTTTTGATTCTCTCGTTAGTTTGTTCTCTTATTTAGTGCCTACATAGTATGTTTCGTGGGGCTGTCTTCTTTATTTCACCATGTAGCTTTTGTGGAACCCTAAGTTTTATGCAACTCTTCTATGTTATAATAGATATTTCCTTCATTTTGTTTGAATGCCATTACCACCAACATGTATAATGCATTTATTTATTTTATTGGGTAATTAATTATAGGTTTATGTTGTATTAACAATACAAGATTTACATTGTAATATTGTACATTTTTTGCAAGTGTACAATATCACAATGAGTTAGTCTATAATATAAAATTTACATTGCTAATATAGTGTAAACTAAAAGTTTTCATTATTTTATTATTAATTTCTCTAGAAAATAACTTGGGATATTATTCGCACAAAAATTATTCTAAACGTGGTTACAAATTTGTAGCCACATTTAATGTTCACTCTGGTAACCAAATAAAGCAAGTGGTTTTTCCCACAAAATCTTTCAATCTTAGTGAAAAATATGGATCTAAATTCACTTCATTTGCAACTGAAATTCATAAAAACTGTCGAGATCATGTCTTCTTGGGAAGCTTACGCTCTATAGAATCCCCAAATTGGGTGCCACTGCAAGTTGGCTAGTACAAAGTGAATTTTTATGTTGCCATAAGATCGAATCAAAACTTAGCGCAGTTGCAGTTTGTAGAGATGATACAAGTGAAATAATTTTTCATTCCGTCTTTCACTTGATCCTATACTTGGAGAAGCCCATGCATCTCGTCTAGTATTGACTATGGCTATGAAACACAAGGTAGCTAAACTTTGTGATTCAGGTTCTTACAAAAGCATCGGAGTGCATTTTTCCTCTCAACTTACCAAGTACCAGAAGATATTGAAAACAGCACCAAAAAGTAAGATGTGTTGGCAACAAATTGTGTACAGAATACTACAGAACTAGAGATTTAGGTTGATGTATAATCATCTATTAGATTTGATATTTTCCCGGATTCCAAAATTTGAGAAACCAGATGTCTTTGTTTCACGTTATTAGTTTTGAAATGTCTTTGTAAATGAGGGTACATTTCCTGCAATGTATATGGGAGAATTTGAGAAACCAGATGTCTGTGTTTCATGTCATTAGTTTTAAAACGTCTTTGTAAACGAGGGTACATTGCGCGGCAATGTATATTGGAGAAAAATGCCAGACAGACACATAGCCCTATAAAGGTCTGTAGTGTACCCCAGATATATGTCATCATCTAACAGCCCTGGATAGCAACAGTATGAACAATTGTACAAGGTTCAGAATTATACTTAGAGAATGATTACGTGGTTCAGAATTAATGGTTAGAGACTAGATTTCTATTTGTTTTGAGCTGTCAATGAATTTGTGATCCATCCTTGGTAAAAAAAAAAAGGCTTTACTTTGGAAAATATTATTACAAACAAAATTCCAATACCAATTTCGATCATTCTACTCAACCATGACTTGACCATCTCTATATTAATTTATCAAAGTTGTAAGAAGCCAATAACCATAAAAAAAAAAAAAAAAAAAAAAAAAAAAAAAAAAAAAAAAGAAGAAGAAGAAGAAGAAGAAAAGAAAAAGAAGAAGAGAAAGTAAAAACAACTACAAATTTTGTTATCAAAAGATTATAAATTGGTATGACAATATATATAATTGGTATTATTTAATAAGATAATATATACGTGTTTAAATTATTTATTGTAATTGAAGACACATTAATCTTAATCTGTACGATGTATTAATAAAAGAAAATGTGATGTTGATCTAGAGAAATAATGCTATTTGTAGGGGCACGATTTTTAACGACCCATGAATGACGTTGGGCTCGCATGTAAAGGGCCCCAACAATATGATTTGTAGAGAGTGGGCCTGAAAGGCATGACCTTGGGCACATGTGAGCGGTTTAGTCGTAGTTTCTACGGGAATTTATGTATGGACGGATTTGGCTTGACTAGCTAAGCCCTCCATTAGTATAGGATGTAAGACTTAAGCTTTTTTGGTTCCGCCCCCTTTGCTTTGTTTTCTTCTCCTTTTATACTAGTGTTCCTTTCCCCTTTTTGTGTCCACGTGTTAGTTTTACTTTTTGGGGTGCAGGCCTGTCCAGTCAACCCATACCCAGAGTGGTTCGGGGTTGCTGGAAAAGCATAAGGGCATGGTTTTGGGTATGGGCTTGTCAAATGCAGAATTCTGTATTACTGTGTTGGCGGCTTTTTTCCTTGCCCTGCCCCTGTACCGAGTTTGCCTCTTTTCTCCAGGTGTTTTGGGAGGTGCTGAGCATAAGGTCGTCCTCGGCCATGTCCTCGTGCCCTTCTTGGGCTTTCATTAGGCGTCCTCGGAAACAGCTCTCCTCGGCTTAGGCCTTAGGCCCAAACGTAGAGTGGGCTTGGGCCACAAATTATCAAGCCCCACAATAACCCCTCAAAATCCTGCTGCCCGACTTTAGTTGGGGAGGAGGGTTTTGATTATGTTTGGCCCACATCATGACTCGCTCAGATTCTGTACTTCATCGATGTCTGTGCCTTTCCATTTGCATAGAAGATGCACCGAATTATAAGAGGCGTCCCTTTAACTTTTAGTCACGCGGCGTTCTTTGATGCTACAGTGCTCGAGACGCGCTTTCAAGAGGATCTTTTAATTTTATGGTTGCAGACGGCGTTGGAGACCGAGCCAAGTCCTTCTTGTCCGTAGCGTTCCTTGGAACTCTGCGTAAATTAAATATCACCTCCTTGCCCTTTAAATAAGTAGGATATGAGGTTATTCCCCTTACATACAAACCCTTCGATTTTCTTCACAACCGTAATCCTTCAGCCAAAATCACAGTATCTATATCTAGTGCTTTCCACCCTTAGTGCAATATGCTTAAGGCACGTGTAAGGGTGAAGGGACTACACCCGCCACAGAGGCACCGGGTCCCTCCGAGACTCAAAGTGATGTGGTCTGGACAGGGTAGACACAGACTCAAGATGATATTCCATCTTGGTAAGGTGGGGATGGTATCTCTACCTCTTTTAGCCAAAATCCGAAGCAGGTACTGGTCGCGTTAGATTCCTGATGCGTCAGAAGTAAGGTTTTCCGCCATCAGCGCCGTCTGCTCTATCGCAGGCGTGGTTATACGGAGGCTCCTCAACTTCCGGCTCCCTGCTCCTTTTCTTCAACGGTGCTAGCTTGAAGTCAGGTTCCCTGCACCTTTTCTTCAATGGTGCAGGCCCGAAGTTGGGCTCTTTGGCTGCCTGAGTTATAGGTACGTAAAAGTGTTGAGGAATGGTTTCCTTAAACAACATCTTGGAACAGCAGCCTACCTCTCCTCTGCACTTCTTCTTCGGCTTTCTCTTCATTCCCTTGTATCTTTTCTTTTCGCTTAGGTAGTTAGTTTTAGTATAAGCTCATTCAAGCTTTTCATTGTACGCTATACTATTTCTTTGTCTTAATAAAAGATGAATTTATTTCTTTCTAAATACTTTTCCTTTCGGCAGCAATTACTTTGTGAACGGGTGTGTTATATATGTATTTTCCTTTAGTGATGCTTAGAGCAGGAAACCTTGAAACGGAACCTTACCAATCTGAATTTATCAACATTATCAAGTATAATAACGATAATTCCCAGTAAATTAAATTCATGAAACTAACCGAGATAACGGCTTAATGCTCCGTAATGCATGCGAGGCGACCGTCCGAGAACGATAAATACTAAATATACTCTTCGAGGGAGCTGCCGAGCAGTGAGGGGCTTTGGCCGTGTTTTGATAACACCTGACCCTATAACAGTTGCACCAATTCCCTTGGTATCGAGGATCCGAGGGTAGGTTGGGGATTTCAGTCGGTCTAGGAATTAACCCAACTATCAATGGGTAACTCTCATCTGGGGTAGACTCTTAGGGCCATATAACGTCCATGCTGTGTCCAAACCCTGCACTTTTCCTCTTAAGTAGTTGGTTTCCCCAGAGGCTTGAGTCCGAGGACCATACAAGACCTTGGTTCTGTCCAAAACTTGTAGTTTTTCTTTGAAGTAGTTGGTTTCCCTAGAGGCTTGAGTCCGAGGACCATACAAGGCCTTGGTTCTGTCCAAAACTTGTAGTTTTTCTTTGAAGTAGTTGGTTTCCCCAGAGGCTTGAGTCCGAGGACCATACAAGGCCTTGGTTCTATCCAAAACTTGTAGTTTTCCGTCTAAGTAGTTGGTTTCCCCAGAGGCTTGAGTCCGAGGACCATACAAGGCCTTGGTTCTGTCCAAAACTTGTAGCTTTTCTTTGAAGTAGTTGGTTTCCCTAGAGGCTTGAGTCCGAGGACCATACAAGGCCTTGGTTCTGTCCAAAACTTGTAGTTTTTCTTTGAAGTAGTTGGTTTCCCCAGAGGCTTGAGTCCGAGGACCATACAAGGCCTTGGTTCTGTCCAAAACTTGTAGTTTTTCGTCTAAGTAGTTGGTTTCCCCAGAGGCTTGAGTCCGAGGACCATACAAGGCCTTGGTTCTGTCCAAAACTTGTAATTTTTCTTTGAAGTAGTTGGTTTCCCCAGAGGCTTGAGTCCGAGGACCATACAAGACCTTGGTTCTGTCCAAAACTCAGTTTTCTCATCTATGGAGCCTTGGCTTTAGGGTAATTAGCTCCTCGGCCGAGCCCCTAGAACCATCTGCATGGCTGACGCTATAAAGCGTAGACCGTAGTCAAGAATCATAGCCCCTAATGGAGCTTTACGCTAGAACACCATAACCGGCTGTTAGAAATGACAAGGGAACTGTCTCGAACTATCGCCTATGCCAAGATACAAGCCCTTCCCCACAGACGGCGCCAATTGTAGGGGCACGATTTTTAACGACCCATGAACGACGTTGGGTTCGCATGTAAAGGGCCCCAACAATATGATTTGTAGAGAGTGGGCCTGAAAGGCATGACCTTGGGCACAGGTGAGCGGTTTAGTCGTAGTTCCTACGGGAATTTATGTATGGACGGATTTGGCTTGACTAGCTAAGCCCTCCATTAGTATAGGATGTAAGACTTAAGCTTTTTTGGTTCCGCCCCCTTTGCTTTGTTTTCTTCTCCTTTTATACTAGTGTTCCTTTCCCCTTTTTGTGTCTACGTGTTAGTTTTACTTTTTGGGGTGTAGGCCTGTCCAGTCAACCTATACCCAGAGTGGTTGGGGGTTGCTGGAAAAGCATAAGGGCATGGTTTTGGGTATGGGCTTGTCAGATGCAGAATTCTGTATTACTGTGTTGGTGGCTTTTTCCCTTGCCCTGCCCCTGTACCGAGTTTGCCTTTTTTCTCCAGGTGTTTTGGGAGGTGCTGAGCATAAGGTCGTCCTCGGCCATGTCCTCGTGCCCTTCTTGGGCTTTCATTAGGCGTCCTCGGAAACAGCTCTCCTCGGCTTAGGCCTTGGGCCCAAACGTAGAGTGGGCTTGGGCCACAAATTATCAGGCCCCACACTATTCATTCCTGACCTTAAGAAATTGTAAAAGAAGTACCTGTGCATTGACTGAAGTCGGTGCCATTCAATCAAGGCTAGCAGTTCTCCCTCGATTATACGTCAAACAAAGCAAGGAAATTGGATATCAATTACATTTTTCTATGTGGTTGAAGTAATAATAAATCATAAATATGGAGAGATATATGCATGCTAGGACAAATGAATAAAGGGTTAAAAACCTTAAGGTTATACTGTTGCTAATTGCTGGACCTGGTAAAATTGTTGTTTTATGTCGCCAATATCGTATCTCCATAATCAGCAAATAGTGTGTAGAGTAGTTTTCTCTCCACTCCAAACAGTGAAAGCTTACGTATGGTGTTTACATTGATAGGACCACTCGGATAGAAATACACCTAATCCTTAGAAATAATCTGTTAGCTAGGCTATATGCAGTGTGTCCTCAACATGCAAATCCCATACGTATTGGGCTACCCTGTTTAGGGCAAGCCCGGCCCAATGCCTAATTGTTAAAATTCGAACGTAACACTTACCCAAACTTTTTTTGCCGAGAACCCAAAATAATATTACTACCAATATTATCAATCCCAGATAACAATAGGACAAGAACACAAATATTTATAGGAAAATCTTTTTCTCTTTGAAGGGAAAAACTAAGAGATAATCTCTGAATCAATTTCACTATTCTCAAATCAATTATAATATCTTTTGTGTATGTCTCACAGTAATACTTTGCTCTCTCCTCCTTAGCTATCTTCTTGAAAGCGGCAACCATTTGCTCTCTTCTCCTTGGCAATTTTCTCCAAAGCGAAAATTCATTTTTTCTCTCCTGGTTTCACACTCTATTTTCCCTTTCCCCATAGGGAGGACTTTTGGGCCAAAGCCATCAAATTCTTTGTAGTAATATCTATTTATAAGACTCTTTTCCTATTCCCTCTTGGATTAGAAATACATTACTTCTTTAAAAAGGAATAGACTTTCATTTCACACCAAAGAATAGTCTTTTCTTCCATATCAAAGAATAGACTTTCCTTCCACACCAAGGAATCATATTTTCTTCCATACAAGGGAAGCCCAAATTAATTTTTCCTTCTTCAACTAAGAAACCTAATTGAGTTTTCAAGTCACAATTGGAATTTGAGGCAATTTCCTAACAATCTTCACCTTGACTCAAATTCTATCAACTATCTTCAAATATCTTCTTTCCTCTTGGGATAGCTCCACCTTAATCAAGTAGTCTTCTTTTCCTTTTGGAATAGCTCCACCTCAATCAAAATAATCCCTTCTCTTCTATCTTAATTCACACGGAAAGCCATCCACTAAATCAACCAAGCTTACCACTTGTTGGTTGAGGAGTTTCTTTGAATAATTAATATAACATATGTCAACACACTTTAACCCAAAATTCCCAAGCCTCAATGGGTATGTGTTCAATTATATAATATTAACTACTCATTCTTCTCATCATTACTCAATGTGAGATTTCACTCACACGTGTAACCTAACACAAACCTTATCATGTACTCTTTTGACTTCAATCACTTATATTTATTATCTTTTTTTTTTTTTTTTTTTTTGCTGAGAACCCAAATCTTTTTATCTACTCTTTTGACTTCAATTGCTTATACAGATGAGACTTATAAATTATAATTAAGTGTTATGGTTATATTTCAGCCACAAAAAGAAAAAGAAAAAGAAAAAAGTGTTAAGGTTATGTTTGTTTGAAAATTGGAGAAAGAATATCATTTTCTTTTTAATTTGTGAATTACACTGAACGCATATCAGTCAACAGGTACATCTGGTCTTATCTTTGAAAGAAAGGAAAAAAAAAAGAAAATAAAACCCCTTTTTGACTGCAATTTCCAAATATCTGGTATATATTAAAAAAAAAAAAAAAAAAAAAAAGAGATATTGTTCTTTGCTCTTTTTCTGAGCTACTCTGGGAAATTGTATGCAGCAGCTAGAGTTAAGAAGCGAAAGAATGACTCTGCTAGTAAGGTATTGCCTAAAACACTTCCATTTTGCCCATGCATGATTATGTGCTTTTTGCATAAATCCTGATTAATTAAGATGCATCAGTTCGATAGTTCATTATCAGCCAGATGATTTTCTTTACTTCATTCAAGATCTTGTTAGCTTTTCCATTGTTAGTTTGGTTTCTTTTTCCCTTGATAATTAATTGTTAGTTTGTTATCTTTTTATTGAGCCAATTGTTTATGAACTGTTAGGAGAAAGGCATGATACCACTGGACAAGCTTGCGAATATCCAAATTCCACCACCACTAAAGAAGCAATTAGTTGATGATTGTGACTTTATTACTCATTTAGGCAAGGTACCATATCCTCTATGTTTTACTGTACATTTGAGATTTCTAGTCCTCTGTTGATGCCTAATTTGGTGTTGGAACGTGGTTGCTGTAGAATGCTTCAGTAGACTTGCTAGAGTTAGTGAATTGATTCTCTCTTCTTTTTTTTTTTTTTTTTTTTTTTTTTTTTTTTTTTTTTTTTTCATGGTGTAATCAACCTCTATATCTTAGCCACTAACCTAATTTTGTAGGATTTTTATTTACAGCTAGGAACATGCGTCAGCATGCATTTAGTGCATTTGTTAATTCTTACTTTGAGTGTGTGTTTGGGTTAGGATGAAAAATGAAAATTATTTCACTATTCAACTTATTTTTGCTATAAGTCATGGGTCTCACTGCACTTTTTGACACTATTTATGAGCCCTACGGTATTATTTCAACTAACTTTTACTTTTATCTACAATACTTTCAGGAGGGATTTTGCAGACTTGCGGAGTGAGAAGAAAGAATATCATAAATTAACATGCGGTTGGAAGAAAATTGCAAACTAGCATCTTGAGTTTCATAAACGCAATCTCAATCTAAAACTCGAGAATTAAAGACTCGATTCCCACTTGATAAGTTGGAAATATGATGCCAGATAGATCTCGAGTCTCATAGACTCTATTTCTAAAAAGCAAAACCGAGTCTCTAAGACTCGATTTTGGTACTTTGAAGAACAAAAGATCTGAAGAATAGGAAGAACGATCCGACAACGAAGAATAGAGGAACGATTTGACGACGAAGAACCGATCTAATGACGAAGAACAGAGGAACGATCTGACGACAAAGAACAGATGAACGATCTGACGAAGAACAGAGGAAGAACCAAGAACACTGGAGCTTCGAATGCGAGGAAGAAGAAGTGAAACTCGAGTATTTAAAACTTGAGTCTTAAAAGTGGTACGGACTGAAATCGAGACTTAAAAACTCGAGTTTTATCTTGGAACTCGAGTTTTAGACACTTGAGATACTAGTTTACAACACTGTTTTGAAATATGACAACTAACTAAATTTTTTGATATTTAATGTTATTTGGAAAAAAAATTTGTACTTTCAGTAATAATTTTTCAATTTCAGCAAAATAAGTTATATCCAAACACACCATATTAAAGAAACTCATGTACATAGTTGTTCCCTTTTTTATCATTGATAACCAACTACCTGGTACCTAATGTAACTACCTGTTAGAATGACACAGCTATTGGAATTCTAACTAGGATATAAATGAGTCACAGGACTGATTTTCATTGTCATTGTTCTAGCCATACTCTGCTTTATTAACCAAAGTTTTTTTCTTAATAATCTTTCTTGGTTCTTACATGGTTACATCACTGCTATAGGGGATTTATGGAAGAAAACTTTGTTACATGGTTTGAGCATACTTTGCATTATCAAGCGCATTTCATTCTTAATTGTGTTACATGTTTGTTGTGTGGTTTCATGACTAAGGATTTATGGATGAACATTCTATTTTTGATAAGTATGGAATAACATTTTATAATATGAAATACCATATGTTTGCAATGAGTTTCTAATATCAATCATTAATTAAGCAACTAAATATGTTGCAAATGACTAACTAAGCATTACCAGTTAATCATTATTTTAATTTGTAGTTTATGTTTGTATATTTTGGTTTTTTAATTTTTTAATGTATTTATCACTTGTAAAAGATTTTGGTTTATGTTCTCTCTTGCAGCTTGTTAAACTTCCACGTGCCCCAAATGTTGATGAAATATTGAAGAAGTATCTGGGTTACAGGTTAAAGAAGGATAACTCGTAAGTTCATTCCCGGTTTTTTTGGCCACTTCTCAGTCTTTTACTTTTTGGCTCGCTAAATTTCAAGTCTTTCTTGTATAGTGGACCATAATTTACAGAATTTATTTTGTTGTAATGTTTACCTGGCACCTATTTCTTTACCTGTAATATACTACACTTGTTTTTTTTTTTTTGGCTGGATTTTCACAAAATGCATCATCAACTGACTTATTCTTTAAAATAAGTGGTTTTTGATTTTTGTATGGCTTCTTTTTATAGAACTAGCTTCTGAAGACTCAACCCAACTAAGCCTTAATTTAAATCAAATTGGGGTTGGCTATGAACCTCTTCAACTAATCGGGGTGTTGACCACATTTATTGTTTTCTGCCATACTGTAAATTCTTTGCCACCTCCCAGTTTAATAGTGTTTCTTCACTATTTATACCCGTGCCATTTTCTCCTTCCTCTACGTAATTTTCACTCCATCAAAATGAATAAAACATTCTCTTTAACATGTGCATTAATCAGTCTCATGCACATGGCCAAACCATTGTTATCAACTATTTTGCATATTAATCATCTTTACATTTGAAAGGATGGCATCATTCTTTATCTTATATTTCCTAGTATTTCTCCTTATCCATCTTAGCATTTTAATTTCAACTACACTCACGTATGACTATGTTGCTTTTTAACTGTCCAACAATTTGTAGCATAGACTATAGTGAGTTTTATAGCAATCTTATAGCCCTTCAGCTGATACAGTATTCCCGATATACTGTAAATGCCCTCAAGTGTTAAACTTACTATTGATGCATCTTGCAACTTCTGTATTTAGACATTACTTTCCTATGCAATTTTTGTTGTGTGTGAAATTCTTTTAAATCATGTTTTTGGAATTGATGCATTCGTGTCTTGGTAACTACCTATTGTTCGTGTTCTGGTGTTCACGTTTTTGTGTGTTGTCATTGTTCTTTCTCTGTAACGTAATTAAACGGATATAGGATAGCTGATTCAGTGAGAGAAATTCTGAAAGGATTACGTTGTTACTTCGACAAAGCATTGCCAGCAAATGGCGGCAATACTTCTATATAAAAGTGAGCGTCGGCAATATAAAGAAGCAATTTCAGTTGATGTCTCTCCTTCAACTGTATATGGTGCTGAACATCTATGCGCCTCTTGGGTATGTTTATCCTTTTATGCTAAAAGTCAATTATTTTCTTGGGAAAATTTGTTACGTTTTCTGTGTTTTAAATAGCAATAATCTTGATTTATTATATTTTAAATAAATTAATCAACAGATGTTGCGTCTCTTTTGTGAAGTTTGATTTGTAGGATGATTCTAGTTTTTTTTACCTTAAATATATTAATGCTTATTGTTCATGATTATGTAGAATGTGGAAGTTTCGACATTTATCAAACATGTTGAGGCCAATAGGGCTGGCTAAATGAGTAATTCTTCCTGCTATGCCCCTATCAAAATTGGCTGGCTGGCAGAGTTCTACTTCTACCTGGATAAGTTTTTTAGACAACTGTTGGGTCTGTATATCTTCTACTAAAGCTAAACTTTATATATATCAGGGGCTCTGTATAAATAAAATGATGCAGCACAAAATTCTTAAAGGGAACTGAGAATAAACAAATGAATAGAAAAATAAAATAAGGATAAAATAAACACACCACCCCTGTGGTATACCCTTAAAACATGAAACTATATTATTTTTACCTATCAAAAAAAAAAAAAAAAACATGAAACTATTCTATGGTTTATTTTTTAACACTTACTTTCCTTGTGGATTGCTTTATGAGGCATTTTTGCTAATTTAATGAAATTTGATGATATATTACCAGTGCCAACAATACCCATTGGAAAATGAACTTAGGAATCAGCACTATGCCATTGGAAAATTGCAATAGAAATTTTAAATCAAGCTTGTTTCCATTGGAGTGTAATAGCTAATTATATCGGCTAGTGGGATTCAACCGTAATTCTTAACTGACTTGGGCCAAAACCCAATTATTGAATTCATAAATAACCTTTATTCTAGGAAATTAAGTAAAATGCCAATAACTTTATAAACTACTATGACCTAAAATAAAATCCAATGGACCAATAGTAAAAAGAAAATTGACTTCTAAAAATAAATAAAACTACATTAAAATAAAATTGTTTTTGTGCTCCCTGCATCATAAAATGTGCTAGGAGACCATGAGTTATGGAAAATAGAAATGACTGTTTACATATGTTAATCTATGCTAGTACATTTTCTGGTAGTTTATGGTAGCACTTGTCCAATATTCATCAATTGCATTGAGCTGATCTTGAAACAGTCCTAAAAATCCTTCCTCTTGCCCTTTTGTGACTGATTTTTATCAAAATTTTCTAATGCATTTAGTTTTAAGTGGTTTATGTGTAGATTTGTTTCTGTTCTAAGTTTAAAACTATTTTTTGTATCTAATGCTAAAACAAAGAAGACGTGTGAAATGTTTGGAAGATTTACCCTTATTAGCTTATTATGTGTTTGTGTAGTGAATTGCATCATTTTCAATGTTACAAGATCTTATATGACCGAAGTCCTAGCTGATCAATGTTTCTATGCAAGTTTTTAAATATTCTTACATGTTACAATAAAAATTATTCTTAACTACATATTTTTAAATTAATATTTATAACTAGTTTAATTTTGTAATTTGAGGAAGTAGCCTTGTTTAATAAATTTTTTCTTACTTATAAAAAAGAAGAAGATATGGTGACAACTAATCTATTTTTTTTTTGAGTAAACAGTAGTACTTATTAGAACACACACGAAAATAATAATAATATTTTAAACCAGGTTTATAATATATTATATAACCATAGTACAACTACAAAAGGGCCTAACATTTGTAGTTGTAGACTGGGATTATAAACAGCGGACATTAGACACACAGAACCAATGTGGGATAAACATCCCTGTTCATTTTTTTTGAGTAAACAGTAATACTTATTAGAGCACACATGAAAATAATAATAGTGTTTTAAATCAGGTTTATAATACATTACATAATCAGAGTATAACTATAAAAGGGCCTAACTTTTGTAGTTGTAGACTAAGGTTATAAATAACAGACACTAGACGTACACAACCAATGTAAGATAAACATCCCTGTTTATTTATTTATTTTTTTTGAGTAACTGTAATACTTGATATGTAGTTTTGGACTTCTCTATTACTAAGTACAAAAACTTGTCTATTGCTGATTGGATCTCATTTTAGTTTGCTGTGCTTGTAACTACCACAAGAAAGAGGGTCAAAGACAGCAAATTTGGCAGTCCCGGGGTCATCTATATAATGATGGCATGCGACTTGGTAGAGGAGACTTTAGGCTTTGTTGGGGAGTTTTTAAGATAATGAAATGGAATCATCAGAAAAGAATAGAATGAAATGGAATAAAATAGAATGTATTTAAACATGAGAAATGAATAAAAAAGAATGGAATAAAATGGAATTAAGTAACCTTACATTCTTGTACACTTTTTTAATAGGTTAATTAATAATATTTTCAAAAAATTTGAAAGATTAATTCAATCTGTTATTGAAGTCAAGAAATTTAATAAAATTTTTATTATTTACTTTTAAATAATTTTATGTTTTGACTAATGGTAAAATTAATAGATATTCTAAGAGTATTGATTTGAGATATATTTTTAGAAACCTTTTTTATGAGAAAGGTAACAAAATAATTAATTTTTTTATATAAATTTTTATATTTTTCATAAAAAATAATATTAAAATTTTTAAAAAATGATTTATTAACTATTTGCTCATTAACACGATCCTTTGACTAAAGTAGAAAACTGAAAAGTCGGCGTGGGATAGACAATTTTTATTGATTGGGTGGAGCGGATTCTTGAACAACCCTAGTAACAGGCCCATTTCTTGTTTTCAATGTGCATCTCTCGTGTTATTGACTGGAACAATCTGCCTTTTTTCTTTGCCAAAATTGAATAGACTTTCTTGGACTAATCTTAAAAGCGGAAGATGACTACAAACTCCTTCTAGAAACTATAAATTATAAGCATGGTGGGAAATTTTTGTATGGTACCAACATAAAAAATAAAAGAAAAATGAAAAAGAAAACCAAGATTACCAGTATTATAGAGAGATAATTGTAAATTAAGAAAAAATAACTTTTCTATTCTCTTATATTTTCATTCTCAACTAGGAAAAATAAATATCCATCATTTTACTTTTCCGTCATTTATACTAAATATTCACGGTGAAAAATTAAAATAATTTTAAATTTTCTATCCTCTAATCTAACTAGACTCTTTCTTTCTCAGCCAAAAAAAGAAAAAAAGAAAAAAAAAAAAGACTCTTTCCGATCATATCTACCTAGATAGGACTACTTTAACCCCTAAGGTATCTTAGAGCCTTTAGACAATTAGCCCACATTCTCATCTCAGTCACATTTCACTCAGCAAAAATATGTAACGTGTGGTGGTGGTGTGTGCTTATAATTAAGCTACTACTTTAGCTTGACGTGCACTTGTCCAGCTTCATTAAACTCGTCTCCTTTTCTTCTTTTATTTTTATTTTTTTGGCTTTAAACTTCACCCATCTCACAATGGTGAAGCATATCTTAAGCATCCTCTGCAACTAGACACAACAATAATAGTGAGTCTTAATACAAAGCTGAAAATATCTAAAATTGATTTTGAAGCATATATTTTTAGTCATTTGTTGATTTCTATATATTTAACTGTCAAAATTTGCCAAATTATCATGAAGCAGAACTTTATGCTAAATAGATTTGTTAGGTTCTAAATGTTAAGAACAATTGGCAAATTGTGAACACAAACTTGTCTAGATATAGATCTTAGAGTCTATAGGTATTATTAGATAATAATCAAGGTGATTCAAGTCAAGATTTAAGAACATATGACAGTTTTTAGACCCTTAAACAATTGATTAAACCTGGGTAATTAGCCAAGTTGTTACTTAGTCCAATTAAACAAGTTTAGGTTATCACAATAATAAAGATCAAATCATGCAAAGCAGCAGAAAATAAATAATACGAGATATGATCACCCAGGAAACCAAACCGGTAAAAACCTGGGAAGGATTTGACCTGGCTATCCTCAAGGTAAACTTGAATCCACTATCTTGAAAGAATCGAAGTTCATACAAAAGGACTTACAAGCACCCCCGCTCGACTTCCTAATGCTACCAACCAGTAGAACTTACTGACACGACCACGTGCAAGCTCCGAATCCACGGACTCCTTCTTTCTTGGATTCCCACCAGCTACAAGCACACCCGCTTGTGTAGTCTTTAAGCTTTAATGGCAGCAACTGAATTGATCATCAAGGTGTAGAAAATATCTCCTCCTTGAAAATTCTAAGTTTGTGTAAAGGAAAGCTCCTCTAGATCTCACAAGAGATTTACACAAACCACAAAAATGAGCAACACTAAAACGTGGCTAGGGTTTGCCTTTTATACTTAGGACAAATAAGAAACCCTAAAAACGTTTTAAAACAAATAGGGCTGAGTTGGACGAATCTGCAGAAAAGCAATCTGCCCGAGTTTCGATCGGTCGAGCCTAAGTTTGATCGATCGAGCCAGGTCGAAAGCCACAGTGCTTCCTGCTTTAAACTCAATTCCAACTTTACATTGACATACAACTTTGAGTTAGCTTTAAACAGTTCTAAACACATTGTTTTGATCATGGTTTGCTAACAATACACATTAGAGTTCTAAATACATAAAATCCTAAACTTTAGAACCTAACAAACTCCCCCTTTGGCAATCCGTGACAAAACACAACTTAGAAGCTCAAAGTTTACAAAATGAAAAGCCCTTTACAAAATAATGCTCATAAACCAAATTCAATCCTAACTACTAGCCATCAGTTGCAAGTGTAGACAGCAGCTCAATTGAATCAACCTGTATATTTCCTGAAACACTAAACAAAATGCATAACCGCATGTGTGGAAATAATACAAGTAAACAAAATAACTTCTTGATTTCAAACAACACACAATAAAGACATATATCAATGAATAACTCATAAATATAAATCAATAAGCAGTTTGAAACAAGAAACAAATAAAGTACCAACAAAAACATAAAACTCCCCCTAACATGAATATCCCATAAAAAACAAGGTAAGAGCTAAAAAAGTTAAGTACATAGTGAAGCACCTAGATATAATCTAAAACTCCACAAGCTCCAACCAAAAACAAATAATCTCCCCCTGAAAACAAAAATCCTACAAGTACTCCCCCTTTTTGTGATGGAATGCCAAAGGGCAAACAAGATATCCATCATCAAAAGGGAGGTGGTCTAAACTGCGCCAACTCCGCACGCAAGGCACAGATCTCATCAAGTATGTCCACCAAAATCTGTCCTTGAGCCACCTGAACGGTCAAGACATGATCCAACGTGCGATGAATGTCTGAATCATCCGAAGCAGTCAGTGGAGGAACAGCAGCATTAGCATCAGCAGCAGTACCTGAAGTCTCAGCAGCAGTTGTACCTGTAGAAAAGGGAGGAGGGGGAATACTACTAGATGACGCACCTCTAGTATGAGGAGGAGCAACTCCCAACTGAGCAGCCCTCTGACGAAGAAAGGTGACACCTATGGGAGCTATCACATGAACATGCTCACCAGACGGAAAACCATCTAGACCTAAGTAGAGCAGAATCCTATGAATGAAAATAGGATGAATCAGCGCATGCCCTACGACAGAACTCCTATGAACCTCTTTCAAAAAACGAAGGAACAAGTGAGGAAAACTGATGGACGCTCCAGAAGCAAAGGCGTACAAAAACACACATCGCTCTAAAGGGATGGTGTGGAAGTGAGAGATAGGCCACAAGGAATGACACGCAATCCTAAAGAAGAGATAGACTGTCTCGGTAAGCTCAGCGGACGTGATCCGAGGATCAGAACCCCACTGGATAGATGACCCAGTGATGTAAGACATGACAACGTCTAAAGAGGGTGACTCATTATAGGGATAGTCAGCATCCCGAACAACCGGCATCCCAAGAGCCTCAGCCACTACCCGAGGGGTAATGGTGAACTCTACACCTCGTATCCAACTCCTAACAAGGGTGTTGGAATCATAGATGTGGCAAGAGAGGTTCTAATAGAATTCTCTAATCAGGGCGGTCGGTGGTGGATGATCTATCTCTACGAGAGGCAACCAACCCCTAGACTCAAAATTGGCCCTAATGGCCGGATCAAGCGCATCTAACACAACAGCTTGCTCAGACCAGATCTTACGCTTACAGTTAAAAGTGTCATAGGCTTCTCTACACTTATCATTCTTAAACAGCTCAACTCTAGTGGGAGACTCAGAGGAAGTGGAAGTGGTCCTATGAGCTCTAGTTTTCCTAGGCATGGTGCTAAAATAAGGATTAAAACACAGAGCGAAAGAACAAAAACCACAAAACCAAAAACCAAGGGCAGACTGCAAGTTAGCACAAAAACAAAAATATAGAATCAAAATCTATATGATGCATGAACAAGTTTAAATGTCATGATGCATGTTCTAATGCAGTGAATTAAGTCCAAAAGGTTCAAATTACAAAATTGGCTTGAACATTAAGGTTTTTAACACAAAAACCCCAAAATTTGGAAAATCACTTGATTAATTTGAAAAATATTGACGAATTGATCATTACACATGATATAATAACAAAAATAATGACCAAATACATCAATTGGATAAGCCAATTTCATCAATTTAAGCCAATTTGATAAAATCCCCAATTCGGATCAAATTCAAAACCCTAGAATTTTCAATTTTTCAAAAACCACAAATTGATCAAAGTAAACTATAGGGAACATTATTATAACATCATAGCACAAAAATCCATTGATCAATTTCACAAGAATAGGTTCGAATCATCAAAAACCCCAATATGTATGAAAGTGCCGAAAATACCTATGATAATGCATGAAAAATGCATGAAATCAAGAAATAAACTTGAAAAAGAAGGGCAAAAGGGACTTACCGGCTTCTAAGGACAAAAACCTTGCAAAAATCTTGAAGGAAAACGACAAAAATTGAATGGTGGAGCCAAGAGCCAACGCAGAGAGAGAGAAAAGAAAAGAACTATTTGAAAAGTAAGTTTGAAAAAGTACAATTCTGCCTTTTGAAAAACCTGATTCACGAGTTTCGATCGGTCGAAAATCAGCCTCGACCGGTCGAAACAGACAGAGACTCCCTCTCTCAAATTTTAAAAATTTTAAAAATTTCGATCGGTCAAAAAATAGGATGGATTGATCGAATCAAGCAAAGGCTCACCATATTTTTTGAGGAAAAACACAATTTTTGAAAAAACAAGTTGATTTAACTCAAATCATTGAAATTTAAGACCAAAAATGCATGAGTATGAGATGATATGATTTTCCAACAAGAATATTAAGCCCAAAATTCCCAAAAACAAAATTTCTTGCATTCTCCACAAATTTTCAAGCAACAAATTTAGTTTGCACATAATTGAAGGTAATTGCAAAAACTTGGTTGGTCAACACACACAATAACATGTACAATGTTTAGCAAAGAGTAACTCGTGTAGTGTGTGCGACTAGCAAAAACTTGAGATACATGTGAGGTGATATGTGAATAGCAATCAGTCATAAAGTTTACAAAATTCATCACAAAGAATTTAAAAGAGACTATTACCTAAAGAGTTACATCATATAACTCCCACATCTCCTAGATCATAAGCTTGCAATCATGTAAGTTTCTTGTATTTTTGCCTCATAGTATACATTCCAATTTTAAGTTATGTGAGTTTGGCATCAAGCCTAATAGTACACACCAATTTTGATTTTAAGAATTAAGCATTTTAACCGAGGCTTCACCTTATGTTCTTTTTGTGCATGTGCTACACTTTCTCGAGTACAAAATCTTATGATATGCATTAAGGTGTTTATGATTGGCTAGTGAACAGTGGTGAGATGATTATTTATGCCTTTCTCTAAAAGTTCAAGTCCAACATTTAAAAATATGTGACTTCAAGATTAAGACATAGTAATCAAAAACCATACACATCTTTTTCACACAACATGCACTACAAATCTTCAACTAGTAGAGTGCAATAAATAAGCTCATCAAAGCTAAAAAAGGTACAAAAGACATGTTATGTGAAAATAAATTGACCAACCTTGTTCTCAAAAACCAAGAAGAATAGTGCAAAACAAAATGCGCTTCCTTTTCCCTTTTTTTTATTTTTATTTTTATTTTATTTTAATAAAAATAAAAAAAACACCTAGAATGAAATGCATGAATGTTATGCTATGCAAATCCTAGAGACACAAAAAAAAAACAAAACCAAAGAACAATGGTTACAAAGGGTAGAGCAATGAAGCACAAGGACCATGTCAGAAAGACTAAGTTAGGTCGAGTCTTTTGCATCCACAACTTTTTAGATGCACCACGAGCATTGGAGTTTTTATTCACTTGAGAATGATTACCAACTCCAGGAGTAGAATAAAGGTTTAAAGCCTTTACCAAATCACCAATAAGTACCATAGGATCAAGTGCTTGAGGCACAGGTACTTTTGGTTTGTTTGCTTTCTTTGCAGCTTGCAGCTTGTAGCAATTTGGACGTATGTGTCCAGTCTTTCCACAAAAGTGACAAACCCATGCAGGTTTATCATGTGTCTTGTCCTTAGATAGGGTAGGCTTCTTAGGTTTAGATTCTTTCAGATAAACCCTATTCTTCCTAGATGATGAACCTTTTAAAGGTTTAGCAACCTCACTCACAGAGGGTTTGACAGTTTCACTCACTATCTCACTCACTGAAGGTTCAGAAGAAGAAGATGAAGGAACAAACTTAGTGGAATGGGGAGCGGACACACAGATGCTATCAACATAACCTAAACCAGTTTTGTCAGAAGACGACTTTTGAACACTCAGTATTTGATCAAGTTTAGAACTAGCAGATCTAGCAACAGATAAATCAAGTTCCAAAGATTTAACTTTATCAAGCAAAAGCATGTTTTCAGTTTTCACATTGTTCAAAAGATCATTAGCATCAAACAATTTAACAAGCAAAATTTTCTTTTCAAGCTCAAGAGATTCAATTTTCTTTAGGCCAAGTTCAACATTCATAGCATCCTTTGCAGTAACTTTGCAAAGTTTATTATAGGCCTCTTGAAGATCTGCATCTTCAGAGAGTTCCCCATCAGAAGGGTTCTCTTCAACAGATATGCCCTCATCAACTACAGCAGTAGCAGTGAAAGCAATGAAGTTTCCATCCTCATTACAATCAGACTCATGATCAGAAACTTCACCATCACTAAGGGTTACAGCCATAGCCTTACCCTTAGACTTCAAATAGGTTGGACATTCAGATTTCATGTGTCCATACCCTTGACACCCAAAACACTAAGAGCCCAAGGAATTATTAGAAGCTTGACCTACTCTTTCTCTAGGCTTATCATTGTTGTTAACCTTAGTGGGATCATGCTTCCTAAAATTTCTAGGTTCAGCAGTGTTTGTGCCTCTTGCCTTTCTATTGCTATTCCTGAGAAAATTTCTAAAGTTCTTGGTAAGATAGGCAATCTCTGTAGCAGAGAGCTCATCATTAAATCCACTACTATCAACATCATCAACTGACTTAAGAGCCATTGATTTGGATTTGGTAGTTTTGGGTAGATCCAACTCATAGGATTGAAGAGATCCTACAAGCTCATCAACAGGGATGGAGTCCACATCCTTACTTTCAGTAATGGCAGTCACCTTGGGTCTAAAGTCTTCAGTCAAAGATCTAAGAATCTTCTTAGGTTGATCATAGATTTCACCCAAGTTAAAAGCAGAATTAACAATATCATTCAGTTTAGCATAAAATTCATCAAAAGATTCATCATTAGACAATTTATTTATTTTGAAGTCAATTGCTTTCAAATTTAGAAGTTAATTGCTGCAATTTATTTATTTTGACAGCCTTTGTACCTTCATGCACAGTCTGGAGGATATTCCAAGCAGTATGAGCGATCTTAACATTCGAGATTCTCTTAAATTCCTCTATAGAAACAGCGTTAAAAATCGCATTCATAGCCTTGCTATTAAACGAAGCTGCTTCTTTCTAAGAAGTTTCCCACTCACTAACAGGAGTAGTGGGCTTCTCCCATCCGTATTCAACGGAATTCCACACCCTCTCATCAATGGATTTCAGGAAAGTTTTCATCCTTACTTTCCAGTAAGCATAATTATTCCCATCAAAGTGAGGAGGAATAACTAGAGAGTGTCTGTGTTCCATGACAATAGGAGTCAAGGATCAGCTCAGTGATTAAATGATCAACAACAAAAGAGCTACCCGCTCTGATACCACATGACAGTTTTTAGACCCCTTAAACAATTGATTAAACCTAGGTAATTAGCCAAGTTGTTACTTAGTCCAATTAAACAAGTCTAGGTTATCACAATAATAAAAGATCAAATCATGCAAAGCAGCGGAAAATAAATAACACAAGATATGATCACCCAGGAAACCAAACCGGTAAAAACCTGGGGAGGATTTGACCTAGCTATCCTCAAGGTAAACTTGAATCCACTATCTTGAAAGAATTGAAGTTCATAAAAAAGGACTTACAAGCACCCCCGCTCGACTTCCTAATGCTATCAATCAGTAGAACTTACTGACACGACCATGTGCAAGCTCCGAATCCACGGACTCCTTCTTTCTTGGATTCCCACCAGCTACAAGCACACCCGCTTGTGTAGTCTTTAAGCTTTAATGACAGCAACTGAATTGATCATCAAGGTGTAAAAAATATCTCCTCATTGAAAATCCTAAGTTTGTGTAAAGGAAAGCTCCTCTAGATCTCACAAGAGATTTACACAAACCGCAAAAATGAGCAACACTAAAACGTGGCTAGGGTTTGCCTTTTATACTTAGGACAAATAAGAAACCCTAAAAACGTTTTAAAACAAATAGGGCTGAGTTGGACGAATTTGCAGAAAAGCAATCTGCCCGAGCTTCGATCGGTCGAGCCTAAGCTTCGATCGATCGAGCCAGGCCGAAAGCCACAGTGCTTCCTGCTTTAAACTCGATTCCAACTTTACATTGACATACAACTTTGAGCTAGCTTTAAACACTTCTAAACATATTGTTTTGATCATGGTTTGCCAACAATACACATTAGAGTTCTAAATACATAAAATCCTAAACTTTAGAACCTAACAACATACAAGCTGCAGGAAGAAGATTTTATAGTCTGTCTGGTTCGATTGATCGAAAGACAGGCTCAATCGATCGAAAGTCGTATCTACAGAATTTTAATTAAACCCAAACAGCAGTTCAAGCCCATTAAGGATTAGAGTTTCTAATCTACTTCTCCCAGTATATAAAGGAAACCCTAAGCACGTTTTTATGTGGCTTTTTAGAGAGAAAAGAGTGTGCCTCTTTTGTATTTAGGGTTTTGTTCCTAAAAAGCTCTCTTATGTCTTCTACCGGTATTATTCCTTGAAGAATCTCAAGATCCGGTATTGTAGAAGTTGCTGCCTTCTCTTGCCATCAAAGTTGTTGATGATCTAAACCTTTAAGGGTGGTCTTGGATTCACAAACAGGAGAGTTTGTGTTGCTAAGCCTTTGAGTGGGATCTCAAAGTCACAAACGGGGGTGTTTGTGTTTTGCAAATGCTACAGAAAGAAGGAGTTCGTGGATTCGGAGCTTGCACGTGGTCGTGTCAGTAAGTTCTACTGGTGGGTAGCAATAAAAAGTTGAGCATGGGGGCTTATAAGTCTTATTGTATGAATTTCGATTCTTTCTAGTGGATTTGTTTTTTACCTTGAGAATAGCTAGGTTAAATACTCCCCAGGTTTTTTACCGGTTTGGTTTTCCTAGGTTATCATATCGTTGTGTTTTTTATTTTCCGTTGCTATACATTGATATGATTGTTTGTTTGTGTTAATCTAGATTTACTAATTTGACTAAGTAATCACTTAGCTAATTACCTAGGTTAATCTGTTTGTGGTTTTAAGGGGTCTAAAAACTATCAAGATTTATATTTTTGTGAGAGTTTTTTTTTTTTTTTTTTTCTCTCTCTCTCTCTTTTTGAAATTCAAAAACCATTTTATAACAAGTATTTATGCTATATCGATTCATATTTTTGTTGACAAAGTCAATAGGCATATTTTATTTTCCTTTTATTCGAAAAGTCAAGTTTGGTTTTACGCTTTGTTTTTTGTGAATGCAAGAAAATTTGATGGTCACATTCTAATATGAAAAATAAATTCGGTTTGTCTTTGTTCTTTGTTAATGTAGTCTTTGGCATACTCAAATCCTACATGATTGCTTCCTTATTTTGAAAATCATTAGGATATTAAGAATAGAGTTTTAGATAAGTTGTTTATCATTTTACATCATGATAGATTTATGAATCATGATTTTTTTTTCTTAACATTTCCATGATTTTAATAACATTATCTGCCTCTTTGATCATAATTACAAAATTTTGCATCTTTTTCTCCCCCTCTAATTAGATGTATTCATATAACTCTATGACAAACAAAATATAGTATTACTTATAATGGTCGGTTTGTATCTTCCAGCAATATTCATGTGCATTTGCAATTCATTATTGTTGGATAAAAAAGAATGAAGGTCATATTTTTTATGTAATTGACTAATCCTTTGATAAAACGCACTTTACTTGTAATTGGATATATCTAAGTTGGGTTTAATGTATCAAGGAGTATCAAATAATATCATAAAACGCATTTTTTATGTTGTTCAAACATATCAAATAATATCATTAAAGACATGAACGTCGATCCAAGAAATAAGTGAAGAAAGACTGTTTCATTAGGTCTCGACACAAGCTCAACCGATGTTGCCATTGGAGATTAATGGAGAAGCTCGACACAAGCTTAATCTATTGAAAACTACGATTTCAGAAATCTTAGATTTGAGATTCGGCCCATGATGACTTGAATGATTTAGAGTTTCTCTTCTTACAATCTTAGTCATATATAAGGCTTATTTTAAAAGTCATAATGTACGAAAACAGAGACCTAGAACTAATATACTTTGTGAGAAGCTATTGCGTTTGTGCGCCTTAGGCTTTGCTTGGGAGGAGAGAATGGAATGGAATAAAAAGAATATTTTTAGAATATTCTTCCCTCCCTCTTGTTTGAGAGTTTTAATGGAGGGAATGGAAGTTCATTCCTTTGTTTGCGAGTTTAGGTAGGAGGGAATGGAATGGTTAAGAGGGAATACTCATTCCCTCCTAAGCCCTCAAAATCTCAAATTTTTATTCTCCCAAATTGAGAGGAATAGGAGGGAATAGATTTAGGTTTAATGAAAATTTTATTGAAATTCCTAAATTACCCCTTGAATCTTAGCCCTTTTTATTCTCATTGATTATTTTTTATGTTCTTTAAAATGAAGGGTATAATAGTAATATTATTATAAAATGATTCCATTCCATTCCATTCCTTCCAATGTCACTTCCAAACGGTATTACTTACTTTCCATTTCATTCCATTCCTTTATTTTATAACATCCAAACAAGATTTTTAAATTCCATTCCATTCCATTCCATTCCATTCCATTCCATTCCATTCCTTTCCCTACTAAATCCATTCAATTCCATTCAATTCCTTTAATGATCATTCCATTCTATTCCATTCCATTCCTTTATAAACTCCCAAGCGAAGCCTTAGGGTTTTGTAACAAAGTGCTTCTTGATCTTCATCATTTATGAAGTGAGAAACTTTGCAACCAACAACAATCAATCAAGTTGTTGGAGTTAGTCACATACTGAAATCTGTGCAAAGGAGTTAGTCACAAATTAGAGATTTGTGCAACAAAAGCAAAAAGATTGCTACAAGATCAAGTTCAATTGAGTATTGGAGTAAAGGTTCAATTATAGATTGGTATTTTGGGATAGGCCAGGGGAGTGGTAAGATTCCTTATACTTGTAACAACTTGATTATTAATTAGTGGATTCTTGGAAATGGTGACCTTAAATTCGCCTGGTGGTGTTTTTGCCTTACGAGAGGCTTTCCCCATTTGTCAACAAATCACCATATTAATTTATTTTCTGTTGTATTTAGTTTATTTGGTAATTTGTTGGTACCTCTACGATTTGTATGTAATTTGACATAATTAATCAACTTGGGTAATTGAATTAATTAACCGAGCTCAATCTATTTTAACCCAATAAAAAGGAAACAATGAAGTCCTCAAAGCTATGAATGATAATAATTAAAAAAAATTTGAATAGGCTAACAAATTAGACAAAGGAGTTTCAAAAGTAAAAAATTAAACCTTATAATTTCAAAAGCAACAAGTTAAACCATAAACCTTAAATAAAAGATATAAATATATATATATATATATATTTATATATATAAAATACAATTGTAGCTCAAAAGTAACAAGGTAAACCCAGAGATTTTGAAAAGTAACAAATTAAACTCTTAACCTATACAAAATCTCAAAATTTCATAACCACACATGGACTTTTCAACTTTATATATAATTGCATCTCTCTCTCTCTCTCTCTCTCTCTCCAATGGCTTTTATTTATTGACATTTCAACAATTAATGCTATAAATAGCAAATTTCACAATTTTTTTTTTCATAATTTTCGAGGTGGTAAATTTTGATTAGTGCGCAACATCACTTTTATGTAGGATGATTGATCGTTAGTATATATTACTTTTAATATATATATCAATTACAATTTACCACCTAAGCAATTGTAATAAGCTTATAAAATTGGTTGTACATTTTGACTTATTGTATTACTGTGTGCTGGGATGGGATGTGTTGAAAATGAGTACGATCATAGAGAAATAACAACCTATTGCTTGAAAAACGAATGCTTTTTTTGTTGTTGATTTTCCTTGTCTTTTTCCTATTCTTTTTCGTTGGCTCAGTCAATACCAGTCCTTAGACACAAAAAATCTAGATTCTGCTTGGCTTTAATTTGGCAAATAATGTAACCAAAAAATTCCATGTCAAATTCTATCATTCCTCTATATATCGTCTAATTCATTTCAATCCCCCCCCCCCCCCCCCCCAACAAAAAAAAAAAAAAAAAACTACCATTCCATTTCTTATGAACAAATTCTTTCGTTCCAGTGAAGAATGATGTGGCCATCTCTATATCGAATCATCGATTTATAAGAGTTTACAAGAAGCCTCCAATATATATATATATATATATATATATAAATTGATGCATAGTAAAAGTTTGAAGATTCTACCGTATAAGCAACTGACTTAAGGCCACAAAGTAGAAAAAGACTTCAGAATTTTAACTAATAGGTTTATTTATTTAATGTTAATAGTATTAATTAAGCCTAAATATTAGCAATAAAAAAATAATATTATTTTATCAAATGAAAAAGAAAGACTGAAAAATGCTACGTGCATAACATTTTTCACAATAAATTCTAAGTAATAGGTTGTTACTGACTGTTATTGGTAGACAAAAAAAATACTTTAAGTAGTGGGTTCAAATTAGAATAAATAACAACTTAACACCTAGCTAGAATTTGTTGTGAAAATATTTTAAATGTAGAATCTTAAAAAAAAGAAGCAATATATAAAAATTTTCTCAACATTTTTCTCAACAGTTGAGTTGGTAAACTTTTACAAGTTATTATCTAGATTCACCACTAACATCATTTTTTTTTTTTTTTACTTATCATTATTATCAATCTGTCACATTAACAAGTGTGAAAAGTTTTGTCAAATTTTTTGTGTTTAGACTTTCTCAACAAAAAAAAAAAAAAAAAAAAAAAATTCAACAAGGTTTATATTAATTAGTAATTTTGCATTTAAAACAAGAAAATAAAGTTGATGTGATTTTAAAAAAAATTTAATATAAAAAATTATATTTAAGTATATAAGGTCTCCGTCTATTTTTCGCCTTGGGCCTCAGAATCCATTTAGCCGCCCCTAACTTTAAGAGACATGGCTACTCATTTACGACCTTAAGAAATTGTAAAAGAAGCCAGGAACTAGTGTGTTGCTTTTAGCACGGAACTAGTCTTTGCTTTTACATACGTTCACACGTATCTTTGATCCTTAAATAAAGAGAAGCACATCTTTGTTTCCCATGACCATCTCTTGTTCATGACTACTATAATCTTGTTGCTTCTCTCTTTGACATTATTTGCTCCATTCTCATCTTCAACTTTTAGCAAAGGTTCATCTCTCGTCAGTGAGAAACCAACATATGTTTTAACTTCACCAGATAACGTTTTCTCTGCAGGCTTTTACTCCGTTGGTGAAAATGCTTTTTGCTTTGCCATATGGTTTAGCAACTCAAGCACTATAGTTTGGGTGGCAAACCGTGACCAGCCAGTTAATGGAAAGCGCTCAAAGCTCTCACTCCTCAAAAATGGCAATCTGATCTTAACTGATGCGGGTAAGTTCACTGTTTGGGCCACAAATACTTTTTCACTCTCCTTAGTAGTACAATTATCTCTCTATAATGCCGGTAATCTTGTTCTACAAAATACAGAAAGTGTTATTTTGTGGCAAAGCTTTGACTTCCCTACAAATACACTTCTTCCTCAACAATTACTCAGTAGAAACACAAAACTTGTCTCCTCCAGAAGCCAGACAAACCATTCCTCTGGTTTCTATGAGCTTTTCTTCTACAATAATAACGTTCTCAGCCTTCTTTTTAATGGTCCTGAGGTTTCTAGTATTTACTGGCCTGAACCGTGGCTTGTAAGCTGGGAGGCTAAAAGGTCCACGTATAACAATAGTAGAATTGCAGTGCTGAATTCCTTAGGAAACTTTAGTTCATCCGATGATTTTACTTTTTTGTCAAATGACTATGGAGCAGTGCTTCATAGAAGATTGACACTTGATTATGATGGTAATATTCGATTGTATAGTTGGGAAAAGGAGAGGCAAACTTGGGTTGTTTCATGGCAAGCCAATCAGAAACCTTGCAGGATTAATGGGGTTTGTGGGGCCAACAGTCTGTGCAAATATGTTGTTGGTTCTGGGAGGAAATGCTCTTGCCCTCCAGGATACAAGATGAAAGATAGTGTTGACTGGTCGTATGGGTGTGAACCCAAATTTGATCTCTCTCATCGCAACAAAAACGAGTCTGTCTTTCTCCTGCTATCCAATGTTGAATTCTACGGGTATGATGTTGGTTACTACTCCAATTACAGCTTTGATGACTGTACAAATTCATGCTTGCAATTACACAATTGCAATGCAGTCCAGTACGCCTTTGAAACAGGTGATTGTTTCTGTAAGTCACTATTGCTGAATGGATATCATTCCCCAGATTCAGGAAAAAATACCTATTTGAGACTCCCAAAAAGCTTTGAGTCCAACAAAAATCTTGTAAAAGAATTTAGTTTAGATTGCTCAAGGGAGGGTACAATACAATTGGACAGAACATACGTTAAAAATCGTGAAAAGGGGATTGTGAAATTCCTGCTTTGGTTTGCATGTGGAGTGGGAGGACTTGAACTCACTTGTATCTTTGTGGTGTGGTGTCTTTTGATCAAAACGAGGAAAAGCTCAGATGCAGACAACCAAGGGTATGGTCTTGCTGCCACTAGATTCAGAAAATTTACCTATGCTGAGCTAAAAAAGGCCACAAATGGTTTTACTGAAGAGATCGGAATAGGTGCATGGGGAGTTGTATACAAAGGGGTATTGTCTGACAGTAGAGTTGCAGCAATCAAGCGTCTCAATGAAGCCAACCAAGGAGAAGACGAATTCCTAGCAGAAGTAAGCATCATTGGGAGGCTTAACCACATGAACTTGATAGACATGTGGGGTTATTGTGCTGAAGGGAAGCACAGGCTTTTGGTGTACGAGTATATGATGCATGGGTCTTTGGCAGAAAATCTCTCTTCTAATGCACTTGATTGGAAGCAAAGGTTTGAAATTGCTCTTGGTACTGCAAAAGGTTTAGCTTATTTGCATGAAGAGTGCTTGGAGTGGGTTTTACATTGTGACATAAAGCCTCAGAATATACTTCTAGACTCGAATTATGAACCAAAAGTGGCAGATTTTGGTCTATCTAAATTGCAAAACAGAGGTGTTCTTAACAATCCAAGCTTCTCAAGGATGAGAGGAACTCGCGGTTACATGGCTCCAGAGTGGGTCTTCAATCTGCCTATCACCTCCAAAGTGGATGTTTATAGCTATGGAATTGTTGTGCTGGAGATGGTGACTGGAAAGAACACAATAATGGGTGTCCACACTACAAATGTTGGAGTTGAAACTAAAAACAAAAGGCTGGCCACTTGGGTTAAGGGGAAAAAGAATGGAGAAGTTGCAACCACTTCTTGGATTGATGATATCATGGACCCCAAAATGGAAGGCATATATGACAAGGGTAGGATGGAGATCTTAGTTGAAATGGCTTTGCAGTGCTTAGAGGAAGACAAAGATGAAAGACCCACCATGAAACAAGTAGTTGAGAAGCTTTCTTCACCTTGAAAATGATCTTCTCTAACATGGCATGGCGGGTCTCCTCATGTTCAGCCTTTTTCTGATTCTCTCGTTAGTTTGTTCTCTTATTTGGTGCCTACATAGTATGTTTTGTGGGGCTGTCTTCTTTATTTCACCATGTAGCTTTTGTGGAACCCTAAGTTTTATGCAACTCTTCTATGTTGTAATAGATATTTCCTTAATTGTGTTTGAATGCCATTACCACCAACATGTATAATTAATGCATTTATTTATTTTATTGGGTAATTATAGGTTTACATTGTATTTGATATACAAGATTTACATTGTAATATTGTACATTTTTTGTGTACAACATCACAATGTTTAGTTTATAATATAAAATTTACATTGCTAATATAGTGTAAACTAAAAATTTTCATTATTTTATTATTAATTTCTCTAGAAAATAACCTAGGATATTATTCGCACAAAAATTATTCTAAACGTGGCCACAAATTTGTAGCAACGTTTAATGTTCACTTTGTAACCAAAAAAGCAAGTGCTTTTTCCCACAAAATCTTTCAATCTTAGTGAAAAATATGGATCTAAATTCACTCCATTTGCAACTGAAATTCATACAAACTATCAAGATCATGTCTTCTTGGGAAGTTTATGTTAGGTGCACTGCACCATGTTCCAGCCCACACTTTGTCTTAGCTCATTAAATGAGCTTGTAGAAAAATTGGCAAGAAGTCAACAAAGCAAAATGAACTTGCTGGAGGAGCTTGTCCGAAAGAGAAGAAATTGGGTTCATCTTTTCCTCTATAATTATGTACAAAAGTCCATCAACATTTATGAAGGGATGTATAAAAGTCAAGCCACATAAATGATTATGTGATGTTAAACTTGTGCCATACACGTTGGAAGGAAGAAAGAAAAGAAAAGAAAGAAGTAAAAGGCATGGGCATTCGGGTATGGCAGATCTGAAAGGAAAAAGGAAAGAAACAAGCAAGGCCATTCGGCCAATGAGAGCTAAAGAAAGAGATTTTGGTTGAAGCAAAGTCAAAGTAAGTGGCTTGCACTTATTGTGACTTGATGTGAAGAGTGTGAAAGGAAGAAAAGAAGGAAAAGATGAAGAAATAAATAGATAGGCCATTCGGCCAGTGCAGAGGTGAAGAAAAGAAGTGAAAGTCCCAAAGTGTGAGGACTAGTGCAGTCTTGAAGAGCTGCGTGAGTGAGAGCAAGCAAGAGAGAGCTGCGTGAGTGAGAGCAAGCAAGAGAGAAGAGAAAAATAGAGAAAGTAAGAGAAAATACATAGTGAGGAAGAGAGCAGTGAGTGAAAAGAAAAAGAGAGTTTTTTTTATTCAAGTTGTATCTCTAAGTATTGTAATCTCTATTTTATATAGTGAAATTATTTGGAATTTGTCCTGTGGTTTTTTCCCTTCAAGAAGAAAGAGTTTCCACGTAAATCTTTATATTTTTGTGTGATTGTGCTTCCGCTGTATTTGCTAAAATTTATTCACAGTAATATAGAATTTTCCCAACAGTTTACACTCTATAGAATCCCCAAATTGGGTGCCACCCCAAGTTGGCTAGTACAAAGTGAATTTTTATGTTGTCATAAGATCGAAACAAAACTTAGCGCAATTGCAGTTTGTAGAGATGATATGTCATGACCCAAACCTGTACTTTAGAATTTAGAGCATGACTGACATGTTAATATCAAGTTTACCTCAATACTAACACAAACCAACTAAAGCTAAAGGTGCTTATCAAATATCGTTTCTTGTATTCCTTTTTATTTCCTTGCATAAAAAACATAATCTACAAAATTGATAAAGACTTTGAAACTTCATTTTAATTCAAACTTTGCAAGATTACAACTTAGCTGAAACTTAAGGTATTCATGTAAATATTACATAGCTAAACATTTAGGAAAAATCTTATCTATAAGCCTAACCCCAAAGACATAAAACTGGGGTTCAAAACAAACTAAGGTTCTAAAATACATCTGTGTTCAAAAGGATCAAGTACATCTTGATTCCTCCTATACAACAAAAGAGCTAAACTACTATACAACAAAAAACTATACATTCTAACAAACTAGAATCACAAATTCTTTGTCATCTTTAATACTCTTGTTGCTTCTAGGAAAGAGTGCATTGAAATATAATAGGATGAGTTGTGAAACCCAGTAAGGTTTTAAGTTCCATGAGCATTTAATAAGAATGTATGTAAATCAAATACCTTATGAATATGCCAGCTTTGATAATTAGTCTTCATACTATTCATACTATTCTTAAAATAACTCATGACCTTTCAGATGAAAATACGTCATTTTCCTTTCATATAATAATAAAAGGACATAATAAGAAACTTAAACATAATTCAATAACCTTATCTTTAAATAGACTATAAAATACTTTATCATAAACTTTCCATCAGACTTATAAAATATTCAACACACTTTTCTCATCATCATACTTTTCTTATAGATTCCAAATAGTTTAATAGCTCATTCATGACACATATTAGTCAGTCCAATTATAAGTCTGTCACAACTTTGTGAGGCTTTCAGCACATAGTGCTAGGCATTTAGCATTCCCCACAATGTTAAGAAAACCCAGGATCATATCAGAAAGTATTACATCCCTTTCGGTGTGATCATATCATCAACCATGGGGATCGGTTGACATCCTCCACAAGTTGGCCGTTCCCAACGAGGGCAGCTACAGTAGAGTCCTCACCACTTATAATGGCCAATCAAAATTTTCATAGAAATGCCAGCATTATAACTCCTACTGGGTAAATTCAAATCATAACAATGAAATAACTCGAAAACTATATTTTTCTGATAATTATGCTTTTACATAAATATTTCATAACAGTAGTATATTCACTTCATTCTTTAAATATTACGTTTGTGATATAAGTAATAGCATCAATATGCTAAAATTATCATACATATAGGATTCAACAATTCACGAACATATATCTTTACTTATGATAAGCCAAAATCTGAATGACTAATTGTGATAGAAATTAATTAATTAATTAGCCAAATTATTAATTAATCAATTTATCATGCAAACACGTGGTAGCACAAACAAATCACTGATAAACTAATTATGCAGCGGAAAATAAATAACATGGTGATTTGTTTACGAATGGGGAAACCTAACGGCAAAAACCCCACCGGGTGATTTTCAGGTCACCATTCCCGAAACTCCACTATCATTACAACAAGCGGTTACAAGTAAAGGAATCCCAAGTATCTTACCAACCTACAATTGAACCCTTACCCCAATACCCAATTGGACTTGTTCTATAGTGACAATTCTCCCTTTTAATGCACGGCTCCCAAGTACGTGACTAACCAATTGCGCAGATCCTAGTATGCGACTTCAATCACCAACTAAGAAGGTTGTTGGCTGCAAAGTTCTTTAGTTCATCCACACGATGAAGATCAAGAAGTTGCTTGATCACAAAACCCTATGGTGCACATACACAACAACTTCTTCAAGAGAAAGAGATGAACTAAGACAAGAACTTCGTCTTTGGTCACAATTTGCTTGAACAGAATTTGCTCAATGCTTGTGCAACTTGTGTACTGTTTGAAGGCCTTTAAAACAATCCTTTTATATGTCTAGGGTTAGGAGAAAAGAAAACCCAAAGACATATTCACGGATCCCAAGAAAATCATATCAGAATTCTGAAATTCTTAAACCTCGACAGATAGGAGGTGTCGAGCAGCTATCGAGTAGGTGTCGAGCACACGGGGCTTGAACAGCTTTCTTAAGCTCGATAGATACAGCTGTTGAGCTAGCTGTCGAGTTTTAATGAATTTGCACTATCAGCTTGATTTCTTGGACAAACTTGAAGGCTTCAACACTTGATCTTGAAACATGGTTTTTTGAAGTATTTAAACACATCGTAAATCTACCCAAATACAAGTAAAGTGCGTTTTGTCAAAGGATTAGCCAATTACTTAAAAGTATGACATATGTTCTTAACATGTGAACCACAAATGTCCTAACAACTTAAATCATACTTATATGTAATAGGTCTAATTAAAAGGTTTTGATGCATAATAAATTTTTTAAACAATCCTTATACTTATCAAACGCACATGCCACATATTCCTTACCTAAAAACAAAAGACACGAGAGATTTGTACAAGAGAAGCTCAAGTGTTCACGTTCTCGTTCTCATCACCTAAATGAAAGACCAAAACTTATTATTGACAAATTCTTCCTAAGTATTTAAACTAATACATGAATCATAACCTAACTTTCAAACTCAATAAAATCTTAATTCCCATCACACAAAGGTTCCCATAGCACAAGATACATATATCAAACACATTATGTACCAAACCATAGAGAAACTAAGGCATAAAAATTTATCTATGATCCAAACATACCAAAAGATGAGCATACTAATTTATAGCTCAAAACATTCACCCTAACTTTAGAATTAAATCCTTAAAGTCAGGTATACCATATATTGTTCAATGCTTATTTCAGCAGCATATACCCAATTTATAAAATACAAATGGGCTATCTATTCACATCCAATCTTCATGCAATTTTACAGAGCCACTCCTCTAGATGTCTAGTAGATACCATATCAAGTTCAAAGTCAAAACATAAAACCATGATTTACTAAAAATCATACAAGACAACATACTCAAATCTATCCTAATAGAATTTCATTCAACTTAGAAATTAAACCATTATTTTTATATTGATCTAATTGCTGTGAGGCCACTTCCATTACAAACATGTGTGTCTTAGAATTCATAAGAACTACTCCTAGCATCCTAATTCACAGAATATGATTTAATCCAGATTTTTCATGTTGTAAACACTGAATCTGTCACAGTGACAGTTTTAACATATTTTCTCACAAAATCATCAGCTAATTGCAATTGGCCTTCATTTCGTGTGGGCATTTTTATACATATACTATACATGTTAGAATACATTAATAGGCATCCAATTAACCATAATATCTTCAATATTTTAAATTACTAACACAAAACTACAAATTTTAGCTTTTAACAATCAAATTAGAGAATATAGAAGGGAAACTAAAGAAAACAAGATATAGTTTTATTTATTTACCCACAAACTTTGAAGCTGAAATTTTAGTGTTAAGCTTTTAATTTCTTCTTTAAAGAGAGATATATAGTTTCGGTGAAGGAAAAGGAGGGTTGTTGGTGGAAAGGAATTGGTGCTACCGTGTAGGAACAAAGGAAGAAGAACAGATAAACAAAAGAATGAATTTGGTGCAGCAACAAAGAAAAGATTAGGGAGAAAGTTTTGGGTGGGGCACGTGTATTGCTAAGAGAAAAGTGAGTTGATGACTCACCTTTACAACTTTTGACATTTACTTACTACCCCTCCATAATCTTATATTCTAGATAGGCCCAAATAATAAAATAACTTTGCACATATACCCCTTCCTTTATAAACTTCTTTTTATAACATTAAAAGAGCATATATCTTTTATAATATCACAATATCAAAGTCTAATGCACTTAAGGTAATTAAAATAATAACAAATATATAATTTCATAAATTAATCATGCAATTAGGCTGGGATGTTACATGATATAAGTGAAATAATTTTTCATTCCATCTTTCACTTGATCCTATACTTTGAGAAGCCCATGCATCTCGTCTAGTAGTGACTATGGCTATGAAGCAAAAGGCAGCTAAACTTTGTGATATTTGAAGGATTCCAAATTACTGATTGATGCCTTGCATCAGCCATCTACCGCATCCTCCTTATAATCACATGCATTCCTTAGCAATGGTTATAATGCAACGGACTCAACTATTTTTCAAAATACATTTCACAATGGCTGAAGTAGTCTATTGTGAATGGTCAAGAAAACATGTTAAATCTCATGAGTGTTAGTTGTGTCCACCATTCACAATAAATCACTTTAATAATTACAAATTTATTATGAAAAAAGTTGTGTTGGTGGCATTACTGTAGGAAAAATATGTATAGTGTGGAAATGTTTTTCCTTCTTTATTTTTCTCCCTAAACCCCCGGAACCCCAAGGAAGTAAACATAGTTCAAATTATTTAAACTATTCATCTCACGATAGTGAAGAATACCTCGTAGCCCATAGCCTTGTCAGCTTCTTCTGCAACTAGCTAGCTAGAGAGTAGAGACACAACAATGCTAGTGAGTCTAATACCAAGCTAAAAATTTCCAAAATTGGCATTGAAGGATGCCTTTTCAGTACCCATTTATTAATTTCTAGCAATTTTTAGATGTCCAAATTAGTATGAAGCATAACTTCATGAACAAAAAGTGAGTCTTTTTTTTTTAATATGGGAAAAGTGAGATTTTTTATTTTGCTTTTAATTTCAAAAACCTTTTAATTATTATTTTTTATAGCTAGTATTTATGATATATAGATTTCTATTAGTTTTCTTTTGTTGACAAAATGAATAGACATATTTATTGTCCTTTTATTCGAAAAGTCAAGTTTGGTTTTATTCTTGTATTTGTGAATGCAAGAAAATTTTGATGGTCACGTTCTAATATGATAATTAAATTTGGTTTGCCTCTGCTCTTTGTAACGTAGGCATTAGCATTCTCAAATCCTTTTTGATTGCCTCATATGTTTTTATAATCATTATTAGAATATTAATGATGTAGGATAGAATCTACGATTTAACTTTTGTAATTTATTAATTATGGTATTTTCTATGTAATTTTCGTTATTTTAAGTTTAGGATATTTATTTTCTTGTTTTTAGGTGCTTTTAATGTTGTTTAGTCAAATTACGGTTTTATATCTTAGGTTTTTTATCCACCCTAAGTTTTCCTTTTACTATTTAAAATAAAACCACCATAAGTTTCTTTTTACTATTAAAATGCATTGTAGCCTCCAAGACAATTTGGTTTTCAGTAATAAAATACAGACTTTGTCTATTTTTTTCTCTGATGGATTCTAGACCTATCACCTTATTGAATCCCTCGTGGATTCGAGGTTTATTACTAGAAACTAACAGTTTAGTTTCTGTTCCATCAAGTAGAGCGTCGTGTGTGCTTTCTTTAAGCTTCTGCAACATTAATTAATTATCAAGTTTTAGATAAGTACATTATTTATACTTCTAGGTCTTTGTTTAGGGGAAAAAAGTTTGGATAACTTGCCTCAAACATGTCATTTTATTGAAATTTTCTAGAATGACATTCTGTCATTATTATACTCATTCTGAGAGAGATTCACTACAAGAAAAACGGGCTACTGCGGCGGGCCAAAACCGCCGCTAAAGCCCAAAAAAGCGCCGCTAAAGGTACATTTGACCTATAGCGGCAGGTGCTATTGCGGCGGGCCGTCCCGTCAGTGTTGCAGTGCCGCTATAGGTCTATTGCGGCGGTCGCGAAAAGCGCCGCTATAGATGTACCTTTTAGCGGCGGGTGAAGGTTTATTGCGGCGGGCATAAAACCGCCGCCATACCTGTTCAGAATTCATGGCATTGACTTTTAGCGGCAGGGTCATGCCCGCCGCTATTGGTGTCTACCTTTAGCGGCGGGCATACGGCGCCGCTATAGGCAATTAATCAAAACAAACTAATTGCACTTGTAGCGGCGGGTAGAAACGCCGCTATATGTTTTATCCTTTAGCGGCGGGCGATAAGCGCCGCTATAAGGAATAATTTAAACATAAAATGTGTGCCTTTAGCGGCGGTTTTTTTTTTTTTTTTCCTTTCTTGTGGGTTTTAAAGCCACATTCCTATTACAAATAATCCTGTAATGATTTTAGCCCCACTAAGACAATACCACAAATTTAACCAGATAACACCACAATTGTCTCAAAACTAACATTATATTATCATAGAAATATATTATTAAATACATAACATTGTCTATAACCATCATCATAAAATTAACAAAAAAAAAAGATGTGGTCATTTGTACACAGGAGTGCCATCACACATTGCATGATACAAGGAGTGCCTTCAATCCTAGGCGGATTCAATAGCAGATTCAATAAAATCATAATTTAAAAAAAGATTCTCATTTTATTCCTTAAGCATTCTCATGGACATCCACACAACCAAGAGTAATATTTTGATAAATATCATTAAACAACCAACACATATTTAAGTGTTTGCCAATGATACATGGCACTCAATGCTTGTTATAAAACCACATTAACAACTATGTTGAACTTAGGATACCTCATCAACACGGCACAACAATTCTTGCAGCAAATTAATATTCACATTAAATTGAAGAAACCAGTGATTCTAAACTCACATTTTGCATATAGGCAGTCCATCATTCCCTTCTCCAAATCCAGCTACACAATAATGAAAGAAATTGCATAAGTTAGGATTATAGTGCAAAGTTACCAAGTCAAAATACATAAAGTTATTATTTTTATCCATGCTTCCAGAACAAATCCTTCAATGCATTAATGGGAAGAGAACAAGCTCTAGAATTGAATAAGGATTTCTATCTCATTCTTAGAATTTTTTTTTTCCTTCTGAATTGGTAATTACACACATTCAATAAGTCATGAACAATAAAAATTTCTCTCAAACTATGCATTTTTTTGAACTAAACCCATTTAAAATAAAATGGAATAAAACTACTAATCACTCACTTTATTCTAGATAGAGAAATTGATGAAGTTAGTATCTACCAAAACCCGATATGGCAGTCCCATCAAGGTGTTGTAATTGAAGAAAAGTGCCGATGAAACCTTCGGCCTATATTGAACAAAATTAAACACGTTACAACACAATATAAACCCTTACAAATCCCAAAGCTCCTATACCCAAAATTTAACACCAAAAATCTATATATATATATATATATAGACTTTTATAAATACTTAAAAAATTCAAAGGAAAACTAGATAAATAACAATGGTAAGTTACATATGTTTTTGAGGGTCAAAACATAGATGCAGAAGCACCCTAAGTATGTCTTACAACCATAGTACCATACCTATTTCCTTTTTGAAACAAACACCAAAAACAAACAAACAAAAAAAGCATTTTAACATATGGTTAACAAGAACTATAAATGAGTAATCGTTTCCTTGAATCATTGGGATATAACTCAGAGTAGAATGTCACCCAGCCATCAAGTCTAGATTTTCTAATATAGCCACATCACATGCTCCCCACAACCCCCCCCCCCCCACCCCCCCAATATCCAATATATATATATATATATATAATGCATAAGAATCATGCACCTTCAAATGACAATCAATAGCAACTACAAGTACATATTTTAATCTAATAAACTAAGAATTATTCCAAACACTTCTAGAACATTTTCATCTATTAAAAACCCAGTTGAACTGCTTCCATGTTTTTTTTTTTTTTTTTTTTTTTTTGGGTGAGGAAATGAGTATTCAAATTAATCATAACCAAACATAAACCTATGCTTTAACTTACCAATAAATTATCAGTTCCTTCATTATGCCCAAAAATCTCCCCAATTAATAGTTCTCGTTCAGTGGGGCCACCATACTCCAAACATTTCTTAATAACGTTTGATGCAAATTTATGCTGGCTCAGTTGTACAATACTAGAAATCTAACATACCTTCTTCGTCTTTGCAGATGTAAGAGAGAGAGAAAGAAGTGATAGAGAGACAAAGGGAGAGGGCTTATCGCAAATTAAAAGTTCACTACTTGCACATCCAAGCCCCAAAAAGAAAATTTCCGCACCTGTCAACATGTCATTGGTGGGACTCTTAACATGCACTCAAAGTTACAAAACAAAAATAGAACTCTTCACTACAAAGAGGCAACAGGTTAAGGTTACCAATCAAAATGGATTTCAAAATTTGAAATTCCAATCACAAGGCTTAGGAAAAAAGTGAGATCAATGCTACCATGGATTCCACTATAAGTGGCCAGGCTTCATTAATTGTACTTATACTATTGGAATAATCAATTCAACAGATATGTATAACCTATGTCGAAGCTAATAATATGAGGTCCTTAGCTTCCCATCCAATCCAATTGTTCGATCGAAGTCTTCAAAACTTTTTGAAGTCTTGGTCAAGTGTAGTAGACACTAGACACTCACACATAATTCATAAAAAGTAGTGGCAGTAAGGGCTTTTATAGTAATTCACAAAACTTGAATAGATTTTCTCTCTCCTCATAGATTACCCAATTCAACTAATTGTCTTAATCACATCCTCATGTAACATATTTAAATCATTCACCAAAACCCAAATCATAAATTACAAAAACGGTGTGGCTCAGTAAAAATCTCAACCAGTAAACAGTTCAAATGAAAAGAAACAAACCACCATCTAGTTTGATTATCAAAAACCCATTACCAAACAACAACAAAGAATGAACAAATTGACTATTAGTATTTTGTACCTCTTAGATACTGAAGAAGGATTTGATAAATTAGGGGCCGGTGGCTTTTTCTCCTTGGGTTTAGTGACTTTAGTCCCCGGCCAAAATAGGTAAAGTTGACGCTTCAATCTCCCTGAGTCTGTCTTCCCTCAAACATTGCAAACCACAAACTCAGTATCCCAAATAAAATTTTGAAAAAAAAAAATGAAAGAAAGAAAAAAAGAGAGAGAGTTAGCAATATTTATTTATTTACAGACACTAAGAAAGGAGCTTTTGTCCATGAACTCATAGAGGAATCATTGATCCATCAATATATAATCTTCAAAAGAAACAGGTACATAGTGTGCATTTAATTGAAAGGGGAAGTGAAGGAGGTTTTGTTTTTGTTTTTGCTAGAAGAAGTGAAGAGTTAAGAGACAGAGAAAGAAATGAAGAGTTAAGAAAGAGAATGAATGAAATTTAAAAAATTTAAGATGGGTTTGATCTCAACGGAAATTACTTGGAAGTATAATATTATTATAAAGGTGTAATAGTGCAAAGCTTGGTCTCACTTTGTCAGGTGCTTATCCATAGTGTGCATTTAAATTTGAACGGGGAAATAAAGTTTTTTTTTTTTTTTTTTTGGTTGTCCGGAATCAGTGAAGAGTCTTTGTTTTTTGTAATGGAAAGAAGTGAAGAGTTAGGAGAGAGGAAGAACTGAATTGATTTTTGATGAAGCAATAAGTGCTATACATAAAAGCTTCATTGTTTTAATTTTTAAGGTTGGAAAAAATCGTTTCATAATAAAGATGATTGCAAAGAACTCATATAGAACGCCACATGGCAGAACCTCATGCACTCTTGCATGAGGTCTCTACTTATATATATATATATATATATATTGATTCATAGACAGTGGCAAGAAAATGCAGCCAAAATCATCATAAATCCCTCCAAATGCCAATTTTCCATAAATCCTAAAAATAAGCAAAAAAGGAAGAAAAAAAAGTTAACCCATATAGCAAATCACTAATGATAACAAAAATGGAGCACCAAAGGCACTTATCATTCTCAGCTGTGAGTATGTGACTAGGAATTTAAAGTAGAAAAAATAATTAAAAACAAACGATACATAAAATTATCTCGGTTTAATGGTAGCCAAAGTGAAAGATTAAGTTTTGAATACTAATTTTCTCATCATTTGATATCTCAGTGAAGAAATAGAAAGGAAAAAAAAATTCCTAATTTAACTACTAAGCCAATCGGAAACTAAAGCAAACTAATGGAAATACAGATTTTAAAATATCATTTTATTTATTTATTTATTTATTTATTTATTAAGTTGATCTCAGCAATTAAAAAACTAATTCTGCAAACGAAACAATAAATCAGACAACAAAGTCTTGTCAGATAAGCTCAATTTCTAATTTTTAAGATAGTAGATGTTGACAGTTAATTCTAAACAACCAAACAGAAGAAGCATTGATTAGATAACTAACAAGAACTACCATTTCTTATTGTAAAACCACCCCAAAAAAAGAAGAAGAAAAAACACTACTCAAAAACAACTATAAACACTTGAATTTCTTGATATAATCTTGCCAGCACAAAACCTTAAAATGAGATTTATTTACCTGATGGAAGATTCACTGGAACTGAGTGAAACTTAACAACAGTTTCATACTAAAAAGAAAAATGGGGAACAATTACAATACAATAAAGTTCCAAAAAAAATTCAGAATTTACCATCTAAAGAGAAAATGAACAGAGAATTACTCAGACACAATCAAAAAAATAGATTACCAAAGAAAATAGTAAACATACAGTGAGTGAAAGATGGCTGATCTTTGTAATGATGGCGTGTTGCTTTAGGGGAATGAGTGATAACAAAGAAAGAGACTGCAGAGAGAGAGAGAAATATGAGTGTGCTTGCTTTTTACTTTCTTCGAATATGGGTGGCTCTATGCGCTCGGACAGAGACAGTACAGTAACTGAGTACTTTATAAATTAAAAAAAAAAATTATGAAAATTCTATTCTGATCTGAATTTCAAAGAAGTTAGAACTTAGAAGATAGTTCATATTACTAAGAAATTAATAATAATGATATTTTGAGCTCAAAATTTTAAATTTATGGGAAAAATTTATTAAAATTAGAGAAAAATCAAAATCTAATCTGAATTACAGAGACGAAGTTAGAAGTTCATAGCTCTTTGACTTTACTAAGCAAATAGTATAATAACCATAATTGAGCTTATATTAAAATTAGAGAAAAATTTAAATTCTAATCTGAATTACAGAGACAAAGTTAGAAGTATCTGAATACTGAGTTGGCGGACTCATCGGCGCCACTCTCTCAGAGCAAAGCCCTTCTCCGACTGCATCTCCGACGGCGGAGGCAAGATCGGGCCGTCCGATCCGCCAAAACCTCCATCAAAGTCCTTTCCGTTCTGCTCCGGCGAGAAATCAGAGAATCCTCCACTATAGATCGGCGGCGGAGATGGAGTCTCTAGCACCGTTTGTGTAGAGAACGCGTTCTCTACGTCGCCGGCGACGAAAGACTTACATTAGAGCAAAAAAGAAACAACTCACAGTTTTAAAAAAAAAAAAATGCAAAAATTAACAAAATCCACACTATAAACACTCTCAGATTTTTGTTAATCTTCGTTTTTTTTAAAGCATGATGAAGAGGGACAAGTATAGAAGAGGGAGGCATGGAAGATGGAACTCAGAGAGAAGAAAAGAAAAGAATGAGGGTTAGGGCGTGAGGCGGCTGAAGTGAAATGAGAGAGTAGGGTTTTTTTTCTTTTATGTTTTAAGTTGATGTAAAACGACGTAGTTTTGTAGGAGAGAAAAAAATAAAATAATAATATGTTTTCTGCAAGGTTCGAACTTGAGCCTAATATAGTCAGACGAGAGTTTTACCACTAGACTAGTGGTACACATTCTTAAGCATGTTGTTTTAAAAATAGTTATATTTAATACATATCAGTTGGTTTGATAGAAACTAAAAAATGAAAAAAAAAGACTGTTTTGGATGTTCGAACCTGGGACATGATGTTGAAACACAAACGAGTGTAACACTAAGGCAACATACATTTTATAATCGTACTTTACCTATAATAATATATATAGTACTAATCATAATAATAATAATAATAATAATATAAAAAAAAAATAAAATAAAATAATAATAATAATAATAATAATAAAATAAAAAAAATAAAAATAAAAAATAAATAAATAAAAAACGTTTTTGGTTTTTTTATTAGTCATCAAGGGTATTTTGGTATTTTTTCAAGAATGGGATATTTTGGTCATTTTTAGATTTTAGGAGTGTTTCAGTTGTTATAATTTACTAATTAATAACAATATAATTAATACTTCCAATTATGTAAATATATTTTAATACTACAAATTAATTGAGTATAATTTAATAATTAATAAGAGTTAAATAATACTTCAAATTAATAAAATATAATTTAACACCACAAATTAATAAAATGAAATATATTATTTAATAAAAATATATTTTAATAATTCGATATGTTCTTAACATGCATACCAATTTTCATGTCAATTGCATGTAATTTACCATTTGATCTTTAAACTAATTTTTTATGCGTTATTTTAAACTATAAAAAACTTGAATTTAAACAATTGATTGATGACATGACTATTAATCTTTGATCACCTTGAAATTTTGTAAGCATTAAAAATATATAAAGATAATGTAATCTAATGGTAGATTTGTCAAAATTCACATTGAATTAAGAAATGTGGGGTTGGGTTCAAGTTACACTTGATGTAACTCTAAAAAATGTTACACGAACCAATAACTTATTGTTGAATTCATATTTTGAAAATTCAACCGTTGGATCACATTTTCTATATGTTCTTAACGTGTATGCAAATTTTCATACCAATCAGATGTAATTTACAATTTGATCTTTAAACACATATTTTATGCGTTATTTTAAACTACAAAAACTTGAATTTAAACAATTGATATGACATGGCTATTAATCTTTGATCACCTTGAAATTTTTAAAACATGAAAAATATATGAAGATAATGTAATCTAACGGTAGATTTGTCAAAATTCACATCGAATTAAGAAATATAGGGTTGAGTTCAAGTTACACGTGATATAACTCTAAAAAATGTTACACCAACCAATAACTTATTGTTGAATTCATATTTTGAAAATCCAACCGTTGGGTTACATTTCCTATATGTTCTTAACATGCATGCCAATTTTCATACCAATCGAATATAATTTACCATTTGATCTTTAAACTCATCTTTTATGCGTTATTTTAAACAACAAAAACTTAAATTTAAACAATTGATTGATGACATGACTATTAATCTTTGATCACCTTGAAATTTTGTAAGCATGAAAAATATATGAAGATAATGTAATCTAACGGTAGATTTGTCAAAATTCACATCGAATTAAGAAATATAGGGTTGAGTTCAAGTTACACGTGATATAACTCTAAAAAATGTTACACCAACCAATAACTTATTGTTGAATTCATATTTTGAAAATCCAACCGTTGGGTTACATTTTCTATATGTTCTTAACATGCATGTCAATTTTCATACCAATCAGATGTAATTTACCATTTGATCTTTAAACTCATCTTTTATGCGTTATTTTAAACTACAAAAACTTAAATTTAAACAATTGATTGATGACATGACTATTAATCTTTGATCACCTTGAAATTTTGTAAGCATGAAAAATATATGAATATAATGCAATCTAACGGTAGATTTGTCAAAATTCACATCGAATTAAGAAATATGGGGTTGAGTTCAAGTTACACGAAATAGAACACTAAAAAATGTTACACCAACCAATAACTTATTATTGAATTCATATTTTAAAAATCCAATCGTTGGATCATATTTTCTATATGTTCTTAACATGCATGCCAATTTTCATGTCAATCGGATGTAATTTACCATTTGATCTTTAAATTCATCTTTTATGCTTTATTTTGAACTACAAAAACTTGAATTTAAATAATTGAATGATGACATGGCTATTAATCTTTGATCACCTTGAAATTTTGTAAACAAGAAAAATATATGAAGATAATGTAATCTAACGGTACATTTGTCAAAATTCACATTTAATTAAGAAATATAGGGTTGGGTTCAAGTTACACTTGTTGTAACTCTAAAAAATGTTACACCAACCAATAACTTATTGTTGAATTCATATTTTGAAAATCCAACCGCTGGATCACATTTTCTATATGTTCTTAACGTGCATACCAATTTTCATGCCAATCGGATGTAATTTACCATTTGATTTTTAAACTCTTTTTATGCGTTATTTTAAACTACAAAAATTTGAATTAAAACAATTGATTGATGACATGGCTATTAATATTTGATCACCTTGAAATTTTGTAAGCAAGAAAAATATATGAAGATAATGTAATCCAACGGTAGATTTGTCAAAATTCACATCGAATTAAGAAATATAGGGTTGAGTTCAAGTTACACATTATATAACTCTAAAAAATGTTACACCAACCAATAACTTATTGTTGAATTCATATTTTGAAAATCCAACCGTTGGATCACATTTTCTATATGTTCTTAACGTGTATGCCAATTTTCATACCAATCAGATGTAATTTACAATTTGATTTTTAAACACATATTTTATGCGTTATTTTAAACTACAAAAACTTGAATTTAAACAATTGATATGACATGGCTATTAATCTTTGATCACCTTGAAATTTTTAAAACATGAAAAATATATGAAGATAATGTAATCTAACGGTAGATTTGTCAAAATTCACATCGAATTAAAAAATATAGGGTTGAGTTCAAGTTACACGTGATATAACTCTAAAAAATGTTACACCAACCAATAACTTATTGTTGAATTCATATTTTGAAAATCCAACCGTTGAATCACATTTTCTATATGTTCTTAACGTGCATACCAATTTTTAGGCCAATCGGATGTAATTTACCATTTGATCTTTAAACTCTTTTTATGCATTATTTTAAACTGCAAAAACTTGAATTTAAACAATTAATTGATGACATGACTATTAATCTTTGATCACCTTGCAATTTTTTAAGCATGAAAAATATATGAAGATAATGTAATATAATAGTAGATTTGTCAAAATTCACATCAAATTAAGAAATATAAGGTTGGGTTCAAGTTACACTTGATATAACTTTAAAAAATGTCACACGAACCAATAACTTATTGTTGAATTCATATTTTGAAAATCCAACCGTTGGATCACATTTTCTATTTGCTCTTAATATGCATGCCAATATTTATGTCAATCGGGTGTAATTTACCATTTGATCTTTAAACTCATATTTTATACGTTATTTTGAATTTAAATAATTGAATGATGACATGGCTATTAATCTTTGATCACCTTGGAATTTTGTAAACAAGAAAAATATATGAAGATAATGTAATCTAACGGTAGATTTGTCAAAATTCACATCGAATTAAGAAATATAGGGTTGGGTTCAAGTTACACTTGATATAACTTTAAAAAATGTCACACGAACCAATAACTTATTGTTGAATTCATATTTTTAAAATCCAACCGTTGGATCACATTTCCTATTTGCTCTTAACATGCATACCAATTTTCATGTCAATCGGGTGTAATTTACCATTTGATCTTTAAACTCATCTTTTATACGTTATTTTGAACTATAAAAACTTGAATTTAAACAATTGATTGATGACATAGTTATAAATCTTTGATCACATTGAAATTTTGTAAACATGAAAAATATATGAAGATAATGTAATCTAACGGTAGATTTGTCAAAATTCACATCGAATTAAGAAATATAGGATTGGGTTCAAGTTACACTTGGTGTAACTCTAAAAAATGTCACACTAACCAATAACTTATTTTTGAATTCATATTTTGAAAATCCAACTGTTGGATCACATTTCTATATGTTTTTAACATGCATACCAATTTTCTTGCCAATTGGATGTAATTTACCCTTTGATCTTTAAACTCATATTTTATGCGTTATTTTAAACTACGAAAACTTGAATTTAAACAATTGATTGATGACATAGTTATAAATCTTTGATCACATTGAAATTTTGTAAGCATGAAAAATATATGAAGATAATGTAATCTAACGATAGATTTGTCAAAATTCACATCGAATTAAAAAATATAGGGTTGGGATCAAGTTACACTTGATGTAACCCTAAAAAATGTCACACCAACCAATAACTTATTGTTGAATTCATATTTTGAAAATCCAACCGTTGGATCACATTTTCTATATGTTTTTAACATGCATGCCAATTTTCTTGCCAATTGGATGTAATTTATCATTTGATCTTTAAACTCATCTTTTATGCGTTATTTTAAACTATGAAAATTTGAATTTAAAAAATTGATTGATGACATGACTATTAATCTTTGATCACCTTGAATTTTTTTAAGCATGAAAAATATATGAAGATAATGTAATCTAACGGTAGATTTGTCAAAATTCACATCAAATTAAGAAATATAGAGTTGGGTTCAAGTTACACTTGATGTAACTCTAAAAAATGTTACACCAACCAATAACTTATTGTTGAATTCATATTTTGAAAATCTAACCGTTGGATCACATTTTCTATTTTTTCTTAACATGCATGCCAATTTTCATGCCAATCAGGTGTAATTTACCATTTGATATTTAAACTCATCTTTTATGCGTTATTTTAAATTACAAAAATTTGAATTTAAATAATTGATTGATGACATGACTATTAATTTTTGATCACCTTGAAATTTTGTATGCTTGAAAAATATATGAAGATAATGTAATTTGACGGTAGATTTTTCAAAATTCACATTGAATTAAGAAATATAGAGTTGGGTTCAAGTTATACTTGATGTAACTCTAAAAAATATTACACCAACTAATAACTTATTGTTGAATTCATATTTTTAAAATCCAACCGTTGGATCACATTTTATATTTGTTTTTAACATGCATGTCAATTTTCATGCCTATCGGGTATAATTTACTATTTGATCTTTAAACTCATCTTTTATGCGTTATTTTAAATTACAAAAACTTGAATTTAAACAATTGATTGATGACATGACTATTAATTTTTGATCACCTTGAAATTTTGTTTGCTTGAAAAATATATGAAGATAATGTAATCTAACGGTAGATCTGTGAAAATTCACATCGAATTAAGAAATATAACGTTGGGTTCAAGTTACGATTGATGTAACTCTAAAAAATGTTACACCAACCAATAACTTATTGTTGAATTCATATTTTAAAAATCCAACCGTTGGATCACATATTCTATTTGTTTTTAACATGCATGCCAATTTTCATGCCAATCGGGTGTAATTTACCATTTGATCTTTAAAGTCATCTTTTATGCGTTATTTTAAATTACAAAAATTTGAATTTAAATAATTAATTGATGACATGACTATTAATCTTTGATCACCTTGAAATTTTGTATGCATGAAAAATATATGAATATAATGTAATCTAACGGTACATTTGTCAAAATTCACATCGAATTAAGAAATATATCGTTGGGTTCTAGTTACACTTGATGTAACTCTAAAAAATGTTACACCAACCAATAACTTATTGTTAAATTAAAATTTTGAAAATCCAACCGTTGGATTATATTTTCTATATGTTCTTAACATGCTTGCCAATTTTCATGCTAATCGGGTGTAATTTACTATTTGATCTTTAAATAGGAAGACGAAAAAATAGAGGGAAATTTAAATGTCTATTGCGGCGGTCCAACCCGCCGCAAAAAGGAGTACATATTGCGGCGGGTCATTGAACCGCCGCTATATCTAAGATTAATGCCGCTAATACAGGTCTATTGCGGCGGGTCATTCGCCCGCCGCTGTAGTCCGCCGCAAAATGCTTGAGCTATTGCGGCGGTTCATTGACCCGCCGCTATATCTAAGCTGAATGCCGCTAAAACAGGTCTATTGCGGTGGGTCATTGGCCCGCCGCTGTAGTTCGCCGCAAAATACTAGAGGTATTGCGGCGGGCATATGAAACGCCGCAATAGATCTCATATACAGCGGCGGGCCAAAAAAGCGCCGCAATAGGCGACATATAGCGGCAGTTTTTGCACCCGCCGCAATAGGCCCGCCGCAATTGCTCAGTTTTCTTGTAGTGATTGTACATCTTGTGATTTAGGTTCTTACAGAAGCACCGGAGTGCATTTTTCCTCTCAACTTACCATGTACCAGAAGATATATATTGAAACCAACACCAATAAGTAAGATGTCTAGGTCAAAGATGTAATGGGCTAATGACAGCAAATTGTGTATAGAATATCATAGAACTAGAGCTTTAGGATGATGTATAATCAACTTTTTTGATTTGATATTTTCCTGAATTCCAAAATTTGAGAAACCAGATATTTGTGTTTCATGTTATTAGTTTTTAATTCTCTTTATAAACGAGGATACATTGCGGGCAATGTATATGGGAGAAACATGGCAGACATATGTTGCCTTGTACAGGTCTCTGTAGTCTGTATCCTAGATATATTGTACATAATGGAAATTTGGTGAATGGAAATGAGACTACTTGACAGAAGTGTGTGTTAGATATAAGTTCAACACTATTACACCTTTGCAAGAAAAAAATGATTTTTATTCTTGTATATAGTTCTATTTAGGGTTTGTTTGGATACTGATTATTACTGAAAACTAAAAATATTGTAGCAAAATAATTTTTAAATGTGTGAATAGTGTCGTGGGACCAATTTTTAATGAAAATTTTGCTGAAAAAATAGGTTTGTGGGTCCCTTGAATAGTACACAGGACCCACTGACAAACGCATTCTTCAGCCAGACACAAACGTTGATACAAAACGCTGTATCCAAACGTATTCTTAATCAGATTATTATAATTTTTCTTTTGAAAAAAAAATCAAATTATAATAATTAGTTACAGGTATTATAAGTAAATTGATTGCTTCTATTCAAAAGGCCCTGAAAGTTACAAGAACAAATCGAAGTTTAAATTTAAATTGAGCGGACTTTTCATACGAGTTGAGAATGTATTGTACTCGTCAAATTAAAAAAGGTTTTTTTTTTATTTTTTTATTTTAAGCAAACCCCATTATATGGTGGACTGGGGTTAAGAAGAATAATCCCTCACCAAATAAAATTCTTTGGACACCAAAAAAGTACGAATATTTGACTGTTAGATCTGCATATCTTCCAGAAAAATATCAGACATTTCAACTTTCAAGTAGCCAAATGAAATGAAAATCTCATTGGAAGCTCAAAATTATATACAACAAACTCAGACTTATCTAGAAAAAATACCCTTGAATATTAATTATTTATTACCGTTTCATTTTTACAACTTAACGGAGTGGTCAGATGAAGTGGTCGACTGATCTTTCACCTGGAATGTTAAACCTCTCCCGGATTTTGCACCGCAGAAGATGTTATGCGTAGAGAATGATCACGTGGTTGAGAATTAATAGTTAGAGACTAGAAAAATCAGCGCTTTGCTTGGTCCAAAAAAGTATCTAGAATTTGCTTGGATTTACTTAATTTGGAAAACATTATAATCAACAAAATTCCAATACCAATTTCGATCATTCTAGCCAACCATGACTTATCAAAGTTTGTAACAAGTCACCAAAAAAAGAAAAGAAAAAAACTCAAAATTTGATAGATGCATAATATTTTTTAAAAAAGGGCTAAGCTACTACAAATTTATTACAAAAAACTTATAAATTAATGCGGTAATAAATTTAATTAGTACTAATAATAGATGAATGTTTAAATTACTTTTGTGTTTTGGACATATTAATTTGCATGATCTATATAATAAAATTTATAATTTTTTAGCATCACTCTATTAAAAAAAAGTAATGTTACTCTGCTAAGAAAAACAGTGCTATTCATTTATAACCTTAAGAAAAATGTTAGGAGTACAACTACCACAATTTGCACACATTACGAGTTGTGAGTGATAAAGTAAAAATAATAATTTTTATTTTCTAGTGTTGGAAATCTCATTTCATTGAACACTTTCCTCTCCATATTTCAAGTCTTTTAAAATTTTATTTTTTGGGTATAACAATGTTTAGAGACTACCGAATGACTTAAACTTTTGAAATAACATAGTAAACATCTTTAGTTTTGTAAAATATAATCTTAACCATGAAAATGATCTATTTCAAATAAAGAGAATCTTTTTCTCTGTTTGATAGAGTTGTCTTCTGTACTATTGCATCATGTATATTTTGTTAAAACTTAAGTATTATGCAAGTCTTCAGTCTTGTAATATATATTTCCTTGTGTTTTAATGCCATAACCCATAAGTTACACTATGTAATAGATTGTTCTTTTCGCCTTTTCTTTTATTAATTGCATATTCCCTCCTAAATTGACAAGATGTTTTTTTCTTAGTCTTCCAAAACCACAAACAATAGCCATCAATATCTATTATTGTTGGGAGATTGAGAGTGATGAGGATAAAGGAGAGACAAAGTCAAAGTAAGGTAATATCGTGATTAAGTCTAGTGGTCTATGTCTACAATATAGTCAAAAAGTCCTGAGTGAGGGGTGCTGCATAGGTCGAGTTGAGGGGATTTTTTAACTCAACCCACTATGGTAGGTTAAAAAAATCCAATCCAACTCAACCACTAGCAACTCTACTTGTATGTGAGGGTGGTCCTAGGACCACCCCCACTTGTCAAAAAAAAAAAAAATTATACATGCAAAAAAAAATTATATAAATAATTATTTTAAACTAATATGTTCTATGATCACCCTAACTTGAAAAAAATGTATATATATGCTTTTAAAAAATATATTATATACTAAATTAACCTATTTTGATCACCCTAATAAAAATGTTGAACACTGTAAGGACTCGAATTAGACCCTCAACCGACTAAAAATGGATGATTGCCCAACAAGCCCAAAACAATATATTTGTTAGAGAGTGGATTTTACAGGTAAAAGACTTAAAAAATCAAGTATGGGCTACAATAGATTGGATTTGTGCCAAAAAGATAAGAAAACACATTGGAAAGGAATAACACTCCTCAGTCAAGTCCGAGGATGAAGTGTTCTTATATTCACTCAAGTTTATCTAAGTACAAGGTGTTCTTTTTTTTTTTTTTTTTTTTTTTTTTTTTTCCTTTTTTTTTCTTAGATTCCATGCCCTTTTTTTTATGGGAGCCTTTCCCTTATATAGTCCTTCCATCCTTCATCCCAACCTTCTACTTGTTAACCTTATAGATGATCTCTTGGATGCTTGTCCCATCTAAAACCTCTTGGAAGCTTTATGAATAGCTGTAAGCTAAGATATCACTGTTCAGGTGTCATTTCCACATAAATGCGGTCAGTTGGTTAGGTGCATAGCATTTAATGTGGTGGTAGCAACATTCTTCCTAGATATTTCTTCCTTTGTTGTTAGCTACCTTCCTTGAAGCTTTTTCTCAAAAGACTAATTAACTTTTGTACAACATTCTCGAGGTGGCTGGGTTCCAACCTTCCACAATGCTTTCCCGAGGAAGCTTGGCGCCTCGGGACCTACCATCAGTTCATTATTTTCTTTCTTTGTCCTTGGCTGATTGATCCCAAAACTTAATAGACCTTGAGACCATCCTCGGGATTCTATGTGTCCTCGGGCATGGCCCACGGCCCAACTCACTTACTCGGCCTACTTATCCTCACAAACACCAATACTTGAGAATTATAAGAATTTGAGTTCAATAAATATAATGGTAATGCTTCATTCACAACATTTTCACAATAATTTTACAATAAATCTTATGAGGTAAGCTGTTACTAATTCTAATTCGAGTTCAATATTGACATGTTTTACCCACCAATAACAGGTTAACAACTTGTTGCATAAAATTTGTTATGAAATTGTTGTGGTCACTTTATTATCTTCATATTAGCATTTTCAATTTGTACTTTATCTTTTATGAGTTTTTTTGTTTTGTTTTGTTTTGATTTTTTGTTTTTTTTTTTCTTATTATCTTTGTTAGTAAAAAACAAATTGTAGTATTTCATGTATTTGCGTGTTTTTTTTTTTGGTGACCTTGATATATTCAAATTGTCTTTTTATTAAATTTTTTATAATTTAAGTTTCTTAGTGACCACCCTAAAAAAAATTCTTAGAGCCGCCACTGAACCCAATCCATCACAAGGGCTCAATTCAACCTAACCCAACCCAACCCACATGGATTGGGTTAGGTTGGGTTGAACCCATGGGTTGGATATTTATTTATTACTATTATTATTAAATTGACTTGCCACCTAAGTTGATAAAAAAAAAAAAAAAAACATAAACTAGTATTTCAACTCAGTTATAAACAAAATATATCCAACTGAGTTGATAAATAAAATATACATGAATTAGTATCCCAACTCAATTATAAATAAATAGGAGAGGAGTGGGAGTGGGAGGCAGCAAAGAAAGAAATAAGATTGTTAGGGTTTGCGAGGTAATTGAGTTTTATATTGGAAGAGTTGAATAGGGAAAAAATTATTAATTACATAATATATTTTTAAATATATATAATTTAAAATTTAAATATATAGGTGAGTTAGGTCAGGTTAGGTGGGTTTGTGATTGTTATGACCCAAACCCAACCCGACCCACTATTAAAAAAAATTCCATAATCCAACCCAACCCACCAACTCCTAAAAACCAATCCAACCCGGCGAGTTAGGTTGGAATGAGTTGATTTTAACCGGTTGGTAGGTTGGCTGCACACCCCTAATTGTGTGTAATAATACTAAATATAGGAAACATATAATAATAATCCCTAGGTTAATCCTAGACTAAACATACATAGAAAGGGCATAACACTTTGTTCGCGAAAAAATAATTTGCAAGCGCATAGAATCGTAACAAGTAGTAAAGTGTTTTTAGAAAAACGAATGTCGAACCCACAGGGATTAACTATGTTATTGAATACCGAAATTCACTAAATTAATTACTATTTGGAAAATCGAAAATAAATGGAATCTTCTACTATCTGAATTAAATTAAACTATTTAATAAAAATAAATCTACGAATAAAAAGAATTAACAAAGCGTGAAAATCTAACAGTGTAAAAATATAATAAGAATGGATCTAGAGCAGTTGATTTCACCTAACAAATCCCACACAATTTATTCTTCCTAATTATTAAATTCTAATAATCTCCCGTTGATGATTAAAAATTCCTTAAGTATTCAATATCTTCTCTCGAATAATATCAAAAATATCTTCAAATAACAATTCCATATCTCTATGTGAATTTAATTAATTGGAGACTCATTACGTACTTTGAATTTTCTGAAAAATCACACTAATCACGGTAAAGCATCTCTACTTTCGCTCAACTAATGGTGTTTAATTCTAGAACTAAAATAACAAATCACCTCTCGGTCTCATTGTCATTCAATTGATCAATCAATAACTCGTAAAAAAAAATATTAAGCATTAAGAATAAGAATTAAACACTCAATCATGGAAATATTAAATAAATTGTGTGTTCATTGCTAGACTACATCAACGCTCTAGAAAATAAAATTTAGTTCATAATCAAATTAAAAAGAAAACAAATAAAACTTATGTGTTTCATGGGAATTGGTTGATCAACATGAAGTGGCGCCCCTTTGTAATGCGGCACTTGCAGCCCTAGCACTGGCCTCTCAGGTTTCTCTTCTATCTTTTTTCCCTAAAGAGCCTTTAAATAGGTCAAGGAATCCTATTCTCGTTTGGAGAAAATCCCAGATTTTTAGGCTTCACGTAACCGACTATTTTGGCCCATTTAACTTCAGAATTCAGCTTTTGGTAAACTACAAAGTTGTAGCCCTTTAAATTAAAATTTCAGCCCAGCTTGAATCATCTCGATTGGATATTTGAACCCAAAGTTATGCTGAAAATACTAACTGATGTGCAGGTTGGAATCCTAATCCGAATTGGACTTGGATTTGGTGCAAATTTCCTTTGATTCCTTGCTCCAATTGGACTTGAATTTAATTGGGTTGGTCTTTTCTTGAATTCATGCCTGGCTAGATGTAAGTTGACTTGATTCAATTGGCCTAACCCCACTTTGCATGTAATGCCCTTGTAGATTAATCTGAAATCTTCTCATTCCTTCAAAGCACAAATGAATAGATAAATATAAATAAAAATCAAATCAAATCAAAAGAAATAAAGGAAAACTAGAAATTTTAATAAATAAGAGGATAATAAAAATCATGTAAAAATTACACTTATCACACTTGTTGAGGACAAATTTTTCACACCACATGGCTTCATTTCATTGGCGACTTGCACCGCGTCAACATTATCATGGATTTTGGAAAAATCTATTTTAAAGCCCAAAAGAGTCCATATTCAAAAAATGATGCCAAAGCCCATGGTCCAAAACTCATGGCGATATAATCTCATCAAATCCCATGGTTCAAGCTCATACCACATCATCTCATTTTTGGCTTATGAGTCTCATCGGGGGAATTTTAGGAGTCGTGGTTTGGAGGGCCAAGAAGTATGTTCAGTAAAAATCCAGTGGTTCAAAGTTGATAAAGGAAAGTATGTTACTTGGCATGTCTTCCCCAATTCCTTGAACTTCGACGGGTCAGTGTGCAATAGGTAACATTTGGTAAGCCTCTCATATCACATAACACTTAAAATGATAAAACTCCCAATGCTCTTTACATAAAAATTAATGTTCATTATATAATATAAGTTTAAAAATGTAATTATAGTATTTCATATAAAATATATTATTATCATCTAAATATTCCAAGCACATGGTTAAATATATACTAATATCTCATATCTAGCATTAAATGCTCTCCTTACTCTCCAAGATTTGGTTAAAATACAAAAAAACCATAATTACATCTCTAAAACTTCATCAAATATCAACCAACTAGTCTATTACTTACCAAAATTATATATGGACTAAACACATAATTTTCCAAAAGAAGAAACTTAGCCAAAAACACTAACAGCTGCTCCAGCAGAAGTTGCATACAGCTCTAGCAGAAGTTGTTTTGCAGAAACAGCTCAGCAGAAGCAGAAACAGCTTCTGCAGAAGCTGCACAGCTTCAGCATATTCTACAGTAGCTCCAGCTATAGTACCAGAAATAGAAGGATCCCTTAAAGATTATCTTACCATCTTTAGCCAAACCATGAATTTAATGCCAAATATTTTTCCTCCAAGTAAGATGTCATTTGGATGATATCATTTAGCTGTGACATTAGCTGTTACAGCTATAACATCAGCCTTAAAGTCTCTAACTTTCTTTTTTTAGCTAAAAAACAAAATCCCTCTAATGAAACCACTTACCTTGTCAAGGACATTTCCTTATTTGCTAATTTTCCCTTCAACTAAGTTCTGATCTAGTTACATAGCTTGGCTCTATATAAAAAGGACCAAGCTACACACTAAAAGACAGACTGATCCAGCCTTTTCTGACCCCTTATTCTGAAACTTCATTCATTTGACTGCCACATACACATTTTCATACTTCTCCATCTCTCTTACAAAATCCCTCTTCATAGATAACAACATAACACACATATTACAACACCATTATCCATTACCCATCTTTCCCACACTCCATTATTTTGAAATATCATCACTTTGCTGCTCATGAACACATCTCCATCTCTTTCTCTATTTCTCATGCAAAATCTCCATTCTTAGAAAGCAACATAACCAATGTCATAACATAAAAAACAACTCCAATAGTAGCTTTTACTACATTAAACCTTTATATTATTTTATCTCATACTTTCATATATTTTACAAACACGTTCCTCACAAAATACCCATACATACTTCTCATATATCTTTAAACTCCATGTCTCACAAAGTGTACATATACAAGATTCATGTGCAACAAAGTATCTACATATAATTCTTATACATATTACAAACACCATATCTCACGAATATATATATTTCTTACCATCCCCACACATTTTAAAACATATCAAACACTTTTTCAAGAACTTATTACTAAAAACCCTTTCTTATGGAAGACATATTTATAATGTTAAAAGCCCTTCCTATGAAAGGCAAAAACTTGTAATACTAAAAGTCATTTTCATGGAAGGTAGCATCACTCACATTTGACTAAAAAACTAAAAGAGTATTACATGGGGAAAGTCATTTAAGTGCATGATGAAAAGGGATAAACTTAACCAACCTATACACATGGCTGGACATGCTCTCTCCCTCTAGTTGCACCCATTTTTCCCCTTCAATCATGAAGTCACTACGGAAGGACTCATAATATCACATTGTATCGCTGGACTCATTTTATTGTGCTGCTGAAACGTCATAAGTCCACTGCTGTCCTATGGCTGGGACTGCAAACTATCAAGATAAGTCAAAATTTCTCTATTTTCAAGATTACATTATTAAGTACATGTTAATTCATTATTATTGTACTGCTGGATGCAATTTATTTTAATATCATCTCACTATTTAATGGACATGATCTCACTAATACTTCATTAATGAACATACATATTAATAATTCGATCTACCACCGTTGCACATATATTATTTGGACATGAACCATCCTTGAACACATATTTTTTTGGAAATGAATTACCATTGGACATATATTATTTGGACATGGACCATTGCTAGACATATCTTATTATGTTGAACATGAACCATGAATCGCAACTAGACATGGACTATTGGACTCATCCCATTGTTGGACATTTGATACCTAATTAATTATTTTCTAATATTGAACATCACTTAATATACATAATAATAACGTATCAACTCACCATTTAATCAAAACTATCATGCTAAGCATATTATTTATTTATTTCAATCATTATCATGATTCTAAAACTTTGGGTTTTATCTATTTTATAGGCTTAAAAATATACCGGAAGCCATTGGTCTATGCGGCCCAATGTCGAGTTTCGGGTTGAACTCTCTAAAACAAATCTGGGCCTAGCAATGTCACACCTCCAATGAAAGACAAGTGGCTACGCGCAAAAACCGCCCCCGACAACACTAACATGGCATGGTGGTCTTCTTATATTTTGCTTTGTTTTGTTTTTCTCATTAGTTTTTTCTCTAATTTCGTGCGTGTATGAAATACAATTTTTAATATGTAACGGTTTGGTATTTTTTATATATTAATTAATTGCATCTTCCCTCTTAATTAAATTTTTAGTCATCCAACAACCACAAACAAGAGCTATTAATATATATCCCATAGGACACACATCTAGTAATATAGTTGAGCTATCACCGCACACCCTTAGTCACTCCATAAGTATAAGTGCTAATGGGGTGTGGAGGACAAGAGCCGAAGTTTAAGTCTTCAGGAGGGAGCTTCACACACATTTATCCTTAGATTAAGTTAGAGTAGAATTTCTATCTTGTATATATATATATATATATAAAGTAATATGGCTAAGTTATGGGCCCTCCAAGATGGTCTTTAATTAGCAAATGGCTTAGGAATTACTGATCATAGTCGAGAGGGATGCATCTAGTATTGTATAGGTCATGCAAAATAACTCAGCTAATCTCTTAATGGAGCAGTTACTTAAGATTGCAAGAACCTATTGGCAACCCTCCTAAGCGTGTGTTGGTTAGACATGTCTATAGGGAAGCCAACAAATGTGTTGATGCACTTGCCTTGAAGTACATCTTTCCTATAATTTTGTTGTTTTTGTTGAACCACTGCTTGTGGTGGAAGAATTACTAGCTTTTGATAAAACCGAGCTTATATGTACTAGACATACTTGTGTCTAATGATATTATCCATTATGACCAAGAAATACAAGAGCTATTTATCTCGATTGTTGTTGGAAGATGTGTTCGGTTATATGTGTGAGTGAAGTCCCACATTAAATAATGATGAGAAGAATGAGTGATTAATATAACATAATTGAGCACATACCCATAGGCACTACAAAAAAAAGGTTCTATGGCCGCGTTTTTAAAACGTGGCTATATGTCAAAAAAACGTGGCTATAGCCTATAGCCGCGTTTTTTTAGGCCACGCTTTCTAGTGTGGCCTAAAACCTGTGACTATAGGACCCACGGTCCTATGGCCACACTTTTTAACCGCGGCCCAAGACCAGGTCCTATAGCCGCGTTTAAAACGCGGCCTAAGGTTGTTGTCTTGGGCCGCATTTTAAACGCGGCCTAAGGTTGTGGTCTTGGGCTGCGTTTTAAACGCGGCCCAAGGTTTTACCTTAGGCCACGTTTAAAACGCGGCTATATACCCTTAAATTAAAAAAAAAAAAAAAAAAAAAAAAACCTTTGATTACCAAAAATTAATTTTCGGTAATCAAAAGTTTTTTTTAAAATTAAAATTAAAATTTTTAAAATTAATACTTTCAAACTTTAAAATTTCAATTTTAAATAAATAAAGAAATTCAAAACAAAAATACAAACCCAGTAAATTCAAATTTAAATAAATCAAGAACGCATTTGTGTACAAAATTGCGCATAAATCACGAGTAACACATAAAAGGCAAGCACTATTCCTTGATGCATACACTCATAAATCCAATCTAGTCCATTTTGTTTCAATTCTCCTACCACAGATTATAACGAAGCAATGAGAAAAGAGCCAAAGCAAAGCTCGTGCACTAACCCAATTATAATACACAAATTGACAAGACTATAAAGCATAATCCCAATACTACAATGAAAATAAAATCACCAAAGCGTGTGTATTTTTCGAATTTCAATTCATTGTAAGCCTACAATAACCCAAAAAAAATAAAAGCGCAAAAGGGTCAAAGATTCAAAGTCATACACCAGTGTAGGCTCCCCTTGGACTATCCGGGAGCAAAGAACCGTAAGGAGAGTCGCGCACGAGATCGTCGGTGCCCCTAAGTGCGGCGTGGAGAGAGACCAAGGCGGCGCTGATGAGGACCGAAACGACGACGTTGAGCCAGACCTGAGTGAAAAAGAGTGCGACGAGGGTTACGACAGCGAGAACCCCGACGACGAGCCGTTGGTCGAGGGAGAGGCCGAAGACGCGATCGCGACGCTTGAGCGTCGCGAGAGACGCTTGAGCGTCGCGAGCGACCGACGCTTGAGCGTCGCGATCGCCAACGCTCGGCGTCGATCACCAACGGCGACGCTTGAGCGTCGTGATCGACGCTTGAGCGTCGCGATCGCCAACGCTCGGCGTCGATCGCCAACGGCGGCGCTCAAGCGTCGCGATCGCGACGCTTGAGCGTCGCCGTTGGCGATCGACTCTTCAGCGCTGGCGACCGGCGTCGATCGCGACGCTCGGTGTGGGTTGGAGTCTTGGCGTCGCCGTTGAGCTTCATCGGCGACGGCTGAGCTCAACGGCGACGGTGTTTGTGGTTTGTGTTTTTTTTTTTTTTTTTTTTTTTGACCGAAATGGCTCTGGGTTGAAATGTTTTGTGGCTTTGGGTTTCTTTTTGGTGTGCTATTAGTATTGAATGGCCCCAGGAAAAGAAAAAAAAAAAAAAGTTTGTCAAAAAATAAAGTGAGGAGGTCCTTAGGCCGCGTTTTTAGCTCAAAAAAACGCGGCCTAAGAACCTGTCTATGGCCTCATTTTTAAAATGCGGCCATAGTTAAGGAAAAAAAAATTTTTTTGCCAAAGAATAAAACACGGAGGTCCTTAGGCCGCGTTTTTGGCTCAAATAAACGCGGCCTAAGACCCCGTCTATGGCCACGCTTAAAAAACGTGGCCTAAGAACCTGTCTATGGCCTCATTTTTAAAATGCGGCCATAGTTAAGGAAAAAAAAAATTTTTTTTTGCCAAAGAATAAAACACGGAGGTCCTTAGGCCGCGTTTTTGGCTCAAATAAACGCGGCCTAAGATCCCGTCTATGGCCACGCTTAAAAAACGCGGCCTAAGAACCTGTCTATGGCCTCATTTTTAAAATGCAGCCATAGTTAAGGAAAAAAAAAAATTTTTTTGCCAAAGAATAAAACACGGAGGTCCTTAGGCCGCATTTTTGGCTCAAATAAACGCGGCCTAAGACCCCGTCTATGGCCACGCTTAAAAAACGCGGCCTAAGATCCCGTCTATGGCCCTGTTTTTATGAAACGCGGCTTCAGTCCATCTTGGGCCGCGTTTTTTTATAGCCACAGCTTAAAAAACGCGGCCTAAGACCCCCGCGTTTTGTAGTGAGGGCTTAGGTCTTTTGTATTAAAGGGTATCTCTATATGTTATATTAATTACTCAAGGAAGCTTCCTAAGATTTTTATCTCCTCAACAAGTGGTATCAAAACCCGTGGTGGTATGGGGCAAAGGAGACAAGGTTAACAAGATTCCTTTCGCAGTTGGAACGGGAACGGGGTGTGTGTACTTGAAGCCTTTTCTCAAATGGAGCAGGGCAGATCCCTTTTGCAGTTGGAGTGGGGACTGTATATTGCACCAAACAAGCTCATAAAGCTCCACACAAACGATCTTGGAAAAGGCCCAATAAAGAAGTATTATTACCAATTATGCTAGATAACGATGAAGTGTGAGGTTTCCATGGAGGATAAAATACGTGCATGGTTGACACGTGGAAGCCCATGGATGATGCACTAGTGAAGGGAAAGGCCCATTAGGTAAGGTGGAGTGAGTAGGACTTGTTTATGGCCTACAAAGAAATCTTGAAGTTCATAGAGAGGTAGAGACTTACATGTGAGGGGGAGGTTGTTGGGTTACACGTGTGAGTGAAGTCCCACATTGAATGAAGATGAGAAGAATGCTTGATTAATATAACATAATCAAGCACATACCCATTTGGCTTAGGCCTTTTGTGTTAAAATGTGTCTCTATATATTATATTAATTGTTCAAAGAAGCTCCCCAATGTGTTTATCTCTCCAACAAGATGGAGAAGAGAAAAAAAAAAATGGAGGTAAGGCCTGCTAGTCTATATTTACAATGAAAAACAAGTAATAAGAAATCATACATATAATGAGATATATGCATACTGGGAGAGATGAATAAAGGGTTAAAAGAGCTTATGATTTCTCGATTTTGGAAAGAGACAGATAGGGGCTTAGGTCTTCCTCCTTGTTGTAGCTTATGTTTGGGCCTTTTATTTTTCTTGGGTGCAAAAAAAGAAGGTTATTCAGCCAAAAAAAAAAAAAAAAAAAAAAAAAAAAAAAAAAAAAGCTTACAGTTATACTTTTGCTAGACCTGGTAAAATTGTTGTTTTCTGTCACCAATGTCCTACCTCCATAATCAACTATATGGTAGTATTTGTTTCACACTATTACACATCAATTTTTTGAACTAAAATTGTGAGTTGAAGACATGATTTCAATCTGAAATTCTGTCTTCAACTCAAAAAATGACTGTGTGTAACAAGTTTTATTTATCAACTATATATGAGTGTAGTGTGTTCACTATAAGAATAAGATGATTTAGAGAGAAACACATCTAATTAATCGATAGTTTGAATCTGAAAGCCTAACATAGAAATAATATGAGACTAAAGGATGAGTTTGGTTCAGCTTTTTCAAACTGTGCTTTTTGAAAAAGTGGCAGTTTTAAAAAGTGCGGTACAAAGTTGTATTTTTTTTAAAAGCAGAGTGCCAGGTGAAACGTGTATATTACCATCTTGGGTTCAACACACTATGGGCTCACATTTGGACCAAGCTTGGCCCAATGCCCAATAGTTAAAATTTGAATCAAACACTTACCCAATCCTTATAATCTACTTGTTTGATTTTAATCATCTCGAACAAGGCTTAGAGATATTATTAAATTATGGGTCTGGTTAATGGATATCCATAGACCAATTGTTAACACACTATTTAAGGAAAGTTATGACCCAAATTTTATGGAAAATAGAAAAAGTTGCCAAAATATTAATTGTTTTTCTTTTTTCATAAAAAAATTCTTAAAATGGTTCACTAGCAAATGTCCTTAAAACATATGTAACATTTTCCTTAAATTATTAAATCTTAAAATTTGATTATTCTAAATAATCTCATGGAGATTTGCTTCACAGCAACAGCACTGTGTCCTATGTGTTTTAGATTTAATTACTACTCAATGAGTTTTCTTTTAATCTTGATCTCACAGAATGAACAAAATAAGGCTTGTATAGATTCTATCCCTAGGGTACGACAACCTCTCAGAAAATCATGCAAATTAAGTAATTCCTCATATACTGGAAGTAACTAGTGCTAGGAATTCTAAGCATAGACGACCTTCTGAAAATTTAAAACACGTTGGCCACAATTTAGATCGATTGAGCCTCGATCGAATGGCTGTTGAACTTTGACCTATTGAGTCTCAATTGAAGGGCAGTCGAATATTGTTAGACTTTACTTCTTTGAGTTGTTTCCTGCATAGTCTGTTTTGGATATGGTCTGATCTTCATAGACTCATTACCGACTTAATTTGACAGTTACAAAGTCATGGAATTTACCAACACTAAAAACATTGACCCTAAACGATAAACGAAGTCTTGCTTTAATTTTCAACCATCTCACAATAGTGAAGCATTCAAGCATATCTCGTAGCCCATTGCCTTGTTATCAAGCTGGACACAACAATGAATTTGAGTCTAATACCAAGCTAAAAATATACATAATTGACATTAAAGCATAATTTTTTTAAGTCATTTATTGATTTCTAGCTATTTAGCTGTCAAAATTGGGCAAATTAGTGAATTCAGGTATAAAGTGATTGTAGCATTTAGTAAAATTGCAATCTTGCTGTACATAAAATCCAAGTTCTTTTGTTCTATACTTTTACTTTTATTTTAGTTAAATTGTAATTTTCTATTATAAATTGTGTTTCATTTATTCATAAATATTTTCTCTTATAAATTGTGTTAGGTGAGCTTGAATACACTTAATTAGAAATTTTGCATCTCAAATAGTAAGAAGAATAAATTCTTTTTAAAGATAAAGAAATTGTATCAAAAGTTAACTACATATTATTTATTAATATTTAAATATAAAAAATAGCCCAACTTAAACTTTTCATCTTAGGCCCCTAAACTTATTGAGCCAAAGCCTTGCCAATAAATAAAATGAAAACAATGAAGTCTTCAAAGCTAGGAATAATCCGAAAACTCTAAATAGACACAAGAGAAACATTTATCACAAAAAAAAGGAGGATTACATTTAAAATCTATAATACAAGAATGCAATAAATTAAACCTTATAGTTTTAAAAATGAACAAATTAAAAATTGAAGCTTTAATAAGAAAAAAAAAATTAAATTGTATAATTTCAAAGGTAATAAATTAAGTCTTGAAGTTTCAAAAATTGAAAAATAGGTTAAATTTAAAGTCTCAAAAGAGTAATAGATTAAATACTTAACGTATATTGATTTTGAATCCAAAATACAATACGTTTATATTTCTACTTTATAATTACAACTTTGCTCTCTCCAACTACTTTTATTTATCTATTTTTCAATTATTCTTTAGACATAATCTTTCTCTCTCTTTTTATTTTTTATTTTTTATTTTTATTTTTTTAACAAGTATAAAAAACGATTTTTAAAAAATAAAAAAAGTGTCTACACTTGATTTATTTTTATTAATTTATAATAAAAGTGATACAAATGAATTTTTTTTTTTTTTTTTTCAGTTTCAGTGAATTCTTTTTTTGGTTATATCTTATAACAGATATTATTGAGAAAAACTTATATTACTACATTCATAATTTATTATTTTTCAAGTACTGAAAAGATAGTGAATATTTGTGTATTAATTTTAATATTGTTCTTTTATTCAAGGTTTTTAGATCCGGACCGGACCGGACCGGGAGGTTGGACCATGAAAACCTAGAATCGGGATGAAAACTGGTTTTTTAAGCACAAAGAACCGGATTTTTTGTTAATTCCATGAACTCCTAAAACCGGGGTTGGACCGCACGAACTGGTGGCAAGAACCGTGAACCCCTTAGCATTTTTTTTTTTAAATAAAAACAACTTAACATAATTTTATTCTACTTAATTAAATTATTCATCTCTTACAAGGAATAAAAAAAAAATTATAATTAAAATTCTTCAAAGATATTCAACTTTACTTCAAAAATTAATCATAAATTTTAATGTTTTCATGGTTATTATTTTATTTTATTAATTTTCTTATTTAATTATTAAATATATGCTTGAAAATCATTAAATTTCCCTCACATATATAGATATATTGTTAATTTTGCTAGTTTTATAAATTTAATATCTATATTTAGGTTTTAATTAATTATTAAATTAATTATGACATTATCACGGTTCGACTCCTGTTCGACTTTGGTTCGATTTTAAAAATTTTGAATTTCTCTCTTTTACGGTTCAATGAATGGTCCGGATTTAAAAACCTTGCTTTTATTAACTTTTAGCTTGCTTTCCCCAAAAAAAAAAAGGCTTGATCTTTTTAGTTAATAAAACCTCTCCAGGATTTTGTGCTGCGGAAGATGTTAGTGACTGCGTAGGAAATGAGTACGTCATAGTTAATTAGGGGTAGAATAGAAAAACGAACTGTAGTTCTTTTTTATTATTCGTTTTCGTTCGCTCAGTCAATATATATCCATCCTGGACCAAAAAAGTCTAGAATCTTTGGCTTTAATTAGGAAAATGAGAATTTCTCAGAAAAGAAAAAAAGAAAAAGAAAAGGAAAATGAGAAGAAGAAAACAAAATTTTGGCAAAGAGAAAGATAAATGTTTTTTTTGGTAAATAATATAGTTGACAAAATTTTTCGAAAGAGAAAGACAAAGCTTTCGTTTAGAGTTTAGACAAATGATTATATATATCTTTAGAAAATTCTTAGTTTATAAAGATGTGATGCTGCTATTCATTTTGGCAAAAAGATACTATTTTACATGATGTATTTTATACAATATTATGATTTATAACTAAAAATTTAAAGTTACCCTATAAGAACAGTGTTGTAAGAGCATCCGCAGCCCAAATGGCATATGTCATATTTTGGTTCAATTTAACATATAAGCACAAAATAACCTCTGCATCCGGACTTGTATAATGCAACTATTGCAAAAAAATTTAGAATTGTGCTACAGTGCAATTCTACATGTAGAATTGCACTGTAGCACAATTCTAAAACAAAAACTATTATTTTATTATCTTTCTCTCTCATCTGTCTCCCTGACTCCCACTCTCTCAAACTCTGTCTCCCACGTCTCTCTCTCTCAGACTTCTCCCTCTCCCTTTGCTCTCAGCGCCAAGCCCAGGCTGCCGTTGGCCACTGTCTCCATTGTCTCACCCGGCGTGGTCTGATCGTGGAGATCGTGGCAAATCGTGGTTCAGGTGGTGGGATTGTACCTTGGGTTCGAGGAGATTGGGTTTGAGTTCGTGGGGTTCGTGGGGTATGAGAAGATCGAGTATTTGATTTGGAGTGGGATCGATGGCTTGTGTTGCCATTTTAGTTTTGCACATTTTAGATTTTAGGTTGAAGAACAGATCGGTGGCTTGTGTTGCCGTTCTGGGTTCTGGTTCTGCGTTTTCTGGGTTCTGGTTCTTTTTTTTTTTTTCTTCTGTTGTGAGTTGTGACGCTGGAGAAGATCGAGTATTTGATTTGGAGTGGGATCGATGGCTTGTGTTGCCATTTTAGTTTTGCACATTTTAGATTTTAGGTTGAAGAACAGATCGGTGGCTTGTGTTGCCGTTCTGGGTCCTGGTTCTGCGTTTTCTGGGTTCTGGTTCTTTTTTTTTTTTTTTTTTTCTTCTGTTGTGAGTTGTGACGCTGGGTTTTTTTTTTTAATATGGGTTTTTGCTCCGATGGGATTTTGGTGGGCAGTGGTGGCGTGGTGGGCATGGTGGAGGCGCAGTGGTGGTGACTGGGCATTGGAGGCCCGGTGATAGAGGTTGAGGGAAGGTGGAGGGGAAACTTGGGAAAAAAACAAAAAAGAAAAAAATATATTTTATTGTGTAGAAATATTATTTTAATAAGTAGAATAGAAAAATAAAAGTTGGAATGTTGGAGGTATTGTAAAATGGTATGGTATAATTGATAAAGTAGCTTTTTGGGATGGTAAAATAAGATGAGATATAAAAACCGGCTGCGGATGCTCTAAGGAAGTCACGGAATTCCATATAGCATTGACTTAAAGTCAGTGGTATTTCAGTCAAGACTGGCAACTAGTTTCTGTCCTCGCCATACTGTACGTAAAAAAAAAAAAAAAAATCAAAGAAATGAGTCCTTTAATTTATTTATTTTTGAACATAAGAGTCTTGCTTTTAAGTTCACTCATTCTCCGCTTGATTTTAAGTTCACTCATTCTGATCTTTAAAGCCAATCACATTTATATATAGTGTCACTATTTTTATTTTTCACAATTTACACTCTCATGTCAATGTTGTTTTTAAAGAAGTTGTGAAATAGAGAAATACATCTTTGTTTCCCAAACCCATCCCTTGTTTTCGCTTTCATAAAGTTCATGGCTACTACCGTTTTATTCCTCCTCTCTTTTGCATTATTTGCTCCATTCTCATCTTCCAACACCGGAAGCTATGAGTAAAGGAGCATCTCTTTCCGTTGAGAATCCAGAAGTTTTGATATCACCAAATGGTGTTTTCTCAGCCGGCTTTTACTCTATCGGTGATAATGCCTTTTGCTTTGCCATATGGTTCAGCAACTACCGACCCATGTTGATTCACACCCCAACACCATAGTTTGGATGTCAAACCGTGACCAGCCAGTTAATGGAAAACGCTCAAAGCTCTCTCTCCTCAAAAATAGCAATCTAATCTTAACTGATGCTGGTAAGTTCACCGTTTGGGCCACAAACACTTTCTCACTCTCCTTTGTACAATTATTTCTCTTCAGCACTGGAAATCTTGTTCTATGTAATATGGAAGGTGTTATTTTGTGGGAAAGCTTTGATTTCTCCACAAATACCCTTCTTCCTCACCAACTACTCACTAGAAACACAAAACTTGTCTCCTCAAGAAGCCAAACCAACTATTCCTATGGTTTTTATGAACTGATCTTTGACAACGATAACCTTCTGCGCCTTCTTTTTAATGATCCTGATGTTTCAAGTACTTTCTGGCCTGATCCATGGCTTGTAAGTTGGGAGGCTGGAAGGACCTCCTATAACAATAGTAGAATTGCTGTCTTTAATTCCATGGGGAACTTTAGTTCATCCGATGATTTAACTTTTAAGTGAGCCGACACTTGGTTACGATGGCAATATTTGGTTGTAGAGTTGGGAAGAGGAGAAGCGGACTTGGGTTGTTTCATGGCAAGCCATGTGCATGATTCATGGTGCTTGTGGGGCCAATAGTTTGTGCAATTATGTAATTGGTTCTAACAGGAAATGTTCTTGCCTTCCGGGGTACAAGATGATGACTGGGGTTATGGGTGTGAACCTGAATTTGATCTCTCTTGCAACAAAAATGAGTCTATTTTTCAGTTGCTATCCACTGTTGAATTCTATGGGTATGATTTTGGGTTCTGCCCCAATTACACCTTTGATCAATGTACGAATTTATGTTTGGAAGCGTTCAATTGCAAAGCATTCCAATACACCTATCACGAGGATACTGGTTCTTCGAATTGTTACCCTAAGACATTATTGCTGAATGGATATTGTTCTTCAGATTTCAAAGGAGACATCTATTTGAAACTACCAAAGAACAAATACAATTCATACATCAATCATGCAGAAGAATACAGTCTAGTTTGCTCAAATGAAGGTACGATAAAGTTGGCTAAAATATATGTAAAAAGCCGTGTAAATGGGACAGTGAAATTCATGCTCTGGTTTGCTTGTGGAGTGGGAGGACTTGAAGTCTTATGTATCTTTGTGGTGTGCTGTCTTTCGATCAGAACCCAGAAAAGTTTAGGTGCGGACAAGCAAGGCTCTATTATTGCTGCCACAGGGATTCAAAATATTTACCTATGTTGAGCTAAAAAGGGCCAGAAAGGTGTTTTACTGTAGAGATTGGAAGAGGTGCGTGCGGAGCTGTATACAAAGGGGTATTGTTTGATAAGCGAGTTGTAGCAATCAAGTGTCTCAATGAAGCCAACCAAGGAGAAGGTGAATTTTTAGCCGAAGTAACATCATTGGAAGGATTAACCACATGAACTTAATAGAGATGTGAGGTTATTGAGCTGACGGAAAGCATCGGCTTCTGGTGTACGAGTACATGCAGCATAGTTCTTTAGCAGAAAACCTCTTGGCCGGCACACTTGACTGGGAGAAAATGTTTGAAATTGCTCAAGGCACTGCAAAAGGCTTAGCTTATTTTCATGAGAATTGCTTGGAGTGTGTTTTACACTGTGATGTACGTAAAACCTCAAAACATACTTCTAGATTCTAATTATCATCCAAGGGTAGTAGATTTTGGTTTGTCTAAGTTACAAAATAGAGGTGTCATTTCTAATTCAACATTCTCAAAGATAAGAGGAACTCGAGGTTACATGGCTCCAGAGTGAATTTGGTCCAATAAGGAGTTTCCATGATATAAATGAAGGTGTGGAGATAGAGCACGAAAGATTGGTTACATGGGTTAGGGAGAAAAAGAATGGAGAGGTTGCAAATTGGATTGTAGATATCATAGACCCCACAGTGGAAGACAGATATGACATGGTTAAGATGAAAATTTTGGTTGAAATGGCTTTGCAGTGTGTAGAGGAAGACAAAGATGCAAGACCCAACATGAGCCAAGTAGTTGAGATGCTTCTTTACTCTAAAAATGATCATCACTAGCTAACATGGCATGTCCTTCTCATATTATGCTTAGTTTTGATTTTCTCATTTTATAGCGTAATTGGCACTATGATATCCCTCCCACTTATTTAAATGTTTTAAAATTAAAATGGGAAAGAGGAGAGAAATTATTTAAAATCATCATTGTTATTGATACTGTTCCGTTCTAGCCGGAATGGCCGGAATTTTTCATATTGCCCCACGTTCCACCTCGGGTTAGATTTCAGGCCGTTTCAGGCCATTCCGGACAATTTCAGCCGAGATGTAAATTCTGGCCGGTACAAGATTTGGCCTGTTATTAAAAAAAAAAAAAAATAATAATAATAGTAAAGGTCCAAATGACGCCGGCCTGCCGTTTGCTTGAATGAACCCAGCGTCCTTGCCCACTTCTTCATCTTCTTCTTTCTTCTTTATCTTCTTCTCCGTTTTGTATCCACTGGTTAGTGGGACTGGTCTTTTGTTCTTTTATTTTCTATTGTCTTGACTCTTGAGTGTCCTGGTGTCTTCTAGAGTCTAGTTCTATTCTATCCTCTTTTATTGATTTCAAATTTCAACTTTTCTAAGCCCAGCACATGAGTAACTTTGGAAATGACAAAAAAAGTTAAAAAAAAAAATCCAAAAGCAAATGTCAGTTAGAGGTATTATTTTTATTTTCCTCATTGTGTACAATGGTTTATAACTTTATATTAATATTAATTTATTTTTTTTTAAAAATATTATTCTTAGAAAAATGTTATATTAATAACATTTTCACAATACTTACACAATAAATTGTAAGTAATAGGTTGATATTAGCTATTATTGGTAAACAAAGAAGTAATTTTAATTCTAGGTTTAAATTAAAACTAATAGCAATTAGACACTTATGATTTGTTATGAAAATATTGTGAACTTAGCATTTATTTTATTATTATAGTTTTAAGATTCACATGTTAAGAAATTTTTTGCTTTGACTTTTACATTTATTTTATTTTTTAGGATGATCCAAAATGTGAATTTTATTTGCTGACAATTATATATAAATATTTTTTAATTTTACTTTATTTAATTTAAAAAATAATTAAATTCATTTTTTTATATAATAGTAACACTTATTTAAATTGAAACTTTTATGTTGTATACATGTGTGTTCATATATATATATATATATATATATATATATATTTAGGAACCTCGAAATATCCTGAAACAGTACGTCGAAATAGGCTGATACCAAAATATTTCGTTTCACTAGACAAACCGAAACGGAATCCAAAATGGGATCCGAAACGGAATTAATAACATTGAAAATTATATAAATTAGCAATGATATTCCTCTTTTATTCAATTTAAAGAATTAAATATAAATTAAAATCATAATGCCAATATTGATAATATAATATTTTTTTAAAATATAAGTGGAAGCCCTCCCTCTTCTCTACTTCCAAATCTCCTAACCCTGTGAAACTTAAAAATGAAGGATTTGGAGCTAAGAATTTTATAGCACAGTGATATATTTATTTTCTCCTTTATTGAGAGTTTTAGATTATAAATTCTCAATTTCTATATTGTAACTATCAGTCTATCACATCAAATTCATTCAAATCTCTTTCCCTTCCTTTTAAAACACATCTTCATAAGGTTAATTAAACATCATGAATCTCCTTCCCTCTCCTTCACCTCCCTCCAAATATACTAGAAGATATCCAATTTCTTAGTTTGTTATTACTTCATAGTTGGTCTTGGTCCAAGTGATAAGCAATGCTAAAGGGGATATAGATATGTCTTCTCTATAAATTTACTTCTAAAAAAAGGGGGATTTTTTTTTTTTTGGTTGTTGTTGCAATTATTACTCCTACAAGCGCTGCCATGTTCATAAGACAAATGTCTGTCTGTCTAAGTTTTACATAGAAGATTCAATCCAAATGCCTGACAAACGGTGGTTCTAATTGAATTACAGTCTACATCTTAGACACCATTTGCTGATGGTAAACAAAAACTCTCAAATAACTACGTGATTAAGCTTCCGGTAAGCTTTCCCTTCCTCCTTTAAGAAATTCAATTCATGTAATACTTATTGTTCAGTATTTGGTATTCAAGTGATAGCTTAGCGGTAATTATATTCTTTGTAGTGCCCTATATCTGTGGTTTGAATTTGACATCTCCTTTCTCCTACTATCTATCAAGTTCACGCTGGAAACGCAGACGCTGGGTAGAATCATTTCTACCTAAACGCATACTCTATCTCTTTCAAGCTTTTTCTTCTCCACATCAATTTTGATAATGAAGTGTAAATTGCCAAATGCATATCAATTATATTTTCTATAGCTAAGTAATAAGAACTCTCTCTCTCTCTCTCTCAATGACTAAAGGATACAATTATATTTTTGCGGACAGAATTTAGATACAATTCAAATATATAAATGCACTGAATTTAACTGTCCATAAAAAATAACCATGTTTATGCTAAATCAATACAATAAAATGTTTTAAATTAATTAGAAAATATAAAGAACTACTAGTTGAGTTTTAGTGGAAAGATGTGTAGTGTGCAATGTGTCTTCATCGTGGATAATCCTACGATAAATGTAGCTTGGAAGTTGGTTGTCCAAACTTAAAGGCTAGGTTGAACGTGCATAATACCTTGTTAGTTGGGCCCACTATGGGATCTCTTTTGGGCCAAGCCCAACCATTGCCTTGCTGTCAAAATTCGAAACAACAAATACTTATCAAATCTTGTAAGTATACAAGTGGGTTTTATAATTCGTGGACCCTTTGTTCTAAACCGTTTAACGGGCTCGCCTAACCAGCACGAAGTCATTTTGACTCGGTTGACTAGCACCTGAGGAATCTTATACGCCATTTTTTAAATTTTACTATTGCTTCCTCTTTCTGTGTAGGTGAGGTTATCAAATCACTTGCTCTGCATAATATGCTAATAGCTAGTACTATTTAAATATTCAGAAAAAAAAGTATTATTTAAATCATTTTTCTATTATGGGTTTCAAGTAATAAAGTTTTTTTGTAAACAAATTAGTAGCTAAACTGAATTGAACTTAGCCCAAACACCCGAATTGAATTCAGCCCAACAACCCCAACCCACCAATATCTACCATCCAACTTCCAAGCCCGACCCACTACCATTGACAAATGACAACCCATCCCCAATCTACCATCATCGATAACCCCAGCCTACAACTTGAACCTAGTAATGTGATCCATGCTTAAATCGAATTCAACAACCACACAACACCAATTAAATCCACTCTCAAATCAAGTCAATCTGCCACCACGACACCATGATGATGGAACTTTGCTAACCACAACATCAGTAATGCATCAGATATGTTGGGATTTAGATATGTGTCCAAAATTGGATATGCATTTGAATCTTAACATGTCCAGTGCACTAATGCATTTGACACAAGCTTAATTCAAAATAGAAGTGCTCCAATTCTATTGTTAATTTTGGAAGAAAACTGTAGCATTTTGTAAATTTTGAACAGTAATAAATAAATAAAAAACCGGATATATGAGGTGCTATTGTATAACTTTGATGAACGGTGCTCTCTATTTTCCATATTTAGGTGTTTTTTACAATGAGAATGCTCTTAGTGCGTTATTTGAGAGTTCTCGTTTACAAGACAGAGTGTCAAAGACGCCAAATTTGGAGGAAGCGGGGTCATCAATATAATCGATGGCAAATGACTTGGGAGAAGAGACTTTAAGAGATAATCATTTCTTAATTAAAACAAGATAAAAGTAAGTTCGGTGAATGAAATAGACATTCTCGTACACTTTCGTCTACTATCTTTTAAAATTGCTTATCTTCTTCTTTTTATTTTATTTTCTTTGATGGAATTTATACTTATCTAATTATATATGCAATAAGGTGGGAGTAGTTATATACTTATATAGTTATATTACGATCATGGAATGGAATTCATGATAGATGACTCCGTAAAGAAGATAGAGCAAGTGAATGAAGAAGGCTAGTGGAGGGCAATATAAAAATCTCCCAAAAATTCAGATCCTGGATTGTGAATAACAGTTTCGGAAAGTACGATGGGTTTCTCGTATCTTACTTTGTGTTAATAAATAACTCTGTTAACTTGATGAGTCAATAAATAAATTATTTATAGGGAAAAGTTAAAGTGAAGTGGATAATTTTGTTACTGTTCATGTGTAAATACTCAAAGGATGTGTTTAGGACAAGAATCAAAGTGAAGGCCCCATTTTTTTTCCATGGCTGCCCTGGTCTTGCTCACTTGTCCTTAATCAAGGGTTAAAATCTCAATCTCTGTATGAACATGAACAAAATATTATGTTGCTGATGATGTTAGAATCCAAGAAAGGGCTTGGGGAACTTATGGGACACCTAAGTTTGTTCAATTTGGGAGATAATACATTGAGAAGACTCCAATTGATGAATTGATATATATAATAATAGGTGTAGTTGAGAGAAACTTAAATTAGAATCAAAATTAAAATTTCAATTTTGTGCCATATGTCCTAAGTTATTTATTCTTAAAAGAGTTTTATTTTTTAATTTTAGAATCAAATGTGAGACTACATCATAAATATTCATCAAAGTGAGTTATTAAGTACAAAAACCAAAGAGTGTAGAATAAATGAATTGTAAAAAAAAAAAAGTGCTTCTCAATAATTAAAAAAAATAACATGGACAATTTACATTTTATACCTAATAATATCCTAATAAATTTTTTTAAAGAGTTAACAAAATATAAAGAAGACTATCAATAGTATTTAAATTATATATGTAGGACTTATATTATGCATCTTATTGTATATCTTTAAGTGTATCCATGCATATGCATGAGATTACAAATTAGTTAATATAACATATTGAGATATCATTTAATCCTAAAGTTAAAGTCTAAGGTTCAACTATGCTTTATTAACCACTCCCTCTTATCATTATTGTTTTAAGTGAGACTTCACTCACAAATGTATATTCGACATGATCCTTAACAAACTTTACTATTTACAATGGTTTTTATTTTATTTTTTATCCTTTCCAAATTCCTTCAATTTAATAAAAGTTTCATTATTATCTTTTAAATAATCTGAAGTTTTGATTAAAGTAGGAAACTGTAAACTCAATGTGGGATGGATGATTTTTATTGATTGGGTGGAGCCGATTCTTGATCAACCCTAGTCATCATAACAGGCCCATTATTTGTTTTTAGACCCCTTAAAAACACAACCAGATTAACCTAGTTATTTAACGAAGTTATTACTTAGTCCAAATTCTAAATCTAGGTTAACACAATCATATAAACATATCAATGTAAAGTACGGAAAATAAAGAGCACAAAGATATGATGACCTAGGAAACCAAATCGGTAAAAACTTGGGGAGGATTTAACCTAACTATTCTCAAGGTAAAACAAAATCCACTATGAAAAAATCGAAATTTATACAATAGCGACTTAGACCACTAACATCCTATTGCTATCTCATGTAGAAAATTTACTGATACGACCACGTGCAAGTTCCGAGACCACGGACTCCTTCTTTCTTGGATTCCCAGCAAGTACAAGCACTCCTGCTTGTGTATCTTTAAGCTCTTATTGTAGCAACTGAAACAATCATCATGCTCTCAATGAAATCTCCTTCTTGATAATCCTAAGCATGTGTGAAGGCAATCGCCTCTCAGATTTCATAGAAGATTCACACACATAGCAAGCAGAGCAACCTCAAAAACATGGCTAGGGTTTCCCTTTTATACCTAGGGCAAAACATAAAACCCTACACGTTATATGGGCTTAGGGCTGAGTTGGAAATTCTGCAAAAAAAACATTCTGTCCGACTTTTAATCGATCGAGTCTAATTCTCGATCGATCGAGCTAGTCAGAATTGCACACTCAATTCTGTAGTTAACTCGATTCCAACTTTATATAAAAGACCTATACTTTGAGCAAGTCTAAATAAGACTAACATCTGTTTTGATTATGGTTTGACAACATTACAAAATAGAGTTCTAATACATTAGTTCCTAATTACTCAGAAACTAACAAAAATAATGCGCATTTCTCGTGTTATTGACTAGAACATCTTGCCTTTTTTCTTTGCCAAAATTGATAGACTTTCTTGGACCAATCTTTCAAGCGGAAGATCACGACAAACTCCAATATAAAAATCAGAATTGAAGTTTAGGTACGAAACATTTATGTGATTTTTTTTTTTTGAGGGAAGTGTTCCCGCCTTACTTTTTACGACGGCATAAAAATGTTCATCACTAGTAAAGTATTATTTACGACGACTGAAGAAAAAATATCGGAACTATTAACACTTGTGACGGCTTTGGTACGTCAAAAATACAAATATATATATATATATATTTTATGCTGTTAGTATTTGCGACAAACAATCTTCCATCGTAAATATAAAAGAGGGTATTACTTACGACGATAGAAGAAACACCATCAGCTCTATTAACACTTGTGACGCCCTTTGTGCATCAAAAATACAAAATATATATTTTTTATGGTGTTATTATTTGCGACAAACATTATTCCATCAAAAAAAAAAAAATGGTATTAGCGACAGACATGAAGCCATCGAAAATGGTAAAATTCCCCCCTTACTTTTCACACTTGTGATGATATTTATCCATCACAATTAATTTTTTTTTTCTAATGAGTTTGTATTTACAATGAACATGCTGACCATCGTAAAAGTTAATTTGCTTTAAAAGAAAGAATGTATTAGTAATGGAATTGGATCCCTCCTAGTAAATAATATTTGCGATGGACCTATGCCATCAACATTGGTAATTTTTTTTAAAAGGGGGAGATCATGCCCTTGTTTTTCATGTGTTTGATGGTTTTTTCCATTACTATATATTGCATTGTTATTTGCAACGAACGTTGTAGTTGTCATTAATAATTAAATTTTTCATAAGAACAAAAGGTATTAACAATGGTAAGGTAAATCTATCACAATAAAAGTGATTTCCAACATACATATGGCTGTAAAAATGATTATTTACTTTGAATGGTAAATTTTCCTCAATTTTGTCTTAAAACTCTAGAATTTTGTCTTAATTTTGAAAACAGCAAAAAAACATCTAAAAAGACCTAGCAAGTATATGAGGACTTTTTTGGTCATTTCAAAAGTAAAACGTATTTTGATCATTTTGAAGCTTTTAGGGGCACTTTCATCACTTTAGAAGTTTATGGGTGTTTCGGTCATTTCTTAGCTTTGATGGCGTATTTCAGCCATTTTGAATGGTCGGATTATGTCAATGGGTTAATTAAAGTTTCCAGTGGTTGGGTACAACAACATGTGTCAATCATGAAACCAGATGGAGATCCAAAATTTGACCATTGGATTGGTAGAATGTGGTGAAATATTTGTGTTTGTAAATTACAGTGATAATTAGACAGTTAGATTATGAGAACAGAGTAGTCAAATTCTCTGAAACTTCGTCAAAGTCTATTAAACTTGGTCAATCTTTGGTCGAAATTCAAAGTTGGTTCTAAGACCACTGAATTTGATCAAATTAGGTTGTTCAATGAGGTTTTAAGTGGGTTTTGGGTATTGATCAGTGTTTTAAGGTTTTCTTGGTTTTCAAGTTTTTTTAAGTTTCAAGTTTTAAAATGGCAAAGTCAAAAGTCATATGCAAATCCATTCGAGGTCATTTTATAAGTTCTTGGTTGTAATTTGCAGATCATATTCTCGATTCTTAGTAATACTTATGTAGTGTATAACTCTCTTAATTAGTAAAGTATTGGATATTTTTAGTGATTGAAGTTTCATTATAGACAGATATGACATGCATCCATCTTGTGCCATAGTCAAATTTAAAATTTGACAATTGGATTGAAAAAGTAGGATAAAATATTGGCTTTGATGAATTTTGAGCTCAATCAAATGGTTGGCTTAGGAGAATGTGACCAATCAAAATTTCTTGGTGTGTTGGTATAACAACACATGTCCATAATGCTCTAGACTCAAATCCAAAATCCAGCCGTTGGATTGGAAGAATGTGGTGAGATATTGGTGTTGGCGAAGAATAACATCAATTAGACGGTCAGATTGTGAAAAATGAGTAGTCAAAGTTTGCAAAACTTGATCAATATTTGGTCAAACATGATCAACCATTGAAGTTGGGTCTATGACCACTCAATAGGATCAAATTATTTGACCATTGGATTGAAAGAGTAGGATAAAATATTGGTTTTGATGAATTTTGAGCTTGATCAAATAGTTGGATTAGGAGAACGTGACCAACACACCAAGAAAATGTTAATGGGATGTCAACGGGAATTTTTTTTCCCCTTCAAATGGGGTGGTTTTGCCAAATAAAATACACAAATTTTTTTTTTAGCAGTTATTATTGGTTATTAATTTGGTAGTTTTTATCGATATATAAGACAACAACATGCATCCATCATGCGTCAAACTCATATTCAAAGTTTGACCATTATATTGAAAGAGTGGGGTAATATATTAGTTTTGGCGAATTTGAGCTTAATTAAATGGTCGGATTGTGTGAATAGGGTTAACCAAAGTTTCTTAGTGGGTGGGTATAACGACACATGACCATCATGCAATAGATTGAGATCCAAAATATGACTGTTGGATTGGCAGAATGTGGTTAAATATTTGTGTTTGTGGAGTACAGTGACAATCAGATGGTCATAATGTGAGAATATAGCAGTCAAATCTTGTGAAATTTCGTCAAGTCAATCAAACTTAGTCAATCTTTGGTCAAACTTCAGCATTGGTTCTAGGACCATTTGACTTGATCAAATTTGGTTGATCGGTGAGGTTTTAAGTTTGTTTCGGGTATTATTCCCCACATGCCACAAGTACTTATACTTGTGGAATGATTATTGCACTAAGGGTGCCTGGTGGTAAGTTAACGTATGTTTTAAAAGTATTGGTTTATGATATATTTTTAGGTACTTTTATATGATAAAAGTAAAAAGTCATTAATTTTTTTGACAGCTTTTTATATTTTTCATAAAAGTAATATCAAAATTTTCTTAAAATAGTTTATTAATAATTGCTCTAAGAGCACCTGTGAACCTGACTTTTTGACTAAAATAGAAAACTGAAAAGTCGGTTTGGGATAGATAATTTTTATTGATTGGGTGGGGCGGATTCTTTAACAACCCTAGTAACAGACCCATTACTTTTTTTTCAACGTGCATCTCTCGCGAGTTATTGACTAGAATATCATGCCTCTTTTCTTTGCCAAAATTGAATAGACTTTTTTGGACCAATCTTACAAGCGGAAGATCCCTATGAACTCCTTCAATATAAATTTTAGAATTGAAGTATGGTATGATACAATTATGTGGGACAACGAATGACCTAATGGATGTGTTGATGTGGGCTGTATGGCTTGTATTGCCAAGCCCATGTCAACACAAGTTGACCGTGTTATATTAGGAGACTAATGTGGCCGACTTAACATATATTTCTATATATATATGTTATTAGTTACGGCAATAGTGATGATTCCTAATAACCTAGCAAGTGCAGCCGTGTGAGAGAAATTCCTAAAAACCTAGCAACCGCAGAAGAAGAAGAATAGAGTTTTTTTGTCTTGTGGGTGAGAGAGAGTTAGGGTGTATTGGGATTTGGATTTCTTGAGAGTGTTATTGTGCACTATTGTATCTCCCTAATTTTATAGTGAAATTTCTCCGTCGTCTCCATGGAGGTAGGCAGTTTGCCGAATCACGTAAATTCTTGTGTTCTATTGTGTGTGCTTGTTATTTAATTTCCGCTTATTTACTGTTATTGATTTGAGTCCTGGGGTGCTATCTGCACAACAGGATGAAAGTGACATTTCATATTGATGTAATTCTAGTCTCTAGAAACTCTAAATTCTAAGCTGGTGGGAAATTTTTGTATGGTACCAACATAACAAATAAATGAAAAATGAAAAGAAAAGAAAAGAAAAGAAAAATTACTAGTGTTATAGAGAGATAATTGTAAATTAAGACAAACTAATTTTTCTATTCTCTTATTTTCAGTAGTGGAGTCAGGGATTTTTTCTAGGGGACTAAGTTAAATATGATAAAATTTTTAGTAAATAAATTATGATTTAAAAAAAATGCTTTTCATGAATGCTTTTTCTAGCTAATATTGCTTTATATTAACATATCAACTTACGATAAACAACACTATTATATAATATTCACTTTCAAGTTTTAATAACACTATCTTTAATAGTCATACATCACTCAACAACACACTAACACAGTAAGTTTGTTTGCCAAAATAAAAAAAAATAAAAAACAACATAGTAAGTTCAAAATTGTAACAAAATTTGACAGCTACAAATTTTTCTTTCTTAATGAATATGGCAGTCACAAACAGCCACAAATTGAATCTCGGCAAGTTTAGAATTGCCTCACAGCTAGACAACACTATTTTAAATACAGAGAGAGATTGAGAGAGATACCAGTTAGTATCGTAGGCAACGGAATTTGGAGCCGCCAGACAATCACAGAATCAATTAGAGTCTTGTAAAAGAAGCCAGGAACTAGAGTCTTGCTTTTAGTATTACTGTTACTCGTCAAATCAATTAGAGCAAGGACCTAGTCTCCAACAAAAAAAAAGCAAGGTGTGACTTCCTTAGTGTGACTTCCTTTCTTTTACTAACGCTTCCGCCATCACAACTGCCGTCGCAGCCTCTCACCGTTGAACCTCCGACGTCATCCAGCCGTCGTCCTTGGGTTTCGGACCTGCAGCCGCCGTCGTTAAGGAGTTTCACACTGCATAGACCACTGCTCTTTGCATCACCGCTGCGAATATTGCTCCGATTTCATTTTTGAAGGTACCACTGAGATCGTCCTGCGCCGATTTACACATTCGTGGAAGCCTCGCCGCCATCGGAGACCACACGCGCCGCTCAAAGCTGCTGCGACGCTGATCACGTGCCACACGCGCCACAGTTTCCTTTCACGCGCCGTCCACGCGCTGCCACGCGCTCTCACGCGCCGGAACCTGGTCTGCTAACGTCATCACCTCTGCCACGTCAGCCCTAGCCACGTCAGCATCCACTGATCTGCTGACGTCATCGCCACGTCATCCTGTGACGTCATCTGCTGGCCGTTGACCGTTGACCTACCGTTGACCAGCTGTTGACCGTTGACTTTTCCAGGGTTGACTTTTTCTGTCCAGGTTCTCCTTACCCAGTTTTTCGCGTAGATTTCATTTGTGCAGTCTATTTTTGCATATTTTGCTTCAAAATGAAGAATAAAGACAAGTCTTCTTCCTCTTGCAACAATCGTCGCCGACAATCCAACAAACGTTTTTGCAATTTTTGCAAACGTTTTGGCCATAATATTGAGACTTGTTATCAACGCAACAAATCAGCTGTTTCCATTTATGCTGCTACTGTTGCTAACACTGAGAGTGTCCAACTTATGGCTCCCGTCTCTGCAAAGTCTCAGTCTTCTGGATCCACTTTCACCATTTCCAGAGATGACCTTATAAATATCATCGCCAATGTCATTCGTACGGTTGGTAATGCATCTTATTCCTCTTCTCTCTCAACTTTATCTGGTATGTCTCCTACCTCTTGGCTTATGGATTCTGCTTGTTGCAATCACATAACACCTCACTCGTTCTTATTTTCTGACCTTAAACCTGCACCGCACCCTCTTAATATTCGCACAGCAAATGGTTCCACAATGTCTGGTCATAATATAGGATCTGTTGCGACCTTCAATCTCTCGGTTCCTGGAGTCTTTAATGTTCCTGACCTTTCTTATAATTTATTTTCTGTTGGACAATTAGCTGAGTTGGGTTATCGCATTATCTTTTATTATTCTGGGTGTATTGTGCAGGATCCGAGGATGGGACAGGAGCTTGGGACTGGTCCCAGAGTTGGGCGTATGTTTCCCGTGGACAACCTTCGTCTTCCACTTGTTACTCCTGTTTTTGTTGCTACAGCTGCTACAGCTTCTTCAATTCCTTCCCTTGCACTTTGGCATGCTCGACTTGGTCATGCATCTTCCTCTCGGGTACAACAATTAGCTTCTAGAGATTTGTTAGGTTTAGTGTCTACAAAAAATTTTGATTGTGTTTCGTGCCAATTAGGAAAACAACCAGCTTTGCCTTTCAATACTAGTGAATCAATATCCACTGATATCTTTGACCTTATTCATTCTGATGTTTGAGGCCCTTCTTTTGTCTCTAGTATTGGTGGGTCTCGATATTTTGTTGTCTTTGTTGATGATTACTCTCGTTATAGCTGGATTTTTAATATGAAACATCGTTCTGAATTATTGCAAGTATATTCTAATTTTGCAAAAATGGTTGAAACTCAATTTTCCAAACGCATAAAAAATTTTCGATCTGATAATGCTCTTGAATATACTCAATATGCTTTCCAAGCTGTTTTGCATTCCTATGGCACTGTTCATCAATTAACTTGTCCAGGTACCTCTCAGCAAAATGGTAGAGCCGAACGGAAACTTCGTCATATTCTTGACACTGTTCGTGCTCTTCTTCTCTCTACCAAAGTTCCTGCTCTTTTTTGGGGCGAAGCTGCTCTTCATGCTGTTCATACTATTAATCGCATTCCGAGTCCGGTTATCCAAAATCAAACTCTATATGAGCGCCTTTTTGGGTCATCTCCAGACTATCACCACCTTCGCTCCTTTGGTTCTGCTTGTTTCGTTCTTCTTCAGCCACATGAGCATAACAAACTTGAGCCTCGGTCAAGGCTTTGTTATTTTCTTGGCTATGGCGAAACTCAAAAGGGGTATCGGTGTTATGACCCTGTCTCTCATCGTCTTCGTGTTTCCCACAATGTTGTCTTTTGGGAACATCGCCTCTTTGTCGAGCTCTCTCACTTTGGTGCCTCCCTATCTTCCTCCTCTGTTTTATATCTTTTTCCAGATGAGGTACATATTCCTTCTGTAGCTGCTCCTGATCCTCCTGTAGTTGCTCTGATACCATGTTAAATATTAGCATTGATACACCATGTTGAACATGCTAGTATAGATGCGGAAGCGAAAGTATAAAGTATAAAATACAATAACACACGAGGGTTACGTGGTTCAGCCTAATGGCCTACATCCACGGAGGAAACCCTAAAGGGCTACATCAATAATATATTATAGTGTAATACAAATCTTGTGTTATAATGAATCATAACACGTGTATATATAGTAGACTAAATCCTAGACTAATAGACTTCTAGTACAAGTAGGAGACTTGGCTTGCACACAAAGTAGAATTAGGCTTGGGCCTATACTAATGGACTAATATATCTCTAACACAAGGAATTAGTCTTGCTTTTACGTACGTTCACACGTATCTTTGGTCCTTAAATAAAGAGACGCATCTTTGTTTCCCAAGCCCATCTCTTATTCATGACTACTATAATCTTGTTGCTTCTCTCTCTGACATTATTTACTCCATTCTCATCTTCAACATTTAACAAAGGTTCATCTCTCTTCAGTGAGAGACCACAATATGTTTTAACTTCACCAGATGACATTTTCTCTGCTGGCTTTTACTCCGTTGGTGAAAATGCTGTTTGCTTTGCCATATGGTTTAGCAACTCAAGCACCATAGTTTGGGTGGTAAACCGCGACCAGCCAGTTAATGGAAAGCGCTCAAAGCTCTCACTCCTCAAAAATGGCAATCTGATCTTAACTGATGCGGGTAAGTTCACTGTTTGGGCCACAAATACATTCTCACTCTCCTCAGTAGTACAATTATCTCTACAACACTGGTAATCTTGTTCTACAAAATACAGAAAGTGTTATTTTGTGGCAAAGCTTTGACTTCCCTACAAATACACTTCTTCCTCAACAGTTACTCACTAGAAACACAAAACTTGTCTCCTCCAGAAGCCAGACAAACCATTCCTCTGGTTTCTATGAACTTTTCTTCGATAATATAATAACGCTCTTAGCCTTCTTTTTAATGGTCCTGAGGTTTCTAGTATTTACTGGCCTGAACCGTGGCTTGTAAGCTGGGAGGCTAGAAGGTCCACGTATAACAATAGTAGAATTGCAGTGCTGATTTCCTTAGGAAACTTTAGTTCATCCGCTGATTTTACTTTTTTGTCAAATGACTATGGAGCAGTGCTTCATAGAAGATTGACACTTGATTATGATGGTAATATTCGATTGTATAGTTGGGAAAAGGAGAGGCAAACTTGGGTTGTTTCATGGCAAGCCAATCAGAGACCTTCCAGGATTAATGGTGTTTGTGGGGCCAACAGTCTGTGCAAGTATGTTGTTGGTTCTGGGAGGAAATGCTCTTGCCTTCCAGGATACAAGATGAAAAATAGTCTTTACTGGTCGTATGGGTGTGAACCCGAATTTGATCTCCCTCATCACAACAAACACGAGTCTGTCTTTCTCCTACTATCCAATGTTGAATTCTACGGGTACGATGTTGGTTACTTCCTCAATTACAACTTAGATGATTGTACAAATTCATGCTTGCAATTACACAATTGCAATGCAGTCCAGTACGCCTTTGAAACAGGTGAATGTTTCCTTAAGTCACTATTGCTGAATGGATATCATTCCCCAGATTTTGGAAAAAATACCTATTTGAGACTCCCAAAAAGCTTTAAGTCCAACAAAAATCTTGTAAAAGAATTTAGTTTAGATTGCTCAAGGGAGGGTACAATACAATTGGACAGAACATACGTTAAAAATCGTGAAAAGGGGATAGTGAAATTCCTGCTTTGGTTTGCATGTGGAGTGGGGGGACTTGAACTGATCACTTGTATCTTTGTGGTGTATTGTCTTTTGATCAAAACGAGGAAAATCTCAGATGCAGACAACCAAGGGTATGGTCTTGCTACCACTAGATTTAGAAAATTTACCTATGCTGAGCTAAAAAAGGCCACAAATGGTTTTACTGAAGAGATAGGAAGAGGTGCATGGGGAGCTGTATACAAAGGGGTATTGTCTGACAATAGAGTTGCAGCAATTAAGCATCTCAATGAAGCCAACCAAGGCGAAGACGTATTCCTAGCAGAAGTAAGCATCATTGGGAGGCTTAACCACATGAACTTGATAGACATGTGGGGTTATTGTGCTGAAGGGAAGTGCAGGCTTTTGGTGTACGAGTATATGATGCATGGTTCTTTGGCAAAAAATCTCTCTTCTAATGCACTTGACTGGAAGCAAAGGTTTGAAATTGCTCTTGGTACTGCAAAAGGTTTGGCTTATTTGCATGAAGAGTGCTTAGAGTGGGTTTTACATTGTGACGTAAAGCCTCAGAATATACTTCTAGACTCGAATTATGAATCAAAAGTGGCAGATTTTGGTCTATCTAAATTACAAAATAGAGGTTCCCTTAACAATCCAAACTTCTCAAGGATGAGAGGAACCCACAGTTACATGGCTCCATAGTGGGTTTTCAATCCGCCTATAACCTCCAAAGTTGATGTTTATAGCTATGGAATTGTTGTGCTGGAGATGGTGACTGGAGAGAGCACAATAATGGGTGTCAACATTACAGATGTTGGAGTTGAAGCTAAAAACAAAAGGCTGGCCACTTGGGTTAAGGGGATAAAGAACGGAGAAGTTGCAACCACTTCTTGGATTGATGATATCATGGACCCCAAAATGGAAGGCATATATGACAAGGGTAAGATGGAGATCTTAATTGAAATGGCTTTGCAGTGCTTAGAGGAAGATAGAGATTTAAGACCCACCATGAAACAAGTAGTTGAGAAGCTTTCTTCACCTTGAAAATGATCTTCTCTAACATGGCATGGCAGGTCTCCTCATGTTTAGCCTTTTTCTGATTCTCTTGTTAGTTTGTTCTCTTATTTAGTGCCTACATAGTATGTTTCGTGGGGCTGTCTTCTTTATTTCACCATGTAGCTTTTGTGGAACCTTAAGTTTTATGCAACTCTTCTATGTTATAATAGATATTTCCTTAATTTTGTTTGAATGCCATTACCACCAACATGTATAATGCATTTATTTATTTTATTGGGTGATTATAGGTTTACATTGTATTTGCAACACAAGATTTACATTGTAATAGTGTACATTTTTTGCAAGTGTACAATATCACAATGTTTAGTTTATAATATAAAATTTACATTGCTAATATAGTGTAAACTAAAAGTTTTCATTATTTTATTATTAATTTCTCTAGAAAATAACCTGGGATATTATTCGCACAAAAATTATTCTAAATGTGGCCACAAATTTGTAGCCACATTTAATGTTCACTTTGTAACCAAAAAAGGGCCAAAATGGGCTTTTACCTCTTTCTCACAAATTTTCTTGCAAAATGTCTTATGTTTGAAACTAATTAGAGAAATGCCCCTGTGGAAGCCTGAAATGAGACTGTAGGGCTCAACCTCACTTGGGCTCACAATTTATTTATAAAATGGGCTTCAGGATTTTCTACTTTGGGTCGTTCTCGACACAAAGACTCAAAGTGATATTCCTCTCTTTCTAAATCACTGTTTTTTCTCTCTTTTTTTCTGAACCCCTTCTTCTTTCCCAACTTCTTCTATTTATAGGTTTAAGTTAGTGGGGAGATCATGATTACTGCCATTGTTAGTGCAATTGGAGGTCCAATATTATCTGTTATAAGTGGATGTTTAGATGAGAGTGGAGTGTAACGATTATGGCCTTGGAATTTGGTTCCAAATCAGGTGAATTTGCTCGGTAGTGTTGTTCCCCGAGCATCCTATAGTACACCCGGACAAGGTTTCACTGACCATTTGGGAAGCTTTATGCCGAGCATATTTCAGGAGCCGAGGCCTAAAACTCATATTCTTTGAAGGCAGTTTCAAGCAGAACTTAGGGTGATGGGGCGGTGCCATTGGGCCTGAGCCCAAGGCCCATCTGGGTCTTGGGACCTCGGTGCCGTACAGCCCCAATTTTAAAACTTGATTTTCTAAAAATTGAGTTCCAAATGTAAAACTCAATTTTTGGAATATCGAGTTTTAGCGAACGTAGACTTAGGAATTTTTTTTTTTTTTTGGGAACTCGAGTACCATGTGAAGTAATTGATGCTAAAAAGGGAGGAAAAGAAGCAAAAGTCAATTTTCACAATTATTTCTATAAAAAAAAAAAAATTATACACTTGAGAGAGATGGATAAACCAAGTCCCGCATCTCAACTACTTTCAAAAAAATTATTACACACTTGAGAGATGGATAAACCAAGTCCCGCATCTCAAGTGTGTACTTTCAAATTTTAATACTTGAGAGAGATGGATAACCCACGTCCCGCATCTCAAGTGAGTACTTTCAAATATTAATACTTGAGAGAAATGGATAAACCAAGTCCCACATCTCAAGTATGTATGTCAAGAGAAAGTCACAACATGTAAAAGAAAATATTGCATATAAAGAAAAAAAAAAAAAAAAAAAAAAAAAAAAAAAAAAAAAAAAAAAAAAAAAAACTGAGTACAAGAATGTACCTCTCGAAGAGAAAGTTCCATAATCAAGCTTGTGCAAAATTTGACACAATTGCGATGGTCTTTAGAAACAATGAAAATTGTTAGGCTACAAGAAGAAAAAGAGTCATGAGCACGGTTTACAGAAAAAAAAAAAAAAAAAAAAAAAAAAAAAAAATATATATATATATATATATATATATATACGAGTTTATAAAAAAAAAGAAGAAGAAGAGATCATGCTTTGCTACCTAACTGAGAAAGAAAAAAAAAAAATCTTATGCTTTCTTCTAGAAGTTTTCTTGAGATTCCCGAACTTATGCGCTATGCGAGGAAAATTGTGAATTATGTGCAGCTAGAGCTGCCCTTTTATAATGCTGGTCAGAGAGGGTTTAATTGCAACTAAAACTCATCTAGTCAAGACCACTTTGGCTAGGAAACCGAATCCTTCTTGAGGTAATCTTCTCATGGGAAGGGAATTCTTCTTCAGTTTGGACTAGGAAAAAGAAACGTAGCTTTTTGCATGGTGGAGTCTTGCATGTATTATATGGGTGGATTCTTGCATGCATTAGAGCTCTTTTAAGTCTTGATATACCACGGCCAATGGATTTGAACGTGGCTACTATTAAATTAGACAACCTCTACTTGGGCCGTGAACCAACAGTGGGATCATTGTGAAAGTATGAAAGGTGCTAAAATTAATTGCATCAAAGCATGAAATTTGTCAAGACTTAGTCACTTTCCACACTTAAAATTGTGGACTTAATCAAGTCTCGTGAGGGCATTTGTAGGAGGCAAAATTTTAAGCCAATCATAAAATGCCACATCAAAATTTAGTGACAAAATTTAAATTAATATGTCATTAAATTAGATAAATCAAGTGTTGACATGTGTCATTTAAGATGATATTTATCCTAATTAAATAGAGATAAATATCTTGATGATAATTATTCTAATTAAATAGAGATAAATATCTCAATTAAATTGGAATGATAATAGTTAGTCATTATCTCTATTAAAATAAATAAATAAAAATAGAGATAATTATTTACAAAGAAGTCAATCCCAGGTGAGACTTATCCTTTGAAACCACTATAAATAGAGGGCATACCTCCTCTCATTTACACAATTTTTCTAAGATGTCAAAACTCTGGAGAAATTTTACATCGAGAACACACGAAGAACATTCAAATAAGTTCTTTGAAGTTCTATTGGAATTAAGCTGAAAAAGCTTCCATAAACTTCAACAAACCTCAAATCCTTGAAGCTCAATGGATCAAGCCTCTAAAGCCCCCAAGAACTTCAACCTAAAGGCCTTCACATTCAAAGACTTGAAGAACAATAAATCTCTAATAAGCTCAAAGCTAGACATTTGTTGTGGAGACCATTCAATTCATCTTCTAACTAAAGTCAAGAAGATTTCTTATTTGAGTCAAGTTCAATGAAAATATAATCAGAGGGTATTCTTTTGTAAAAGAATTGAAATAGAGATTGTACTTGATGATGCCAAAATCATCAGTTGGGTCACTTGTCAAATCCGAAGCATTAGACAATCTTGTAGGACCTGCAAAATAAAGGAGGGATTGATCGAAGAGACCACCGGGTTGTGCCCAGTGGGGGAGCCTCCGATACTTAAGTTAGTACCAACCCATATATTGTGTATATAGACAGTGTTTTGTAGTAGTTTTTTGACGTACCTTAGCGAATGGACAAATTGTCCCTTTTATAGATGACTTAGGTAGCCGTTGGACATAAATGAGGGTGATTATTACCCTAATTGTAACGTTCTTTGTCTTGATGAGAGGGTTTAAGGCCTTTGATGATCGTTATTGAATGTGTTGGGCGGTTACTCATCTATCTTTGATGGCCAACTAATGACGCAAAGACCGTCCATTAAGATGGACAACCTTAATAATTTTTATGGACTCATCAATTGCCCCCCATTCCCAAGTCTGATTTTGCTTTGTGCTAGTCAGACTTTGGGAATATTCTCGACTTGTTTAGATTCAGACTTCTTTATCTTCAACTATTTTCTCCTTCAAGAACAGTAGTATTTTGCGACGACTTCTTAGTATCTACCTTTTAAAGGTCTTTTTGGACGTTCGAGGGATTATAGCTTGATCCTGAAAGTGAGCTAATTTCTTTGGACGATCATTTTTTATCACTGCTAGAGAGTAAGGTAATTTCTTTGGACGACCATTTTTTATCACTGCTGAAGAGCGAGGCGATTTCTTTGGACGACCATTTTTTATCACTTCAATGCTTCTTCTTTCATTCATATTTTGGTTGTCACGTTTGATATTCTTGATTTGCGTGTGACTTGCGTTTGTGTGAGAATCCTTGTTTGCTTGCACTCGTCTAAGGGTATTTAGTCACTTAGCCACTTTTAGGTGACTTACATCTAGTTACAGAGCTTCGTCTTTTAGACTTCATCAGCGATTTACATCAGCCTAGCGGAATCTTCTCCTTTTTCTTTTTCTTTTTTTCTTTTTTTTTTGACTTACATCCATTTAAGGAATCTTGTCACTTAGGCTTCGTCAGTGATTTACATCCGTCTTGGCGGAATCTTATCACTTAGCCATTCTTTGGTGACTTACATCCATTTAAGGAATCTTGTCACTTAGGCTTCGTTAGTGATTTACATCCGTCTTGGCGGAATCTTATCACTTAGCCATTCTTTGGTGACTTACATCCATTTAAGGAATCTTATCACTTAGGCTTCGTCAGTGATTTACATCCGTCTTGGCGGAATCTTATCACTTAACCATTCTTTGGTGACTTACATCCATTTAAGGAATCTTGTCACTTAGGCTTTGTTAGTGATTTACATCCGTCTTGGCGGAATCTCATCACTTTTTGCTGGAAAGATTCCTTGATGCTATGTCGTTTTGGACCTTCTTGAGGTCATGTTAATATCTGCATTAAGTAGCACATGCACTTGCCAAGACTTGGTTAAACAAGAATTTTAGAACAATTCATACATGAATAATAAGTCACCAATGGCCTAGGTGGGCCTTTTTCTTATTTTCTTGTAATCCTAGAGTTTTACCTCTTTTGTGATCTATCTAGTAGTACATACATTTTTGCATGAAACCTTACTAGGTGTAAATTTTTATAGACGAATATAAAAGAGAAAGATAAATGTGTTACCTTAAATGATGACATTATTTTGTCACAAACCTCAATCTTTTTATTGCTGGGATCTTCTTGACAAGCTCTTCCCTTTTTAAGATGACGAGCTCTTCTCTTTTCAAGATTTTTTATGCTTAACATGATACTTCATGTCTAAGGCCTAGATCTCTTTTGTTTCAATTTTTTGAAGATGTAAAAACTAGGCCACGTTGTTGTCCCCATTCAAACATGGAAAAGGCAGTTCTCGTTTGTTAAAGACTATAGGAGTGGTCTATCATGAGTGGAACCCTTTTTTTTTTTTTTTTTTTTACATGCTTTGACGACTATGGTCATTGCTGTTTGTAATAGCAATTTCCTCTTCCTTCTTCTTTAATTGTACGCTTGAGTCACTTCACTAATGCTATTTGCATTTTGTTAGGAATGACAATGTACAAATATGCAATTACTTGCTATACAATTATGGATGTCAATTAACGAAATGCATTCCATATGAATCATAGAGAAGTATTCTATTATATATAAAAATTGAAGCTATTTGACTATAGGCTTGTTTTAAACTGAGCTTTGTTAGGTTCTTACATCGTATATGATTTTGAAAGCAATTTAAAAAAATTTTGGTGAGTTGACGGAGACAGTAGGAATTTATTGAGACTTAAACTCATGACCATACAATAATCTAACATTTAAAATCTAGGAGACTTAATAGAATTTCTCAGATTCATGACGATGGAACATATGCTACTAATAATACAGTCATATTAGCTGTGATAATTGTAACAATTTTATAGCAATGTTTTCAACATGATTTGTATGTACATATTTGTAGATAATCATGCAAGCTTGATATGCACTTAATTCTAATAAGATAATATTTGGCATGGCTAAATAAAAAGAAAGAAATAACTGAGTTACCTCGACAAGAGACCTTAAATTATGATACTATTATGTACATACCTTGATCTTTTCATTGTTGTAGCCTTCTTGACAAGCTTTAAGATCTCTTTTGTTAAGCTTAACATGCTACTTTCATGTTTGAGGCTTGGATTTTTTTTGCTTCATTCTTTTGAAGGTGCAAGGACTAGGGCATGTTGACTGTTCACGGTTATATTTCCTTCCTTTAGGGACGGAGACTATCTTGGGGGCTTCTATTATTACTTCCTTTATCGTTTGATGGCAACCAATGAAATGACCCTTGCTTTTTGTCTCTTTGTTGAGACAGTGGCCTAGTTGGCCAATTTCTTTTCTTATTCTTCTCGAGCTATTCACTTGACTGTTATGATCAACTGTCTAAAGTCCTGTCATTCTGCAATTTATACATGTACTTGCAAAGTGTTTTATTAAACACTTGTCATATGAGTAAAGAGACCACTGGTAAGATTTTATAGGGCGTTTTGCCTTTGCTCCAGTTTGTTTTAAGGGGTGATCCCATTAGGGTCAAGATTGGCATGTGCATAAGATAAGATTCTTCCGAACACATGCCTAATTGGTTATGCATATACTACAATTTAAAAAGAGTACTTATGCTTGATACATGATCTATCATCATACTTTCACATTCAATAAATATTCAAGCTAAATTTTTAACACCATGTCTCTTATATATCATTGTGTGAGCCATTATGTATCAAACATATAGCATACTGATATAACAATTATGTATCAAACATATAGCATATTGATATAGCATTTTTTTTTTTTTAAAGAAAGAAATATTCATGATGCTATGGAAAGATTCTAGGCTTTTCCATGATTTTTGGCCTTGGTACAAAATTACCTTGTAGCAGTGTCAACAATTATATATAGATAGAGATGGAGTGGTATGATGCTATCATGTCACATACCTCTGATCTCCTTTTTAGCAAGCTCTTCTTGATGAATTCTCATTCTTAATCTTGTGGACTTGAGAGTATATGTACAATCGAGATAGTCTGGATACTCTAGTCTAGTTGTTGTACTACATGTATTCTTGCTGCGTAAAACATTAAGCTTGGAGCAACATTGTCAAGCAAGAAATCACAAATGTTATTAACCACAAATATATAAAATTTGTTGTGGCTTATGGGTGGTTGATGCGTCCATAACATAGTCTTTAGCATAGTATACTTTAGCATGTTTGCATAACACAAATATGCACATAACATAAAGAAAATGTAATTTAATTCATACTGAGCACTAAAATAATGGCTCAATTTGTGAAAGTATGATGCTCAAATATATAGAGACCACAAAAGTTTTCATGAAACCATGTAGTGGATTTATGCATCAATTGTTAAAGCATGTTCAATAAGCAGACAAGTATACAGGAGGAAACCTCAAAGCCCCAAATGCATACGTAGACAAAGATTTTGGTACAACATGTTATATCATGAGCTATGTGAACAATGTTGTCTCCTACTATTGATATCTTTTTCATTTAAAGAATTCATATGGATATAATCTGATACTATTTTGAGAGCAAATTGTTTGATGACAATTCGAAGCATGTTCATTCTCAAAGTCAAAGAAGCATGTATATGCTCATGATCATCATGCGTGAATTTGGTAATCATTTATGCACTTATAGGATTTCTACTAAAAACAATTCTGTTGAGAATTATTCCTTCCATAGTTCCACTACTTGCATCCACTAGTGTATAACATATGTGATATTGTTGATCAAAAAGAAAATAACTTCTCACATATATAACCAATTTAGCTGTGCACGTGCATATGCCAAAAGATATAATCTAGGCATGTCACGTTCCAAATTTAAAGGGAGCAAGAATCTCTTGTTAGATGAATTTCAATCCTAATAAAATCTGGTTCCACGCTATTAAATGTCCAGATCGAGATTTTGATATTTGGTAAAGCAATTAACTAAATTTGACTTTTACCATCTTTAATAATGAAAATTAATATACTTAAATTTGATAAAAATAATGGAGGCTGAGAGCCTTTACCTTAAGTGGTCCTTAATTGCAATACTTAAGCACCATAAATTCATAACCTTAGCCGACAATATAATAGACAGGTTTCTAGGTAGATTTATTCACCATGTAAAGAAGATAATCAGGGATTTTAATTCGTAACTGAAATATTATCTCCTGTATTTTTTCTTTATATGGTTTCAATATATATTAGTCAATTGCTTGTTTACTAATCCTTTGAATTGACATAGGAATTAATATTAAATTAAACATGTATGAGAGGTACATGATGACACATGCTATTGGTGGATAACATGGTGCATGGACATATTGCCCATTCATCTTATTACCTATTTAGCCTTATGACTTATGAGTCATGCATATGGGCTAGCTTCAGGGTTCCCCCATCTTCTAACAAATGGACGACCTAGATTTATTAATCATAAGTAATCAAATTGAAATTATTAGATAACATACCAGGCAATATACCGGTTTGAAGAGAACGTTTCCATCTTTGATCTCCTTTTTGGTACGTTCTTCTTGACAAGTTCTCTTTAACAACTGTTCATTGTCTCTAGACCGCATATCGTCACCACAAGTGGTTTTGCAGTCAACTTTATTTTTTATACATCTCTTTTGTGAATGTTTTCAATCTCATAGATGACTACTACAAGATTAGTTTTCTTGGACATGTATATATAACATTTTTTCCAAACATACGTAAATCATACATAAATCATGACAGTTTTCACAAGATGCAGTTGTAGCAGAAAAATAGAATATTCATTATCGTTGGCTTCTACCTACCTAATACTAATTAGGTTTGGCCCAGCCGGGCTCATTGGATTTTCTCTTATTTCCAAATTTAGTGTTTTTAAATTTGGTAAGATAGTAGAATCTGACTTTAGCCTCTTTAGTGTCTAAACTCTAAAATTATAATATAATTTCGGTAAGACAAAATTTTGGCTTCAACTTTCTCTAACATTGAAAACTATGATTTATTATCTTTGAAAGTAGTGAAATAAAAAGCCATAGTTAATGGTATAATGTATGAATATCAACAAAGATACTATCAGTATACCAATTGTTTAATGCTATAAAGAGACACAAATGATCTCCTCATGTTATAATAGGAAATATAGTAAAGGTGTAAAACCCTTTTTTTTGGCTATAATTAGGATATCAATTAGGCCTTAATATATAATTATATTCGGCTTTAATGGCAAGGATCTCAAAGAGACTGGTTTGACTTCTTAGTCACTAATCTTCTTTGAAGTGTGCAACTTATAACAATCAAGGTATTCATTACCTTTCTTTTTTAATGCCTATATTTAAGATCATAATTTTGGTAAGGTAATTACGTTTTAATGAAATTTGACTTCACCTTTCATGCAAATTAAAACAATAGGGAAGAGTGAAACTAAGAAAGAAAAGCTCTTTGACGGTAATTTCATCATAGCTTTTGACTTGGGTGGCCGAAAATTACATGACCACCTACAATTATCTCTCTATTTTCAGCAAAAGAATATTTAACATAATAAACTCCTTTTTATGTTTATAAAGCATTAGAAGAGGTTATTGTGTTTTTAGGCTTTTAGGTCATTTAACAACATGTGATAAAACCATTTGACAGGATGAGAAACGACTCATCTTACCTCAAGACCCAAGAGTTGGGCCATGTTGTTGAGGCCTGTCATGTTCTTCCAAAGCCCGTGTCTGTCTCATGTTCAGTCTAAGCCTCACAGCGAGCCACCTTTGGGTGATTTGATGGAAATTTTGAGGTTTTGTTCTTTGAAGACGAAATTGCTAAATGGGTTTGCTTTATTGGATCTTGAAATAAAGAAGGCTTAGCCTTTTGATCTCCTCTTAACTGCAAATCCAATTGTATGCTCTGTTTCTCTTGGATACGGGTTCTAGCATCATCGTCTATGAGTTTGAAGTGAGTGACCCTTTGTCGTAGGAAGAGCTCAATGGCAAATCGCTTTCCCACAGACGGCGCCAAACTGATGATGCCAAAATCATCAGTTGGGTCACTTGTCAAATCCGAAGCATTAGACAATCTTGTAGGACCTGCAAAATAAAGGAGGGATTGATCGAAGAGACCACCGGGTTGTGCCCAGTGGGGGAGCCTCCGATATTTAAGTTAGTACCAACCCATATATTGTGTATATAGACAGTGTTTTGTAGTAGTTTTTTGACGTACCTTAGCGAATGGACAAATTGTCCCTTTTATAGATGACTTAGGTAGCCGTTGGACATAAATGAGGGTGATTATTACCCTAATTGTAACGTTCTTTGTCTTGATGAGAGGGTTTAAGGCCTTTGATGATCGTTATTGAATGTGTTGGGCGGTTACTCATCTATCTTTGATGGCCAACTAATGACGCAAAGACCGTCCATTAAGATGGACAACCTTAATAATTTTTATGGACTCATCAGTACTCATTATTCATCAATACAAATTATTATTTGCAAACCATATTTCTTTTCAATTGTTTAATTTTCTACAATTGGAAAATTTTGTGTTTACATTTGTCTCCTCCAGAAGCCAGACAAACTATTCCTCTGGTTTCTATGAGCTTTCCTTCGACAATAATAACCTTCTCAGCCTTCTTTTTATTGGTCTTGAGGTTTCCAGTATTTACTGGCCTGAATCGTGGCTCGTAAGCTGGGAGGCTGGAAGGTCCACGTATAACAATAGTAGAATTGCAGTGTTGAATTCCTTAGGAAACTTTAGTTCATCCGATGATTTTTCTTTTTTGTCAATTGACTATGGAGCAGTGCTTCATAGAGGATTGATACTTGATTATGATGGTAATATTCGATTGTATAGTTGGGAAAAAGAGAGGCAAACTTGGGTTGTTTCATGGCAAGCCATTCAGAAACCTTGCAGGATTAATGGTGTTTGTGGGGCCAACAGTCTGTGCAAGTATGTTGTTGGTTCTGGGAGGAAATGCTCTTGCCTTCCAGGATACAAGATGAAATATGGTTCTGATTGGTCCTATGGGTGTGAACCCGAATTTGATCTCCCTCACAACAAACACGAATCTGTCTTTCTCCTGCTATCCAATGTTGAATTCTACGGGTATGACGTTGGTTACTTCACCAATTACACCTTAGATGACTGTACAAATTCATGCTTGCAATTGCACAATTGCAAAGCAGTCCAATACGCCTTTGAAAAAGGTGATTGTTTCCTTAAGTCACTGTTGTTGACTGGATATCATTCCCCAGATTTCCAGAAAGATATGTATTTGAGACTTCCAAAAAACTATAGCTTTTCGTACAACAATTCTATAGAAGAATTCAGTTTAGATTGCTCGAGGGCTGGTACAATACAATTGGAAAGAACGTATGTAAAAAGGCGTTTAAATGGGATTGTGAAATTCATGCTTTGTTTGCCTGTGGTATGGGAGGACTTGAAGTCATATGTATTTTTGTGGTGTGGGGTCTTTTGATCAAAACCCGAAAGAGTTCAGGTGTAGACAATCAAGGGTATGCTCTTACTGCCACTGGATTTAGAAAATTTACCTATGTTGAGCTAAAAAAGGCCACAAAGGGTTTTACTGAAGAGATCAGAATAGGTGCATGGGGTGTTGTATATAAAGGGGTATTGTCTGACAATAGAGTTGCAGCAATCAAGCGTCTCAATGAAGCCAACCAAGGAGAAGACTTATTCCTAGCAGAAGTAAGCATCATTGGGAGGCTTAACCACAGTGGCAGCTCCAGAATTTTTTTCTAAAGAGGTCAACAAGAAGATGTATTCTGAGTAAGAGATGAATTTTGCGCTTTACAAAGATTTCTTATTACAAATTTGTCCATAATATGCACGAGTAAAAGAATAAAAATAAACTATAAGTTCATTTAGCACATTTTTTCTTAATACAATGAACATATTAATTATTTTCATTAAGTGAACTTTAGCTATTACTATTTAAAATACTTTTATCTATTAGTTTAGGACAATGACATGTTAATATTGCACTATTAATATAAGATTTATATTGTAGACTAAACAAATGTGTGCAATATTATACAGATTTGCAAAAAATGTACAATACACATTTGTTTAAAGACAATGTAAATCTTATATATACAATGTAAACTAAGAATTTTCTATTAGTTTATTTCAAATTTGTTAAGATCTAAATAGGCTTCTTCTTTTTTTTTGGAGTTTAAAAAGACCAAAATATTGTTAAGAAAATCATATTTAAGCTTATTTCAATTGTACTACAAAAAATTTTAGGGTCAGGGTATTCAAATTTTCATTTTAAGAGGGACAAATCAAAAATTAAAATTAAAAATATTATATATTATAAAAAAATGCCAACTCAGGGGTTCATTTGAACCCCCTGAACTCTACATAACGTCGCCCCTACTTAACCACATTAACTTGATAGACTTGTGGGGTTATTGTGTTGAAGGAAAGCACAGACTTTTGGTGTATGAGTACATGGAGCACGGATCTTTGGCTAAAAACCTCTCTTCTAACGTACTTCATTGGAGAAAAATGTTTGAAATTGCCTTGGGTACTGCAAAAGGTCTAGCATATCTCCATGAAGAGTGCTTGGAGTGGGTTTTACATTGTGACGTGAATCCTCAAAACATACTTCTTGACTCTAATTATCATCCAAAGGTAGCAGATTTTGGTTTATCCAAATTACAGAACATATGTGATCTCAACAATCCAAGCTTCTCAAGAATGAGAGGAACTCCCGGTTACATGGCTCCAGAATGGGTGTTCAATCTACCCATCACCTCCAAAGTAGATGTTTATAGCTACGAGATTGTTGTGTTAGAGATGGTGACTGGAAAGAGCACAATAATGGGTGTCCACACTACAGGTGTTGGAGTTGAAGCTGAACATACAAGGTTGGTTACTTGGGTTAGGGAGGCAAAGAACAGAGAGACAACTACAACTACTACTACCTAGATTGAAGATATCATAGACCCCATAATGGAAGGCATATGGGATATGGGTAAGGTAAAAATCATGGTTGAAGTAGCTTTGTAGTGTGTAGATGAAGACAAAGATGCAAGACCCGCCATGAGCCAAGTAGTCAAGATGCTTGTTCATTGTGAAAATGGATCTACTTGAAATAAAGAGGATCCTAATACCAGTACACCACCAACATGGCATGATGGCTCTTATATTTTGTAGACATGGCAAAACGGGCAGGTCGGGTTGACTTCGGGTCGGGTCAATTGGGTTGCGGGTCAAACGGGTCATTTTGAGAGGATTAAAAATGGGTTCGGGTCAATCGGGTTGCGGGTTGGGTCGGGTTGACTCGTATTTTTCACATGAATTTTTTTTTTTAAATAAAGAAAATAACATGGATTTGCCATTTGGAAAGTTATGCAACAAATTACTTGATGTAAAATGCATTATTTTGAATTCACCACTTAAATTAAGAATGAACTCAGTTAACTTATTAATACTTATTCAATAATTTTAAAATTATACAAATCCTAACAAAGAAAACAACATGTATTTTCCATTTGGAAAGTTATGTAACAAATTACTTGATATAAATTGCATTATTTTGAATTCACCACTTATATTAAGAATAAACTCAGTTAAACTTATTGATACTTATTCAATAATTTTAAAATTATACAAATCCTAACATTGCTATCTAAAACAAAATAATACAATGATAAGTAAACAAATACACAGGTTTTATTTCTACACAATATCAACATTTCAAAATATAAAACAAAATTACAAATGACTTATTGGATAACCTATTTGATAAAGAATAAAAACATATAAGAAATTTATAATCTTGAAAATTAATTTTATAATCTATTATCAATTGTAGTTGGCACTCTATTTCAATTGATATATATATTAAAGTTTGATTACTTACTTATTTATACATGGTCTCTTTTATGAATACCATATCATTGTTAAGCAACACATATACTAGAAAATATCATAATTTATTTTGAAAAGCCATTTATTTTGGACATAAATTGTTAAAAAAATAGGTCTAAACATTCATAATTTATACTAATTTGATACTTTGGCTTCACTATTTTCACACTTGTGAATGTTTCTCACACATGTCTACAATTTTAAATCTATATTTTTAACTTTACTGTAATCAGATTATCTTGGCATGTACTTTACTATTTGATATTTAAAAATCTTTACTCATTACAGAATGTTCAACTATTTAACTTTCAATTAATTTGCATGCAGTTATGTAAATGCATCAATTGTTTCCTTAAAACTCACAACAAGTAATTAAACCAATATTGTCTTAATTTTAATTTACTATTTTTTTTACCAAAAAAAAATTTTAAAAATGGTTCGGGTTCGGGTCGGGTCGTGTTCACCCGCAAAAAACACGGGTCGGGTCACGGGTCAACCTGTTTTTGCTTTGGGTCAAAAAATGGGTTGAGTCGGGTCGAGTTAGAAAATTCTGACCCGTTTTACCATGTCTAATATTTTACTTTATTTTGATTTTCTTATTACTTTGTTCTCCTATTTTCTGTGTATTTGAAATAAAATTCCAAATATATAACTGTTTGTTACTTTTTTATTAATTAATTGCATCTTTCCCCTAATAAATTCGCAAAAAAAAAAAAAAAAACTCAGAAATTGGTGACTTCAATTCACTGTTTTCAGTTGCTTTATGTGTGTGTGTAAAACTCGTGATACTTTGTCCAATTAAACGTCCATATTACGATTTTGGGTTGGACTCATGCCACTATGGGCTCCCCGTTTAGGCCAAGCCTAGCCCAATCCCTAATAGTTAAAATTCGAATCTAACATTTACCCAAACTTTATAATTTACTCTTTTGACTTTAATAACCTCAAACAAGACTCGGAGATATTTTTTTTATAATGCAAAGATAGCTTAGAAAATTCTTACACTTATCTAAACCTTATAAGTTATAACCTACTCTTTTGATTTTATTCACCTCAAACAAGGCTTGGAGATACTTTAGTATCTTAGGCTTAGATAATTCACAGCTAGTTTGGAAAAGTCTTACATATAATGTAACAAAAGAACACAGTGACGGTTGTTGGTATGAGAAACTATGGAAAATATTAGAATAAAAGTTAAGTTATTCAAAGTTCAAATGCCTAAAACAATTTTACTTAAAACTTTTTTTATTTCTTTTGATTGACTAGGACTGATCCAAAAAACCTTCAAAAGATGAAAGACAAAAAATTTTAACTCAGAAAAGAGGAAACCCACATTTAAATTCTAGAATTTAGGGGTTAAACAAATTAAACCAACAAATTAAACCCCCATAATTTTAAAATTGACAAATTAAACATATCACTATATTGGATTTAATTGTCCTTAAAAAAATAACAATGTTTATGCTATATTGGTCTATACAATTAAATATTTGAATTTAATTAGAAAACATAAGCTCTAATATCTAAAGAACTATAGTTTTTAACCCAAAAAAAAAAAAAAAAAAAAAAAGAACTATAGTTGATTTTCATCTTGTTCCATGATCGGCTACATATGAGTATAATGTAATGTAGGCTACTTTCTCCTCCAAAAACAATGACTAATCAAGTATGATATTTGAGAAAGTATTTAGTATTATAGTGATATATCAAGTTTCTCTCACAAGATAGTGGATCCCACAATATTCGTGGGTGACATAAATTAAAAACTGCACAATGTTCACTGTAAGAATAAGGCCATTCAGACTTCAGAGTGAACCACACCTGAACCTGTGAACCATAGTCTGAAAGCCTACCATAGAAATAATTTGAGACTAGTGGAGAGATGTGTAGCGTGCAACGTGTCTTCAACGTGTGGAAGTTAGTTTGTCCACACTCCAAACTTAAACGCCGGGTCAAACGGAACAATTTACCTTGTTGGGTTGGGCCTACTATGGGCCCAGTTTGGGCTAAGCCCAGCCATTTCCTCACTTAAAAATTTGAATCAACGGGCCGAGCTTAACTAGCACGAAGTGTTTAACTTGGTCGAGTATCACCTGAGATCTCATATCTTATACGTCATTCTATATTATTTTATTATTGCTTCCTTTTCTTTCTTTTTTTTCTTTTTTCTTTTAATGAAAATTTTACTATTATTTTTTAGATTTTTTTTTTTTTGAGATAAAAGAAAATTTTCTAGTACTATTGCTTCCTCACTTTGTGTGGGGTGAGGTCCATTAATATTATCTAAGCACTTGCTGCGTAATAGCTGCTGCTTAAATGATTTTTCTATTGTGGTGTGCTTCTCTAACGGATAATTGCAAGGATTTCTTAGACAATAATGTTGATAAAAGAGGACTTGCATTAGTTAAAAAGAAATAATTTGTATAAAATAACCACTGACCTAATTTTGTAGGATTTTTATTTACAGCTAGGAACATGCCTCAGCATGCATTCAGTGCATTTATTAATTCTTACTTTGAATATTAAAGAAAATCAAGTACATAGTTGTTCCCTTTGTTATCATTAATAACCGACTAGTTGGTACCTAATGTAACTACCTGTTAGAATGAGAGAACTATTGGAATTCTAACTAGGATATTGATAGTTTTTAGACCCCTTAAACAATTGGTTTAACCTAGGTAATTAGCCAAGTTGTTACTTAGTCCAATTAAACAAGTCTTGGTTATCACAATAACAAATATCAAATCATGCAAAGTAGCGGAAAATAAATAATACAAGATATGATCACCCAGGAAACCAAACCGGTAGAAACTTGGGGAGGATTTGACCTAGCTATCCTCAAGGTAAACTTGAATCCACTATCTTGAAAGAATTGAAGTTCATACAATAAGACTTACAAGCCCCTACGCTCGCCTTCTTATTGCTACCAACTAGTAGAACTTACTGACACGACCAAGTGCAAGTTCTGAATCCACGGACTCCTTCTTTCTTGGATTTACCACCAGATACAAGCACACCCGCTTGTGTTTTCTTTAAACTTCAATGGCAGCAACTGAATTGATCATCAAGGCGTAGATAAATCTTCTCCTTGAAAACCCTAAGTTTGTATAAAAGAAAGCTCCTCTAGATCTCATAAGAGATTTACACAAACCATAATAATGAGTAACATTAAAACGTGGTTAGGGTTTACCTTTTATACTTAAGACAAATAAGAAACCCTAAAAACGTTTTAAAACACTTAGGACTGAGTTGGAAAAGTCTACAGAAAATCATTTTGCTCGAGCTTCGATCGATCAAGCCTATCTTTCGATCGATCGAGCCAGGCCGAAAGGCACAATGCTTCTTGCTTTAACTCGATTCTAACTTTACATAAATGCACAACTTTGAACTAGTCTAAAACACTTCTAAACACAATGTTTTGACCATGGTTTGCCAACAATACAAATTAGAGTTCTAAATACATAAAATCCTAAAACTTTAGAACCTAACAAACTCCCCCTTTGGCAATCCGTGACAAAACGCAACTAGAAGCTCAAAATTTACAAAATAAAAAGCCCTTTACAAAATAATGCTCATAAAACAAATTCAATCCTAACTACTATCCATCAGTTGCAAGTGTAGATAGTAGCTCAATTGAATCAACCTGTATATTTCCTGAAACACTAAACAAAATGCATAACCGCATGTGTGGAAATAATATAAGTAAACAAATTAACTTCTTGATTTCAAACAACACACAATAAAGACATATATCAATGAATAACTCATAAATATAAATCAATAAGCAGTTTGAAACAAGAAAAATAGAAAGTAACATCAAAACATAATACTCCCCCTAACATGAATATCCCATCAAAAACATGGCAAGAGCTAAAAATGTAAAGTACAAAGTGAAGCACCTAGATACAATTTAAACTCCACAAGCTCTAACCAAAAACATGAACTCCCCCTGAAAGCAAAAACTCTACAAAGTACTCCCCCTTTTTGTGACGGAATGCCAAAGAGCAAACAAAATCTCCATTATCAAAAGGGAGGTGGTCTAAACTACGCCAACTCCACACTCAAGGCATGGATCTCATCGAGCATATCCACCAAAATTTGTCCATGAGCCGCCAGAACGGTCAAGACATGATCCAACGTGCGACGAATGTCTGAATCATCTGAAGCAGTCGGTGGAGGACCATCATCATCAGCAGTAGCACTTGATGTCTCAACAGCATCAACACCTGTAGAAGAGGGAGGAGGGAGAACAACACTAGATGACGCACCTCCAAGACGGGAATGAGCAACTCGCAAGTGAGCAGCTCTCTGTCTAAGAAAGGTGGCACCTATGGGAGCAACAACATACACAAGCTCACCAGACGGGAAACCATCTAGACCTAAAAAGAGTAAAATCCTATGAATGAAAATAGGATGAATAAGCGCATGCCCTACAGCAGAACTCCTATGAACCTCGTTCAAAGGACGAAGGAACAAATGAGGAAAACTGATAAACGCTCCAAAAAAAAAGTCATACAAAAACACACATCGCTCTAGAGGGATGGTGTGGAAGTGAGAAATAGGCCACAACGAATGACACATTATCCTAAAGAAAAGATAAGCAGTCTCGATAAGCTCAGCGGACGTGATCCGAGGATCAGAACCCTACTGGATAGATGACCCAGTGATGTATGACATGACTACATCTAATGAGGGTGACTCATCATAGGGATAGACAGGCTCCCAAACAATAGGTACCCCAAGAGCCTCAACCACTACCCTAGGGGTAATGGTGAACTCAACACCTCGTATCCAACTCCTAACAAGGGTATTGGAATCATAGACATGGCAAGAGAAGTTTGAGAAGAACTCTCTAATCAGGGCGGTTGGGGGTGGATGATCTATCTCTAAGAGAGGCAATGAACCTCTAGAATCAAACTTGGCCCTAATGGCCGGATCAAGCTCATTTAAGATTACAACTCGCTCAGCCCAAATCTTATGCTTACTGTTCAAGGTCTCAAATGCTTCTCGGCTTCTATCATTCCTAAACACCTCACTTCTAGAGGGAGACTCAGAGGAAGTGGAAGGGGTCCTATGGGCTCTAGTTTTCCTAGGCATGGTGCTAGGATAAGGACCAAAACACAGAGCAAAAGAACAAAACACAAAACCAAGGGCAGACTGCAAGTTAGCACAAAAAAAATATAGAATTAAAATCTATATGATGCATGACAAATTTAAATGGTATGATGCATTTTCTAATGCAGTGAATTAAGTCCAAAAAGTTCAAATTCACAAAATTGGCTTGAACATAGAGGTATTAACACAAAAACCCAAAATTTGGAAAACCACTTGATCAATTTGAAAAATATTGACGAATTGATCATCACACATGATAGAATTCAAAAATTAATGACCAAATACATCAATTTGACAAGCCAATTTCATCAATTTAACCCAATTAGACAAAATCCCCAATTTGAAACAATTTCAAACCCTAGAATTTTCAATTTTTCAAAAACCACAAAATTGATCAAATTAAACTACAAGAATCATCATAATAGCATCCTAGAACAAAAACCCATTGATTAATTTCACCAAAACAGGTTTGAATCATCAAAAACCCCAATATATAGAAAGTGCCGAAAATACCCACAACAATGCATGAAAAATGCATGAAAACAAGAAATAAAATGCAAAAGGAAGGGCAAAAGAGACTTATCGACCTTCAAGGACAAAAACCTTGCAAAAATCTTGGAGGAAAACGACAAAAAATCGTTGGTGGAGCCTTAGCCAAGTCGGAGAGAGAGGAAAGTTTGAAAAACTTTTTGAAAAAGTGCCTTTGAAAAGTCCAATCTGACTTTTTAAAAAACATGTTTCACGAGTTTCGATTGATCGAAAAACAGCCTCGATCGATCGAAACAGACTGAAACTCTATCTAAACAATTTGAAACAAGTTTGATCGATTGAAGATCAGTTTCGATCAATCGAAACAGACAGAGGCTCTCTCTAATATTTTTAAAATTTTTCGATCGATTGAAAAACAGAATGGATCGATTGAAATGGGCAGAGGCTCACCAAATTTGAGGAAAAACACAGTTTTTTGAAAAAGACATTTAGAATCAACTCAAAGCATTGAACTTTAAGAGCAAAATGCATGAGTATGAGATGATATGATTTTCAAAACAAGAATTTTAAGCCCAAATTCCCAAACAATAAAATTTCTTGTATTCTCCACAAAATTTCAAGCAACAAATTAATTTTATACAAAATTCAAAGTATTTGCAAAACTTGGTTGGTCAGACCATAAACACACACAATAACATATATAGAGTTTAGCAAAGAGTAACTCGTGTAGTGTGTGCAACTAGCAAAAACTTGAGATACATGTGAGGTGATATGTGAATAGCAATCAATCACAAAGTCTACAAAATTCATCACAAAGAATTTAAAAGAGACTATCACCTAAAGAGTTACATCATATATCTCCCACATCTCCTAGATCATAAGTTTGCAATGATGTAAGTTTCTTGAATTTATGCCTTATAATATGCATATCAATTTTAAGTCATGTGAGTATGGCATCAAGCCTAACAGTACACACCAATTTTGATTTTCATAATTAAGCAAATTAAACTGAAGCTTCACCTTATGTTCTTTTTGTGCATGTGCTACACTTTCTCGAGCACAAAATCTTACGATATGCACTAAGGTGTTCATGATTGGCTAATGAACAGTGGTGAGATGGTTATTTATGCATTTCTCTAAAAGTTCAAGTCCAACATTCAAAAACAAGTGACTTCAAGATTAAGACAGTGCAATCAAAAACCATAAACATCTTTCCCACACAACATGCACTACAAAACTTCAACTAGTATAGTGCAATAAGTAAGCTCATCAAAGCTAAACAAGGTACAAAAGACATATTATGTGAAAATAAATTGACCAACCTTATTCTCAAAAACCAAGAAGAATAGTACAAAACAAAATTTGCTTCCTTTTTCTAAGTGTTTTTTTTTTTTTTTAATTAAAAAAAAAACACTTAGAATGAAATACATGAATGTTATGCAATGCAAATCCTAGAAAACAGAAACACAACAAAACCAAAGAACAATGGTCACAAAGGGTAGAGCAATAAAGCATAAGGACCATGTCAAAAAGACTCAGTTAGTTCGAGTCTTTTGCATCCAAAATCTTTTAGATGCACCATGAGCATTGGAGTTCTTATTCACATGAGAATGATTACCAACTCCAGGATTCGAATAAAGGTTTAAAGCCTTTACCAATTCACCAATAAGTACCATAGGATCTTGTACTTGAGGTACATGTACTTTTGGTTTGTTTGCTCTCTTTGCAGCTTGCAGCTTGTAACAGTTTGGACGAATGTGTCCAGGCTTTCCACAAAAGTGACAAACCCATGCAGGCTTATCATGTGTCTTGTCCTTAGATAGGGTAGGCTTCTTAGACTTAGACTCTTTCAGATCAACCCTAATTTTCCTAGATGATGAACCTTCTATGGGTTTAACAACCTCACTCACAGGGGGTTTGATAGTTTCACTCACTATCTCACTCACAGAAGGTTCAAAAGAAGAAGATGAAAGAACAAACTTTGTGGAATGGGGAGCAAACACAGAGTTGCTTTCAACATAATCTAATCCATTTTTGCCAGAAGAAGACTTTTGAACACTTAGCATTTGATTAAGTTTAGAACTAGTAGATCTAGCAACAGATAAATCAAGTTCCAAAGATTTAACTTTATCAAGTAAAAGCATATTCTCAATTTTCACATTATTCAAAAGTTCATTAGCATCAAACAGTTTAACAAGCAAATTCTTCTTTTCAAGCTCAAGAGATTCAATTTTCTTCAGGCCAAGTCAACATTCATAGCATCCTTTGCAGCAACTTTGCAAAGTTTATTATAGGCCTCTTGAAGATCTGCATCTTCAGAGAGTTCCCCATCAGAAATGTTCTCTTCAATAGATATGCTCTCATCAACTACAACAGTAGCGGTGAAAGCAATGAAGTTTCCATCCTCATCACAATCAGATTCATTATCAGAAACTTCACCATCACTAAGGATTACAACCATAGTCTTACTCTTTGACTTCAAATAGATAGGACATTCAGATTTCATGTGTCCATACCCTTGATATCCAAAACACTGAGAGCCCAAGGAATTATTGGAAGATTGACCTACTTTTTCTCTAGGTTTATCATTATTGTTAACCTTAGTGGGATCATGCTTCCTAAAGTTTCTAGGTTCAGCAGTGTTTGTGCCTCTTGCCTTTCTATTACTATTCTTGAGAAAGTTTCTAAAGTTCTAGGCAAGGTAGGCAATCTCTGTAGCAGAGAGCTCATCATCAAATCCACCACCTTCAACATCATCAACTGACTTAAGAGCCATTGATTTGAATTTGGTAGTTTTGGGTAGATCCAACTCATAAGATTGAAAAGATCCTACAAGTTCATCAACAGGGATGGAGTCCACATCCTTACTTTCAGTAATAGCAGTCACCTTAGGTCTAAAGTCTTCAGTTAAAGATCTAAGAATCTTCCTAATAATTTTAGGTTGATCATAGATTTCACCCAAGTTAAAAGCAGAATTAACAATATCATTCAATTTAGCATAGAATTTATCAAAAGATTCATCATCAGACATCCTAATGCTTTCTAATTTAGAAGTCAATTGCTGCAATTTATTGATTTTGACAGCCTTTGTGACTTCATGCACAGTTTGGCGGATATTCCAAGCAGTATGAGTAACCTCAACATTAGAGATTCTCTTAAATTCCTCCATAGAAACAACGTTAAAGATCGCATTTATAGCTTTGCTATTAAACGCAGTTGCTTCTTTTTTAGAAGTTTCCCACTCACTAACAAGAGTAGTGGGCTTCTCCCATCCGTATTCAACGGAGTTCCACACTCTCTCATCAAAGGATTTTAAGAATGCTTTCATTCTTACTTTTCAATAAGCATAATTATTCCCATCAAAGTGAGGAGGAATAACTAAAGAGTGTTCGTGTTTCATGACAACAGGAGTCAAGGATCAGCTTAGTGATCAAAGGATCAACAACAAAAGAGCTACCCGCTCTGATACCACTTGATAGTTTTTAGACCCCTTAAACAATTGATTTAACCTAGGTAATTAGCCAAGTTGTTACTTAGTCCAATTAAACAAGTCTAGGTTATCACAATAACGAAGATCAAATCATGCAAAGCAGCGGAAAATAAATAACACAAGATATGATCACCCAAGAAGCCAAACCGGTAAAAACCTGGGAAGGATTTAACTTAGCTATCCTCAAAGTAAACTTGAATCCACTATCTTGAAAGAATCAAAATTCATACAATAAAACTTACAAGCCCCCACGCTCAACTTCTTATTGCTACCAACCAGTAGAACTTATTGACATGACCACGTATAAGCTCCGAATCCACGGACTCCTTCTTTCTTGGATTCACCACCAGATACAAGCACACCCGCTTAAAAGAATCGAAGTTCATACAATAAAACTTACAAGCCCCGACGCTCGACTTCTTATTGCTACCAACCAGTAGAACTTACTAACACGACCACATGCAAGCTCTGAATTCACGGACTCTTTTTTTCTTGGATTCACCACCAGATACAAGCACACCTGCTTGTGTTTTCTTTAAGCTTCAATGGCAGCAACTGAATTAATCATCAAGGTGTAGATAAATCTTCTCCCTGAAAACCCTAAGTTTGTGTAAAGGAAAACTCATCTAGATCTCACAAGAGATTTACACAAACCGCAATAATGAGCAACACTAAAATGTGGCTAGGATTTGCCTTTTATACTTAGGACAAATAAGAAACCCTAAAAATGTTTTAAAATACTTAGGGTTGAGTTGGAAAAGTCTGCAGAAAATTATTCTGCCCGAGTTTCGATCGATCGAGCCTGTCTTTCGATCGATCGAGCCAGGCCGAAAGGCACAATGCTTTCCTTCTTTAACTCGATTCCAACTTTACATAAATGCACAACTTTGAGCTAGTCCTAAACACATTGTTTTGATCATGATTTGCCAACAATACAAATTAGAGTTCTCAATACATAAAATCCTAAGACTTTAGAACCTAACAGAAATAAATGAGTTATAGGACTGATTTTCATTGTCATTGTTCTAGCAATACTCTGCTTTATCAACCAAAGTTTTTTCTTAATAATCTTTCTTGGTTCTTACATGGTTACATCACTGCTATAGGGGATTTATGGAAGAAAACTTTATCACATGATTTGAGCATATTTTGCACTATCAAGCGCATTTCATATATTCTTAATTGTGTCAGATGTTTGTTGTGTGGTTTCATGACTAAGGATTTATGGATGAACATTCTATTTTTTTGATAAGTATGGAAGAACATTTTATAATATGAAATACCATATGTATGCAATGAGTTTCTAATATCAATCATTAATTAAGCAACTAAATGTATTGCAAATGACAAATTAATTAAGCATTACCAGTTAATCATTATTTTAATTTCTAGTTTATTTTTGTATATTTTGGTTTATTTTTTATTTTTAATGTGTTTATCACTTGTAAAAGATTTTGGTTTATGTTCTCTCTTGCAGCTAGTTAAACTTCCACATGCCCCAAATGTTGATGAAATATTGAAGAAGTATCTTGGTTACAGGATGAAGAAGGATAACTCATAAGTTCATTCCCTGTTTTTTTGGCCACTTCTCAGTCTTTTACTTTTTGGCTTGCTAAATTTCAAGTCTTTCTAGTATAGTGGACCATAATTTATAGAATTTATTTTGTTGTAATGTTACCTGGCACCTATTTCTTTACCTGTAATATACCACACTAGTTTTTTTTGCTGGTTTTTCACAAAATGGATCATCAACTGACTTATTCTTTAAAATAAGTGGTTTTTTTTTTTTTTTCTTTTTTTGTTATGGCTTCTTTTTATAGAACTAGCTTTTGAAGACTGTAAGGTTGAATTTATTCAACCATCTAATTGGCTTTATTCCGTGCCAAATTTGCTTGTAATTCAGCATTTAGTAACCCTGTATTTAGGTGGGTTTGTTGTAAGGGTACTGAGTGAGATAGAGTGAAGTTTGCTCAAGAGTGTGCAAGAAAACAGAGACTCGCGGCTGGGACTCGCGGGTGGACTCGCGGCTGCAAGCCGCCAGAAGCAGCACACATGCCAAGCATGCTGGAAGATGAACAGTCATGCTAGCTGGAGCACTACAGGACAAAACAGGACAACTAGCCATACGGTTAACTCGCGACTGGATCTCGCGACTTGGTCAAGCCGCGAGCCACCCCTGTTTTGTAAAACCTGACGTTTCACATTCCTCTCCCACTCCAGTATAAATACCCCTTTTACCCACGATTGAAAGAGAGCTTCCAGAGAGAATTTTGAAAGAGAAACCCTAAAGAAAAACAAGATTGTTTCACCCACAATCTATACCTTAGAGTCTCTTCAAATTCCCCTACTCTCTTCCTCTCCATTGTCAAATCCTTGAGAGGCATTATACCAAACCTGGTTCTCACCATCATCATCACTGTGAGACAGTTGTTTGGATTTCTGGGAAGCAGTTAGGAAGGAGCCAATCTTGATTGGTTGATGCTACGGTCTAGTAGCGGAATCCGGGAAGCTAGAAAAGCAAAAGGTTCGGCGCAACCTCGTTGGAGCAAGAAGCTTGGAGGGCTTAGGTGCACTGGGTAGATTAGGCTTGGAGGGTCTATTGTTGTCCTTGTATCCCAACTGTATTTTCTAGTGGATTGATTACCGCTTGGAGGGCGGCGGAGAGGTTTTTCGCCGAGGACTTCGGTTTCCTCTTCGATAACACATCGCGTGTTGTCTTTGTGTTTGCATCTTCCTTCCTCTCTATCTTTGCCTTTAAATTATCTGCTGTGGATTTTATTTTGTTATGGCTTAGATAGTTTATAACCAATTTCATATTATAGCATGTGTTAAGTTTCCGCACACTAGTTGTTTGACATATTGCTTGAATTGATTTAGTTGTATTTTGGGGGTCTAAACGTTCAAAGGTGTTTTGTACACGTTTTTGAACTATCAATTGGTATCAGAGCGGGTACACTTGTTGTGGTTTTATTACCTAAGTGTGATCCCAGACCCCTGAGTTGTGGTTGTTGTTTTGGATTATAACATGCTGAATTGTAGCTTAAGTGTTTGTGAAAATGACTCTATGCATATGTCTGAAAGGTGTCTTACTGATGATCTTGTAGAGTTGTTAAAAACTAAGAAACATGCTAGAGTTATTGTTCACATGCTGGAATATCTTGAAAATCAGAATCTTGTCTTACACGGTAGCATATCTGAATCTAAATCATTGATTAAGAAATATAAAAGAAAGAATAGAATGTTGTGTGAGATGATTGAGAATCTGAAAATGAAAAATCAATCTGAAAGAAGCATGAAAACTGATGATGAGTTTGTGTTTGAAGGTCAAGAATGTCTGTCACATGTGAACCTATTTGTGCATACCTCATTGAAGGTGTTTAATGCGTGTTTGTGGTATCTTGACAGTGGGTGTTCTCGCCATATGACAGGGGATAAGTCACTGTTTAAGACACTCAAAGAAAAGGTTGGTGACTATGTGACCTTTGGTGATGGAAGTCATGCTCAAGTCCTAGGCAAAGGAACCATTGAGATACCTGGTTTGCCTCTGTTGAAAGATGTGCTGTTCATAAAAGGGCTGAAGGCGAATTTGCTGAGCATCACTCAAATTTGTGATGATGATTTCCTGGTACAATTCTCTAAGAAAGGATGTTTGATCATCAATGAAGAGGGGATTCAGGTTTTGGAAGGAAATCGGACTACAGATAACTGTTATGGAATAGTTCCCACGGCACCAATATCGTGTAGAAGTGCTCGGGTGGATATGTTGGAGCTGTGGCATCACAGATTTGGGCATGCCAACTTCAAACAAGTAGCAAAAGTCTCCAAACTTGAAGCAGTCGAGGGACTTCCTAAGTTTGGAAAAGTGAAGAAGACCGTTTGTGGTGCATGTCAAATGGGGAAGCAAACTAAGGCAAGTCATCACAAGGTAAATGTGATAGCCACCTCTCGGTGCTTGGAGTTACTTCATGTTGATCTAATGGGGCCCACCAGAACTGAAAGCCTAGGGAGGAAGAGATACATTATGGTCATTGTGGACGACTACTCAAGATACACTTGGGTTGAATTCCTTAGAGAAAAATCAGAAGCTTGTGAGAGGTTGGAGATTCTGTGCAAGAAACTACAAAACGAAAAGGGGATTCTGATAGCCAAAGTTAGAAGTGATCATGGGAGTGAATTTGAGAATGCAAGATTCGAGTCCTTCTGCGAGAAGAATGGAATTAAAAGAGAGTTTTCAGCTCCCAAAACTCCACAACAAAATGGAGTGGTAGAGAGAAAAAATCGTGTGATTCAGGAGATGGCAAGAGTCATGTTGCTTAACAAGCAAATACCTCAAAAATTCTAGGGAGAAGCTGTCAACACCTCGTGTCACATTGGCAATAGGATTTTCTTTCGAGTTGGTACAAAGAAGACTGCATATGAGATATGGAATGGGAAGAAGCCTAAAGTGAAGTATTTCCGGGTATTTGGAAGTAAATGCTATATCTTAAATAATCGAGAGAATCTTGGGAAGTTTGATGCGAGAAGTGATGAGGGTATTTTTCTTGGCTACTCTACTACAAGTCGAGCGTATAGAGTGTTTAACCAGAGAACAAAGACTGTGATGGAGTCCATAAATGTCAAGATTGATGATGCCTTACCTAAGGTGGAAATGATTGATGATGTAGAAGGGCCGAGCACCAAAAAGCCTGATGTTGAGGTAGAAGCTTTGGATATAGAAGGTGAAGAACCTATACCAGAAGTAGAATCGACTCCCATCAACCCAAGAATGGAAACGAGATCGATGTCTAGAACTTCAAGTCCTCTTACTCCTCCAGAAGTTCATCCTTCTATCTCTCGTAGTGATGAAGTTTCTACTTCAAAAAGGCCATCTTCAAGAGTTATCAAGAATTATCCGGAAAGTAATATCATAGGATCTCTTGATGACGGTCTTCGCCTCAGGAAAGGAAATATTCTGCTAGCCAATCATGTAACATATCACTGTTATCTTGCACAGTTTGAACCAAAAAGGGTTGAAGAGGCTCTTCAAGATGAGAATTGGGTTGAGTCAATGCATGAAGAGCTGAATCAGTTTGTGAGGAATGATGTGTGGGAACTTGCTCCACGGCCTGAGAACGTTCATGTTATAGGCACAAAGTGGATTTTTAAAAACAAAACTGATGAAGATGGAGAGATAATACGAAACAAGTCTCGGTTAGTAGCTCAAGGATACACTCAAGTAGAAGGAGTGGATTTTGATGAATCATTCGCTCCGGTGGCAAGACTCGAATCCATTCGAATCCTCATGTCCATTGCGTGCACTTTGAATTTCAAACTTTATCAAATGGATGTTAAGTGCGCTTTTCTGAATGGATATCTAAATGAAGAAGTTTTTGTTGAGCAACCAAAAGGATTTGAGGATCCTCATTTTCCAGATCATGTATTAAGATTGAAGAAAGCCCTTTATGGCTTAAAACAAGCACCTAGAGCCTGGTACGATCGTCTTACACATTATCTTCTAGATAGAGGTTTCAAGAGAGGGTACGCCGATCGAACTCTGTTTGTCAAAAATGATGAAGATTATCTCCTTGTGGCACAAGTCTATGTTGATGACATAGTGTTTGGGGCAACTATCGAAGATCGTGCTACTGAATTTTCTGAGGAGATGAAGAAGGAGTTTGAGATGAGCATGGTGGGGGAGCTCACATTCTTCTTGGGTCTTCAAGTCAAACAACAGAAGGAAGGTATATTTGTATCTCAAGAGAAGTATGCCAGAAACATTGTCAAGAAGTTTGGACTAGACTCCAAAAAACATGCCTCCACTCCCATGAGCTCTTCCACTAAACTGAATGTGGATTCGTCGGGAGTTGAAGTAAGTCCTACATTGTATAGGAGCATCATAGGGAGTTTGCTCTACCTTACAGCCAGTAGACCGGACATTGCTTTCAGTGTGGGCGTTTGTGCCAGGTACCAAGCTAATTCGAAGGAATCTCATCTGACTGCTGCTAAGCGAATCATTCGATATGTGAATGGTACTGCAAACTATGGTCTGTGGTATTCAAAAGACTCAAATGCTTGTCTTGCTGGGTATTCAGATGCTGACTGGGCTGGCAGTGTAGACGATCGGAAAAGCATTTCAGGCGGCTGTTTTTATCTTGGTAACAATCTTGTCTCGTGGATGAGCAAGAAGCAGAATTCAGTGTCTCTATCTACTGCAGAAGCAGAATACATCGCTGCTGGAAGTTGCTGCACTCAGCTTCTTTGGATGAAGAAATTACTTCATGACTATGGAATTCCTCAAGAAACGATGTGTGTCTTCTGTGACAACACCAGTGCCATCAATCTTTCCAAGAATCCTGTCCAGCATTCAAAATCCAAACACATAGAGATACGTTACCATTTCATTCGGGATTTGGTAGAGGAAAGAGTTGTGTGTCTTGAGTTCATACACACCGACAATCAAAAGGCGGATATCTTCACCAAGCCTCTCGATGGTCCACGATTTGAATCACTCCGTAAGACCATTGGTGTTGGTACAATTCCTTGACTCTCTTGTGTGTTGTGTGCTTCACATATTTATAATATGATTAGTCTGTCTGTGTTGGGGCACACACCTCTTTGATTAGCTCTTTGTGCAACATGTTTCTTGTTTGTTTGTCCATTTGTGAATACTGTTGCTTCTTTTTATGTTTGTTCAATCATTTTTGTTTCTTGTGTCAAAAATCCAAAAATCACATAAAAATTAGAAAATCAAAAAGCTTGATTGACTTTGTTGAGTCTTGTCTCAAAACTTGTTTTGCCTTGTACATTTGTGCTAATGGCTTTGTGCATTCTCGAGCATTGCTTGTTTCTTTGCACTCATACCTCTATGGGAGAAATCTTGAAATCTATGTGATTGTTGTAAATAGATCTTCAAACTTGTCATGAATGATTAGTGAATGGTTATGTTGATCTTGAGACATGCATAGACTTGTGTCTATATATCTTCCCACTTTTTATTTTTTTGTTTTGCTAAAAAGAGCTCACCAAATGTAAATCTCCAAATGAAAAGAGATATTGAGCTGCAAAAGCCTGTCGCACATTCTAGTATTTGACTAGGAAAAAGGGTAAGCGACCTTATATTAAAGTGAATGTTTATTCAAAAAGGCCAAAGGCCTGTTCTTTAAAGTGAAATGTCATATATCACTCTCACAATGAGAGATGATTGCCTCAAAAGATCAAAAAGATCAAATGTTATGATTGAAAGTGGAGTCAAATGATAAGCTCCAAGTTATGTTATCAAGTTGTGTGGGAGGTCATATATACATATTTCTATAATTGAGATGGGTCACATGATCTAGTGCTAATTGTGTATGCCTTGGTTGAATTGATCATTGAAGCTTCACATTAGACGAAGGACTATCTCATTGTTGATATCCACACACAACACACAAGTTTATGTTCAATAAATGCCATATTCATTTGTGTGATTGTACTTGATGAAATGTGTTTTCACATGCTCAATCTTTGTTAATTCAAGCACAAAAAGATTTTTGAGTGTTTTAGGTGTTTTTGGAAAGTATTTTGTTTTAAAAATCTGAAAATTTCAAAAATCCAGTTTTGCCCTGTTTTGGCGGCTCAGTCGCGGGTGTGTCAAGTCGCGAGCCTTAGTCGCATCCTCGCTGGTCATTTTTGGCGACTTGTTCGCGAGGTTCACTCAGAGATTTTCGCGGCTCATCTCGCGACTCACTCGCGGGTAGACCTTTCAGTCGCGAAAAACACTTAGAAATTTTTTTTCAAATTTGTGTCCTTGAGTGTTTTGGCGGCTTGATTTGGCGATTTTTTGGCGACTCGTTTCAGTCGCAAAAATCGCGTGTTTTGGATATACAGGGGCAGTTTTTAAACTTTTTATTTTTCCCTCGATCTTTTTGTGACTGTTCATTGTCTTTCTCATCTGCTCTTACACATTGTCACCGTGCCTCCATTTTCGATCTCCAATACTTGCCTCTTTTCAGCTCAAAATCGTCGACTAACAGGTATGGTTTTCTGTCCTGCACTCTATTTTACTTGTTGTTATGGTTTTCCCTCTGGTTTATTCACATTTGATTGTGTTTTTGTGATGGGTTTTTAGCTCAACTATTATTCTTTGTCCACGCTTCGCTTGGATGCTTGTGTTTCTGTTTTTTTTGAGCTAGTTTATTTTGGTGGTTGTGTTCTTCATCATGTGCTTAGCTAGGGTTAGCTATTTTTGTCTGATCTGCTGTTGATGTCGTGTTTCACTATGATCCTGTGTGGCATCATGTTGATGTGTTGTTGAATGTGGGTCCTTTTTCAGCTGATTATGTGGTTCTATTTGGTCTCCCTATACTGTGTAGTTATATTTGGGTCATTTGTGTCCCTCATTGCTATGTTCTGACCATTCTCATCCAGCTATTAGGGTTTCTTCATTTTCCCTAAATTTCCACTAACCCACTGCTAATTTAGTCTGTTGGATTGTGTTCTGTCATTTCCCTTGTTCATAATGCAGACTGGTCATGTCACCATTCAAGAAAGCTGCTGTGAAAGGAGGTAGTTCCAAAGGGAAGGAACCTGTAATTGATGTGGATGATTACCCACCTCAGCCAAAAGGGACTCGCTCTTCATCAAAGAGATTCGATCCCAACAAGTTCAGATCATATGCAGCATATCAGTCTTATGAGAATTTCTTTCTACATGCCACACCATTACTAGAAAGAGCTTTGGATCAGTCCTCACTTCATGACACTGACATTCCGAAATGGTTTGCTCACAAGGATTGGAATTACCTTCTATCTGATCCGGATGACGTGTATGAAGAGTTGGTAAAAGAATTTTATGCTAACGCAATTGTGGAAGGAGATGAACTTAAGTGCTGGGTTCGGAACAAGAGCTTTTCTGTCTCTCCTACATATCTGGCAGAAATTCTTCACATCAACAGACCCATTTTCCGACATTCACCGGTTTATGATGATCTCTGTCCTGATGAGGAGCTTCTCAAAGAAAGTCTTGGTCAAGACTTGGAGTTCTCACCAAATGGCAAATCCATCAGTGTTTCCTCCCTTTCCCCAAAACTGAGAGTGCTTACAATTGTGATGTTTCACAATTTGTACCCTTTATCAAGCACTGGGTACATGAACCTCGGACGTGCTTTGTTTCTTCATGATCTAATCTCTGATGTGGAAATAGACATCTGTGCTCATATCTTTCATGTTCTGCGCAAAACGGTTCTTCGACATGAGTCTCAGATATGCGTTCCTTTCTGTAGTCTCATTTCACGGATCTTGAAGCTCAAGGGAGTTTATCCAACAGCTGATGAATCTCCTCTCTCCAAACCAAGTCCAATCAACATGCATACATTCAATGCAAGCATTGGACATAGTCGGAAGAGAGCCAAACCAGAAACTTTTGCATCTCACAGTGACTCTCAGTTTAGCACTCTCTCCCTAGATGAGAAACTTGATCGCATTGTATCCTCTGTCCACGAGCTGAATACAAAGATGTCTGGACTCACAGCTTCTCTACACCATCACAGCACTCGATGGGATATGAAGTTTACTTCTCTTCAAACTCAATTGGATCAAATTCAGAGAAAGCTGGAAGAGGACGACTAGCCTATTCCATGACAAAAAGGGGGAGTGATTGATAGGCTATCATGATCAGAGGGGGAGAATATTACTTAAGGGGGAGTGTCTTTACATTCTTCTTTCTTTAAGTTGATATATTATGTTTTGTAAACTGTTATTCAGGATGTTTTTGTGTTTGTACCCATGTGCTTTTGTAAGCTTTTAGGGTTATTGTTTTATGCATAGTTTGTAGGCTTTATGGTATGTACCTTGCTTAATGCAGCCTTTATGCTTTGTTGAAATCAGTACTTTAATCTAAATGTTCTGCATTTTGGTTTATGTACTGTCACTCTTGTGCCCTTGTAGGATTGTTCCTAGATGCATATGCCTTGTGTGTTATGCATTGGTTGAGTGTTGAGCATACAAGTGTCTAGCCTTGTGCTTGTTAACTTGTATGTCCTTGTGATTCATTCCAAGTGTGAATGAGCACTGTGATCACTACCTTGTGGTGTTCACTTGGTTGATCAAGCCATGGTTTGTTTATTAACTCCATCTTTGCTTGATCACATATTGCCTGTTTCATATGCATTTATAATTTTCTGCTTACAATGATCATGGTGTATTGTTGTGTTTCAGGAGTATTATGTTCATATGATTCAAGTGCTTCACAGCTTCTAGAGTTAGGTGTGAGTGAGTTTTGTTCAACTGTTCCCAACTCACATGTTAAGTCTAGAGTCTGTTTTAGGGTTTTGTCACGGAATAGCCAAAGGGGGAGATTGTAAGGTTGAATTTATTCAACCATCTAATTGGTTTTATTCCGTGACAAATTTGCTTGTAATTCAGCATTTAGTAACCCTGTATTTAGGTGGGTTTGTTGTAAGGGTAGTGAGTGAGATAGAGTGAAGTTTGCTCAAGAATGTGCAAGAAAACAGAGACTCGTGGCTGGGACTCGCGGGTGGACTCGCGGCTGCAAGCCGCCAGAAGCAGCACACGTGCCAAGCATGCTGGAAGATGAACAGTCATGCTAGCTGGAGCATTACAGGACAAAACAGGACAACTGGCCATACGGTTAACTCGCGACTGGATCTCGCGACTTGGTCAAGCTGCGAGGTCAAGCCACGAGCCACCCCTGTTTTGTAAAACCTGACGTTTCACATTCCTCTCCCACTCCAGTATAAATACCCCTTTTACCCACGATTGAAAGAGAGCTTCCAGAGAGAATTTTGAAAGAGAAACCCTAAAGAAAAACAAGATTTTTTCACCCACAATCTATACCTTAGAGTCTCTTCAAATTCCCCTACTCTCTTCCTCTCCATTGTCAAATCTTTGAGAGGCATTATACCAAACCTGGTTCTCACCATCGTCATCACTGTGAGACAGTTGTTTGGATTTTTGGGAAGCAGTTAGGAAGGAGTCAATCTTGATTGGTTGATGCTACGGTCTAGTAGCGGAATCCGGGAAGCTAGAAAAGAAAAAGGTTCGGCGCAACCTCGTTGGAGCAAGAAGCTTGGAGGGCTTAGGTGCACTGGGTAGATTAGGCTTGGAGGGTCTATTGCTGTCCTTGTATCCCAACTGTATTTTCTAGTGGATTGATTACCGCTTGGAGGGCGGCGGAGAGGTTTTTCGCCGAGGACTTCGGTTTCCTCTTCGATAACACATCGCGTGTTGTCTTTGTGTTTGCATCTTCCTTCCTCTCTATCTTTGCCTTTAAATTATCTGCTGTGGATTTTATTTTGTTATGGCTTAGATAGTTTATAACCAATTTCATATTATAGCATGTGTTAAGTTTCCGCACACTAGTTGTTTGACATATTGCTTGAATTGGTTTAGTTGTATTTTGGGGGTCTAAACGTTCAAAAGTGTTTTGTACACGTTTTTGAACTTTCAAAGACTCAATCCAACTGAGCCTTAATTTAAATCAAATTGGGGTTGGCTATGAACATTTTCAACTAATCGGGGTGTTGACCACATGTATTGTTTTCTGCCATACTATAGATTTTGTCACCTCCCGGTTTAATAGTGTTTCTTTACTATTTATACCTGTGCTATTTTATCCTCCCTCTACTTAATTTTCACTCCATCAAAATGAATTAAACATTCTTTTTAACATGTGCATTAATCAGTCTTGTGTACATGGCCAAGCCATTGTTATCTACTATTTTGCATATTAGTCATCTTTACATTTGAATGGACGGCATCATTCTTTATCTTATATTTCCCAGTATTTCTGCTTATCCATCTTAGCTTTCTAATTTCAACTACGCTAATGTTTGAATATGTTGCTTTTTAAGTGTCCAACAATTTGTAGCATAGACCATAGTGAGTTTATAGCAATCTTATAGCCCTTCAGCTGATACAGTATTCCCGATATACTTCTCTCTCCTTCACCCCGTTCTTATTCAATGACCCATATCCTCCTCAGTCATCCCATCCTTACAAATTATTGAATCAAGATATTGAAATGGTCAGTCCTCTAACCAATTTAATCTTATAAGAAAATTTTAAAATAAAATACAATAATGGTTCATTTAGTAATCATTTAAATTAGAGTGTTTAAAGAGAGGTTGTACATTGATATAGTCTGCATTACTGTATCTAGTTCTGAAGGCCGGAGAAATGTGAAAAACAGCTCCTTGGTGTAAATGCCCTCGAGTGTTAAACTTACTATTGATGCATCTTGCAACTTCTGTATTTAGACATTACTTTCCTATGCAATTTTTGTTGTGTGTGAAGTTCTTTTAAACCATGTTTTTGGAATTGATGCATTCATGTCTTGGTAATTACCTATTGTTAGTGTTCTGGTGTTCATGTTTTTGTGTGTTGTCATTGTTCTTTCTCTGTAACGTAATTAAATGGATATAGGATAGCTGATTCAGTGGGAGAAATTCTGAAAGGATTACGTTGTTACTTCGACAAAGCATTGCCAGCAATATTTCTATATAAAAGTGAGCGTCGGCAATATAAAGAAGCAAATTCAGTTGATGTCTCTCTTTCAACTGTATATGGTGCTGAACATCTATTGCGCCTCTTGGGTATGTTTATCCTTTTATGCTAGAAGTCAATTATTTTCTTGGGAAAATTTGTTACGTATTCTGTGTTTTAAATAGCAATAATTTTGATTTATTATATTTTAAATAAAGGACAAAGTTTAGCTATAAAATTGGTTGTAACTTAAGACTACAACCTTACTCAATAAAATAAATGTTACTACATGTTTTGAAAATCTAATCGTTGAATTGTATGTTTTTTATGCTCTTAGGGTCCGTTTGGATTGAACTTATCTATATATATATATATATATATATATATATATAAAACCGAAGTCTTTGCTGGCACCACAATTTTCCACGTCAGCAAAATATTTAAAAAATACGTCAACACAATATTTAAAAAATAAATAAAAATAAAAACATTATAACTCTTCAAAACCCTAGCAACCTTACCCCTCTCTCAACTTAAGAAATATAAAGTCACGGTTTCTACAAACTCTCAAAATAAAAACATTATAACTCCTCAAAACCTTAGCAACCTTACCCCTCTCTCAATTTAAGAAATATAAAGCCACGGTTTCTGCAAACTCTCTCTCTCCAGACGTAGGAAGCCCTAAACGCACGGTATAGCATTCAAGATCTACAACGCACGGTATAGATTTTAGCTTATAAAGTTCAGCTTTTGTAAGGTTAGTTTTGTTTATATATTAATTAATACATAGTACTTTGTTCACCATTGAATACTCATATAATCAATTTCCAATTTAGTGTACAAGAATTAAACCAAAATTCTAACTGCACTATCATGAAATATTATTATTAGTATGAATTTTATGGAGTTGCGGTGTTCAGGAATTAAACCTAAATTCTTTTAAATTATCTATAATATTTTGTCCTCCGAAAATTTTCTCTCTTTGATTTTAGTATATTGTGTTTCTTAAGCTATAGAGAGATTTTCTTTGGTTTTTGCAAACTCTCTCTATTTCCAGATGTAGGAAGCCCTAAATGCATAGTATAACATTCAAGATCTACAACTCATGGTATAGATTTTAGCTTATAAAGTTAAGCTTTTGTAAGGTTAGTTTGTTTATATATTTTGATAGAGAAACATGTACAATGTGGTACGGCTTAATAATCGTATTAATAGCCAATAGTTAATACCATTTGCAAATTCAATTCATGGAGTTGCAATTTTCATTAAATTGTTCTATGGCTTGAAGCACTTGCATTTTAACAAATTGGACATGTCTTTAAAATCCTTTTATTTCTTTGGGGGGGAAAAAAAAGAAAAAAAAAAAGGAGAGGATGTGTACATGATCTACTTCCCTTTACTTTTAGTGAAAGATTAAATGCACGCCAATGTTGAGATCAACCACTCTAAAAAAATAGTCTGTGCAATCATAAAATATTATTATTAGTATGAATTTTATGGAGTTGCGGTGTTCAGGAATTAAATTTTAAGGTTCAGTTGCACAATATGTGTAAATTCTTGATTAGAAGGCTACTTTAAATAGTAAGTCAATGTGTCTCTTACATTTGGGTATTAGTTAGAATTGTTTTCAAATGATTGTACTAATAAAGGTGAATGTGTATAAATTTTGTTTAACTATCCCGTGTATCGCACGGGTTAACGACTAGTTGTTGTTAAAACTGAAAACTGAAACCACTATAACAAAATAATTTTTAAATGTGTGAATAGTACCGTGGGACCCATTTTCAATATTTTTCAATGCATGAACAGTGTTGCTACAGTGATGAACAATGTGTGAATAGTGATTTTTGTCCCTTGCATAGTGAACTCATGTGATGTTATTGTTCACGCGGGGGAAAAAAAATTTTGAAAACGCAAACTGAAAAACGCAGACGCCCACCCCAAACGCTCACTTAATACACATGTCAAATTTTGTATCAATCTGATATTATTTACTATATCATCTATAAGCTTGTATCTTATACATAATTGTAAACTACAAAAACTTGCAATTTAAACAATTTATTGATAACATAGCTATTGATTATTAATTTTTTAGAAATTTTGCAAGCATAGAGAATATTAGAAGAAGATGTAATTCAATGATGGATTTGTCAAAATTCATTTTCAATAAAAAGATATTGAGTAAGGTTGTGACCTTAGACTACAACTAATTTTGTAACTAAACTTTTTCCTTAAATAAATTAATCAACAGATGTTGCGCCTCTTTTGTGAAGTTTTATTTGTAGGATGATTCTAGTTTTTTTACCTTAAATATATTAATGCTTATTGTTTTCATAACCGGCCACATCATAATTATGTAAAATGTGGAAGTTAAGACATTTATCAAACATGTTGAGGTCAATAGGGCTGGCTAAATGAGCGATTCAACTGTCGGGTCTGTATATCTTCTACTAAAGCTAAACTTTATATATATATATATATATATATATATATATATATCAGGGGCTCTGTATAAATAAAATGATGCAGCACAAAATTCTTAAAGGGAACTGAGAATAAACAAATGAATAAAAAATAAAATAAGGGTAAAATAAACACACCACCCCTGTGGTATACCCTTAAAACATGAAACTATATTAATTTTAACTATCAAAAAAAAAAAAAAAAAAAAACATAAAACTATTCTATGGTTTATTTTGTAACACTCACCTTCCTTGTGGTTTGCTTTATGAAGCATTTTTGCTAAATTAATGAAATTTGATGATATTACCGGTGCCAACAACACCCATTGGAAAATGAACTTAGGAATCAGCACTATGCCATTGGAAAATTGCAATAGAAATTTTAAATCAAGCTGTTCCCATTGGAGTATAATAGCTAATTATATGGGCTACTGTTTCTCAAAAAAAAAAAAAAAATTTATATGGGCTACTGGGATTCAACCTTAATTCTTAACTGACTTGGGCCAAAGCCCAATTATTGAATTCATAAATAACCGTTACTCTAGGAAATTAAGTAAAATGCCAATAACTTAATAAAGTAATATGACCTAAAATAAAATCCAATGTACCAATAGTAAAAATAAAATTGACTTCTAAAAATAAATAAAACTACATTAAAATAAAATTGTTTTTGTGATCCCTGCATCATAAAATATGCTAGGAGACCATGAGTTATGGAAAATGGAAATGACTGTTTACATATGTTAATCTATGCTAGTACATTTTCTGGTAGTCTATGGTAGCACTTGTCCAATAATCATCAATTGCATTGAGCTGATCTTGAAACAGTCCTAAAAATCCTTCCTCTTGCCCTTTTGTGACTGATTTTTATCAAAATTTTCTAATGCATTTAGTTTTGAGTGGTTTATGTGTAGATTTGTTTCTGTTCTCAGTTTAAAACTATTTTTGTATCTAACGCTAAAACAAAGAAGACGCGTGAAATGTTTGGTAGATTTACCCTTATTAGCTTAATTATGTGTTTGTGTAGTGAATTGCATCATTTGTTATGTTACAAGATCTTATATGACCGAAGTCCTAGCTGATCAATGTTTCTATGCAAGTTTTTAAATATTCTTATATGTTACAATGGAAATTATTGTTAACTTCATATTTTTAAATTAATATTTATAACTAGTTTAATTTTGTAATTTTTTTTTGAAGATTAGTTTAATTTTGTAATTTGAGGAAGTAGCCTTGTTTAATAAATTTTTTCTTACTTATCAAAAAGAAGAAGATATGGTGCCAGCTAATCTAGGATATGTAGTTTTGGACTTGTCTATTGCGAAGTACAAAAACTCTATTGCTGATTTTAAATGTGTAGCACAAGACATAAAAGATGTCAACTCATATAATATCAAATTGATTTTTTATTTCTCAAAAATTAGTTAAATTGGAAAAAGAAATATTCGCTGATGGCTGATCTTCAAGATATTCATGTGTACGTTATATATTGATTTTGGACAACTAAGACATTTTGAATATTTGTTATATTGCTTAACAAATATTGTGGTGCTTGTTGGATTTGCAGAGTAATTGATGACTGTAAATGTGGATTGCTACTGTTGCTGGACATGTGCTATTGTTTTAAGTGTGAATGTTCCTAGACTAGAACTGCTTGATGAAGCATCTTTTGGCTTATGTATTTCCTTTTGGTGTTATAAAATCTGCTAGCCATCTGTACTTCGTGTTTGCAATGTCATTCTTTTAGTGTTTGCAGTTAAGTTGCCTGAGTTATTGTACTTTGCCAACATCGAAGAGGAGACATTGATGGAGCTGCAGCAAGAATTAGTCGAGTTTCTCAAGTATAACTTCTACCACCATTCTAACATGTGTCTGTGTGAATAGCACAATTGAGAGTACAAGAATACAATCTTTATAATTGCATATGATGATTTATGCTACTTAAAAAATAAAAGAAAATAAAAAACTGTTTTGAATGGTGACATTTATCAAACAACTTGCACGCTTAATGTTGCTTATGTTTTTTCTTGGAAGTTTGTGATGATTTGGCTCTCTGGAGCACTAAAAGGTGTTCATTTAAATGTATCTAAGTGTCTTTAGAGTGAAGTGCGTTACATTATTCAAACTTCTAGGTCTTTGTTTAGGGGAGAAAATTTTAGATAACTTGCCTCAAACATGTCATTTTAAAGAAATTTTCAAGAATGACATTCCATCATCATCGTCGTCATTATATTCGTCTTGTAATTCAGGTTCTTACAGAAGATATTGAAACCATCACCAAGAAGTAAGATGTATTGGCAACAAATTGTGTACAAAATACTACAGAACTAGAGCTTTAGTTTGATGTATAATCATCTTTTAGATTTGATATTTTCCTGGATTCCACAATTTGAGAAACCAGATGTCTCTGTTTCATGTCATTAGTTTTGAAATGTCTTTGTAAACGAGGGTAGATTGCGGTCAATGTATATGGGAGAAACATGCTAGAGACACATTGCCCTGTAAAGGTCTGTAGTGTACCCCAGATATATGTCATTATCTAACAACCCTGGATAGCAACGGTATGAATAATCATACATAATGGAAATTCGGTGAATGGAAATGAGACTACCTGCAGAAGTGTGTATTAGGATTTAAGTTTTGCTTACAAAATGCTTTTTTTATTGTTGGAACTATGTTAACACTTTTTTTTTTTTTTTTTTTTGAGCTCGCACAGTGTATCCTCAAGACTTTCAACCAGAGACTAATTACTGTTTGCATCGGGTGGGCCCACGAAGGGGTAAACTGCTGGACTAGGAAATTCTTTTCAAAGTACAGGTAGCAAGAATCAAACTGGGGAGCACACCCAGTTGAGCCCAGTACAAGCACCTTGAGATCGAGAGCCCAAACAACTTGGCCAATCCCCTGGGTTTGTTAACACTACTTCACCTTTGCAAGAAAAAAAGATTTTTGGTGCTTAAGAGAGCATGTTTTCAAGTTAACTTAGGTATGGATTTTATCTAGTTTGGAGTTTGAAGGATTTCTCTCTAAACTACTTTATCTCAAAAAGTATGGATACTTTACTGCTAAATTAAATATGCATATCTGCCATACTACCATTTCATTTGTTACAACTTAACAAAGTGGTCAAATGAAGTTTTCAACTGATCTTGCCCATGGAATGTTATGAGTAATCATTAAACTTCTCCCAGAATTTGTTCAGCAAAAGATGTCATGCTTAGAGAATGATTACGTGGTTGAGAATTAATGGTTAGAGACTAGATTCCTATTCGTTTTGATCTGTTTCAAAGTGCAGGTAGCAGGAGTCAAACTGGAGAGCACACCTAGTTGAGCCCAGTACAAGTACCTTGAGATCGAGAGCCTAAACAAATCGGCCAATCCCCGGGGTTTGTTAACACTATTTCACCTTTGCAAGAAAAAAAGATTTTTGGTGCTTAAAAGAGCATGTTTTCAAGTTAACTTAGGTATGTATTTTATCTAGTTTGGAGTTTGAAGGATTTCTCTCTAAACTACTTTATCTCAAAAAGTACGGATATTTTACTGCTAAATTAAATCTGCATATCTTGCATACTACCATTTCATTTGTTACAACTTAACAAAGTGGTCGGATGAAGTTTTCGACTGATCTTTCCCATGGAATGTTATGAGTAATCATTAAACTTCTCCTGGAATTTGTTCAGCAAAAGATGTTATGCTTAGAGAATGATTATGTGGTTGAGAATTAATGGTTAGAGACTAGATTCCTATTCGTTTTGATCTGTCAATGAATTTGTGATCCATCCTTGGTAAAAAAAAAAAGAAAAGAAAAAAAATCTAGAATCTGCTTGGCTTTACTTTGGAAAATATTATAACTAACAAAATTCCAATACCAATTTCGATCATTCTAGTCATCCATGACTTGACCATCTCTATATCAATTTATCAAAGTTGTATAGCGGCGGCTCTAGGAATTTTTTTCAAGGTTCTTCTGGGTGGGCTTGCTCTGTTATAATTTTTTTTTCTTCAGATTCTCTGTTGCAATTTTTTTTTTTTTTTTTTTTAAGATTTTAGTTCAACTTTTTTTTCTTAGCTTTTTCTTTTTGCTTGAAAGCAATGTTAAGAATACCGTTTTGGACCCTGTTTCTATTTGTTTAGTGGAACGGAATATTATGGTACCGATCTATTTTGATATACCGTTTCAGGGTGTTTCGGGGTTTCTAAAAAAAATTAAAAATAATATATATTTATATTTTATTATACAACATAAAATTATTGATCCAAATAAGTAAACCTCAAATAAAATAAATCATTTAGTTTTTCTTTTTTGACATTCAAATCATTTAGTTATTACATAACAATTACTATTTTAGAATATTAAAACATAAATATGTAATTAAATAATGAAAAAAAACAACCAAAAATAGTACAATAAGAGTGTATATATGTATATCAACCCAATGCAAAACTGCTTAACATATTTTTTTTTTTTTTTTTTTTTTTTTGTGGCTTTTATAATGTGTATTCACTTACTTTTAAGGGACCATAGACCACTACCCCAATTCAATGCCATGACCCCATCCACCCCACACTAAGAGACGAGCCGATCAGCAATTTCAACAGAATTACGTATTTTTATATTTACATACACTTACACAAAAAGACAAAAGTTAAGCAATTTATATTGTCAAAAGATAAGTCTAAGTAACAAGACTCACAACACAAGTCAAACTATGAGAGAGAGAGAGAGAGAGAGAGAGAACTGAAATATCTTGATGTTGCCTGAGGTTAGGGGCGGTGCCGCCTCGCTTTTGCCATTGCCGATCTCACAATCTCTGATCTGGGCCAAGTCAATCTCCAATCTCGCCATCGCAGAGCTTCTCTAGGTGTTCAATGTTGCTGATTTGCTGAGTCTTTTTTTTTTTTTTTTTTTTTTTTTGAGAATCGCTACCTTGCTGAGTCGCTGCTGCTGCTGAGAAGTGACTCAAGTGAGGACATGAGGTTCTTATTAGGTTAGGAATTGTTTTAGTTTAAAATATGATTGGGTATTATTATTATATTTGTTGAGAATCTGTGGGTTTGCTCTTTGCTGGGCTTGCACCGATCAGTCTTGTACCGATCAGTTTTTTTTTTTAGAATCTGTGGGTTTCTGTTTTCAGTATATTGAGCTTTTTTTCCAGGTGGGCTTGCTTGCTACAAAAAATTTTTTGGGCATTTTTTTTTTTTTTTGCTTGAAAGTAGAACAAATAATTTTTTTATTTATTTGAAGGTGTTCCTAATTTTGATTTAGGGTGTTCCTAATTGTTTTTAGATGGTAAACCAAAAAAAATAATTTAATTATTATATATAATTTTTTTTTTCAAGTCAGGGTGTTCCCAAGAACACCTGACATGAACGTAGGGCTGCCATTGAAGTTGTAAGAAGCCAATAACAAAAAAAACTCAAAATCTGATCGAGTCATAATATCAAAAAAAAAAAAAAAAAAAAAAAAAAAAAAAAAGAGAAAGTAAAAACAACTACAAATTGAGAGAGATGTGATAGAATAAGTTGAAAAATTATAAATCACATAAATCTATAATAAATATAATATACTTTGTGTCTATTTGGGAACATCTTATTTAGCTAAAACTAAAATTTTTTTGTAGAAAGTACCATAGATAAAGTTAAAAGGTAGCTGAAATAGTACAGTGGAGCCTATGAATAGTACCAAAAAGTGTAATAGAACCCATGAATAGTAACAAAAATAAGCTGAATAGTAAAAAAAACTGGCTTTTTAAGCAATCCCAAATGCACATTTCATAGTGGTTCACAAGCAACCTAAGTGGTGCATTGGTTATGATGCTGGACTCAGTTCTTACTAGAGGCATAAGTCTCAGGTTCTACACTCCATAGCTCCCAATTTGTGACCGATTCACAATTAACTCGGTCAGACTAGCCGGTCCAATTCAGGTCAAAGAACCTTGCTTGTGGAGTGACCATTGTGCCAAAGTTGCACTGTGATTTTTAAATATTTTCATTATAGTAATTATGATGTTATTGGTTCAATCATCAATCATATTTTGGTTTTCCATTCAATTTTTATAACCATGGTGTCATGTTTTGAGATTTTTGGCCTCTTTAAATGATGCTTACAAATGGATGTAGTGATATATGGTAATTATATCAATCAATGTATAAGTTATGTGATTATTTAACATACTAATGTATATTTTTTTTTTGTTTTTTTTTTAAATAATATAAAATCTTACGATCCACGATCCTATCAACCTCCCATGATCCTACGTAGGATCCCGATTTTGACAACCTTGGTGGGAAGTTTCTTAGACCGTGTTGGAGGTTTTAACTTTTTTTTTTTTTTTTTTTTTTAACTTTTAAGTTTTGACAAAGTCTGCTTCACATGGATGTGTCTGGGCCGAATCGGTTCAGATTTGCTATCAACCCATTATTATTCAACTTGAACTACAAAGAAAAACATTTTTGTAGTGAGAGAACTAAAAGTTGACCAAAAATAAATTGAATAAATTAGTAATTTATTTGTATGAAAGACTAAGGAGAGTAGTGGGTTCCAATTAACTTAATTAGTAAAGTTTTTTATAGTTGAATAGGAGATTTGAAGTTCAATTCTCGTCTACATCAAAAATCGATTGGTGTCTTGATTTAATGATAAAGGACGCAATCATTAGAAGCGAATGTAATAGTTTAAAACTTTATAAATAAATAAAAAGACTAAGGAGAGTAGTTACATATCACCTTGATATCATGAAAATGATGATTATAAGGCAATTGTTTTGACATGAAAATTCAAAAAAAGTTGTTTTGTATTTAAATTTCTTTTATTTTCTTTTTTAATTGGAGTTTTGAATTTAATTATTCTTGGAAAAGAAAAAAATATTTGTATCTTATTAGTTAATCTAGCAAAGGTTTTGAATTTAATTAGGATACCTAATGTGCTACACCTCTGGAAGCTATATAAATTTTAACTCATTAAAAAAAATTTGAAGCCAGTTGAATTGATTCTCAAATTAATATCCTCATGAATTCATGCCACATGTGGTGGGCAAATTCCATTCCGAATTGAGGCTAAGAATTTTTCATATTGTGAAAGGGAGGTCAGGACGTGTTGAATGCTTCTGTTCTTTACTGGGAGCTTGTCTCTTGTGATGAGCTTCACTTCAGTGTCACTCTCAGAATCATTTTCAGTACCTCGTGTTTTTGCAGTGACTGACACCAAGGTAGAGAGAAGGAATTATGTGTTTGAATTTTCCCACTACTCTGAAGCATACTTTTCCAAGTCCTTAGTTAGAGTTAGAGAAGAATCTTGCCGTAAGGGGTAGGACTCAATCTCTCTTCACGAACAGCTGGAATCATTTCCAGATCCTCATCTCATCCAATTTTGGATTATAGTTATATTGGATTAATTCAAAACTTTCCTTGACAAATGTAGATAAGGTTTCATTAAACCTTGGATTATGGTTATATTAGATGACAAAGTTGACACCATCATCTGAATATTAATACTATAAACAGACAAAATAACAAACCACACACCGCTGAAACATTCAAAGACTCAGAATTCGTCAAATGAGATATGGACTATGAATATGAGTCTATGACTCTCTTAACCTCTAGTCAATTACAAGTCTCTATCCTACTGTCTATAATAAGTTTCTGTGCAAAATGACTAATTTTAGTAGGTTAACCTAATTATATTAACACACATGAACTAGATTTTTATTTTATTTTTATTCGCTTAACATGTGTTGAAATAAAAAGAATAATAGAGGGTGTAGAGAGACAAAAGCAAAACCAAGAAAAAAGAAAGTATAGGAGAATTAACATGGTTCAGCTAATAATCTATGTCCACAATAAAAAATAACAAAAGTTATTTTTTTGCTATTCATATGAATTGTGTTCAGCTAATTCTAGTTTATTGTAATTGAAGACACATTAATCTTAATCTGTTCGATCTATTATTCTTGGAAAAGAAAAAATATTTGTATCTTATTAGTTAATCTAGCAAAGGTTTTGAATTTAATTAGGATACCTAATGTGCTACACCTCTGGAAGCTATATAAGTTTTAACTCATTAAAAAAAATTTGAAGCCAGTTGAATTGATTCTCAAATTAATATCCTCATGAATTCATGCCACATGTGGTGGGCAAATTCCATTCCGAATTGAGGCTAAGAATTTTTCATATTGTGAAAGGGAGGTCAGGACGTGTTGAATGCTTCTGTTCTTTACTGGGAGCTTGTCTCTTGTGATGAGCTTCACTTCAGTGTCACTCTCAGAATCATTTTCAGTACCTCGTGTTTTTGCCGTGACTGACACCAAGGTAGAGAGAAGGAATTTTGTGTTTGAATTTTCCCACTACTCTGAAGCATACTTTTCCAAGTCCTTAGTTAGAGTTAGAGAAGAATCTTGCCGTAAGGGGTAGGACTCAATCTCTCTTCACGAACAGCTGGAATCATTTCCAGATCCTCATCTCATCCAATTTTGGATTATAGTTATATTGGATTAATTCAAAACTTTCCTTGACAAATGTAGATAAGGTTTCATTAAACCTTGGATTATGGTTATATTAGATGACAAAGTTGACACCATCATCTGAATATTAATACTATAAACAGACAAAATAACAAACCACACACCGCTGAAACATTCAAAGACTCAGAATTCGTCAAATGAGATATGGACTATGAATATGAGTCTATGACTCTCTTAACCTCTAGTCAATTACAAGTCTCTATCCTACTGTCTATAATAAGTTTCTGTGCAAAATGACTAATTTTAGTAGGTTAACCTAATTATATTAACACACATGAACTAGATTTTTATTTTATTTTTATTCGCTTAACATGTGTTGAAATAAAAAGAATAAAATAGAAGGTGTAGAGAGACAAAAGCAAAACCAAGAGAAAAGAAAGTATAGGAGAATTAACATGGTTCAGCTAATAATCTATGTCCACAATAAAAAATAACAAAAGTTATTTTTTTGCTATTCATATGAATTGTGTTCAGCTAATTCTAGTTTATTGTAATTGAAGACACATTAATCTTAATCTGTTCGATCTATTAATAAAAAAAAATGGTGATGTTACTCTAGAGAAACAGTGTTATTCATTCAAGACCTTAAGAAATTGTAAAAGAGTATCTGTGCATTGACTGAAGTCGGTGCCATTCAATCAAGGCTAGCAGTTCTCCCTCGATTATACGTCAAATAAAGCAAGGAAATTGGATATCAATTACATTTTTCTAGGTGGTTGAAGTAATAATAAATCATAAATATGGTGAGATATATGCATGCTAGGACAAATGAATAAAGGGTTAAAAACCTTAAGGTTATGTTTGTTTGTTTGAAAATTGGAGAAACAATATCATTTTCTTTTGTTTGTTGACAGGGGAAAAAGAAAAGTGGGTGCCATGTATTTTCCACAGCCCACAAAAAATCACTCCCCTAGATGGGAAGAAAAGTAGACTTACATTGTGTGGGTCCCACTCACCTGTGGGACCCACACAATGTGAGAATGATGCTTAATTATGAAAGTTTACTAGAGATATACTAGTATCTTCATTTTTGATAATTCAAAGATAGATTAGAAAATTCTTACACTTATCCAAACCTTGTAAGTCATAACCTACTCTTTTGATTTTGTTCACCCTGTGGGACCCACACAATGTGAGAGTAATGCTTACATTATGAAAGTTTACTAGAGATATACTAGTATCTTCATTTTTGATAATTCAAAGATAGATTAGAAAATTCTTACACTTATCCAAACCTTGTAAGTCATAACCTACTCTTTCGATTTTGTTCACCCTGTGGGACCCACACAATGTGAGAGTGATGCTTACATTATGAAAGTTTACCAGAGATATACTAGTATCTTCATTTTTGATAATTCAAAGATAGATTAGAAAATTCTTACACTTATCCAAACCTTGTAAGTCATAACCTACTCTTTTGATTTTGTTCACCTCAAACAAGGTTTAGAGATACATTAGTATCTTAGGGTTAGATAATTCAAAGATAGTTTGGAAAAGTCTTACCTTCTTTTTTTTTTTTTTTTTTTTTTTTTTTTTCTTATCTTATCTTATCTTACTTTTATGCTTTTGTTTTTGTATGTGTAAAAATCCAAAAACACATAAAAAGTGAAAAATTCAAAAAGTTTGATCGTATATGTTTGAGTACATATCACATGTGAGTTTGGCCTAGTACCTCCATACTAATGACGTAGTGCATTTACGAGCTTAGCTTGTTATGTATGCACATTTCTTAAGTGTGAGCAAAATCTAGAAATCTATGTTTGATTGTTGTAAATAGATCTTTAAGCTTGTCATGAATGATTAGTCAATAGTCTTGTTTGATCTTGATACATACATAGACTTGTGCCTATATATCTCCTAACATTTATTTTTATGTCATAAAACTCTACAAACATCAATCTCTAAAAAGAGAAAGAGCTAAAAAAGCCTTACTTCGAAAACTAGTTTAACTAGGAAAATGTGAAGCAAAATATATTCAAATTGTATGATGCCAAAACCAAAGACTTTTTCCTCAAAAAAATATAAAAAATTTCATGGCATCGCTGCTCAAAAAATTGAGTTGTATTGATCAAAAAGTATAAAAAATGAAAGCCAAATTAAAAGTTTTCAATCAATTGTAAATACTTTGGTGGGGGGTCATATATATTCATTTCTACTAGTGAGATAGGTCACTTGACTTTGTGCTAGATGTATATGACTTGATTGAATTAATCATTGAAGCTTCATACTAGACTATAGACTTGTTCATACTTGATTCACACACACAACACACAAGTCTAATGTTCAATGAATGCCTATTTCATTTGTGTGATTGTACATGTTTAAATGTGATGTATGTGTGCTCAACCATATGTGGATCAAACCAAAAAGATTTTTATAATTTTATTTGTATTTGGAAGTGTTTTTCATCACTCTTTGTTTTTAAGTTTTGTACTTACTTTGTTTTTCAACGTTTCACGCTTGGTTTTGTGTTGAAAAACAGAGAATCAAAGTCTTTCACGAGTCGTTCGAGACCTGTTCGCGACTTGGCTGTGAGTCGCGAAGCTGAAAAATGCATTTTTGGTCATCAGGTAGTGAGTTTCGCAAGTAGCTCACGAGTAGGCTATCTTGCAAAATTTCCGGATCAGCTATTTTATGGGTTTTTTTGTGAGTTTTTGGTCCAAAACTTCTCATATGACTCCATCTTCTCCAAACCCTATTTTTTCAAAACTTTTACATCAAAACCCAACTAATTTCAAGTGTTTTACATTCCATAAACATCTCTAAGGTAATCTTTAACACTTTTCTTTGATTTTAATCCTTAGATTATATTTTTGGGGGTTTTATGTTTATAGTTGAGATTTTCTCAAATGGGGGTTGGAAAACTTAATTTTTGTCAATATTTTGGATTGGGTTTTGTTTTAAATATCTATTTACTTTGGATGTTGGCCCCTTGTGGCAAAAATGACTTGTATTAATGGTAGATTTTCACATGTTTATGCATTGCAACATTTTAGTTGTGATAGGCCACAAATTGAATAACCCCTTGTGATAAAAATTAATTAATTAATTAGCCAAGTTATAAATTAATCAATTTATCATGCAAATGCATGGTAGCACAAACAAATCACCAATAAACTAATTATTCAGTGGAAAATAAATAATACGGTGATTTGTTTACGAATGGGGAAAACCTAACGGCAAAAACCCCACTGGGTGATTTTTAGGTCACCACTCCCGAAACTTCACTATTATCACAACAAGCGGTTACAAGTAAAGGAATCTCAAGTACCTTACCAACCTATACTTGAACCCTTACCCCAATACCCAATTGGACTTGTTATGTAGTGACAGTTCCCTTTTCTGATGCACGACTCCCAAGTACGTGACTAACCAATTGCGCCGATCCCAGTACGCTACTTCAATCACCAACTAAGAAGATTGTTGGTTGCAAAGTTCTTTAGTTCATCCACACGATGAAGATCAAGAAGATGCTTGGTCACAAAACCCTACGGTGCACATACATAGCAACTTCTTCAAGAGAAAGAGATGAACTACGGCAAGAACTTTATCTCCGATCACAATTTTCTTGAACAGAGTTTGCTCAATGCTTGTGCAACTTGTGAACTATTTGACGGCCCTTAAAAAAATCCTTTTATATGTCTAGGGTTAAGAGAAAAGAAATCCCAAAGAAATATTCACGGATCCCAAGAAAATCATATCAGAATTCTGAAATTCTTAAACCTTGACAGATAGAAGGTGTCGAGCACACGGGGCTTTGAACAGCTTTCTTAAGCTCGATAGATGCAGCTGTCGAGTTTTAATGAATTTGCACTATCAGCTGGTTTTCTTGGACAGACTTGAAGGCTTCAATACTTGATCTTGAAACATGGTTTCTTGAAGTATTTAAACACATCCTAAATCTACCAAAATACAAGTAAAGTGCGTATTGTCAAAGTATAAGCCAATTACATAAAATAGTTACATATGTTCCTAACAAGTGAAATACATATGTCCTAACAATCTCCCCCTTTGGCAATCCGTGACAAAACCACAACAAACAAATGAACATATGAGAGACATAAATCACTCAACTCATATTCACTTGTTGAATACAATAAAATCTATCTTAACACAAACTCTTGAAAAACTTTGCAAGAAGAGAGTTTATGGCAAGTAGACTTTGACAACCTGTATTTCTGAAACACTTTAAACAAAACTCATCAAGACATCTTTGTGTGAAACAGAAATAATAGATTGCATACAAGTAATAAGAAGCATGTGTATAAAAGGAGAAAAGAAACAACACATGAAGGGGTAGGTGAAAGAAAAACATACATCAATATAAATAGGAGTAAAGTACAATGTATGTCTATAAATGGTCAAAGACCTCATGTACAAGAATAATGTATCTAAAAAGAAAGAAAAGAAAAGATACATACTATCCTCACTATATCCCTCAAAACATATCAACACTCCCCCTAACAAAATAGTCCTATACTAACTCTCCCCTTAGAATGACTAATCTCATATCCAAAATTACTTCCCTTTTTGTCACGAGTGACAATGGGTAAGAGTGTCAAGTAGACATCTCATCGGTAGAGCTAGCATCTCCATCAGCATCATCAGAAATATCATCGTCATCACCATCACTATCATCATCATCCTCATCCTCAGAATCAGAAGTCACGGGAGGAGGTGGTGGAGGAGAAGCCTTAGAAGCAAAACCACCCATGGACGCCTGTTGCCGTGCAATGCGACCGACACGAACGTTCACCTGATACAACTCCGTAGAAAGTGTATCTAGGCGAGCATCCATGCGCTGCAGCTACGCCATGATGTCTCCTAACGTCACATCACCTGAAGAAGAGGAAGGAGCAGATATGGATGGAGCTGAACGGGATGGAGCTGAACGAGAGGGAGGAGCTGCTGAATCCGACTGCCTTGACCAAAACTGGGCCTCACTATGTTTAACGGTAGTGTAATCTATGGCACATATGACGATGAAATGATCGAAAGAGGGAAAAGGAACAGAAAAGTTGCGTAAGATCCTCATGATAGCGGAAGAAAAGATGAGATTATCACGGGATGCCGAATCTAGATGAACATCTATAATAAAAAGAATGAAATGAGAAGGTAAATCTATAATAAGATGCTCAAGAAGAAATAACAAAAATCGAGCACGAGACTTTGTAATGGAGTTGTATTGAGAGAGTGGATGCAAAATAAAGGTCATCAGCATGTTCATGAATCTAGGACCATTAGCAAAAGGTCTACATGGTGTAAACTGACGCTCACCCCAAACAGAAGGGCGCTCACAGAAAGCAGACATAAGCTCATCCTTAGACACAGTCCTCAGACGCTTACAACTAGGATAGTCAGGAAACTCTATCCTAGGAACCCAAAGCACATCCGCAACAAGTTGCGGTATGATAGGAATGCGCGTACCTCGAACGTGAGTGAAGAAAAGAGGTACTGAACGATCAATCTCATGCATGTTGGAGTAAAACTCCTGGATAAGCACGAGAGGATAGGTGACCGGGATGTCACACAGTGACTCCCATCCCCGACTGTGAATGACAGTGGGAAGGTTGGTGTCAGCAAAGTCCAACAAAATTACTTGGCGTTTCGAATGAATGTCTCGTCTAGAAAAGTTCTCCGAGAATGTCTTAAAGGCATCATCATCACGGAACCGAATATGAGACAAAGTAGGATCAGAGGATGAAGAAGCTCCGGAACGAAGAGGGTTCCGAGCTGGAGTAGATTTAAGCTTAAGTGCCATAGACACGACTAACGTAAACAGAAAAAGAGGGAGAGAAAGAAAGACAATCAGAAAAATCCCAAGCAATTTCAAATATAACAAGTATATTGAAAAGAGAGTACGTATACATGGGAAATGCATGAACATGTGACATGCAAAAGAAATTTCATCATGGGTTCACCTCAATCCAAACCTATCAGCACACAAACAAATAGCACACATCTAAATGCATGACAATACTATTATAATGCTAATGTGATGCAATGTATGAGGTTTTAAACTCATTTAAGTGAAAACCCATCCCAAAATTTCAATAATAACTCATCAATTTTGAAAAACCCCAAAAATTTTCAAAAACCTCAAAACCTAGGTTTCAAAACATGAAATGCATGAATATGAAAGGATTAGAAGCTTACCAAGTGAAGAAAATCTTGAAAAAGCTTGAAGAAACCTTGAGGAACAAAGATTGGAGTGAGATGAGATAGTTTGGGAGAGAAAACAGAGAAGTATCGAGAGAGAGATCGAACAAAATGAAGTTCGGATCGCACAGGGAGATTAAATAGTGCATCAGTAAATCTCGACAGATGAAGGTGTCGAGACATCTGTCAAGGAAGGTATCGAGAAAAATGGTCTTCAACAGATACAGGTATCGAGGAGGTGTCGAGGAAAAAATCATCAGATACAAGAATAGAAGCTCGATCGATCCACCAAGTGTCTAGAAGCTATCGAGGAGGCAGAAACATTCTTGATCGATCTACCAGGTGTCGAGATGCTGTCGAGGATGCAGAAACATTCTCGATTGATCCACCAGGTATCGAGATGCTATCGGGATTACGATAAGAAAAAGTTGAAGAAGCTCGACAAATAGCAAGGTATTGAGGAGGTATCAAGGAGGTGTCGAGCTAGCTTTTAAAAACAGTTTTTCGAGATGTGAAAAACATAGACATGAATGCAATCCAACATGCAACTCAACCAATGATCCAATCAGCATATTAAGATCTCAAAATCATCTCTTAATAATAATTTTAAGCACATGGATCTTCAAAAACACACACACACTAAACAAGTCTAATCAATTTTATATTTCAAAAACAAGTCAAGATAGTTTAGTGAGCATACATTAACACATGTAAAACCTTGTGATGGCCAAATCACATTGTACCTGCACATATATCAAGAATAGCAAAGAATATTGCGTGTTGTGTGTGAAAAATATCGCAAGATTGCATAAGTGTATACATGTTATGACGATTTGAGATATGAGAAAATCACTTTAACTCACACAATCATAACTGCTTGATGGGGACTATCACCTTCGAAGTACATCCTATAACTCCTACATCTCCTAGAATACATGCTTACAATCATATTTAAAGCATTTTGATCTTTTTTCTTTTTATTTTTCTTTTGCATATTTTTCTTTTAAGCATATCATGCATGGGCATATTAGAGAGAAAAGAAATACCCAATGATATTTGACATTCCAATTTTGCTATGCCTAAGCACACAAATGTTATTGACATTGCACTTTTGCTATACCAAAGCATACAAGTGTCATATAATGATTGGCGGGCAATAGTGGTGAGATGGTTATTAATGTCTTTCTCTCAGGAGTTTTTAGTCCTTCCCATCAAAAGAGTGATACGAGTGTTAAATACAAGAGATAACTTAATCTTACTCATCACTAATAAGAGCCACAAAACTCACTTGCTTAGTTATGCATAGAGATGCTCATCTAAATTACAAATGATACAAAGTTTAGAAGACTTTATTTCAATGGCCATCCAAGGTACACAAGTACCAATGTACACAAAACACACATTATTTTTGTATTTTTCTGATTTTTCAAAAAAAAATTTAAAATTTTTATATGAAAAACAAAACAAAGCAAAATTGAAAAATAACCAAACAAAAACATGTTAAACAACCAAAGCATAAAAACTAGACTGACTCAAAACTTGAAAGCAAAACACATTAGTAATGCACACACCAAAAACAAGAAGAGAGTAAAAAAGAAAAGTGATAGAATCACTTGGAGCCATTTTTCTTCCACACCTTGAAAGAACCTTTCCTTTGATTATACCCTTGAGAATCGACGGTGAGGGGGAAGAGTTAAAACCGTTCAAGTTCGAAAGGAACATGAGGGCTTTGAAAAGATCTCCAAGGGGAGCAAGAGAGGATTGAAGCTGATTCTGGTTCCTAAATGCTATTATGCCATTGCTCTGTTGAGTGGCAAGCCACTTGTAGCAATTTGGTCGAGTATGATCGGCGGCCCCACAATGATGATAGAGATGCTGCTTCTTTTGTTTAGGCTTTTGAGAGTTAGCCTTTTTAGCCCTAGGATTTTTAACATCTTACTTCTCAAGCTTAGAAGGTGCTCCTAAGATAGATTTACCCTTGTCTATGTTCTCACTAGCTAATTCAATTTTAATCTCATTGTTCTCAATTTTAACATTATTAGCAGGAGGAACAAAAACAGTAGTACTAAAAGAAGCAATATTAGAGAAAGAGAGACCATACCTTAAGCCTGTTCGATCTGAAGCAGATTTCTGAATGCTGAGCATATCATCAAGCTTTGCGCTTGAAGTCCTTTCTAATTGAGCTCTGACTTGAAACAGTTTTGCTTCAAGCTTCTTGGTCTTCTCAGCCAAGAAATTGTTCTCAAATCTTAGTGCTCCAATAGTCTGATTAGCCTCATCAAACTTTGTGGAAAGCTCCTCGCGGTCAAGTTCCACATCACTGAGCTTCTTGGTGGTTAGCCTATACAGTTTCTCATGCTTCTCAAAAAGCTTATACGGTTTTTTATAGGCTCTATGAATGTCATCTTGATCATCCATCTTTTCAAACTTAGATTCCACCAATTCCTCTTCTTCAACCATATCTTCGACAATCCTATAAGTAAGATTAACAGTGGCTGTGAAGGCATTTAAGATTTCGTCATCCTCATTGTCGAAATCATCCTCAGGCTCAGTGTCACTCAAGGTAACAGTAAATGCCTTATTCTTCCCAATGCTCTTGAGATATATAGGACACTCATGCTTCATGTGACCGAAGACTTGCACACCCAAAGCACTTAGGTCCTGCGGAAATAGTGTATTGACCACCTTCCTTAGCATCCTTCTTCCCTTTGTCTTGGCCTTTAAACTAAGAAGAACTAGATTGCCTGTGGTCCTTGTTGAAACCTTTTCCATTTGCGTTCTTCATAAACTTCTTGAACTGCTTGGTGATGTAGGACTTCATCTTGAAATATTCATCATCAAAAGACTCATCTGTCTCATTGCTCTTGGCCTTCAATGCCATGCTCTTGCCTTTACCTGTCTTGCCAATCCTTGTCAATCCTAGCTCGTAGGTCTGCAAGTTTCCAACCAGCTCAATCAAAGGAATCTTATCAATATCCTTTGATTCCTCTATTGCCGTGATCTTCGCATGGAATCTCTCGAGTAGAGATCTGAGCACCTTCCTTACAATCTTGGGTTCAGGAATGGTTTCCCCAAGATTGAAGGTTGAGTTCACTGTATCCTTTAGCTTGGCATAGAACTCATCGAATGACTCATGCTCCTCCATTTTTATCTCTTCAAAGCTTGTAGTGAGCCTCTGAAGCTTTGAATCTTTGACCGCCTTTGTACCCTCATAGGTTGTCTGGAGGATGCTCCAAGCCTCCTTGACAGTTTCAGTTGAGGATATCTTCTTGAACTCCTTATTAGTGACTGCACTAAACAATGCATTCAATGCTCTGCTGTTGAAGTTTGCCGCCTTAATCTTGAATGATCCCAGTCGGCTGGCGCTTCTGTAGGTTTAGTCCAGCCTATCTCCACAGCTTGCCACATTTTCTCATCTAAAGATTGTAAGAAAGCTCTCATGCATACTTTCCAATATGCATAGTTAGTGCCATCAAATAAAGGAGGTATGATTAATGACTGTCCTTTATCCATGACAAACAGGGGTTAATGGATCAACACAACAAAGATTAAACCCTAATCAAAGTGTGCTTGTTTTGATACCACTTGATAGGCCACAAACTGAATGACCCCTTATGATAGAAATTAATTAATTAATTAGCCAAGTTATTAATTAATCAATTTATCATATAAATGCGTTGTAGCACAAACAAATCACCAATAATGGCACACATACATTCCTCTAGGACCTCTTTGTGGTCGTGGACGTGACTTGGCACGAGATTCAGACCTGCCCACAGACTGATTACGATGATTCAGCATCCGTTGGTCCACCACATTCTTCTTCTCCTCCACCTCGAGCTTCACACCAGTAGGGTCAGCTACAACTGGATCTTTGGCCTTCACAAACTTCACTTCTTTAGTGACATTTCCAGATGAACTACTTCCCCCGGTATATCCTAGTCCGGATTTGTCTGAAAAGCTCTTTTGAGATGATATAACATCATCTAGCTTCTTAGTGGTGACCCTCTCTATTTTTGCATTTGCTTGCACAACCTCATTCTCAAGAAATCTCACTTTAGTGTAAGCTTCGGACAGCTCACCATTCAAAGTTTCAATCTCGCATTTGGCCTCCCTATACCGGATTAGGAGACTTTTGTAGTCCTCCTCAGCCTTCTTCATTTTTCTCACAGCAGCCTTGGCTACCCTTGTGTATTCACCCGACTTCTCCAAGAATGAGTTGTAATTTTCTTGAAGAGTTGCTGTGCTTTCTTCTTCTTCAGCTTCTGATTCTTCAACAATTCCTAGTGATTCATCATCACTATGTTCTCCAAGGTCTTGAACAAGCAAACTCAACTCATCCGAAGACTCAACATGAGCAATAGTCATGAAAGCTGAATAGTTTCCTTCTCCATCACAGCTCTCTTCAGATTCTGAGTCAGACGAATCTGAGTCACTCAAGGTTGTGGCATACACTTTGCCTTTCGATTTCAAATAGTTCGGACATTCCTTCTTAAAGTGTCCATGCCCGTTGCATTCAAAACAAGTGACACCTTGTGTGGATTGGGATTCTTTTCCATCTTTCCTTTTGAAATCCCTCTTCTCCCTTCCAGAATTTTGGAATTTTCTCTTATCATCAAATTTTCCATTGTTTTTGAATTTCAAAAACTTTCTGAAATTTTTAACAAGATAGGCTACATCCTTGTCCACCATATCTTCTCCCGATGAGCCTTGATCTTCCACCTTCTCATTAATGGTCTTTAGAGCAAGGGATTTACTCTTCCGTTGATTTGGCAGCGACATCTCATAAGTCTGTAGAGAACCAACCAGCTCCTGTACCTTGATGTCGTCAAGATCCTTGCTCTCTTCAATAGCTGTCACCTTAGCACGAAAACTTTCCGGCAATGATCGAAGGATCTTCCTCACAATCTTTGAGTCCTCCGTTTTCTCCCCCAAGTTAAACTTACTAACAACCACCTCATTTAGCTTCCCATAGAAAGAGTCAAAAGACTCATCCTCACTCATTTTAAGTTCCTCAAACCGAGTGGTCAGCATTTGTAACTTGGTGTCTTTCACTCTCTTCGTGCCTTCATAAGTTGTTTCCAGAATCTCCCATGCTTCTTTGGCAATGGTAATGTGAGAAATCCTGTGAAATTCATCTAGAGACACACCACAGAAAATAGCATTTAGTGCTTTACTGTTAGCATTAGATGCAGCAAGTGCTGCCTTATCCCATGTGGATTTGGCTGCCTCAGGTTTGGTCCAACCAATCTCAACAGCATCCCACACGGATTCATCAATAGAGCATAAAAAAGCTCTCATACGAACCTTCCAAAACGCATAATTACTTCCATCAAAATATGGAGGTGCATTAAGGGATTGAGACCTATCCATCTCAAAAAGGGAGTCAAGGATCACACAATGGTAATGAAACCAAACAGCTGTGTACCCGCTCTGATACCAATTGAAAGTTCAAAAACGTGTACAAAAACACTTTTGAAAGTTTAGACCCCCAAAAACCAACTTAACCAACACAAGCAATATGTCAAACAACTAGTGTGCGGAAACTTAACATATGCTATAATACGAAATTGGTTAAACAACTATCTAAGCCATAACAAAATAAACCACAGCAGATAATGTAAAGGCAGAGATAGAGAGGAAGGAAGATGCAAACACAGAGATAACACCCGATGTGTTATCGAAGAGGAAACCGAAGACCTCGGCGAAAAACCTCTCTGCCGCCCTCCAAGCGGTAATCAATCCACTAGAAAATACAGTTGGGATACAAGGACAGCAATAGACCCTCCAAGCCTAATCTACCCAATGCACCTAAGCCCTCCAAGCTTCTTGCTCCAACGAGGTTGCGCCGAACCTTTTTCTTTTCTAGCTTTCCGGATTCCGCTACTACACCGTAGCATCAACCAATGAAGATTGGCTCCTTCCTAACTGCTTCCCAGAACTCCAAACGACTGTCTCACAGAGATGATGATGGTGAGAACCAGGTTTGGTATAATGCCTCTCAAGGATTTGACAATGGAGAGGAAGAGAGTGAGGGAATTTGATGAGACTCTAAGGTAGAGATTGTGGGTGAAACAATCTGGTTTTTCTTTAGGGTTTCTCTCTCAAAATTCTCTCTGGGAGCTCTCTTTCAATCGTGGGTTAAAAGGGTATTTATACTGGAGTGAAGAGGAATGTGAAACGTCAGGTTTTTCCAAAACAGGGGTGGCTCGCGGCTTGACCTCGCGGCTTGACCAAGTCGCGAGATCCAGTCGCGAGTTAACCGTATGGCCAGTTGTCCTGTTTTGTCCTGTAGTGCTCCAGCTAGCATGACTGTTCATCTTCCAGCATGCTTGGCACGTGTGCAGCTTCTGGCGACTTGCAGCCGCGAGTCCACCCGCGAGTCCCAGCCGCGACACTCTGTTTTCTTGCACACTCTTGAGCAATCTTCACTCTATCTCACTCACTACCCTTACAACAATCCCACCTAAATACAGGGTTACTAAATGCTGAATTACAAGCAAATTTGGCACGAAATAAAGCCAATTAGATGGTTGAATAAATTCAACCTTACAGCTTTGTTGTTCTCGTCGCATCGTGTTTATGTGTTGGACATGCATACATCCTTATGCTATTGTGCTTTATTGGTTGCATGTTCGGATGATCATTTGCTTTACTATATGATTATTGTTGTCATTTCTGTCTGACTATTTTTTGTTTGGTTAAGTTGCTCATATGGTTCACAACTTGTTTACTTGATCATTTTTTACTTGTTAATATTATACTTGTCCTTTTATTACTTGTTTTACCTTGAGGGTCTAATGTATTTTGTGCAAGTGTTTCACGATACAAATATTGTGTTCCAAGTTCATCACAGGTTTTAGATTTAGGTGTAAGTGAGTTTTGCCATTGTTCCTAAACTCATGTTTAAGTCTAGAGTCTGTTATAGAGTATTTTTGTCGTGGAATAGCCAAAGGGGGAGATTGTAAAGTTGTGATTTACAACTATGTTTTATGTTGGCTTTATTTCATGAAAAAAGGTATTGTAATTGCATTATTTTTGTTCTTTGTATTTTGTGAGATTTTATTGTATTAGGTTTAGTATTAAGTTGGTGAAGAATCAAGCATGCAATGAAGATCAATGCAGTTTCGTGACTAGCTCGTAAGAAGCTTGCAAGTAAAGGTTCCCATGAAAAGGCCATGTGAGAAGCACATGCTGGAAGCTGAAGAGCCAAGTGTCAAGTTACATTTCGCAAGTACTTCGCGAGAAAGGCCATCTCGTGAGTTACCTACGAAACTCTTTTCCTAAAGGAATTTAAGTACCCATATTATATATACTCTCATTACCCACAAAAGTAAACGAGGCTATTTAGAGAGAAAACCCTAGATAGGTTTCCTACAACATAACACATCTACCTTTTAGAGAGAGAGCTACTTACCCTTTAGTGAGAAATCATTGTGGTCTCTTCTCTTTCTTTCTCCCATTGTTATACCTAAACACAACCCATGCCTATTCAGAGTATAGAGAGTGTTTTGAAGTTTGGGAAGTTTTAGGGATTTACCAAAAGAAGCCGGTGAGACTTGGTGGATGCAATCAAGCGGTATTGCGGAATCCGGAAAGCTAGTGAAGACAAGACTCCGAGAAGTCCGTTGGTTGCAGGAGCTTGAAGGGCTCAAGTATATTGGGTATACTAGGTTTGGATGGTCTTTTGTTATTCGTGTACTCCAACTTATTCACTAGTGGATCGATTTCGACTTGGAGGGTTGTGGAGAGGTATTTCACTGAGTTTTTCAATTTCCTCTTCGATAACACATCTTGGTGTTATCTTGTGTTTGCATCTCTCTTCCCTTACTCTTTGTGCTTTACATTTATTGTTTATTGTTCATATTCGTGCATTAGAGTAGTTATGGTTTATTGTGCTTCATTTACTCTTGTTTCGAACTTAGATAATTTAGAGTAAAAGCAATTAAGCCGTAATTTTAAAATTGGGGGTCTAAACAAGCATTAGTGTTTCACACTAATTTGAGCTTTCATAGACTTTCTTGGACCAATTTTACAAGTGGAAGACCACTACAAACTCCTTTAATATAAAATTTAGAATTGAAGTATCAGTATGAAACAATTATGTGTGACAACAAATGACCTAATGGATGAAAGTGACATTTCATGTGTTCCTCCATTAATGTAATTCTTGAAACTCTAAAATGGGTTCTAGTTAGCTTAACTAGTAAACTCTGATGGTTAAATAAGAGATTTGAGGTTCAATCTCCACCTATACCAAAAATCAATTGGTGTCGTAGTCTGATGATAAAGAGCTATCATCAGGAGCGGACGCCATAGGTTGAAACTCTCTAAAAAAAGGAAAAAGAAAGAATCTCTAAATTCTAAGCAGGTAGGAAATTTTTGTATGGTACCAACTGTTAGGGACATATTTTACGTAATTGGCTAATCCTTTGAAAAAACGTACTTTACTTGTAATTAGATAGATCTAGGATGGGTTTAGTATTTCAAGAAATAAGTGTTCAAGTTAAGTATTGAAGCCATGAAGATTTGACCAAGAAACAAATGAAGAAAGCGCTATTCACTAAAACTCAACAGAAGTCTCGACATAATCCTTTCTATCGAGAATTAATGTTGAAGCTCGATAGATTCTTGACACAAGTTGTATTTGTCAAGAATTACAAAATTGGACTTTTCAAATCTGATTACACACATATTCCTATGTATCTGTATAGGGTTTCTTTTCTCACAACCTTAGACATATATATGGATTATTTTAAAGGCTGTCACAAAAAGATAATACGAAAATAATACATGCAGAAAGTGCCCTAGTTCATCATTCTCTCTAAAGAAGCTACTGCGTCTTTATGCCAAGGGTTTTGTGACCAAGGAGCTTCTGGATCTTCATTGTTGATGAACTGAAGAATTTTGCAGCCAACAACCTCTTCAAGTTTCTTGACTTAGTCATGTATTGGGATCCATGCATCATTGGTTAGTCACGTATTGGGATTTGTGCATTGAACAAAAAGATTGCCGATACAATACAAGTCCAATTGGGTATTAGGGTAAGGGTTCAACTGTAGGTTGGTATTTCAGGATAAGCCAAAGGTTTTGGTAAGATTCCTTATACTTGTAATTGTTTGTAATTAATAATAATGAATTATTGGAAGTAGTGACCTTAAAATCACCCGGTGGGGTTTTACCTTAGTAGTTTTCCCCATTCGTAAACAAATTACCCATGTCAAATTTATTTTCCGTTGCATTTAGTATGATTGGTGATTTGTTTGTGCTACCACATTATTGTATGTAATTGAACCTGATTAATTAACTTGGATAATTAATTAATTAATTGCAAGGGGTCAATTCATTTTAACCCAACACCAACATTTAAAACAGATGATAAATGAGAAAAAAAAAAAAAAAAAAACCAAAACAAAACAAGATTACCAGTGTTGTAGAGAGATAATTGAAAATTAAGACAAAATAACTTTTCTATTCTCTTATTTTCATTCTCAACTAGGGGAAAATATATATATATATATATATATATATATATTATCCAACATTTTACTTTCCGTCCTTTATTCTAAATATTCACGGTTTAAAATTAAAATAATTTTAACTTTTCTTTTCTCTAATCTAAACGGACTCTTTCTGACCGTATCTTCCTCGATAGGACTACTCTAACCTCTAAGGTGTCTTAGAACCTTTAGACAATTAGCCCACATCCTCAGCACAGTCACTGAGTCACATTTCACTCAACAAAAACATGTAACATATGGTGTTGGTGTGTGCTTATATTTAAGTTACTATTTTATTTTGACGTGCACTTGTCCAGCTTCATTAAACTCATCTCCCTTTTTCTTTTTTCTTTTTTGCTTTAAACTTCACCCGTCTCAGTATCTCACAGTAGTGAAGTAAATCTTAAGCATCCTTTGCAACTAGACACAACGATGATAGGAAGTCTAAATACAAAGTTGGAAATATCCAAAATTGACTTTCAACTTTCAAGCATATATTTTGGTTACCTACCCATTAGTAGGCAACATGTTATACCAGATTACCAAATCCTCACATTTGACGGTTCCATCCTCACATTGTGCAATTCCAACATCTCATGTGATAGTTCTTTTGTTACATTTAGTGATTCCCTTATTTTTTTTCTCACATTTAGTGGTTCCCTTTTTTTTTCCCCCCTCACATTTGATGGTTCCATTCTCACATTGTATAGTACCAACATTATCTCATCAAAACTCATGGTTCAAGCTCATGGCACATCATCTCATTTTTAGCTCATGATCCTAAACTCATGAGTCTCATCGGGAGAATTTTGGGAGTCGTGATTTGGAGGGCCAAGAAGTATGTTCAGTAAAGCTCCAACGATTCAAAATTGATAAAGGAAACATGTTGCTTGACATGTCTTCCCCAATTCCTTGAACTTTGACGAGTCAATGTGCAATAGGTAATATCTAGTAAGTTTCTCATATCACATAACACTTAAAATGATAAAATTCATCATTGCTCTTCACCTGAAACTTAATTATTTATGATATAATATAATTATATTATTTCATATAAATTATATAATTATAATTTTCATCAATCCCAAACACATGCCTAAAAGCTTATTGGCTATCTCTAAACATAAGATATCTATTTAATATTTCATCTAGCATTAAATGCCCTCCTTGCTTTCCAAGATTTGGTCATAGCACAAAGAGACTATAATTATATCTCTAAAGTTTCATCAAATATCAACCAATTAGTTTATTACATACCAAAATTACATTGTAATAAAACCATGGATTAATTATAGATTTCCAAGAAAGGAAATCTGTCTAGTTGAACATCAACAGTACCAGCATCAACTCCAATAGAAGCTATAGTAGCTCCAACAACAACTGCAATAGTTCTAGTAGCAACTTAGCTAGTTGACACATGTCCCAAAATGACATCATTAGCCCATTAATGGTCAATCCCAGCAACTACCTACTATACCAAAAGAATTAAGGATCCCATAAAAGAAATCCTACCATTTTAAGCCAAATCTTTAGTCTCCAGTTGCAATACCAAAAATAGGAGGATCCTATAAAAGTTATCTTACCATTTTCAACCAAACCCTTGAATTTAATGCTGAACATTTTCTCCAGCAGAAGACATCACCCAACTGAGTTGACATCATCCAGCTGTGTCAGGACAACTATTGCCATACAACTGTCAACTGTAGCAACTACTGTTGTACTGCTATGTCAGCTATTGTACAACTATAGAAGTAGACATAAATCTTCAAAATTCTTCTTTTGACTAAAAACCAAAAACCAGCTAAAGAAATCACTCATATTGCTAAAGATCTTTCCTTATTTGCTAATTTTCCCTTCAACTAATTCTAATCTAGTTACATACTTGGCTCTATATAAAGAGGACCAAGCTATGCACAACCCACCATCACCCATCTCTCCCACACTCTATTATTCTGAAATATCGTCATCTTGTTGCCCATAAACACATCTCCATATCTTTCTTCATTTCTTTTACAAAATCTCTCTTCTTAGAAAGTAACATAACTCATGATATAATATGAAAAACCACTCTAGCAGTAACTATAAGTTCATATATTTACTTTACAAACACATTCCTCACAAACTATTCATACATATTTCTCACATATATTTCTAATATATCTTACAAACACCATATCTCACAAAACATATATATTTTTTACCATCTCCATACATCTTAAAACATAGTAAACACTCTTCCAAGAACATTTAATCAAAAACCCTTCTCATGGAAGATATATAATTATAATGCTAAAAATCCTTCTTATGAAAGGTACAAACTTATAATACTAAAAGCCCTTCTCATTGAAGGCAATATCACTTATATTTGACTAAAAACTAAAAGAGCATTACATAAGGAAAATCATTTAAGTGCATGATAAAGGGGATAAATTTAATCAACCTATGCACACTGTTAGACATATTCTCTCTCCCTCCAATTGCTCCCATTTTCCCCTTCAATCACGAAGTCACCATGAAAAGACTCATAATATCATACTGTACTGCTGGACTCATTTTATTATGCTGCTGAAATGTTACAAGTCCACTGATGTTATACGGTTGGAGCCACAAATCGCATAAAGTGACGCTATACGACTTAAGCCACAAATTATATAAAGTGATGCTATAGTTGGAACCACAAACCATACTAAGATAAGTCAACGTTAGTCTATCTTTGAAATCACATTATTAATTATATGTTAACTCATTATCACTATACTACTAAATGCAAGTTACTCTAATAATATCTTACTATTTAACAAACATGAATTCACTAATATTTCACTAATGAATATAAAAATATTGACAAATTGAATCCATCCCGTTATACATTATTTGGACATAGACCATTACTGAACATACCATATCATGTTGAACATGAACCATGAACCACAACTGGATATGAACTATTTTGGACTCATCCCATTATTGGACATATGACATTTAATTAATTATTCTCCAATATTGGATATCACTTAACACACATAATAATAATGTTCAACACATCATTTAATCAAAACTATTCAATTAAACATATTATTTATTTATTTTAACCGTCATCATGATTCTTAGACTTTGGGCTTTATCTATTTTGTAGGCTTAAAAATGCAACGGAAGCCATTGGTCCATGCGGCCCAATATTGAGTTTCGGATTGAACTCCCCAAAACAAATCCGGCCCTAGCAAAGGGATTTTTTTTTTTTTTTTTTAAATAACCCTTATGTTCAATTATTTCATTAGTTAACAATGTTTCCAAACTATTTAGGAAACTAAGCAAATTGAGTGTGAGAGAGTCGAATTCCACAGAAGTCGAGTATTGGAGATGCGATTTGTATGGAAATCAAGACCTTCAGACTCAAGTTCCCTAAAGCAGATCCGAAAAGAACGCAGCAACTCTAGCAACCTAGCACGCAACAAAAAACGCAGCAACAATGCAACCTAGAAAATGCAGATTGCCCACAACAAGAACACAGTAACGCAGCCTAGAAAACGTAGCAACGGTTTAGATTCTCTCTCTCTCTCTCTCTCTCTCTCTCTACCAGATTTGCAGAAACCCTAGCCTTTGGGTTTTGGGTATTTTCGTGATTTTGATTTGGGTAGAAAGAAAATCATATTCTCACTCTTTCTAAACCAGATTTGCAGAAATAGAGCCTTTGAGTTTTGGGTATTTTCAGAATTTTTGATTTGGGTCTTTGAGTTTTGGGTATTTTCAAAAAATTTTATTTGGGTCTTTGAGTTTTGGTTATTTTCTGAATTTTTTATTTGAGTTTTGAGTGGACTTTTCATAAGAATTGAGAATGTACTGTACTAGTCAAATTAAAAAAGTTTTTTATTTTTTATTTTTATTTAAAGCAAACCACAGTGTATGGTGGACTGGGGTTAAGAAGAATAATCCCTCACCAAATAAAATTCTTTGGACACCAAAAAAAAGTACGAATATTTGACTGTTAAATCTTTGGACACTAGAAAAATATCGGACATTTCAACTTTCCAATTAAATAAAAATATCATTGGAAGCTCAAAATATGAAAATATATGACAAACTCAGACTTATCTAGAAAAAATACCCTTGAATATTAATTATTTATTAACGTTTCATTTGTTACAACTTAACGAAGTGGTCAGAGAATGTTAAACCTCTCCCGGATTTTGCTCCGCAAAAGATGTTATGGGTAGAGAATGCTCATGTGGTTGAGAATTAATACTTAGATGTGTTTAGATACCGTTGATTTTGCTGAAAACTAAAAACTGAAAATACTGTAGTAAAATAATTTTTAAATGTGTGAATAGTACTGTGAGGCACAATTTTAAAGTTTTTTCCTGAATAAAGTACTTGTGGGTCCCATGAACAGTGCATGAGACCCATTGAACAGTACATAATCATGTGAAATGCTCTTTCCTAGCAAAAAGAAAAAAAAAAAAAGAAAATGCCAAAATGCAGACACTGGCAGCTGTATCCAAACGGCTACTTAGAGATTAGAAAAATCAGTGCTTTGCTTGGTCCAAAAAAGTATCTAGAATTTGCTTGGATTTACTATGGAAAAAATTAAAATAGACAAAATTCCCATACCAATTTCGATCATTCTTGCCAACCATGACTTATCAAAGTTTGTAACAAGTCACCAAAAAAAGAAAAGAAAAGAAAAGAAAAAAAAAAAAAAAAAAAAAAAAAAAAAAAACTCAAAATTTGATAGATGCATAATATTTTTGAAAAAATGGGTATAAAGCTACTACAAATTTATTATAAAAAACTTATAAATTGATGCAGCAATAAATTTAATTAGTACTGATAATATATGAATGTTTAAATTACTTTTATGTTCTGGACATATTAGTTTGCATGATTTGTATAATAAAATTTATAAGTTTTTAGCATCATTCTATTAAAAAAGAGTAATGTTACTTGTAGGGATAAAGGCCCAAGATCATATATTGGGCCTTGGGCTTTATTCGAGGACATTGGTAGGTCCGAGGAGGAACAAACAGCTATTAGGAGTTCCTAGTTAAAGTCTCATAAGTAGGGGACGAGTGAAGGGTGATCCAAGGAGGAACTCCTTCTCGGATATGATGAATGCAACTTAAGTATGTATTTCGGCAATTAGAGTGACCCTCCAAGAAACTCCCATGATAGGAATGTGCCTTACGAACATACTAGAAAGAAGGAAATCCAAAAATATTTAAGGGAAAGCTACTGCCACCACATTAAATGCACTGCAGCTACTTTTCTGGCAACATTTATGTGGAGAAGACCTCTGAACAGTGCTGTCTTGGCCACCACAACTCACAAAAAGCCAAAGAGAGTGTCTGATGGGATGGGTACTCAAGTAAGGGATCAGATGATCAACAAGTATAAGACTAAGATGACCTAATGGGAGCTATATAATGTGAGAAACCCTCCATGAGAAGGGGATCGGAAAAATAAAGAGAGAGCACTGTAGTAAGCTAAATTGTCTTTGTATCCATCTGTGATTAACTTATACAAAGGTAACGTCATCGGACTGAAAGTCTATTGAGATCAGAATCTATTACTCGTGTTTGATTGTCATTCAATTCAGTATTAGCCATTGTTCAATTCATTAGAGCCTAGTTCTTCGACCCATTCTCTATAAATTTATTGTATTGGGCTAATTGGACCAATATCCTATACGTTTTGGGCTTGGACTGTAAATCGAGACCCTACAATTGGCGTTGTCTGTGGGAAGAACTTGTGTGATTGTGAAAGCAACGGTCAACTATGGTAGGTTCAGGTTCACACCAGACAGAATCCATAGCATCCTAACGTGAAAATCCTTTCACCAACCTTGAACGTAGGAGAGATCAAGAGGGTAGCATGCACGCTATGCATGCAAGCAAAAGCCACTCTCGAGTTGGGAGTCATGTCTCTCAAGAGCAACATAATAAGGCTATGCAAAGGGAGATCGACCATCTAAAGAAGAAGTTACACCATGCACAACGAAGAAGGACTCCCACCCCATCTAATTCTTCTTCCGACAATGAGAAGGATAGCGATTATCGACATAGATCAAGGACTCCACCTAGTGAATCCTTCTCGTATGAAGAAGAGCACCACCGTAAATGCAGATGCAAGAGCCCAACTCACAGAGGGTTGGGAAATGATGCTATGAGCAAAGCTTTAAACCAAATTTCCAAGTCACCCTTCACGCATAGGATTGAAGAGGTGACTCTTTCTTGACGTTTCCATCAGCCAACATTCACAATCTATAATGGGTGAACGGACCCGGTGGAGCATGTGAGCCATTTTAGTCAGAGAATGGCCATCTATTCTAAGGACGAAGCCTTGATGTGCAAGGTGTTCGGAGTCTAGGACCTGTGGCAATGAGATGGTTCGATGGTCTAAGGGCAGTTTCTATAGGTTCCTTCAAGGAACTCACTCGGGCATTTGGCTCTCGTTTTATTACATGTACCAGGGTCCCTCAACCCTTAGACTCCTTACTGTCTTTATCCATGCAAGAAGGGGAGACCCTGAAAGCATACTCAGATAGGTACTGAAAGACGTATAATGTGATAGATGGTGACTTTGATGATATCGCCATTAGTACTTTTAAGAGTGGCCTCCCAATCGAGCATGGTTTAAGGAAGTCCCTAACAGGAAAGCTTGTCATCAACCTGCGCCAACTCATGGACCGGATTGACAAGTATAAAAAGGTTGAGGAAGACCAATAACTGGGTAAAGGAAAGGCTAAGGTTATCCCTCAGGAGAGGAGGGATTTCAGGTCAGACCAATTCAATAACAACCGACCTTGGAGAGATTTTGTTGGGCAATCAGGGTCTACCAACACCCAGACTGTTAATGCAGTATTTCGAGAACCGGTGCATTAGGTTCTAGAGAAGATTAAGAACAAGCCATTCTTCAAATGGCCGAACAAGATGGCTGGAAACCCCATAAGACGCAACCAGAGCCTTTATTGCCAATATCATCAAGACCAGGGGCACACTACAGAAGACTGCAGGAATTTGTGGGATCATCTAGACCAGTTGGTCTGAGAAGGGAAGCTGAAGCAGCTGTTGCACCATTCCAGTGGCTAAGTGGGGCAAACAGGTTCGGATCCTTGGAGAAATGCTTCTTCAAGACCTCCTCTAGGAATGATCAATGTCATCTTCGCTACCCCTGGTATGACCGATTCTTGTCCCTCCAGAGTGATGTATGTGGCTCGGCTATCCATCGAAGACAGCAATTCAGAGCCAAAAGAGCCAGAATAGAGGCCCCACTAGTTCTAGGCTTCTTGGCCGACAATAAGATCGAAACTATCCAACCCCATGACAATGCTTTGGTGGTCACACTCAGGATAGGGGGGTATGATGTGAAGAGAGTGTTGGTAGACTAGGGAGGTGCTACCGAAGTAATGTATCCTGACCTATACAAGGGGCTGAATTTGAAACCCGAAGACCTAACGGTGTACGATTCTCCTCTAATAAGTTTTGAGGGGCAGACTGTTACTCCAAAATGTCATATTAGATTGCCCATACAAACCGGTTCAGACATGGTGGAAGTGGACTTCATTGTAGTGAACGCTTATTCACCTTACATGGCTATTATGGCTAGACCTTGGCTTCATGCCTTAGAAGCCGTTTCTTCTACCCTGCACCAAAAAGTGAAATCTCAATCCGATGGCCAGGTTAAAGAGATTGTGGGGAATCAGTCTATGGCTAGGCAGTGCATGGTGGCTGCGATCTTACATCAGCCCAATGCTGAGTCCTCGGGCCTTTACTAAAAGGGGCTTATAGTAATCAAAAACTCTGGTATTGCCCAATAATGGATCAACTGAGGAAGTAAAGTACGAAGATTTAGAAAAGGTCATTGTTGGCAATGATCTGGAGAAGTTCTTCCAGGTCGGCTCCCAGATACCTCCCCAAGAGAGAGAAGAACTAATTGAGTTCCTCAGAAAGAATGTGGATGTATTTGTGTGGAGTGCTTATGAAGCTCGGGGGTGGACCTAAACTTCATTTTCCACCATTTGAATGTCAATCCATCTAGTACCCCCAAAAAACAACCTCCTCAGCGCTCATTTAGAGATCATTCTGATGCTGTCAAAGATGAGGTGACAAAGCTTAAGTTGGTAGGGGCTATCAAGGAAGTTTTCTACCTTGAGTGGCTGGCCAATACTGTGGTAGTGAAGAAAAAGAATGGGAAATGGTGAGTATGTGTGGATTTCATGGATTTGAACAAAACTTGCCCAAAAGATCCCTTCCCTATGCCTTGAATAGACCAGCTGGTGGATGCCTCTGTTGGCCATCCTCGGATGAGTTTCTTAAATGTCTTTCAAGGATACCATCAAATACCACTAACCTTGAATAATCAGGAAAAGACAGCCTTTGTCACTCCCACTAGAAACTACCATTACAAAGTAATGCCCTCTATTTTGAAAAATGCGGGATCCACTTATCAAAGGATGATGACTAAGATGTTTGAACCGCAGTTGGGCAAGAGTATTGAGGTATATATAGACGACATGGTGGTGAAGAGCAAGGTGATGTCTGAGCACGTGAGAGACCTCGAAAACATTTTTGAAATTCTGAGGAAACACAAGCTACACCTTAACGCTTCCAGGTGCTCTTTTGGTGTGGGATCAGGTAAGTTTCTAGGCTATATGGTGTATAATAACTCTCTCTTGCTGATACTTAGTTAGATTTCTTGAAATGTCAATAATTAATTACTGTTAGAACACATTGGAAATGGAGCAACAACAGTTCAAACTTGTTTGCAATAATAATAAGCATGAAAAGCATATAAAGTAAAGAAAAAATGAAGAGCATAAAAAGTAAAGACCCAGGAATAGAAGGAAAAGTTCATTCCTTAATTCAAAGGAATATATATTACAAGCAGTGGTAGAAGCCACAGGAAAAGAAAACAAAAGAAGGCACATAAAAGAAAAATCCTACAACTACTTCTTTGTTGGTTGAGGATCCTCCTTAGTATCAGCGGCCTTGGACTTAGCACTCCCAGCCTTGGTCTTCTCAGCTACCTTAGCCTGGGAGACTACATCCTTGATCATGAGGGTGTCCTCAGGCTGAGCATCTTTGGCAGGGGGCAGGTCCTCCTTGCCCTTACATGCCCCTATGGAAGCCTCAGCATCAAGAGTGAGATCTTGAATGCTGGAAACCTGCTCAGAAGGGGGCAGGGGTAGGGCAGTGGAGGGAAGTCAGTTGGAACTTCTCTGATGTGTTCAGGGAAAAACACGTTCTCAGCCCTCCTCAGCTCGGAGTTCGCAAGGACACTTGCACTGTTAAGAGCCTCCGTCCAAGTTATAGTGTAGTAATCCCTGCATACTTTGGCTACCTCCTCGGCTAGCCTTTGCTTTGTCTCAAGCCCCCCCCCCCCCCCCGGTGCTCATAGGCTAATTCCTCCGTGACTTTAGTAGCTTCCCTGGCCGTTTGGGCTTCATCTTTAGCTTTATGTGGTTTAGCCTTCTAACTTAGAACCATCGCTTTCTCAGTGGCCAGGTTCAGCTTAGTTGTGTAGAGTAGCTTGCGTTGGTCCTCGACTTGGGCCTTAGCAGTTTTGAGCCCCACCACAACATTCAAACACTCATGCTCTGATGTCTTCAGCTTCTTGGCTAGTTGTGTCTTCTCCTCCTTTATGGCCCTAAGCACTTTCTCAACCTCACGTCAAGAGTGGGACTCAGCTTCAAATTTATTATGGGCATTTCGAACCCACTCCTTGGCCACATAAACTTGTTTAGTGACCTGCATAAAAGTAGTGCAGGGGTTACATTTAAAAAAAATATATGAATGAAAAAGGCAATGAATTAAGGTATTGCTAGAAGCTTACTTACCATAGCAAGGTCTCTCTTTAGAGACATAAATAAATTAGGTTGCCTTGTCCACCTGAGGGCTTCCATGTCCCTAAGGAGGAGGAGAGGCTGCTCCAAAGCTTAAGCTAAATGGGTGGCATGCCCTCTGTTGGATTCCCTTATGGTAGAATCATAGGGGACGAGGGCTCCGTCCATCTCAATCACGGGAGCCCATGTGCGCTGCTGTTGGGGCACCTCAGCGTCATCCCTGCTATCAACAGACTTAGCCCTCTTATCCTAAGGGTCTTAGGTTTTTTGCTGTTTGGTGCCCCTCTTCGGGTGCACCTCCCCCTCTTCCAACTCTTGCATTGGCCTCTTTTTCTTCAAGTCAAGATTAATGTGCAATCCAAGATCGACAGGAGGAGGAAGAGGAGGAAGATTGGCAGAAACTTGGGCCTTGGGGATTTTTGTTGGAGTTGCCCCTTTGTTCCTATTGGCAATTAAACCTCTCAAGCTTGACCTCTTCTTCAGGTCCATCTCCTCTCCTTCTTTGGAGCTTGTATCAACTAAAGCAACCGTCAGTTCTGGCTAATGAGCTATGGAAAGTTTGTCGGACTGAGTCTCAAAATCCGAGAGCTCCACAGGCTTCACTAGGGTTCTTTCTTCCTCTTCAAAGCAAAATCTGTCTATCTCCTCTTCAAGCGATAAACGTGAGGAAGAGGCTATCTCTTCCGCTGCTGCTACTGCTGCTTCAAACGGAACCTGCCAAAATGGTATCGCGAACTGTGGAGAGTTCTATTGAATGGGCAATACCACAAGTAGAAGATCCCACCACGCCAAAAACCTAGGTTTCGAGACATTTATCCGAGCGAGCTTGGGGTTACCTGCTTTTAGTGCTTGGCCTGCGTCTTGGTATGTGCGCAACAAAGGCTCATAACCCAAGATAAGGTGAGCAGCCCGCAACTAGTTATCTTCGTTCACGAATATTTTCAACTTCAGCAAATAGTTGAGTCCGGGAACGTTGACCAGACTAAGCTTCGGGGCGACGTGATCTTTATCTAGCAAAAACATCCAAGAAGGGAATTGTGGTTAAGTCAGTGATAAACACTATCTGAGAAGACAAATTGCTAAAATTAAGTAAAGGGAGAGCTCAGAAAACTAAGGTCCCGGCCGAGAGACCTAATCTTAGGGTACCCCACCTAGTGTTCCTGCCCTAACTGGGTAGTGAAGACCGTCGTGCCATTCCCCGAAGACGACCAAATAATCGTCCTTCAAGCCTTTGTTGGACTTAGGAAGGCAAGATATCAATCTCACCTCGTCGGACCAAGATTTGAGGTAATATCCCCTGGTAAGGGAATGACACTCGTATAAATGAGGGACGTAGTGCCATGTAAGACCGAGGTTCATCTGGTCATTTAGAGTGACTACATACCCTAAGACTCTAAACATATTAGCGGCACACTGATGGGGGCATAACTTATGGTTGAGCAAATAATCTCTAGTTATCCTACCTATCAGAAACGTCATTCCTCCCTCCATAAAGGTGATCATTCGAATGACAACTTCACCCACCTCTCTATCCGTGAGTACATGGTCTAAGGGACAGTATTGTAGGCCTACTTCTTAGGGGATATGGAACTTAGCCCTAAAGCTCTCCATACTAGCCAGAGAGTCTACTAAATGCTTGAATTTACCCATCTAAATGAACAGAGATGATGCAGGAAGAAGTTTCTAAAAAAGAAAGAAAATCGAGGAGGAAGGCAGAGAATGAAAAGGAGAATATAAAGAAATAAGGACTTACGAGAATAAGTATGTTTATTTTTGAAGCTTTTAAAAGATTTTCGAAGTGTTCTTAAAGGAGAGGTTTGGGAAGCTTTGTAACTTAGGAAGTTCTGTGAGTTGGAGTGCTTGAAATAATTAGAGAGCTTAAAGATTGATAAAGTAAAAGGAAAACAAGTTCCCTCGAGGCTTTATATAGGAAATGGAAATGGGTGGGAGTTATCCCACTCAAATTTCCAAGAAAAGGCTTAATCGTTGGATCTGAGCTTCGTCATTGGATCTAGGGAACAACATGCCGCCTGGAACAATTAATGATGCTTTGTGGGCTGCGAAATGTCAGAAATAATCATGAGGCACATAAAATGGTACTCCCACATGCACGAACAACGGAGTCAAATGGTGTTAACTCTTAAAAAAAAAAAAATCAAAACCTCACTTTTCTCCTCGGATGAGAGGGAAAAAACCAGAGTTTTGAGGGGCTATTGTAGGGACAAAGGCCCAAGATCATATATTAGGCCTTGGGCTTTATCCGAGGACATTGGTAGGTCCGAGAATGAACAAACAGCTATTAGGAGTTCTCAGTTAAAGTCTCATAAGTAGGGGACGAGTAGAGGGTGATCCGAGAGGAACTCCTCCTCGGATATGATGAATGCAACTCAAATATGTATTCCGGCAATTAGAGTGACCCTCCAAGAAGCTCTCATGATAGGAACGTGCCTTACGAACATACTAGAAAGATGGAAACCCAAAAATATCTAATGGAAAGTTGCTACCATTGCATTAAATGCACTGCAGCTACTTTTCTGGCCGCATTTATGTGGAGAAGACCTCTGAACAGTGCTGCCTTGGCCACCATAACTCATAGAAAGCCAGAGAGGGTGTTTGATGGGACGGGTACTCAAGTATGGGCTCAGATGATCAACAAGTGTATGACCAAGATGACCTAAAGGGAGCTATATAATGTGAGAGACCCTCCAAGAGAAGGGGATCGGGAAAATAGAGAGAGAGCACTGTAGTAATCTAAATTGTCTTTGTATCCATCTGTGATTAACTTATACAAGGGTAACCTCCTCGGAATGAAAGTCTATTGAGATTAGAATCTCTTACTCGTATTTGATTGTCATTCAATTCAGTATTAGCAATTGTTTAATTTATTAGGGCCTATTTTTTCGACTCACTCTCTACAAATTTATTGTATTGGGCTCATTGGGCCAATATCTCATACATTTTGGGCTTGAACTGTAAATCGAGACCCTACATTACTCTATTAAGAGAAACAGTGCTATTCTTTGATAACCTTAGGAGAAATGTTAGAAGTACAACTATCACAGTTTGCACACATTACAAGCTGTGAGTGGTAAAGTAAAAATAATGATCCTTATTTTCTAGTGTTGGACATCTCATTTCATTGAACACTTTCCTCTCCATTTCAAGTCTTTTAAAATTTTATTTTTTGGGTATAACAATGTTTAGAGACTGCCGAATCACTTAAACTTTTGAAATAACGTGGTAAACATCTTTAGTTTTGTAAAATATAATCTTAACCATGAAAATGATCTATTTCAAATAAATAAAGAGAATCTTTTTCTCTGTTTCATGGAGTTGTCTTTTGTACTATTGCATATTAGGTCTTAATTAAGTTTGTTCAATTAGGGAGATAATACATTGAGAAGACTCCAATTGACGAATTAATATAACATATAAAGACATCATTTAATCCTACAGTTAAAGTCAAAGGTTCAACTATATTTTATTAACTACTCACTTTTATCATTATTAATTTTAAGTGAGACTTCACTCACACATGTATATTCGAGTGTGGGATGGATGATTTTAAATAATCTAAAGTTTTGACTAAAGTAGAAAACTGAAAACTTAGTGTGGGATGGATGATTTTAATTGATTGGGTGGATCCGATTCTTGATCAACCCTAGTCATCATAACAGACACATTTCTTGTTTTCAATGAAAAATAATGCGCATCTCTCGCGTGATTGACTAGAACATCTTGCCTTTTTTCTTTGCCAAAACTGAATAGACTTTCTTGGACCAATCTTACAAGTGGTAGATCACTACAAACTCCAATATAAAAATTAGAATTGAAGTTTAGGTATGAAACAATTATGTGGGACAACGAATGACCTATGGATGAAGAAAAAAAGGCAAATAAAGAAGAAAAAAAAATGAATTATATGAAACTTTGACCATTGTTGTTGTAGGGACATGATTTTCGTTAACCCGGTCCTGGACGATCAGGCCCTGGCCCAAGAGGTCCCACACAATGAAGTTTGTAGAGTATGGGCTGAAGAACTCGGTTCCAGTTGGCTCAGACGGTTCGTTGCATGTCCTTGGTGGATATAGAAACGTAAATCAAGAAAATGGATGTGAAGGTGGAAGTTTTATTCATGGACATGCTTTCATACAATGACTTCTTGCTTTTCTCTCTTCTCTCCTCCCCTTTTTTTTTTTCGTCCCCCTTTCTGGGGGGCTCTTACATATGATATAGACCCTCTTTTATCATCTGGGTCCTACACTTATTGATCATCCAAACCCCCACTTGAGCACCTGTCCCATCAGACGCCCTTACCAGTTCTTTGTGAGTTGCAGTGACCAAGGTAACACTGTTTAGGGGTCTTCTCTTCATTAATGCAGCTAGGAGAGTAGTTGTGGTGCATTTAATGTGGTGGTGACAGCCTTTGCTGGGATATTTTGAGCCTTATTTCTTTTTATGCGTTTGGAGTGAGGGCTACAGTAACTGGGATGCATCATTGATCTGGACTTTGGAATGTCCGAGGAGGAATTACTCCTCGGACGTGTTTTCTTCGCCCCAGTTGGTTTGGGCAGGGATTATGGGCCGCGACGTCTCTTCGAACAGGATCGTCCTCGGACGGGCCCAAAGCCCAGCCAACTGGTTATTCTGGGCCGGTCCCCACAGTTGTCTAGTAGAATTTTTTTGAAAACGATATTCTAGTGGAAAATAATGTATCATCGTGTGCTCCAGCTGTTATGTTGAAATTTGGCAAAACTATATTGCTAGTCCCAAAAATTTACCTATTGGGTGTTTTTGGTTCCTCAAGTTTCAAATGAGCTCTACTAGTTTCTAAAATTCAAAAAATGAGCACTATTGGTCCATCCGTTAACTTCTGTTAGTTTTATTGATTATGTGTCTAACGGAATAATAAGGTGACAAATGCTAGAGATGACACATTAGCTTTTTAAAAACTAAATTGCCAAATCAAATTTATTTATATTAATTCATCTTAGTTTAAAAACTAAACAAAAAAATCATCAAAAATTAAAATATAATAAAATAATTATCTTCAAAAATTCTCAATCTCATCATTCATTTCTAGATTTCCTCCTCATTGCTACACCAATCTTGAAGTACACTCAGATTAGGGATTGGGCATCATTATCTCCTTTAGCTACTTCCCAATTGTCAAGAATAATAGTCACCAAAATGATAGTAAGTCATGATCTTAGAACCAAAATCGATTTTTGGGCAGCATCCATGTTGGTTTTTATTCGCATATTATGTGCTACTCAAAAGGAAGATGAGTAGAACTTGTTAATGAGAAAGCAAAATGGATGGCACACTTTATAATTAGCATCTATCCTTGATTTTCTTGGTTTCTTTCCTCATCTTAATGCCTTTAGGTACTTATATCATCTAAACACTTTAAAAAAGTATAATGGCACATCAATGAGATTAACAGTGCGATTCAAGGTTAAGGTTGACGATGTGAAAGAAATTGGGATGGACAATGAGAATGGGGATTATTGAGAATTGGCTGTTTAGGTTTTAATCTTTTTTCTTTTTAATTATATTTAATTTTAAGTTTTCAAAACAAAAATGAATTAATATAAATAAATATGATGTGGCAATTTTTTTTTAATAACTAATATAGTATTTGCCATGTCATTAAAGAAATGCCACATCATTATTCTGTTAGACATATGGACAATAAAACCAACAGAAGTTAATGAAAGGACTAATAGAGCTCATTTTTTAAAACTTTAGGAACAAATAAAGCTCATTTGAAATTTGAGGGATCAAAAGCGCTTAGTAGGTAATCTTCAAGGACCAACATTGTGATTTTGCTTTGAAATTTATTCTCTTTTTTTTTTTACTCCCTCATTTATGTTCACATTTATTCACGTCATCCATTGGATTAATTCAGTCTCATTTCAATTCTATGTTTTTATGCTTTTGAACACGTGTAAAATTTCGTGATAATCAGATATTGTTTCCTATTTGATTATAAACTCTTTTTTTTTTAATGTATAGTTGTATAATGTAAAAATTTAAATTTAAACATTTGAATGATAACTATTATTAGTTTTTAATATTCTTGAAAATTTACAAATATAAAGAATATGAAAAAAAAATATATATATAATCTTATAATGAATTTGTCAAAGATATAAACAAAATTACTCTGGAGTAGGATGGTCATTGAGAAAACCATGCGTATGTAGCGGCCCTACCCAGACTAATTTTTTATTCTTTCCGCACTTGTTTATATATATGATATACTGGTTGCCCGAGTACAAATCTTGTTGTAGCATTCACGCATGAAGTCCATGGCTTCGCCTGTTTTGTATCTTATACTATAGCCTTTTCTTTCCCACTTTCATCTTCAACACTAGATTCTATGAGTAGAGGCACATCCCTTTCCATAGAGAAACCTGAAGTTTTGATATCACCTAATGGTGTTTTCTCTGCTGGCTTTTACTCTGTGGGTGATAATGCTTTTTGCTTTGCCATATGGTTTAGCAACTCACGCACCGTAGTTTGGATGGCAAACCGTGACCAGCCAGTAAATGGAAAGCGCTCAAAGCTCTCCCTCCAAAAAAATGGCAATATACTCTTAACTGATGCCGGAAAGTTCACTGTTTGGGCCACAAACACTGTCTCACTCTCCTCAGTACAATTGTCTCTCCACAACACTGGTAATCTTGTTTTACGTAATTTAGAAGGTGTTATTTTGTGGGAAAGTTTTGACTTCCCTACAGATACCCTTCTTCCTAAACAACCACTCACTAGAAACACAAAGCTTGTCTCCTCAAGAAGCCACACCAACTATTCCTCTGGTTTCTATGAGCTTTTCTATGATAACGATAACCTTCTTAGCCTTCTTTTCAATGGTCCTGATGTTTCCAGTATTTACTGGCCTGACCCATGGCTTGTAAGTTGGGAGGCAGGAAGAACCTCGTATAACAATAGTAGAATTGCTGTCCTAAATTCCTTAGGGAACTTTAGTTCATCTGATGATTTTAATTTTATGTCAAATGACTATGGAGCAATGGTTCATCGAAGATTGACACTTGGTTACGATGGCAATATTCAATTGTATAGTTGGGAAGAGGAGAGGCAAACTTGGGTTGTTTCATGGCAAGCCATTCAAAGACCTTGCACAATTCATGGTGCTTGTGGGGCAAACAGTTTGTGTAGTTATGTTATTGGTTCTAGTAGGAAATGTTCTTGTCTTCCGGGATACAAGATGAAAAATAGTACTGATTGGAGTTATGGGTGTGAACCAGAATTTGATATCTCTTGCAACAAAAATGAGTCTAAATTTTTGCTGCTATCCCACGCTGACTTCTATGGGTACGATTTTGGGTTCTTTCCCAATTACACGTTTGATCAATGTATTAATGTATGCTTGCAAGCATGCGATTGCAAAGCATTCCAATACAACTTTCATGAGGATACTAGCTCTTGGAATTGTTACCCTAAAACATTATTGTTGAATGGATATCATTCTTCATATTTCATAGGAGACATCTATTTGAAACTGCCAAAAAGCAAATACGATTCATACGTCAACCACGCAGAACAATTCAGTTTAGTTTGCTCAAATAAAGGTACGATAGAGTTGGCTAGAACGTATGTAGATAGTCGTGTAAATGGGACAGTGAAATTCATGCTCTGGTTTGCCTGTGGAGTGGGAGGACTTGAAGTTATATGTATCTTTGTGGTGTGGTGTCTTTTGATCAGAACCCGGAAAAGTTCAGGTGCAGACAAGCAAGGCTATGTTATTGCTGCCACAGGATTCAAAAAATTTACTTATGCTGAGCTAAAAAGGGCCACAAAGGGTTTTACTGAAGAGATTGGAAGAGGTGCATGGGGAGCTGTATACAAAGGAGTATTGTCTGATAAGCGAGTTGCAGCAATCAAGCGTCTCAATGAAGCCAACCAAGGAGAAGGTGAATTTTTAGCCGAAGTAAGCATCATTGGAAGGATTAACCACAAGAACTTAATAGAGATGTGGGGTTATTGTGCTGACGGAAAGCATAGGCTTCCGGTATATGAGTACATAGAGCATGGTTCTTTGGTTGAAAACCTCTTGGCCAGCACACTTGACTGGAAGAAAAGGTTTGAAATTGCTCAAGGCACTGCAAAAGGCCTAGCTTATTTGCACGAGGATTGCTTGGAATGGGTTTTACATTGCGATGTAAAACCTCAAAACATACTTCTAGATTCTAATTATCATCCAAAGGTGGCAGATTTTGGTTTGTCTAAACTGCAAAATAGAGGTGTCCTTCCTAATTCAACATTCTCAAAGATAAGAGGAACTCGAGGTTATATGGCTCCAGAGTGGGTTTTTAATCTTCCTATTACCTCCAAAGTAGATGTTTACAGTTATGGAATTGTTATATTGGAGATGGTGACCGGAAAGGGTCCAACTAGAAGTGTTCATGATATAGATGGAGGTGTGGAGATGGAACATGGAAGACTGGTCACATGGGTCAGGGAGAAAAAGAATGGAGAGGTTGCAAACTGGATTGAAGATATCATAGACCCCACAATGGTAGCCGGATGTGATATGGGTAAGATGGAAATTTTGGTTCAAATGGCTCTGCAGTGTGTAGAGGAAGACAAAGACGCAAGACCCACCATGAGCCAAGTGGTTGAGATGCTTCTTCACCATGAAAATGATCGTCACTAACATGGCATGACGGATGTGGTCTTTTCATATTATGCTTAGTTTGATTTTCTCATTTGTATGTTCTCCTATCTATTTGGTCCTGGACATCTCAGTTTATTGAACAATATCCTCTCCATTTTAAGTGTTTTAAATTTTATTTTATGGATTTAACAATGTATAGAGACTACCACATCATTTAAACTTTTTAAATAACATGGTAGTTCGTATTTCTTTAATTTTGTAAAATTTAATCTTAACTATGAAATTAATCTATTTCAAATAAAGAGAATCTTTTTCTCTATTTCATTTTTATGGAGTTGACTTTTGTATTGGATCATGTATCTTTTGTGAAAGCTTAAGTATTATGCAACTCTTTTGTCTTGTAATATATATTTTCTTGTGTTTTAATGCCATAACCCATAAGTCACACTATGGGTCCGTTTGGATTGAGCTTATTTTTGCTGAAATTGAAAATTGAAACTGAAAACATTGCAGCGAAATAATTTTTAAATGTGTAAATAGTGCTGTTCACAGTTGACTTGTCAACCATTGCAAGCTGAACAAAAACAAAAACAAAAAAAAAAAAAAAAAAAAAAAAAAAAAACAAAAAACAAAACGCAGAACAAAAACGCAAACGCCATAATCATTTGAATCCAAACGGGTACTATGTAACAATTTTTTTCCCCCCTCATATCTTTTATTAATTGCATATTCCCTCCTAAATTGACAAGTGGTTTTTTTCTTAGTCTTCAAAAACCACAAACAAGAGCCATCAATATCTATTATTGGTGGGAGATTGAGAGTGATAGGGAGAAAAGATAGACAAAGACAAAGTAAGGAGTAATTGTGATTAAGTCTAGTGGTCGTCTACAGTAGAACCAAAAAGTCTTGAGCGACTGCATCTCTATGATTGTGTGTAATAATTTACCAAATATAGGAAATATATAGTAATTATCTCTAGGTTAATTAATCCTAGACTAAACATACATAGAATTGTAGCACTTCATTACAATTAAGCTCAGGATTATTTTTGGATTACATTACTTGTTACAAAGGCCTACAATAAATTTGGCCGATTCGAATCATAATTTCTCTAATATCAATCAAATTATAGCAAACAAAAGATATAGTATCTAAAGAACTATAGTAGAGTTTTAGTGGAGAGATGTGTAGTGTGCAATGTGTCTTCATCTTGGATAATCCTACGATAAATGTAGCTTGGAAGTTGGTTGTCCAAATTTAAATGCCGGGTCAAATGGGGCATATTACCTTGTTGGGTTGGGCCCACTATGGGCTCTCGTTTGGGCCAAGCCCAGCCATTGCCTTAGGGTTAAAATTCCGAAACAACAAATACTCGTCAAACCTTGTAAAAGTATACAAGTGGGTTTTATAATTCGTGAGCCCTTTGTTGTAAACCGGTTAATGGGCTCGCCTAATCAGCATGAAGTCAATTTTACTTAGTGGACTAATAAAATTGGCTGAAAATTAATTTAATTTTTGGTCAAATCTGCTCCACTCACCTTTTATCAAAATTGACAAATAGAGTTTGCTTCCAGATAAGAGTAATGAATATTGTTGCATGCAATTCAACCCTAGCTTCAATTATCAATGGGTGTTCTTAATAAATGATTATCAATATAGTTTTAGTCTTCTAGGGATTTGTTGCATCAAGGAAATAACAACCTAATGAAGTGATCACACTAAAATGGATCTTTGTTTTTATCCTTTATAGTTTATAATCTCCTATTCAGTCAGAATTTAGCCCTGCATATATATAGCATAATTATGTTTAATGACGTTCAATTATCCGTACATCACTGTGTCTTGGTTAAAGTTATCTTACTTTTAGCCAAAAAAAAAAAAGTTGATATAATATCAAACCCTTGAATCAAACTCACTATATCGTTTCTCACCAAAAAAAAAAAAAAAAAAACTCACTATATCGAGTCAAAATAATAACTTTTCAGTTGAAAAAGAAAAAAGAAAAAAAAAAAGATAACAATCTTCTAAAGCCTAAAGGAGTTTATAGTGCCATAGTGTACCATATATTTTTTGGGATAAGACCAAAAAAATATATAGTTTCACTGGAATAATTCATAATAAATAGCCAAAAGTTTTATAATTTAACTGATTTTTTCTTTTTTTTTTTGTGTGATTTCAATTAATCTATAATAATAATAATAATAATAGGTGAAATTGAGAGAAACTCAAATTAGAGTTACAATTTTGTGCCATATGTCCTAAATTATTTATTCTCAAACAGTTTTATTTCTTAATTTTTAAATAAAATGTGTTACTATATTATAAATATTCATTCAAGTGAGTTATTAAGTACAAAAACCAAAGAGTTTAGAATAAATGAATCTAAAAAAAAAAAGAAAAAAAAAAGGAAAGAAGTGCTTCACAATAATAATAAAAAAAATTGAACAATTTACATTTTATACTTAATAATATTTGTTAGGTTTTAAAGACTTAGGATTTTATGTATTTAGAACTCTAATGTGTAAAGTTGGTTCATTTATGTAAAGTTGGAATAAGCTGATGCATAATTTATTTATGCTTTTCGGCCTGGTTCGATCGATTGAAGCTTAGGCTCGATCAATCGAAAATCAGGTCAGATGCGTTTTCTGCAGAATTCCAACTTAGCCCTAGTTTTGTTTTAAAATGTTTAGAGTTTTCTAATTTGCCCTAGGTATAAAAGGCAAACCCTAGCTACGTTTTTGGATTGCTCATATTGCTATTTGTGTAAATCTCTTGTGAGATCTGTGAAGAGCTTTCTTTTACACAAGCTTAGGATTATCAAGAATGAGATTTCTTTAAGAGCTTGATGATCATTCAATTGCTGCCATAAGAACTTAAAGAAACACAAGCAGGTGTGCTTGTACTTGCTGGAGAATCCAAGAAAGAAGGAGTCCGTGGTTTCGGAGCTTGCACGTGGTCGTGTCAGTAAGTTTCTACTGGTGGGTAGTAATAGAATGTTAGTGGTCTAAGTCCTATTGAACAACTTCAATTCTTTCATAGTGGATTCAGGTTTACCTTGAAGATAATTAGGTTAAATCCTCCTCAGGTTTTTACCGATTTGGTTTTTTGGGTGATCATATCTTTATGTTATTTATCTTTCCGCTGTTTTGCATGATATGATTGTGTTGATTATGATAACCTAGATTTGTTAATTTGGACTAAGTAACAATTTCGCTAATTACCTAGGTTAATCCAATTGTGTTTTTAAGGGGTCTAAAAACTATCAAGTGGTATCAGAGCAGGTTGCTCTCGTGTTGTTGATCTATTGATCACCGAGCTGATCCTTGACCCCTGTTGTCATGGAACATGGATATTCTCTTGTTATTCCTCCTCACTTTGATGGGAATAAATATGCTTATTGGAAAGTAAGGATGAAAGCATTCTTAAAACCAATTGATGAGAGAGTCTGGAACTCCATCGAATACGGATGGGAGAAGGCTGCTACTCCTGTTAGTGAATGGCAAACTTCTCAAAAAGAAGCAGCCGCGTTTAATAGCAAAGTTATGAATACTATCTTTAACATTGTTTCTATAGAGGAATTTAAGAGAATCTCTAATGTTGAGGTTGCTCATACTGCTTGGAATATTCTCCAGACTGTGCATAAAGGCACAAAGGCTGTCAAAATCAACAAATTGCAGCAGTTAACTTATAAATTTGAAAGCATTAGGATGTCTGATGATGAATCTTTTGATGAATTCTATACTAAACTTAATGATATTGTTAATTTTACATATAACTTGGGGGAAATCTATGATCAACCTAAAATTGTTTAGAAGATTCTTAGATCTTTGACTAAAAATTTTAGACCCAAGGTGACTGCCATCACTGAGAGTAAGGATGTGGACTCCATCCCTATTGATGAACTTGTAGGATTTCTTCAATCCTATGAATTGGACCTACCTAAGACTAGCAAATCCAAATCAATGGCTCTTAAGTCAGTTGATGATGTTGATGTTGGTGGATTTGATGATGAGCTCTCTGCTACAGAGATTGCTTATCTTGCCAAGAACTTTAGGAATTTCCTTAAAAACAACAACAGAAGGGCAAGAGATAAGAACACTGCTAAACCTAGAAACTTTAGGAAGAATGATCCCACTAAGGTTAACAATACTGATAAACCTAGAGAAAAAGTAGGTCAATCTTCAAATAATTCTATGGGTCCTCAGTGTTTTGGATGTCAAGGGTATGGTCACATGAAATCTGAATGTCCTACCTACTTAAAATCTAAAGGTAAGGTTATTGCTGTAACCCTTAGTGATGGTGAAGTTTCTGATGATGAGTCTGGTTGTGACGGAGATGGAAACTTTATTGCTTTCACTGCTATTGCTGTAGTCAATGAAAGCATATCTACTGAAGAGAACCCTTCTGATGGGGAACTCTCTGAGTACGCAGATCTTCAAGAAGCCTATAATAAACTTTGCAAATTTGCTGCAAAGGATGCTATGAATGTTAAATTAAGTTTGAAGAAAATTGCATCTCTTGAACTTGATAAGAAAAATTTACTTGTTAAATTGTTTGATGCTACTGAACTTTTGAATAATGTGAAGACTGAGAACATGCTTTTAATTGATAAAGTTAAGAATTTGGAACATGAGCTTTCAGTTGCTAGAGAACAATCTAATAGGTCTGCTAGTTCCAAACTTGATCATATGCTGAGTGTTTAAAAGTCTCCTTCTGACAAAACTAGGTTAGGTTTTGTAGAAAGCATCACTGTGTCTGCTCCCAATTCCACTGTCTTTGTTCCTTCATCTTCTTCTGAACCCCCTGTGAGTGAGGTTGTCAAGCCCTTAGAAGTTACACCTCCTAGGAAGATTAGGGTTGATCTGAAAGAGTCTAAACCTAAGCAGCCTACCCTTTCTAAGGACAAGTCACATGATAAGTATGCATGGGTTTGTCATTTTTGTGGAAAGTCTGGACACATTCATCCAAACTGTTACAAGCTACAAGCTGCTAAGAGAGCAAACAAACCAAAAGTATTTGTGTCTCAAGCACAAGATCCTATGGTACTCATTGGTGAATTGGTAAAGGCTTTAAACCTTTAATCCAATCTTGGAGTTGGTAATCATTCACATATGAATAAGAACTCCAATGCTCGTGGTTCATCTAAAAAGTTTTAGATGCAAAAGGCTCAATCTAATTAAGTCCTTCTGACATGGTCCTTGTGCATCATTGCTATTCTTTGTGACCATTGTTCTTTGGTTTTTTTGTTTTCTCTGTTTCTAGGATTTGCATTGCATAACATTCATGCATTTCATTTTAAGTTGTTTTTGTTTATTTTTTTAATTAAAAAAAGAAAGGGAAAAAGGAACCAAATTATGTTTTGCACTATTTTCTTGGTTTTTGAAAAAAAAAAAAAAAGGTTGGTCATTTTATTTTCACATAACATGTCTTTTGTACCTTATTTAGCCTTGATGAGATTACTCATTGCACTTTACTAGTTGAAGCTTTGTGGTGCATGTTGTGTGGGAAAGATGTTTATGGTTTTGATCACTTTGGCTTGATCTTGAAGTCACATATCTTTGACTGTCGGACTTGAACCTTTAGAAAAAGGCATAAATAACCATCTCACCACTATTCACTAGCCAATCATGAACACCTTAGTGCATATCATAAGATTTTGTGTTCGAGAAAGTATAGCACATGCACAAAAAGATCATAAGGTGTAGCCTTGGTTTAAATGCTAAAATTGGTGTGTACATTATTGGACTTAATGTTAAATCCATCAAATAAAATTGGTGTGTACATTATCCCGTCTATTTTAATAAGTTTCTGAATAATTAAAACTTGTGTGTATAATATGAGGCAAAATCAAGAAACTTACATGATTGCAAGCTTATGATCTAGGAGATGTGGGAGTTATATGATGTAACTCTTTAGGTGATAGTTTCTTTCAAATTCTATGTGATGAATTTTGTAGACTTTGTGATTGATTTCTATTCATTTATCACCTCACATGTATCTCAAGTTTTTGCTAGTTGCACACACTACACAAGTTACTTTTTACTAAACATTGTATATGTTATTGTGTGTGTCATTGGTTTGACCAACCAAGTTTGCAAATACTTTGAGTTTTTGTGCAAAACAGATTTGATGATTGAGAATTTATGGAGAATGTAAGAAATTTTAACTTTGAGAAAATTGGGCTTAAATCTTTGATTTTTGAAACACATTTCATCACATACTCATGCATTTTGTTCATCAATTTCAATGCTTTAAGGCATTTCTAAAATGTGTCTTTGGTTTTTTTTTTTTTTTAACTGTGTTTTTTTCTCAAAAATTTTGTGAGCCTCTGTCTGTTTCAATTGATCCAATCCGTTTTTCGATCAATCGAAAGTGTTTTAAAAATTTTAAAGGAGCCTCTGTCTGTTTTGGATTGATCCAATCTGTTTTTCGATCAATCGAAATTGTTTTGAAATTGTTTTAAAAATTTTTAAGGAGCCTCTGTCTGTTTCGATCAATCAAAACTGATTTCAATCAATCGAAACTCGTGAATCAGGTTTTTTTAAAAAAAAATCAGATTTGACTTGTTCAAACCACTTTTTCAAAACTTTTTTTCTCTCTCTCTCTCCGACTTGGCAAGGCTCCATAACAATTTTGTTGTCGTTTTCCTCCAAATTTCTTGCAAGGTTTCTCTCTCCATAAGCTGGTATGTCCATATTACCCTTCCTTTTGAATTGTTTTTCATGTTTTCATGCATTATTTCATGGTTTTTGGGTAAATTTTCGAACTATGCACAATTTGGGATTTTTGATAAATCAAGCCTTATCTTGTGAATTTGATCAATGGGTTTTGTTGCTATATTGATATATTTATGATCTATAATGGTTAATTTGATCAATTTGGGGATTTGTGAAAAATTAAAAATTCTAGGGCTTGTATTGAACCCGAATTGGGGATTTTGTTCAAATTGGTTTCAATTGATGAAATTGGCTTGTTGAATTGATGTAATTGATCATTATTTTATGTAATCTATCTTGTGTGATGATCAATTGGTCAATTTTTACAAATTGAACAAGTGGTTTTTCAAATTTTTGGGGTTTTTGTTAGAAGCTCTATGCTCAAGCCAATTTTGTGAACTTGAACTTAATTTGAACTTAATTTCACTGCATTAGGGCATGCATCATGACATTTAATCTGTTCATGCATCATATAGATTTTTGTTCTATATTTTTTTTTGCTAACTTGCAGTTTGCCCTTGGTTTTTGTTTTTTTCTTTCGCTTTGTGTCTTTGTCCTTATCCTAGCACCATGCCTAGGAAGACTAGAGCCCATAGGACCCCCCCCCCCCCCACTTCCTTTGAGTCTCCCTCTAGGAGTGAGGTGTTTAGGAATGACAAAAGCAGAGAGGTTTATGAGAAGCTGAACTGTAAGCGTAAGATTTAGGCTGAGCGTTCTGTGGTTTTAGATGAGATTGATCCGACCATTAGAGCAAACCTTGAGTCTAGAGGTTGGTTTTCCATGTTAGAGATAGATCATCCACCTCCGATCGCCCTGATTAAAGAGTTCTTCTCGAATCTCTCTTGCCACATCTATGATTCCAACACCCTTATTAGGAGTTGGATACGAGGTGTTGAGTTCACCATTACTCCTCGGGTAGTGGCTGATGCTCTTGGGGTTCCGGTCGTTAGGGAGCCTGTCTATCCCTATGAGGAGTCTCCACCCTTAGATGACGTCATGTCATACATCACTGGGTCTTCTATCCAGTGGGGTTCTGATCATCGGATCACGTCTGCTAAGCTTACTGAGACTACCTATCTTTTCTTTAGGACAGCATGTCATTCTTTGTGGCCTATTTCTCATCTCTACACCATTCCTCTTGAGCGAAGTGTGTTTTTGTACGCATTTGTTTCTGGTGCGTCTATCAGCTTTCCTCATCTATTTCTTCAATCTTTGAACGAAGTTCATAGGAGTTCTACCGTAGCGCATGCTCTTATTCATCCTATTTTCATTCATAGGATTTTGTTGTTTCTTGGTCTAGCTGATTTCCCTTCCGGTGAGCCCGTTCATGTCATTGCTCCCATAGGTGCCACCTTCCTTAGCCAGAAGGCTGCTCACTTGAGAGTTGGTCCTACGCGTCCTAGAGGTGCGTCATCTGGTGTTGGTCCCCCTCCTCCTTCTTCTATAGGTGTTGATACGGCTGAGGCGTCTGGTGCTGCTGCTGCTGATGCTGATGTTCCTCCGCCGACTACTTCGAATGATTCAAACATTCGACGTACGTTGGATCATGTCTTGACCGTTCAGGCGGCTCATAGACAGATTTTGGTGGACGTGCTTGATGAGATCCATGCTTTGCGTGTAGAGTTGGCACAGTTTCGACGATCTTCACTGCCACCTCCTTTTGATGATGGATTTTGATTGCCCTTGGGCATTCTGTCACAAAAAGGGGGAGTACATATTTGAGCTTGTAGAGTTTTTGTTTTCAGGGGGAGAGCATTTTTGGTTGGTTGGAGCTTGTGGAGTTTAGATTGTATCTAGGTGCTTCACATTGTATTTTACCTTTTTAGCTCTTGCCATATTTTTGTTGGGCTATTCATGTTAGGGGGAGATACTTTTATTGCTTTTTATGTTTCTTGTTTCGACTGCTTATTGATTTATATTTATGAGTTATTCATTGATATATGTCTTTATTGTGTGTTGTTTGAAATTAAGAATTTATTTTGTTTACTTGTATTTTTCACACATGCGGTTATGCATTTTGTTTAGTTTTTCAGGAAATATACAGGTTGATTCAATTGAGCTGCTGTCTACACTTGCAATTGATGGATAGTAGTTAGGATTGAATTTGTTTTTATGAGCATTATTTTTGTAAAGGGCTTTTCTTTGTAAACTTTGAGTTTTTAGTTGTGTTTTGTCATGGATTGCCAAAGGGGGAGTTTGTTAGGTTCTAAAGACTTAGGATTTTATGTATTTAGAACTCTAATGTGTATTGTTGGTAAACCATCATCAAAACAATATGTTTAGTCGTGTTTAGACTTGCTCAAAGTTGGTTCATTTATGTAAAGTTGGAATAAACTGATGCAGAATTTATTTATGCTTCTCGGCCTAGTTCGATCGATCGAAACTTAGGCTCGATCAATCGAAAATCGGGTCAGATGTGTTTTCTGCAGAATTCCAACTCAGCCCTACTTTTGTTTTAAAACGTTTAGAGTTTTCTAATTTGCCCTAGGTATAAAAGGAAAACCCTAGCCACATTTTTGGGTTACTCATATTGTTATTTGTGTAAATCTTTTGTGAGATCTGTGAGGAGCTTTCCTTTACACAAGCTTAGGATTATCAAGAATGAGATTTTTACAAGAGCTTGATGATCATTCAGTTGCTGCCATAAGAACTTAAAGAAACACAAGCGGGTGTACTTGTACTTGCTGGAGAATCCAAGAAAGAAGGAGTCCGTGGTTTCGGAGCTTGCACGTGATCGTGTCAATAAGTTTCTACAGGTGGGTAGCAATAGGATGTTAGTGGTCTAAGTCCTGTTGAACAACTTCGATTCTTTCATAGTGGATTCAAGTTTACCTTGAGGATAGTTAGGTTAAATTCTCCCCAAGTTTTTACCGATTTGGTTTCCTAGGTGATCATATCTTTGTGTTATTTATCTTTCCACTGCTTTGCATGATATGATTGTGTTGATTGTGATAACCTAGATTTGTTAATTTGGACTAAGTAACAACTTGGCTAATTACTTAGGTTAATCCAATTGTGTTTGCAAGGGGTCTAAAAACTATCAATATTTTAATTTTTTTTTTTTAAAGAGTTAACAAAATATAAAAATGACTATCAATAGTATTTCAATTATATATATAGGAATTATATTATGCACCTTATTGTATATTTTTAAGTGTATCCATACAAGTTAATATGTTTAAAATTCAAACATTTTCCCTCATTGTAATTATCAAATTATCAAAAACTTAAAAAAAAAAAAAAAAAGACTCATAACTCATTTTATGTAACTATTTTATATAAATAAAAATGTTCCTTTTTTTTTCCTTTTCTTTTTTAAATAGTGGCATATTGTTAGAATATTATGTTATAAAAATAAAAACATATTAAAAACAGATCTATATTGGCGTTCATAAAACGCCACTATAGCTCCTTCAAAAAAAAAAAAAAAAAAAAAATCCCAGCCGAATTTTTTAAAATAGTTGATATTCCTATAGAATATTCAGTTATAAAAAAAAAAAAAAAAAAAAAAAAAAAAAAAAAAAAAAAAAAACCTATAGTGTCATTTTTAAAACCCTGCTATAGGCCCTTGGAAAAGCTGCTATAGGTCTAGTGTTTTAAATCTCCACTATAGAGACCCAAACGTGGCTATAGATATGCCTATAGTAGCGTTTTTTGCTAACATCACTAAAAAAAGCCACTATAGGCAGCTTTTTTTGTAGTTATATTATAATATCTACAAAGAAAATAAATTAAAAAAAGATGTAATGTGAAGAATTATTTTGTGAATTATTCATATTAAGCTTTTACTTCTCTTATCAGTTAAAGAAAATGATAAGAGTTGAAAACCTATTTGGATTAGAAGTTTTTTTTTTTTTTTTTTTTTTTTTTTTTGAGTAAAGATTAGAAGTTTAAGTGTTAGAGTTCCAGCCTATTTAAATAGATAAACCTTAATTTGAGGTTAATTGGGAATTAAAGTTTCGGAAGCATATTTAAGTTTTATGGGCTTCTTGGAGACTAAAAAGATAAGTTTTAGTGGATTTTAAATTCCAGCCCAAGTAGGAAATGTATTTAATGTGTAAAGTTGATTCTATTTAAGAGTACTAATTGGAGTGAGATTGGTCTTCCTAGACTGAATTGGAGTGTTATTTGAAGGACAAATTAGACATTTGAGAAGCTTAGCTAAGGTTGTTTTAGTAATTGTCGTTAAACCCTAGCATATACCTGTCGTTACATATATATATATATATATAAAATATATATATATATATATATATATGAGTTGGGTTCAAGTTACATTAGGTGTAACTCTAAGCAGTGTTACACCACTCAATATTTTTTAATTGGATGCGAATTTTAACAAATCAACTATTGGATTACATTATCTTTGTATATTCTCCATGTTTGCAAAGTTTCAAAGTAATCAAAGATCAACAGTCATGTCATCAATCAATTGTTTAAATTTAAGTTTTTGTAGTTTACAGTATTGCATAAAATATGAGTTTATGGATCGAATAGTAAATAACATCTGATTGTGTTGGGTTCTAAGACTTTAGGTTTAAATGTATTAGAATTTCATTTTGTAATGTTAGCAAACCATGATCAAAACGTTTAGTCTTATTTTAGACTTGCTTAAAGTATTTTTATGTGTAAAATTGGAATTGAGTGTACTGCAGGATTTACTGTGTAAATCTGCCTGGCTCAATCGATCTAGAATTAGACTTGATCGATCGAAGCCCATGTAGATTGTTTTTCTGCAAAAATTTCCAACTCAGCCCAAGCCTGTTTGACGTGTAGGGTTTTATGTTTTGCCTTAAGTATAAAAGGAAAAACCTTTGCCATGTTTTAGGTTGGTTGTTTATGCTGTGTATGTGAATCTCTTATGAGATCTAGAAGTGTTTGCCTTCACATATACTTAGGGTTATCAAGAACCAAGATTATGTCAAGAACTTGATGATTAGTTCGGTTGCTGCATAAAGAGCTTAAAGATACACAAGTGGGAGTACTTGTGCTTGCTGTGAATCCAAAAGAGAAGTAGTCTATGGTCGTGGTAGTAAATTTCCTACTCGAGGTAACAATAGGATGTTAGTGGTTTAAGTCGCTATTGTGTAAACTTCAATTCTCTATAGTAGATCTATTTCACATTGAGAATAGTTAAGTTAAATCCTCCTTAGATTTTTTACTGGTTTGGTTTTCTTGGATTATCATATCGTTGTGTTATTTATTTTCCGCACTTTACAATGATATGATATATTTGTGTTAACCTAGATTTGAATAAGTTGACTAAGTAATCACTTGGCTAATTAACTAGGTTAATCTGGTTGTGTTTTAAGGGGTCTAAAAACGTACAGATTGATATAAAAATTGGCATGTATATTAAAAACATATATAATATGTAATCCAACAATGAGATTTTCAAAATATGAATTCAATAACAAGTTATTGGGTGGTGTAATATTTCTTAGAGTTACACCAAGTGTAACTTAAACCGAACCCTTTATATATATATATATATATATATATATATAATTACTAGATCTTTTTAAATCAGCCACGTGAAAGGAAATTTTCTTTTATTTATCTAAAGAGTGCGACTTGCTATTCCTTAATTGCTAAGCTTCATGAGGAGGAAACCGTAGAGGTAATCGCCTTTGTTCGTTAAAGTTGATCATTCAGTCTATTATAGCATGTTAATAATAATATAGATAGATAATATACTTAGTCAGCTAAGGTGGATGATTGTTAGGGAATATCATAATGGGTCCACGTCCCATAGATTTAATTCAATTGAATAGTACATTGAACTTTTCTTGGTTTTCTATGTACATGTTTACCATGTACTGAGGGTGGTATTGTATTGGTTACTCGTTGGATTTGAAGACCTTTGGTCTAACAATGGTTTAGATATATTAGATTAAATTTCTAATAACCAGTACATGATTTCCTTGGGTTGCCAATAGATTCTAATATATACGTGGAGTAGCATCACATTCTATATAAGTTTAGCACTTATAGACGTCCTAGGGTGGTGTTCAGGTGGTCCACATGAAAATAACACCTTAAAACTATGGTCAGTAAATGAAATAGACATTCTCGTACACTTTACCTATCTCAGGTTTGACTAAAATTTAAGTTGCTTACTTATAATTTGAAATCTCATGATACAAGTGTCAAATTTCAAATCACTAGTAAGTTACTTAAATTTCAACTAAACCACATATAGGTAAGCTGTAATTTGCTCTAAATAATTTTATGTTTTGACTAATGATAAAGTTAACGTATGTTTTAAAGGTATTGGTTTATGATATATTTTTAGAGACTTTTTATGATAAAAGTAAAAATCATTAATTTTTTTGACAACTTTTTATATTTTTCATAAAAGTGATGTTAAATTTTTTTATTTTAAAAATAATTTATTAATAATTACTCTAAAAGCACGTGTTAACATGACTTTTTGACTAAAATAGAAAACCGAAAAGTTGATGTGGGATTAATTTTTAATGACTGGGTTGGCGGATTCTTGAACAACCCTAGTAACAGACCCATTTTTTTTTTTTTCTTTCAATGTGCATCTCTCGAGTTATTGACTAGAATATCATGCCTCTTTTGTTTTCCAAAATTGAATAGACCTTTTTTGCACCAATCTTACAAGCGGAAGATCACTACAAACTCCTTCAATATATAAAATTCAGAATTGAAGTATTGGTATGATACAATTATGTGGGACAACGAATGACCTAATGGATGAAAGTGACATTTCACATTGATGTAATTCTAGAAACTCTAAATTCTAAGCAGGTGGGAAATTTTTGTATGGTACCAACATAAAAAATAAATAAAAAAAAAAAAAAAAAAAAAACAAAAACAAAAACAAAACAAAAGAAGATTACCCAAAGATTACCCGTGTTATAGAGAGATAATTGCAAATTAATACAAACTTTCTATTCTCTTATTTTCAGTAGCAAAGTCAAAAATTTTTCTAAAGGGACCAAACTAAATATGATAAAAAATTGAAGTGAATAAATTATGATTAAAAAAAAAATGCTTTTCATGAATGCTTTTTCTAGCTAATTTATATATATATATATATATATATATATATCAACATTCAAGTATAAACTACTAATAGAGTAAAGATAAACCCAAACAATATATAAAGCAAATCTCAAAACCAAATATAAACGTATCAACTTACGATAAACAACACTATTATATGATATAATATTCACTTTCAAGTTTTAATACCACCATCGTTTTAATTGTCATGCATCACTCAACAACACACCAAGTAAGAGATTTTTAGTAATGTTGTTTTTATTTTTTAAAAATATATAATGATGAAAAAGTGTGTGAAAATATGTATAATATTATTTAAATACTGAAAACTATTGTTTAAATACTGAAAACTGTTGTTTAAACAACTATAACAAACAAGCCTTTGTTTGCCAAAAATAGAAAATAAAAAACAACATACTAAGTTCAAAATTGTAACAAAATTTGACAGCCACAGGTTTTTTTTTTTTTTTTTTTCCTTAATAAATATTGCAGTCACAGACAGCCACAAATTGAATCTCAGCAAGTTTAGAATTGCCTTACAGCTGTACAACACTATTTTAAAACAAAAACAACAATACAGTAAACTGAAATTACACATCTTTATCAGTAAAATACTTTACTAGCAGTAGCATTCACACAGTAAATACAAAGAGAGATAGAGACAGATACCAGTTGGTATTGCAGGAGACGGAATTTGGAGCCGCCGGACATCCACAGAATAAAGTTGAGGGAGGCAGCCTGATGGGACAGGTGCACACTGCGGTGTGTGTAACTTATTTTTATTTTTATTTTATTTTTTTGAGATCCAAGTTGGGATATTTGATAATTTGAAAAGTATTGAAGGAAAGTTTAGGTGCTCTTTTGGTATGGCAACTAAAATATATGTTTTTAATTTTTAAATAATATTATATATATTTTTATATATATTTTTAAATAATAAAACATATAGTTTTAAGTGCATATACTAAACATCCTTTTAAGTTTCCTTTTAGCATTGGAGGGTCATAGGCTTAGGATTGGGCCATTTGATTTTCTTTTATAGATTTAGATCTTCTAAATTTACTACGGTACTTTAATAAATAAATTTCCTTAAATCTTAATTATTCTTTAATAATTTAATTGTCAAGATTTTGCTATATCAGCATTTCGCTAACAATAATCTTAATTATTTTGTTTGCAACATTATTTTATTATTTTAAGAGTATTGTTAGTGGGATGCTGACATGATAGAATCTAGACTCTTAAATAATAAAAGAATGGTTAGAATTTAAGGAAATTTATTAGTAGAATACTCTAGGAAATTTAGAAGATCTGAGTCCATTTTTTATTAGGTCTTTTTTGTACCAATTAGTAGTAATTATTATTTGGGTTTTTATTGGACTACAAAAATTTGAAAGATTATTTTGAAGGTCCAAATTTTAAATTTTGTGGGGGTGAATTCTGAATTTCAGGGGAGGCCATTAAGTAATTTTATTTCATAAACTATGATAATATTACCTCTCTTAATGGAAAATTAGAAAAGCTAGGGGGCCATGGCCCCCCTATCTCCGTCTTTGCTTATTTTCATTCTCAACTTATATATATATATATATATATATATATATATATCATTTTACTTTTCTATTCTTTATTCTAAATGTCCATTTTAGGAACAACTTATTTAGTTGAAATTGAAAACTTTTTGTTGAAAATATTATAGATAAAGCTAAAAGTTAATTGAAATAGTACAGTGAGACTCATGAATAATACCAAAAAGTCGAATGGGATCTATAAAAACTGATTTTTTCAACAAATGTCAAACACAACCTAAATATTCACGGTGAAAAAATTAAAATAATTTTAACTTTTCAATCCTCTAATCTAAACATACTCTTTCTGATTATATCTACCTAGATTGGACTACGCTAACCTCTAAGGTATCTTATAGTCTTTTGGACAATTAGCCCTCATTCTCATTACAGTCGCATTTCACTCAGTTTGACGTTCACTTGTCCAACTTCATTAAACTCATTTTTTTTCTTTTTCTTTTTTTTTTCTTTTTTTTTTTTCCCTTTTTTCTTTTCTTTAAACTTCACCCATCTCACAATAGTGAAGCATATCTTAAGCATCCTCTGCAACTAGACACAGCAATGATAGTGAGTCTAAATTACAAAGCTGAAAATATCCAAAATTGACTTTGAAGCTTATAGTTTTAGTCATTTATTAATTTCTATCTATTTAACTGTCAAAATTGGCCAAATTATCATGAAGCAGAACTTCATGAACAAAAAATGAGAGTTTTTTCTTTTTCTTTCAGATTCAAAAACCATATTTATTACAAGTATTAATGCTATATCGATTTATATTTTTGTTGACAAAGTCAATAGGCATATTTATTGTCCTTTTATTCGAAAAGTCGTTTGATTTTACGCTTTGATATTTGTGAATGAAAGAAAATTTAATGGTCACATTCTAATATGAAAAATAAATTCGGTTTGTCTTTGTTCTTTGTTAATGTAGGCTTTGGCATTCTCAAATTTTCATGATTGCTTCCTATGTTTTGAAAATCATTAGGATATTGAGAATAAATTTTTAGATAAGTTAGTTTATCATTTTATATCATGGCGGGTAGATTTATGAATCATGATTTTTTTTGCTTAACATTTCCATGATTTTAATAACATTATCTCCCTCTTTGATCATAATTAAAAAAAAAAATTTGCATCTTTTTCTCGACTAATTCTTAGGTATTTTCGAAACACGGAAAATGGTATTCCCTCCTCTCATATTTATAATGAAGTCTGCTCATTAAATTCATGGTAGGATCTACCATGAATGTGAAAGGAGGGAATACCATTTCACTATATTCTGGGACTATCTAAGAATTTTCCATTTTTCTCCCCCTCCTATTTAGATGTATTCATATAGCTCTCATAGAGCACTAGTATTGGTGGTGTTAAAAAACTATATTGCTATTTTTAGCACTACCAAATACCAAAATGTGGCTACATTGGTGGAGCTAAAGTCATATTTTTGGCTCCACAGTTACAATGCACAATTACTTTTGGTTGTGCACTAGAGATCACATGTAAAAAAAATAATAATAATAATAAAATAATAATTGTGTCCACACTACTTTTAAATTAAAAAAATCTCTTTTGGTTGTGTTCATATTGCTTTTTAATGAATTTTTTTATATTATTTTAATCAAATAGCTAAAAATATAAATCATTAATGTTGGGTGTATTGTAAAGTGAAAAGGTAAAATAGATAAAATAACTTTTTATGGAGTCAAATTGCTAAATTTATGACTCCACTAATGTAGATGCTTTAACAAATATAATAGTATCAGTTATAATGGTCGGTTTGTATCCACCAACAATATTCAAGTGCATTTGCAATTCATTAATGTTGGCTAGAAGCGAATAAAAAAGAATGAAAGGAAACAATAAAAGCCCTCAAAGCTAAGAATGATTAAAAAATAAAAAACTTTGAATAGGCTAACAAATTAAACACAGGAGTTTCAAAAACTAAAAAATTAAACTTCATAAATAAAAGATATATATAAAATAAAATTATAGTCTCAAAAAGTAACAAGTTAAATCCTGATATTTCCAATAGTAATAAATTAAACTCTTAACCTATACAAAATCTCAAACACCATGCATGGACTTCTCAACTTTATATATAATTGCAACTCACTCTCTCCCCTCCAATGACATTCCAATAATGCTATAAACAGAAAATTTTATAATTTTTTTTTTCTTAATATCAGAAGTGGTAGATTGTGATTAGTGTGCACCATTACTTTTATCTTTTATGTAGGACCGTGGTTAGCATATATTATTTTTATTATATATTAATTACAACTTATCACTTCATTGTAATAAAATTATAAAATTGGTTGTGCATTTTGACTATTTTGACTTATTGTAAAACTGTGTGCTAGGGTGTGTTAAAAATGAGTAGGATGATAGAGAAATAACAACCTACCACTCGAAAAATGAATGCTTTTTCTTTCATTTTCCTTGTCATTTTCCTATGCTTTTTCGTTGACTCAGTCAATGCCAATCCTTGGAGAGAGAGAGACAAAAAAATAAAAATAAAAAAATAAAAAAAATCTGGTTCTGCTTGACTTTAATTTGGAAAATAATGTAACCAACAAAATTCAATATCAAATTCTATCATTCATCTATGGCTTTATCACTTAATTCGTTTCAATCCCCCCACCCCACCCCACCCCCCCCCCCCCCCCCCCCCCACCCAAAAAAGAAAAAATAAAAAAAATAATATATATATAATATAACATTCCTTTTCTTATGAACAAATTCTTTCATTCCAGTGAAGAATGATGTGGCCTTCTCTATATCGATTTATGAAAGTTTACAAGAAGCCTTCAATATATATATATATATATATATATATATCATATCATATTATATATAATAAAAGTTGGGCTTAGACGCCGTGGTTGCGCCAAGTGGCTTCACCAAATTGCAGAAATTTTAATAAATTTTTAGATTTTAAGAATAGATATATACATATTTTTTGGATAAATATGACAAATCAAATAATGAAAGAAAGTAATATTTGATTTACAACTATAGCAGTTGTGTTTATCTAAAATGTTATCAACAAAGTCTAAAATCAATAGACTCTTCATCTAATCCTTTTTTTTTTTTTAATTTAAATTATATTATCACGTGTAACAAAAAAACAACATAGTACACATAAAAATAAAGTATTAGATGAAGATTTTGGATAAACATACATCCTGTAGTTGCACGATTTTCCTAGCCCAACTTCTATTGATCTGGCCTTGGCCCAAAGCGCAACCCACAATAAATATTTGTAGAGGATGGGTCAAAGAACTTGGCCTCAGTGAACCTATTCGGTCTGATACATGGACAGTATTGTTTGCAAAATAAAAACACAAGAATGGATCTCTCCTGTATGATTCTATTTCTTCAGTTCTTAATACAGTTTTTTCCGTCCCGTTCTTTGAGGGACTCCACTACATTATATAGTTCTCCTCCTCTCATCTCAACCTTACACCTGTTGATCATCTAAGCATCTACTTGATCACCTGTCCCATCAGACGCCCTCATCAGTCCCTTTGTGAGTTGCAGAGGCCAAGGTGGTACTGTTCAGGGGTCTTTTCCTCATTAATGCGGCCAAGAGGGTGGTTGGGATGCAATTAATGTGGTGGTAGCTTTCCATGAGATATTTTGGATTTTATTCATTTTATATGTTGGGAGGATGAACTGAAATGGCTGGGGAGAGTTCCTCGTCTGGGCTTCGTGATGTCCGAGGAGGAGTTACTCCTCGGACAGGTTTCCTTGGCGTTAGTGGGATCGAGTAATGCTTCATATGTGGTTTTTCTTCGGACATGACGCTCTTCGGATGGGCCTGAATTTGGAATAGCCCATTATTTTTGGGCCGGGCCCCACACATCCTATGTTAATTCTTCTTCTCTTATAATTCCTAAAATGATTAGAAATCTAATTTTCACACAATTGAAAATTCTTTCACTCTCCATCAAATTACAGAAATTTTGTTAGATTTTTTTTTAAAAAAAATAGACATTTCTTTTGTTCTTAGCTTCTTTTCCTATAATTTCTAAGTTGGTAATTTGATTACAATTCAAATTCTTCATCTAATAATTTTCTTATTATAATTTATAAGTTGATAAATAATATCAATTTGATTACAATCCAAAATCTTCAACTTATCCTTATTTTTTAATTTAAATTATATTACTACGTGTATAAAAAAAAAAAAGCAACATTGTACACTTTAAAAAATCAACAAGGTAGTACATGTAACTAAAAACAGCAACTACTCTTAGTATTTAAATAAAACACTAAATTCTTTGAATTTCCTCTTGCCACCTTTTTTAAGATTTAGACTTCAACTTTACACTCCCTCAAATTAGACTAACATTAGACTTTTTATTCATATCAATTTCTTCAATGTGGAGTGTATATATACTAAATAATTTATAATGAATATGTACTATACGGTTCTTTTTCTTTATACTTCTCTTCTTCCACCTACAACCTTTTAGGTATGTATTTGTTCGGTCTAATTTTTTTTCATTAAATTGAATAGGTTTTGTGTATTTTTCTATTTTTTTGTTTAACCTAATTTGCTTATGATTTATACAATTTATATGATTATGGTTTGAGAATTAATCATTAAATATGCTTTGGCATGATTTTTTAAATTATTTTTTGTTTTATGACATGGGTTCTAATGGTGATATGTTTCTTTCATCCTCCCAATTTTGATTTAGAGAAAAATCTTCTTTTTAGCTTACAATTAAGCCTGTTTTGATATAAATTTGATTATAAACTGTTCATAACAATTTGATTTTTTTTTTCCCGATTGAAATAGTTTTGGCTAACTATTAGAGTTGTACACTTTGATCTATAAAAGAAGTCAATCTATCCATTTAGTTTTTATTTTTATTTTTTTTATCAATCATTAAATATGATTCGACATGATTTTTTACCAATCGTAAAATTTTATAATAAAGAACAATGACAAACAAGAACAAGGATATAGTGTACAAAGAAGCATTCAACAATCTCCAAAAGATACAAAATTCTCATTAGAGTACAATTGGTAGGTTACAAAAAAAGTAATTTTAATAGGTGTTATCATTTTATATTTGATAATTATTATACCAAATTTTTTTTCCTTTTCTTATTATAATAATTATTTGAGAGATTATTATTTATCAAATAAAATGTATATTCTATAAATTTATGATAAAACTGTGTAACACACATGCCTTTAACTAGTATATATATAAAATTGATGCATGATAAAAGCTTTGACTACCTGTCCACAGCATTGACAGAAGTTTCAAATAGAATCTTGCTTTCACACGTATCTTTCACCCTTAAATAAAGAGAAGCACGTCTTTGTTTCCCAACTCGTCCCAAACCCATCTTTTGTTCATGACTACCATAATCTTGTTGCTTCTTTCTTTGACATTCATTGCTCCATTCTCATCTTCAACATTTAGCAAAGGTTCATCTCTCGTCAGTGAGAGACCAACATATGTTTTAACTTCACCAGATAACGTTTTCTCTGCAGGCTTTTACTCCGTTGGTGAAAATGCTTTTTGCTTTGCTATATGGTTTAGCAACTCAAGCACCGTAGTTTGGGTGGCAAACCGTGACCGGCCAGTTAATGGAAAGCGCTCAAAGCTCTCACTCCTCAAAAATGGCAATTTGATCTTAACTGATGCTGGTAAGTTCACTGTTTGGGCCACAAACACTTTCTCACTCTCCTCAGTAGTACAATTATCTCTCTACAACACTGGTAATCTTGTTCTACATAATAGGGAAAGTGTTATTTTGTGGCAAAGCTTTGACCTCCCTACAAATACACTTCTTCCTCAACAACTTCTCACTAGAAACACAAAACTTGTCTCCTCCAGAAGCCAGACAAACCATTCCTCTGGTTTCTATGAGCTTTTCTTCGACAATAATAACGTTCTCAGCCTTCTTTTTAATGATCCTGAGGTTTCCAGTATTTACTGGCCTGAACCGTGGCTTGTAAGTTGGCAGGCTGGAAGGTCCACGTATAATAATAGTAGAATTGCAGTGCTGAATTCCTTAGGAAACTTTAGTTCATCCGATGATTTTTCTTTTTTGTCAAATGACTATGGAGCAGTGCTTCATAGAAGATTGACACTTGATTATGATGGTAATATTCGATTGTATAGTTGGGAAAAAGAGAGGCAAACTTGGGTTGTCTCATGGCAAGCCATTCAGAAACCTTGCAGGATTAATGGTGTTTGTGGGGCCAACAGTTTGTGCAAGTATGTTGTTGGTTCTGGGAGGAAATGCTCTTGCCTTCCAGGATACAAGATGAAAAATGGTTCTGATTGGTCCTATGGGTGTGAACCCGAATTTGATCTCCCTCACAACAAACACGCGTCTGTCTTTCTCCTACTATCTAATGTTGAATTCTACGGGTATGATACTGGTTACTTCACCAATTACGCCTTAGATGACTGTACAAATTCATGCTCGCAGTTGCACAATTGCAAAGCAGTCCAATACGCCTTTGAAAAAGGTGATTGTTTCCTTAAGTCACTGTTGTTGAATGGATATCATTCCCCAGATTTCCAAAAAGATATCTATTTGAGACTCCCAAAAAACTATAGCTTTTCGTACAATAGTTCTGTAGAAGAATTCAGTTTAGATTGCTCGAGGGATGGTACAATACAATTGGAAAGAACGTACGTAAAAAGCCGTGTAAATGGGATTGTGAAATTCATGCTTTGGTTTGCCTGTGGTGTGGGAGGACTTGAAGTCATATGTATTTTTGTGGTGTGGTGTCTTTTGATCAAAACCCGAAAAAGTTCAGGTGCAGACAATCAAGGGTATGCTCTTGCTGCCGCTGGATTTAGAAAATTTACCTATGCTGAGCTAAAAAAGGCCACAAAGGGTTTTACTGAAGATATCGGAATAGGTGCATGGGGTGTTGTATATAAAGGTGTATTGTCTGACAATAGAGTTGCAGCAATCAAGCGTCTCAATGAAGCCAAACAAGGAGAAGACGTATTCCTAGCAGAAGTAAGCATCATTGGTAGGCTTAACCACATGAACTTGATAGACATGTGGGGTTATTGTGTTGAAGGAAAGCACAGACTTTTGGTGTATGAGTACATGGAGCACGGTTCTTTGGCTAAAAACCTCTCTTCTAACGTACTTGATTGGAGGAAAATGTTTGAAATTGCTTTGGGTACTGCAAAAGGTCTAGCGTATCTCCATGAAGAGTGCTTGGAGTGGGTTTTACATTGCGACGTGAAACCTCAAAACATACTTCTTGACTCTAATTATCATCCAAAGGTAGCAGATTTTGGTTTATCCAAATTACAGGACAGAGGTGATCTCAACAATTCCAGCTTCTCAAGAATGAGAGGAACTCGTGGTTACATGGCTCCAGAATGGGTGTTCAATCTACCCATCACCTCCAAAGTAGATGTTTATAGCTATGGAATTGTTGTGTTAGAGATGGTGACTGGAAAGAGCACAATAATGGGTGTCCACACTATAGTTGCTGGAGTTGAAGCTGAACATACAAGGTTGGTTACTTGGGTTAGGGAGGCAAAGAACAGAGAGGCAACTACAACTACTACTACTTCCTGGATTGAAGATATCATAGACCCCACAAAGGAAGACATATGGGATATGGGTAAGGTAAAAATCTTGGTTGAAGTGGCTCTGCAGTGTGTAGAAGAAGACAAAGATGCAAGACCCACCATGAGCCAAGTAGTCAAGATGCTTGTTCATTGTGAAAATGGATCTACTTAAAATAAAGAGGATCCTAATACCACTATACCACCAACATGGCATGATGGCTCTTATATTTTGCTTTGTTTTGATTTTCTCATTAGTTTGTTCCCCTGTTTTCTGTGTGTTTGAAATAAAATTCCAAATATATAACTGTTTGTTACTTTTTTATTAATTATTATGATAAGCCAAAAACGAATTGATCCCTTGTGATGAATTAATTTATTAATTAACCAAGTTTATTAATTAATCAAATTAACATGCAAAGCGCGTGGTAGCACAAAAAAATTACCAAATAACTAAATATGCAGCGGAAAATAAAAGACACGGTGATTTATTTACGAATAGGGAAAACCTAACGGTAAAAATCTCACTGAGTGATTTTCAGGTCACCACTTCCGAAACTCCACTTTTATCACAACAAGCGGTTATAAGTAAAGGAATCCCAAGCACCTTACCAATCTACAGTTGAACTCTTACCCCAATATTCAATTGGACTTGTTCTGTAGTGACAGTTTCCCTTTCTGATGTACGGCTCCCAAGTACGTGACTAACCAATTTCGTGGTACGCGACTTCAATCACCAACTAAGAAGGTTGTTGACTGCAAAGTTTTTCAGTTCATCCACATGATGAAGATCAAGAAGATGCTTGGTCACAAAACCCTACGGTGCACATACACAGCAACTTTTTCAATAGAAAGAGATGAACTAGGGCAAGAATTTTGTCTCCGGTCACAATTTGCTTGAACAAAGTTTTCTAAAATGCTTGTGCAACTTGTGAACTCTTTGACGACCCTTAAAATAATCATTTTATATGTTTAGGGTTAGAAGAAAGGAAGACCTAAACACATAATCACGGATTCCAAGAAATCATATCAGAATTCTAAATTTCTTAAATCTCGATAGATAAGCTGTCGAGAAGCTGTCAAGCAAGTGTTGAGCCACGGGCTAAACAGCTTCCTTAAACCTCAATAGATGCAGCTGTCGAGTTTTAATGATTTTGCACTTCTCAGCTTGTTTCTTGGACAAACTTGATGACTTCAACACTTGATCTTGAAACTCTGTTTCTTGAAGTATTTGAACACATCTTAGAACTACCCAATTACAAGTAAAATGCGTTTTGTCAAAGGATTAGCCAATTACATAAAATCATGACATATGTTCTTCACATGTGACCACATATGTCCTAACAAATTAATTGCATCTTTCCCCTAATAAAAAAAAAAAAAAAAAAAAAATTCTCTTAGAAAATGGTGACTTCAAATTCAATTCACTGTTTTCAGTTGCTTTATGTGTGTGTAAAATCCATGATGTTTTGTCCAATTAAACATCCATATTACCATTTTGGGTTGGACTCATGCCACTATGGGCTCCCCATTTAGGGCCGGGCCCAGCCCAATCCCTAATAGTTAAAATTCGAATCTAACATTTACCCAAACTTTATAATTTACTCTTTTGACTTTAATAACCACAAACAAGACTCGGAGATATTTTTTTGATGATGCAAAGATAGCTTAGAAAATTCTTACACTTATCCAAACCTTATAAGTTATAACCTACTGTTTTGGTTTTATTCACCTCAAACAAGGCTGGGAGATACTTTAGTATCTTAGGCTTAGAAAATTAAAGCTAGTTTGGAAAAATATGGAAATTATTAGAATAAAAGTTAAGTTATTCAAAGTTCAAATGCCTAAAACAATTTTACTTAAACTTTTTTATTTCTTTTGATTGACTAGGAATGATCCAAAAAACCTTCAACAGATGAAAGACAAAAAATTTTAACTCAGAAAAGAGGAAACCTACATCTAAATTCTAGAGTTTAGGGGTTAAAACAAATTCGACCCCAAAGTTTTAAAATTGACAAATCAAACATATCACTATATGGAATTTAATTGTCCTAAAAAAAAATAACAATATTTATGCTACATTGGTCTATACAGCTAAATATTTGAATTTAATTAGAAAACATAAGCTCTAGTATCTAAAAAACTATAGTTGATTTTTATCTTGTTTAATGATCAACTACATATGAGAATAATGTAACGTAGGCTACTCTCCCATCCCAAAACAGTGAATAATCAAGTATGATGTTTGAGAAAATATTTAGTACCATAATGATATATTAAATCTCTCTCACAAAATTGTGAATCCCAAAATATTCGCGGGTGACATAAATTAAAAATTGCACAATGCTCACCGTAAGAATAATACCATTCAGACTTCAGAGAGAACCACACCTAAACCATAGTCTGAAAGCCTACCATAGAAATAATTTGAGACTAGTGGAGAGATGGGCAGCGTGCAACGTGTCTTCAACGTGTGGAAGACCCAAACTCCAAACTTAAACGCCAGGTGAAACGGAACATTTTACCTTGTTGGGTTGGGCCCACTAAGGGCCCAGTTTGGGCTAAGGCCAGCCATTTCCTCACTTTTAAAATTCGAAACAACTGGCCGAGCCTAACTAGCATGAAGTGTTTAACTTGGTTGAGTAACACCTGAGGTCTCATATCTGATACGCCATTCTATATTATTTTACTATTGCTTCCTTTTTCTTTTTCTTTTTTCTTTTTTTCTTTTTTCTTTTAATGAAAAATTTACAATTTTTTTTTAGATTTTTTTTTTTTTTTGAGATAAAAGAAAATTTTACTAGTACTATTGCTACCTCACTTTGTGTGGGGGTGAGGTCCATTAATATTATCAAAGCACTAGCTGCATGCGTAATAATAGCTACTACTTAAATGATTTTTCTATTGTGGTGTGCTTCTCTAACGGATAATTGCAAGTATTTCTTAGACAATAATTTTGATAAAAGAGGACTTGCATTAGTTAAAAAGAAATAATTTGTATAAAATAACCACTGACCTAATTTTGTAGGATTTTTATTTACAGCTAGGAACATACCTCAGCATGCATTCAGTGCATTTGTTAATTCTTACTTTGAATATTAAAGAACCTCAAGTACATTGTTGTTCCCTTTTTTATCATTGATAACCAACTACCTGGTGCCTAATGTAACTACCTGTTAGAACGAGACAACTATTGGAATTCTAACTAGGAGATAAATGAGTTACAGGGGACTGATTTTCATTGTCATTGTTCTAGCCATACTCTGCTTTATCAACCAAAGTTTTTTCTAAATAATCTTTCTTGGTTCTTACATGGTTACATCACTGCTATAGGGGATTTATGGAAGAAAACTTTATGACATGGTTTGAGCATATTTTGCATTATCAAGCGCATTTCATATATTCGTAGTTGTGTTACATGTTTGTTGTTTGGTTTCATGACTAAGGATTTATGGATGAACATTTCATTATTTTGATAAGTATGGAAGAACATTTTATAATATGAAATACCATATGTATGCAATGAGTTTCATCATTAATTAAGCAACTAAATATGTTGCAAATGACTAACTAAGCATTACCAGTTAATCATTATTTTAATTTCTAGTTTATTTTTATATATTTTGGTTTTTTTTTTTTTAATGTATTTATCAACTGTAAAAGATTTTGGTTTATGTTCTCTCTTGCAGCTTGTTAAACTTCCACGTGCCCCAAATGCTGATGATATATTGAAGAAGTATCTTGCTTACAGGATGAAGAAGGATGACTCGTAAGTTCATTCCCTTTTTTTTGGCCATTTCAGTCTTTTACTTTTTGGCTTGCTAAATTTAAAGTTTTTCTTGTATAGTGAACCATAATTTACAGAATTTATTTTGTTGTAATGTTTACCTGGCACCTATTTCTTTACCTGTAATATACTACACTAGTTTTTTATTTTTTTTGCTGGTTTTCCACAAAATGCATCATCAACTGAATTATTCTTCAAAATAAGTGGTTTTTGATTTTTGTGTGGTTTCTTTTTATAGAACTAGCCTTTGAAGACTCAACCCAACCAAGCCTTAATTTGAATCAAATTGGGGTTGGCTATGAACCTCTTCAACTAATCTGGGTGTTCCCTATTTAATAGTACTTCTTCACTATTTTACCTGGCACCTATTTCTTTACCTGTAATATACTACACCAGTTTTTTTTTTGTTGGTTTTCCACAAAATGCATCATCAACTAAATTATTCTTTAAAATAAGTGGTTTTTGATTTTTGTATGGCTTCTTTTTATAGAACTAGCTTTTGAAGACTCAACCCAACTAAGCCTTAATTGAAATCAAATTGAGGTTGGCTATGAACCTCTTCAACTAATCGGGGTGTTGACCACATGTATTGTTTTTTTGCCATACTGTAGATTCTTTGTCAACTCCCTGTTTAATAGTATTTCTTCACTATTTATACCCGTGCTATTTTATCCTTCCTCTACTTAATTTTCACTCCATCAAAATGAATAAAAACATTCTTTTTAACATGTGCATTAATTAGTCTCATGCACATGGCCAAACTGTCTTTTTTTTTTTTGGGTTAAAAAAGCTTCATTACAAACTAAGCAGCAACAATACAATCAGAACAGATTCTATTACAAAACACCCCATTGAGGTCATCCTCAAAAACATCTAAAAGGTCCACAGGCGGACTATCAAAAGTAGAGAAATCAACATCTAGACAATAGTTTAATCTAGCAAGACTATCCGCACACCTATTCGCCTGACGGAAGCAATGTTGAATACAAAACTGCGGAATGCGCGAAATCAAAAGTTTGCAATCATCCAACAAAGGCGATATGACATTATTCACATAAGAAGGATTATCCAAGGCATCCACAATAGCCTTGGCATCAAGTTCAACTTCAAGAGCATTAATGTTAAGGTTGCTGCATAAAAGAAGACCCTCCCTTAAACCCCATAGCTCAACGGCAAAGCTGCTGGTCATGCCAATACTCCTACTAAAACCTATAACCCACCTACCTGCATCATCTCTAATCACCCCTCCACAACCTGCCATACCAGTGTTACCACAATAAGAGCCATCTGTGTTAAGCTTCCACCATCCTTGAACCGGCTTTTCCCACCTAATCCTCCTTAAAATTTTCCGAGTCATCAGCCTTGGAGAGGAAAGGCAATGAAAAAATTCCACAGCTTGGTTTATAATCACCAAATCAAGCTTCGGGTTCCTACTTTTACCATTGAAGACCGCATTGTTTCTACTCTTCCAGACATTCCACACAGCAAAAGGAAAAACAACATTCCAAGGAGGGTGGTTAGCACCTAAACTGTGCTTAAATTTACTATTTAACATCATCCAATCCTGAAGGTTGCTACTCCAAAAGGCTTGATTAGAAGGTAAAATCCCCAACTGGTTCCACAGGCCTCTTAAAAGAGGGCAATCTCTCAGGGCATGTAAAATGCTTTCAACTCCTTCCTGGCATAAAGGGCAAGTAGTATCATGACTAACACCTCTCCTCTCAAGGCAAACCTTAACTCCAATGCTATTATGGGCACACTTCCAAAGAAAAGTTCTAATCCTTGGAAGAGTATTCACTTTCCAAATCCAACGAGCTGGGAAAAGATCTATCCCTTCATCCCCCATGGCAATCCTATAAGCACTCTTCAAATCAAAGGTGCCTTTAGGAGATCTCGACCAAGCCAACTTATCAACACCTCTACTCAACAAAGTCACTGGGGTTGCTTGAATCAACCTTCTAACCTCAATAGGAAGATCAAAGGGAATCTTCCCCCAATCCCAACCAATGTCTAACATAAAGTCTTTCACTTCTAGTTGGCTAGCCTCCTTCGTGATAGGACCCTGAATCAAGCCTCTAAGAGAACCTCCATTAGTCCAATTGCTTTGCCACACATTAAGCCCACTATCCCTACCAACCAACCATCTGCTACCCTTATTGAAAGTGTCCATACCTTTTTTCATCGCAGCCCAAATGTGAGAACAAGGAAGCCTATTAGCATTGGTAGCAACTCTTCTTCTTGGATTACAATAGTTCATATTCAAAACTCTAGCCCAAGGGGCCTGCTTTTCAGTATGGAACCTCCAATTAAGCTTAGAAAGGAGAGCTATATTCTTCCCCTTTGCAGATTGCAGCCCAAGCCCCCCTTCCTCCTTAGACTTTATCACCTTATCCCAACCAACCCAATGAATCTTCTTGGCAGCCTCAGAAGAACCCCACAGGAAATTTCGATTCAATCTATCTAATCCATTCAAAATTCTACCAGGCAACAAGTTACATTGCATGACATACGAAGGAACAGCAGCTAAAGAGGCTTGAATGAGAACATTCCACCCTGCAAGAGAAAGCATGTTAGCCTTCCAACCCGAAAGCTTTTGTTTAGCTCTATCAAGGATGAAGTTGTACTCCTGAGAAGAAGATCCAGGGTGCTTGAGAGGAAAGCCAAGATACTTCCCCAAGAAAGGAGTGGAAGCAAAACCCAGAATGTCACAAAGAGATTCCCTTGTGTCATGGTCTACATTTGGGGAGAAATACACCCTCGACTTAGCTTCACTCACAGATTGCCCCGATAACTCACAAAAATCATCAAGAACATCTCTAATGGCGGCACAATTAACCCAATCTGCCTTAGCAAAAAGGATGAGGTCATCTGCAAAGAAGAGATGAGAGAATTCAGGACCACTTTGAGAGGCTTTAACTGGTTGCCAAGTCTTCATATTGCACTTCTCTTCTATTAACTGACCAAGAAAATCCATGCAAATGATGAACAGATACGGGGAGAGTGGGTCACCCTGTCTTATCCCTCTAGAAGGAAGAATCGGATCCAAGACTTCCCCATTAAACAAAATGGAGGTGGAGACCGTCGACACACAACTCATTATAATATCTATGAGCTGTGTGGGAAGGTTAATCCTAATAAGCATGTTCCAAATAAAACCCCACTCAAGCTTGTCATAAGCCTTCTCCAAATCAATCTTTAAGGCCATGTACCCCGTCTTCCCTTTCTTCTTCCCAAGGGAATGGATTATCTCTTGGGCAATGATGACATTATCAATACCCTTTCTACCTGGGACAAAAGCTGTCTGAAGGGGAGAAATAAGCTTATCCAGAAAAGGTCTAAGCCGCCACAATGATCTTGGTCACCACTTTATACACCATATTACACAGGCTAATAGGTCTGTAATTACCTAAAGTCTTCGGACCTTGGATCTTAGGAATCAAAGTAATAAGAGTCTTATTCAGATGCTCAGGCACTTTCCCACTCCTAAAAATCTGCTTAACTTCCTCAATCATAGAGTCCCCCACAACCAGCCAAAATTTTTGGAAGAAGCCCGCATGAAGTCCATTCGGACTCAGGGCTTTAAATGGTTTTAAAGCCCACAAGGCAGCCTTGATTTCTATTTCAGTAACCTCTTCATTGATGCTCTCCTTCTCCCCATCTGATAGGCTGGCCTGACACTGGACAAAGCTAGTCTCATCCCTTAAAACAGCCTCATGAGATGTTGTGTATATCCCATTAAAACCGCTTCTAATAAACTCTTTAATATCATTCTCCTCAAGGATCCATTTCCCCACTAAATTCTTAATAGCCATGATTTGATTCCTTTTCCTCCTAACCAAAGTTGAAACATGGAAGAAAGCTGTATTACGATCCCCTTGAACCAACCAATCAACCCGAGACTTCAGAGCCCATAACTCCTCTTCTTGATTGAGAACAAGATCAAGATCCCTAAGGAGATCCACTTCCAGCTTGAGAAGAAAACTAGAATGTTTAATGGCAATAGCCTTCTAAATACCATTGATTCTAGCCATCAAAATTTTCTTCCTTGTAAAAATATTCCCGAACTAATTTTTATTCCAATCCACAACATTCCTAGTAAAGCTCTCAACGGCCTCAGCAAGATTATCAGCACCTCCCCAAGCTTGAGAAACAATAGCAGGGAAGGTAGGGTCAAGCAACCAGCACGTTTGAAACCTAAACGGCCTCTTCTTCCCCCTGCTTACACTTGGTTGCATCTCTAACAGAACATGGCAGTGATCAGAGTGGTATCTAGGAAGAAGGGTGACTTTAGCATCCGGATAAAGCAAACACCACTGAAGGTTCACAAAGAACCTGTCTATTCTCTCCTCAATCAAGGCTTGAATTTCCCTTCTATTGGTCCAAGTGTACCGAGGACCCGCAAAGCCGATGTCTATCATACTACATTTATCTAAACACTCCTTAAACAAAAGAGAGCTATTCACACTAACCGCTCTACCACCAAATTTGTCATCATTAACCAAAGGTTCATTAAAATCCCCTGCTATAACCCAAGGCATATTATGAAGGTTTGCTACTTTCATAATATTATTCCATAAAATATGTCTTTCAGCACACCTAGGACTAGCATACACAGCAGAAAAAAGCCAAATAACATTTGAACTGCGTACCTTAACCATAAAATGAATTTCTTGTTCAGTACTGGCCAAATGGGCAACGTCAACTCTTTCAGAATTCCACAACACCCATATTCCACCAGCAAGCCCAACTGCATCAGAGCGAATAACTCCATCAAAAGGGAGTCTTCCAGTGATTTCCCTAGCTCTATTAACCCTAACACGAGTTTCCATTACCACCAAAATAGCCGGATTATACTTCTGCACCATCTCCCAAACACGCTTCTGAAAAGAGGGCTTTGAAGCACCTCTACAATTCCAAATAATGCTATTCATAATGACAAATAAAGCTGGGACAAGACAAAACTCAATGGTAAGACCCACCATCACATCTTCCTTCCAACACCATCAGGTTCGCACCAAGTGCTATACATCCCCCATTCTCATCACATAATGAGCCATGATCAGATCGAGCTACCTGAAAACCCTCTCCAAGGCCGGTACAAACACTAGGACAGCCTAACATGTCGTCATTGCCGCCAGTCAGCTCTCTGTCCAAACCTTGATCTTCACTTGGTCCAAACCCATGATCCCAGTTCATACTCCTTGCCTCACAACCACTCCAATCACCAAGATTTTTCCCGAACCCGCCTCTTTGAACCAGACCCATCTCGGACTCGTCTAAGGCAACGAGCTGAAGCTCTCCATCAGGCGACGGCGCATTGAGTTGCGCCATATCAATCTGCCTCAGGTCCGCCCTTCTCGCCTCACAATCACTCCGAACACCAAGCTTATCCCCGAGACCACCTTTTCGAACCAAACCCATCTCAGTCTCATCGACAGCAGCGAATTGAAAATCCCCACCAGGCGACGACGTACTGAAAAGTGCCATACCGATCTGCTTCAAGTCCGCCCTTGCGACGGCAACGACACCGGCTTGGCTCGTCCTCTGAGTCGGCGAGTTGTCCCTAGAGGTTTCTTTCCCAGCAGCACCGACCAATCTCATGCTTCCAACCCTTGAACGTGCCTCCATCTTCATTGCTTTGACTGAACCAGCCTTACGGGCTTTACCATTTTTTGGAATATTCACTTTCTTACTTGCATTGTGGGCCGAATCATCTTGGGCTTCCTTCCCAATTCTATGAATGGCTTGCTCCAATTGGGCTTTCTCCAGAATCCTTAGAGGGGCCAGCTTCCTTTTAGCCTCCTTGTTAAGCCCGTTGGCATCCTCAGGCTTCTCCACACCAATCCAATTTCTCCTATTATCTAGTTGAAGACTGTTGCTTCTCTGCTCCAAAGCATGACCGTGGCCAGGTAATGACCCACCACTCCTCTGGAATTTTGTCTCTTTCTTCCTACGTGCCACGACCACCCAAGGTCCATACGATCCCTCATGCACATCCTCTTGCACGACATCGTCCTTTCCATGTGGTCCCAATTTTTTTCCAACACTGTCAGCATCATGCACAACGTGTGTGCTTGCCCCTGTATCCCCTGCATCTTCCTTCTCCACTTCCTCACACGGTGGCACCGGCCTAAACTGTCGTCATCTACTATTTTGCATATTAGCCAGCTTTACCTTTGAATGTATAGCATCATTCTTTATCTTATATTTCCAAGTATTTTTTCTTATCCATCTTAGCATTCTAATTTCAACTATACTTATGTATGAATATGTTGCTTTTTAACCATCCAACAATTTGTAGCATAGACCTTAGTGAGTTTTATAGCAATCTTATAGCCCTTCAGTTGATACAGTATTCTTGATATACTCCTCTCTCATTCACCCTATTCTTATTCAATGAGTCACATCCTCCTCAATCATCCCATCCTTAAAATTATTGAACCAAGATATTGAAATGGATCAGTCTTCTAACCAATTTAATCTTATAAGAAAATTTTAAAATAAAATACAATAATGGTTCATTTAGTAAACATTTGGAATAGAGTGTTTAAATAGAGGTTGTACATTGATATAGTCTGCATTACTGTATCTAGTTATGAAGGCCAGAGAAAAGTGAAAAAGAGCACCCTGGTGTAAATGCCCTCAAGTGTTAAACTTACTATTGATGCATCTTGCAACTTCTGTATTTAGACATTACTTTCCTATGCCATTTTTGTTGTGTGTGAAGTTCTTAGCATCATATTTTTGGAATTGATGCATTCGTGTCTTGGTAATTACTTATTGTTAGTGTTCTGGTGTTCATGTTTTTGTGTGTTGTCATTTTTCTTTCTCTGTAAAGTAATTAAATGGATATAGGATAGCTAATTCAGTGGGAGAAATTCTGAAAGGATTACGTTGTTACTTCGACAAAGCATTGCCAGCAATACTTCTATATAAAAGTGAGCGTCGGCAATAAAAAGAAGCAATTTCAGTTAATGTCTCTCCTTCAACTGTATATGGTGCTGAACATCTATTGCGCCTCTTGGGTATGTTTATCCTTTTATGCTAGAAGTCAATTATTTTCTTGGGAAAATTTGTTACGTTTTCTGTGTTTTAAATAGCAATAATCTTGATTTATTATATTTTAAATAAATTAATCAACAGATGTTGCGTTTCTTTTGTGAAGTTTGATTTGTAGGATGATTCTAGTTTTTTTTACCTTAAATATATTAATGCTTATTGTTTTCATGACCAGCCACATCATAATTATGTAGAATGTGGAAGTTTCGACATTTATTAAATATGTTGAGGGTAAATGAGTAATTCTTCCTGCCATGCCCCTATCAAAATTGACTGGCTGGCAGAGTTCTACTTCTACCAGGATAAGTTTTTTAGACAACTGTCTGGTCTGTATATTTTCTACTAAATTTATATATATCAGGGGTTCTATATAAATAAAATGATGCAGTGCAAAATTCTTAAAGGGAAATGAGAATAAACAAACGAATAGAAAAATAAAAATAAGGATAAATTACACACACCACCCTTTTGGTATACCCTTAAATCATGAAACTATTCTATGGTTTATTTTGTAACACTTACCCCCTTTGAGGTTTGCTTTATGTAAAAAACTCGTGCTCTCATTCTAAATAGAAATTGAACCTTTATTGATGAAAGAGTAAAATGAATACAAGTGAGTATACATTATAAACCTTGATCCTATATATATACAGAGACTAAAGCAAGCAAAGAAAACTGTCAAATAACTAACTCCCTAAAAGAGGGAAAATCTGTTACAGTCCATTCCAGCTCATGCACACGTGTCCAATCACCTTCCCAACATCCTTGCATACGTGGCATCATCTACTGCATTGAGTACAACACTTGATCATAGTGAGGCATTACTTCAATCACAGCCATAGCAGCTGTTTGATCAATGCCTTTGTCATCTTGAAGTTGTGAGCTGATCTGATTAGCACAATGGACTTCTCCTTGATGCAAGGAAGCATCCTGCTGTGCTATTTTAACACTTTATGAGGCATTTCTACTAATTTGAAAGAAATTTGATGATATTGCCAGTGGCAACAACACCCATTGGAAAATTGCAATAGAAATTTTAAATCAAGCTTGTTTCCGTTGGAGTACATTAGCTACTTATATAGACTACTGGGATTCAACCTTAATTCTAACTGACTTGGGCCAAAGCCCAATTATTGAATTCATAAATAACCTTTACTCTAGGAAATTAAGTAAAATGCCAATAACTTAATAAACTAATATGACCTAAAATAAAATCCAATGGACCAATAGTAAAAATAAAATTGACTTCTAAAAATAAATAAAACTACATTAAAATAAAATTGTTTTTGTGCTCCCTGCATCATAAAATATGCTAGGAGACCATGAGTTATATGGAAAATGGAAATGACTGTTCTATGCTAGTACATTTTCTGGTAGTCTATGGTAGCACTTGTCCAATAATCATCAATTGCATTGAGCTGATCTTGAAACAGTCCTAAAAATCCTTCCTCTTGCCCTTTTGTGACTGATTTCTATCAAAATTTTCTAATTCATTTAGTTTTGAGTGGTTTATGTGTAGATTTTTTTTCTGTTCTCAGTTTAAAACCATTTTTGTATCTAATGCTAAAACAAAGAAGACGTGTGAAATGTTTGGTAGATTTACCCTTATTAGCTTAATTGTGTGTTTGTCCTAGCTGATCAATGTTTCTATGCAAGTTTTTAAATATTCTTACATGTTACAATGGAAATTATTGTTAACTACATATTCTTAAATTAATATTTATAACTAGTTTAATTTTGTAATGTGAGGAAGTAGCCTTGTTTGATAAATTTGTTCTTACTTATCAAAAAGAAGAAGATATGGTGCCAGCTAATCTAGGATATTTAGTTTTAGACTTGTTTATTACTAAGTACAAAAGCTTGTCTATTGCTGATTTTAAATGTGTAGCTCGAGACATAAAAGATGTCAACTCATATGATATCAAATTGATTTTTTCTTTCTCAAAAATTAGTTAAAAATGGAAAAAGAAATATTGGCTGATGACTGATCTTCAAGATATACCTGTGTATGTCATATATTGATTTTGGACCACTAAGACATTTTGAATATTTATTATATTGCCTAGCAAATATTGTGGTGCTTGTTGGATTTGCAGAGTAATTAATGACTGTAAATGTGGATTGCTATGTGGCTGGACATGTGCTATTGTTTTTAATTGTGAATATTCCTAGACTAAAACTGCTTGATGTAGCATCTTTTGGCCTATGCATTTCCTTTTGGTGTTATAAAACCTGCTAGCCATCTTTACTTCGTGTTTGTAATGTCATTCTTTTGGTATTTGCAGTTAAGTTGCCTGAGTTATTGTACTATGCCAAAATCGAAGAGGAGACATTGATGGAGCTGCAGTAAGAATTAGTCGAGTTTCTCAAGTATAACTTCTTATCACCATTCTAACATGTGTCTGTGAGGAAAGCTCAATTGAGAGTATAAGAAGAATACAATAAACTGTGATGAATGGTGACATTTATGAAACAACTTGCACACTTAATGTTGCTTATATTTTTTCTTGGAAGTTTGTGATGATTTGGCTGTCTGGAGCACTAAAAAGTGTTCATTTAAATGTATCTAAAGTGTCTTTAGAGTGAAGTGCGTTACATTATTTAAACTTCTAGGTCTTTGTTTAGGGGAGAAAATTTTATATAACTTGCCTCAAACATGTCATTTTAAGGAAATTTTCAAGAATGACATTCCATCATCATCATCATTATATTCATCTTGTGATTCAGGTTCTTACAGAAGCATCGGAGTGCATTTTTCCTCTCAACTTACCATGTACCAGAAGATATTGAAACCAGCACCAACAAGTAAGATGTATTGGCAACAAATTATGCACAGAATACTACAGAACTAGAGCTTTAGGTTGATGTATAATCATCTTTTAGATTTGATATTTTCCTGGATTCCAAAATTTGAGAAACCAGATGTCTGTGTTTCATGTCATTAGTTTTGAAACGTCTTTGTAAACGAGGGTACATTGCGGGGCAATGTATACGGAAGAAACATGCCAGACAAACGCATAGCCCTGTAAAGGTCTGTAGTGTACCCCAGATATATGTCATTATCTAACAGCCCTAGATAGCAACAGTATGAACAATTGTACATAGTGGAAATTTGATGAATGGAAATGAGACTACCTGACTGCAGTGTGTATTAGGAAGTTGCATGTGATTTAAGTTTTGCTTTACAGAATGCTTTTTATTGTTGGAACTATGTTAACACTATTTCTCCTTTGCAATAAAAACGATTTTTGGTGCTTAAAAGAGCATTGTTTCAAATTAACTTAGGTATAGATCTTAACTAGTTTGGAGTTTGATGGATTTCTCCCTAAATTACTTTATCTCAAAAAGTATGAATATTTTACTGCTAAATTAAATCTGCATATCTTCCATACTACCATTTCATTTGTTACAACTTAACGAAGTGGTCAGATGAAGTGTTCGACTGATCTTTCACATGGAATGTTATGAGTAATCATTAAACCTCTCCTGGAATTTGTTCAGCAAAAGATGTTATGCTTAGAGAATTATTACGTGGTTGAGAATTAATGGTTAGAGACTAGATTCCTATTCGTTTTGATCTGTCAATGAATTTGTGATCCATCCTTGGTCAAAAAAAAAAAAAAAAAAAAAAAAAAAAAAAAAAAAAAAAAAAATCTAGAATCTGCTTGGCTTTACTTTGGAAAATATTATAACAAACAAAATTCCAATACCAATTTCGATAATTCTAGTCAACCATGACCTGACTTGTTCGTTTTTAGACCCCTTAACACAAGTTGTTTAACCTAGTTATTTAGTCAAGTGATTACTTAGATAAATTATTCAGTGTAAGGTTGAATTTAATCAACCATCTTGTTGGCTTTATTCCATGCCAAATTTGCTTGTATTTCAGTATTTAGTAACCCTATATTTAGGTGGGTTTTGTTGTAACGGTAGTGAGTGAGATAGAGTGATTGAATGCTCAAGAGTGTGCAAGAAAACAGAGTCTCGCAGCTTGATCTCACGGGTGACTCGCGGCTGCAAGCAGTTAGAAGCAGCACACGTGCCAAGCATGCCAGAAGTTGAAGCGTCATGCTAGCTGGAGCACTACATGACAAAATAGGACAACTGGCCGTTCTGTTATTGCGCGACTGGAACTTGCGACTCAGTCAAGCCGCGAGTCCAAGCCGCGAGCCACCCCTGTTTTGAAAAACCTGACGTTTCACATTCTCTTCTCACCCCAGTATAAATACCCCTCTTACCCACAAATGAAAGAGAGCTTCAAGAGAGAATTTTGAAAAAGAAACCCTAGAGAAAAACAAGATTGAGTCATCCACAATCTTTACATAAGAGTCTCTTCATATTCCTCAACGCTCTTCCTCTCCATTGTCAAATCCTTGAGAGGCATTTTTATCAAAACCTTTTTCTCACAATTTCCATTACTGTGAGAGGACTGTTTGGTGTTCTGGGAAGCAGTTAGGAAGGAACCAATTTACATTGGTTGATGCTATGGTCAAGTAGCGAAATCCGGGAAGCTAGAAAAGAAAAAGGTTCGGCCCAATCTCGTTGGAGCAAGAAGCTTGGAGGGCTTAGGTGCACTGGGTAGATTGGACTTGGTAGGTCTATTGCTATCCATGTATCCCAACTACATTTTCTAGTGGATTGTTTACCGCTTGGAGGGTGGCGGAGAGATTTTACGCCGAGGGCTTCGGTTTCCTCTTCGATAACACATCGCGTATTGTCTTTGTGTTTGCATCTTCCTTCCGTTTTATCTTTTCCTTTTATTATCTGCTGTGGGTTGTGATTTTAATTTGGCTTAGATTGTTTACCAATTCTGTTTTATAGCTTTTGTTCATTTTCCGCACACTAGTTGTTTGACATAAAGCTTGAATTGGTTAATTTGTAAATTGAGGGTGTAAACGTTCAAGGGTGTTTTTACACTATTTGAACTTTCAATTGGTATCAGAGCGGGTGTACTTGTTGTGGTTTAATTACCCCTTTGTTTTGGTTACTGTTATGGAAAATACCATGCTGAATTGTAGTTTAAGTGTTTGTGAAAATGACTCTATGAGTATGTTTGAAGGGTGTCTTAACAATGAACTTGTAGAGTTTTTAAAAACAAAGAAACATGCTAGGATATTTGTTCACATGCTGGAATATTTTGAAAATCAGAATCACATCTTACACAGTAGCATATCTGAATCTAAATCGTTGATTAAGAAATACAAAAGAAAGAATAGAATGTTGTGTGAGATGATTGAGAGTCTGAAAATGAAAGGTCAATCTAACAGAAGCATGAAAACTGTTGATAAGTTTCTGTTTGAAGGTCAAGAATGTTTGTCTCATGTGAGCTTATTTGTGCATACCTCATTGAAGGTATTTAATTCATGCTTGTGGTATCTTGACAACGGTTGTTCTCGTCATATGACAGGGGATAAGTCACTGTTTAAGACACTCAAAGAAAAGGTTGGTGACTATGTGACTTTTGGTGATGGAAGTCATGCTCAAGTTCTTGGCAAAGGGACTATCGAGATACCTGGATTACCTCTGTTGAAAGATGTGTTATACATCAAAGGGTTGAAGGCAAATCTTCTGAGCATCACTCAAATATGTGATGATGATTTCCTGGTACAATTCTCTAAGAAGGGATGCTTAATCATCAATGAAGAAGGGATTCAAGTCTTGGAGGGAAATCGGACTACAGACAACTGCTATGGAGTAGTTCCCACGGCACCCATTTCGTGTAGAAGTGCTCGTGTTGACATGTTGGAACTTTGGCATCACAGATTTGGGCATGCGAATTTCAAACAAGTAGCTAAAGTATCCAAACTTAAAGCAGTTGAGGGACTTCCTAAGTTTGGAAAGGTGAAGAATACTATTTGTGGTGCATGTCAAATAGGAAAGCAAACAAAGGCAAGTCATCACAAGGTGAATGTGATTGCTACTTCTCGGTGTTTAGAGTTACTTCATGTTGATCTAATGGGGCCTACTAGAATTGAAAGTCTAGGAGGAAAGAGATACATTATGGTCATTGTGGATGATTACTCAAGATACACTTGGGTTGAATTTCTTAGAGAAAAATCAGAAGCATGTGAAAGGTTGGAAATTCTGTGCAAGAAACTACAAAACGAGAGAGGGGTCCCTATTGCTAAGATAAGAAGTGATCATGGGAGGGAATTTGAGAATGCAAGCTTTGAGTCTTTCTGTGAAAAGAATGGAATCAAAAAGGAATTTTCAGCCCCCAAAACTCCATAACAAAATGGAGTGGTAGAGAGAAAGAATCGGGTGATTCAGGAAATGGCAAGAGTCATGTTACTTAACAAGCAAATACCTCAAAAGTTTTAGGGAGAAGCTGTCAACACCTCGTGTCACATTGGCAATAGAATATTTTTCCGAGTAGGAACAAAGAAGACCGCCTATGAGATTTGGAATGGAAAGAAGCCTAGAGTAAAGTATTTCCGAGTGTTTGGAAGCAAGTGTTATATCCTAAATGATCGGGAGAATCTTGGGAAGTTTGATGCAAGAAGTGATGAAGGTATTTTTCTTGGGTACTCTACTACAAGTCGGGGGTATAGAGTTTTTAACAAGAGAACTAAGACAATGATGGAGTCCATCAATGTCAAGATTGATGATGCCTTATCTAAGGTGGAGATGATTGATGATGGAGAAGGGCCGAGCACCAAAGAACCCGAGGTTGAGGTTGAAGCTCTTGATATAAAGTTGAAGAATCTACACCAGAAAAAGAATCAACTCCCTTGAACCCAAGAATGGAAACGAGATCGATGTCTAGAACATCAAGTCCTCTTACTCCTCTGGAAGTCCATCCTCCCATCTCATGGAGTGATGAAGTCTCCACGTCAAAGAAGCCATCTTCAAGAGTAATTAAGAACCATCCGGAAAGTAACATCATAGGGTCTCTAGATGAAGGTCTTCACCTCAGAAAAGGAAACATCCTTTTGGCCAATCATGTAACATATCATTGCTACCTTGCTCAATTTGAGCCAAAAAGGGTAGAAGAGGCTCTTCAAGATGAGAATTGGGTTAAGTCAATGCATGAAGAGCTGAATCAGTTTGTAAGGAATGATGTGTGGGAACTTGCTTCAAGGCCTGAAAATGTTCATGTCATAGGCACGAAATGGATATTCAAAAACAAAACCGATGAAGATGGAGAGATAATACGGAATAAATCTCAGTTAGTAGCTCAAAGATACACTCAAGTAGAAGGAGTAGACTTTGATGAATCCTTCGCTCCTGTGGCAAGACTTGAGTCTATTCGAATTCTCATGTCCATTGCATGCACTATGAACTTCAAACTCTATCAAATGGATGTAAAATGTGCATTTCTAAATGAATACCTGAATGAAGAAGTGTTTGTGGAGCAACCAAAAGGATTTGAGGATCCTCACTTTCCTGATCATGTGTTGAGATTGAAGAAAGCCCTTTATGGCTTAAAACAAGCACCTAGAGCTTGGTATGATCGGCTTACACATTACCTCCTAAATAGAGGATTCAAAAGGGGATATGCCGACCGGACTTTGTTTGTCAAAAATGATGAAGATTATCTCCTTGTGGCACAAGTTTATGTTGATGACATAGTGTTGGGGACTACCATTGAAGATCGTGAAATTTCTGAGGAGATGAAGAAAGAATTTGAGATGAGTATGGTGTGGGAACTCACATTTTTCTTGGGCCTTTAAGTCAAACAACAGAAGGAAGGTATATTTGTTTCACAAGAGAAATATGCTAGAAACATTGTCAAGAAGTTTGGACTAGACTCCAAAAAACATGCCTCCACTCCCATTAGCTCGTCTACTAAACTGAATGTTGATTCTTTTGGAGTAGAAGTAAGTCCTACCTTATATAGGAGTATCATTGGGAGTTTACTCTATCTTACAGCTAGTAGACCGGACATTGCATTCAGTGTTGGTGTTTGTGCCAGATATCAAGCTAATCCAAAGGAATCTCACCTGACTGCAATTAAGCGAATCATTCGATATATTAATGGAACTTCAGATTATGGTCTGTGGTATTTAAAAGACTCAAATGCTTGTCTTGTCGGCTATTCCAATGCTGACTGGGCTAGTAGTGTGGACGATTGGAAGAGTACTTCAGGAGGTTGCTTCTACCTTGGTAACAATCTTGTCTCGTGGATGAGCAAGAAACAAAATTTCGTATCTCTCTCTACTGCTGAAGCAGAATACATCGCCGCTGGAAGTTGCTGCACTCAGCTTCTTTGGATGAAGAAATTACTTCATGATTATGGAATTCCTCAAGAGACGATGTGTGTCTTCTGTGACAACACCAGTGCCATCAATCTTTCCAAGAATCCTGTCCAGCTTTCAAAATCTAAACACATAGAGATACGTTAACATTTCATTCGAGATCTGGTAGAGGAAAGAGTTGTGTGTCTTGAGTTCATACACACCGACAATCAAAAGGTGGACATCCTCACCAAGCCTCTCGATGGTCCATGGTTTGAATCACTCCGTAAGACCATTGGTGTTGGTACAATTACTTGACTCTCTTGTGTGATGTGTGCTTCACATATTTACAATGTGTTAATTCTGTTTGTATTGGGGCACACACTACTTTGTTGGCTTTTTGTATAGCATGATTTTGTTTTTTTGTTTTTGTTGTTTTTACACTGTTGTCTTCGATCAATCTTTTTCTTCTTATGTGTCAAAAATCCAAAAATCACATAAAAAATAGAAAATCAAAAAGTTTGATTGACATTGTTGAGTTTTGTCTCAAAACTTGTTTTGTCTTCTACTTTTGTGCTAATGGCTTTGTGCATTTTCGAGCATAGCTTGTTTCTTTGCACTCTTATCACTGTGGGAGAAATCTTGAAATCTATGTGATTGTTGTAAATAGATCTTCAAACTTATCATGAATGATTACTGAATGGTTATGTTGATCTTGAGACATGCATAGAATTGTGTCTATATATCTTCCCACTCTTTATTTTTGTTTTGCTAAAAAGAGCTCACCAAATGTAAATCTCCAAATGAAAAGAGATATTGAGCTGCAAAAGCCTGTCGCACATACTAGTATTCGACTAGGAAAAAGGGAAAGCGACCAAAAAATTAAAAAGTGAATGTTTATTCAAAAAGCCAAAGGGTATCTCTTTAAAGTGAAATATCAAATATCACTCTCACAATGAGAGGTGATTGTCTCAAAAGGATCAAAAAGATCAAATGTTATGATTGAAAGTGGAGTCAAATGTAAAGCTCTAAGTTATGTTATCAAGTTTTGTGGGAAGTCATATATGCATACTTCTATAATTGAGATGTGTCCCATAATCTAGTACTAATTGTGTATGCCTTGGTTGAATTGATCATTGAAACTTCCCATTAGACTAAGGACTATCTCATTGTTGATATCCACACACAACACACAAGTTTATGTTCAAACAAATGCCATATTCATTTGTGTGATTGTACTTGATAAAATGTGTTTTCACATGCTTAATCTTTGTTGATTCAAGCACAAAAAGATTTTTGAGTGTTTTAGATGTTTCTGGAAAGTATTTTGTTCTTCAAAAACTGAAAATTTCAAAAATCATTTTTGCCCTGTTTTGGCGACTCAGTCGCGGGTAAATCAAGTCGCATGCCACAGTTGCGAGCTTGCGTGTCAATTTTGGCGACTTGTTCGCGAGTGGAAGGTCCAGTGGCGAGGGTTACACAGAGATTTTCGCGGCTCAGGTCGCGACTCCCTTGCAGGTAGACCCTCCAGTCGTGAAAAACACTTAGAAAATTTTTCAAAATTTTGTCTTTGAGTGTTTTGGCGGCTTATCCTGGTGTCTTATCGGCGACTCATTTCAGTCGCGAAAATCGCGTGTTCTGCAAAATGAGCTCATTTTCAACACTTTTCTCAAAAAGGGTTCTCATTTGCCTGTTTTGCACTCTGTGTCTGTTCACTTTCTGGTCTTACTTTCACTTATTCAACATCACTGTGATAATCTTCAAATTCTTTCACCAACTTGTTACCATTCAATCTATCTTCAAAGAAAGGTATGAGTTTTGTCCTCTACTCTTTGTTTTTCTTAGTTATTGCCTTTTCATCATGGTTTTTGTGTTCAACTTGGTATTCATATTTCTCTTACCCGTGTTTGGTTACTTGAGTGTATAATGTTCTCATTTTTGTGTGGTTTTAATCTGATCCACTCTATTTTGTAGCTACATTTGGGTCATTATTGTCCCTTATTGTTATTTTCTGGTCATTTCCATCTAGCTCTTAGGGTTTTCTTCATTATCCACTAACCCACTGCTAATAATGTCTGTTGGATTGTGTTCTTTCTTTTCCTCTATTCATGATACAGACTGGAAATGTCTCCATTCAAGAAAGCAGCTGTGAAAGGAGGTAATTCCAAAGGAAAGGAACCTGTCATTGATGTCGATGATTACTCTCCTCAAACAAAAGGGACTTGTTCTTCATCAAAAGGGTTCGATCCCAACAAGTTCAGATCCTATGCTGCCTTTCAGTCTCATGAGAATTATTTCCGAAATGCTAGACCATTACTAGAAAGACCTGTTGACCAATCATCACTTCATGACACTGACATTCCGAAATGGTTTGCTCACAAGGATTGGAATTACCTTATTTTTTATCTAGATGACGCGTATGAGGATTTGGCAAAGGAATTTTATGCCAACGCGATTGTGGAAGAAGATGAACTTAAGTGCTAGGTTAGGAAAAAGAGTTTTTTAGTCTCTCCTACATATTTGGCAGAGATTCTTCACATCAACCGACCAATGCTTCGACACTCACCGATTTATGATGATCTTTGTCCTGATGAGGAACTTCTTAAGGAAGGTCTTGGACAAGACTTGGAATTCTCATCCAAAGGAAACTCCGTCAGTGTTTCCTCTCTTCCTCCAAAACTGAAAGTGCTTACAATTGTGATGTTTCACAATTTGTACCCCTTATCAAGCACTAGGTATATGAACCTCGGACGTGCCTTGTTTCTTCATGACCTAATCTCTGATGTAGAAATTGACATCTGTGCTCATATCTTTCATGTCCTGTGCAAAATGGTTCTATGAACTGAGTCCCGAACATGTGTTCCTTTCTGCTGTCTCATTTCAAGGATTTTGAAACTTAAAGGAATTTGAAACTTAAAGGAATTTGAAACTTAAAGGAATTTATCCAACGGCAGATGAATCTCCTTACTCAAAACCGAGTCCAATCAACATGTGTACATTCAATGCAAGCATTGGACATAGTCGGAAGAGAGCCAAACCGGAAACTTCCACATCTCACAGTGGTTCACATTTCAGCATTCTCTCCCTTGATGAAAAACTTGATCACATTGTATCCTCTGTACACGAGTTGAATACAAAGATGTCCAGACTCACATCTACTCTACACCATCACAGCACTCGATGGGATATGAAGTTTACCTCACTCCAAACTCAATTGGATCAGATTCAGCGGAGGCTAGAAGAGAATGTGTAGCTATTCCATGACAAAAAAAGGGGAGTGATAGCCTGATCAGAGGGGGAGGATATTACCTAAGAGGGAGTGTTTCTGCATTTTTCTTCAAATTAAGTTGTTATATTGTATTTTGTACCCATGTTGCTTTTGTAAGCTTTTAGGGTTATGTTTTTATGCTTATTTGTAGGCTTTATGGTTTGTACCATGCTTTATGCAGTCTTTTATGCTTTGTTTAAATTAGTACTTCTATCTAAATGTCTTGCATTTCCTTATAAGTACTGTCACTCTTATGCCCTTGTAGGATTGTTCCTAGATGCATATACTTAGTGTATTATGCATTGGTTGAGTGTTGGGCATACAAGTAACTTGCATTGCTCTTGTTAGCTTGTATGTTCAAGTGTTCATTCCAAGTGTGAATGAGCACTGTGATCACTACCTTGTAAGTGATTACTTGTTTGATCAAGCCATGATTTGGTTCTTAACTCCATCTTTGCTTGATCACTTTATGCCTGTTTTATATGCATTTCATGCTTTTCTGCATATAATGATCATGTGTATTGTTGTGTTTCAGGAGTTTCTTGTTCAAATGATTCAAGTGCTTCACAGCTTCTAGAGTTAGGTGTGAGTGAGTTTTGCTCAACTGTTCCCAACTCACATGTTAAGTCTAGAGTCTGTTTTAGGGTTTTGTCACGGAATAGCCAAATAGGGAGATTGTAAAGTTGAATTTAATCAACCATCTTGTTGGCTTTATTCCGTGCCAAATTTGTTTGTATTTTAGCATTTAGTAACCCTGTATTTAGGTGGGTTTTGTTGTAAGGGTAGTGAGTGAGATAGAGTGATTGAATGCTCAAGAGTGTGCAAGAAAACAGAATCTTGCGGCTTGATCTCGTGGGTGACTCGCGGTTGCAAGCCGCCAGAAGCAGCACACGTGCCAAGCATGCCAGAAGTTGAAGCGTCATGCTAGCTGGAGCACTACAGGATAAAATAGGACAACTGGCCATTCTGTTATCGCGCGACTGGAACTCGCGACTCAGTCAAGCCGCGAGTCCAAGCCATGAGCCACCCCTATTTTGAAAAACCTGACATTTCACATTCTCTTCTCACCCCACTATAAATACCCCTCTTACCCACAAATGAAAGAGAGCTTCCTGAAAGAATTTTGAGAGAGAAACCCTAGAGAAAAACAAGATTGAGTCATCCACAATCTTTACATAAAAGTCTCTTCATATTCCTCAACTCTCTTCCTTTCCATTGTCAAATCCTTGAGAGGCATTTTTACCAAAACCTTTTTCTCACCATTTCCATTACTGTGAGAGGGTTGTTTGGTGTTCTAGGAAGCAGTTAGGAAGGAACCAATTTACATTGGTTGATGCTATGGTCAAGTAGCGGAATCCAGGAAGCTAGAAAAGAAAAAGGTTCGGCGCAACCTCGTTAGAGCAAGAAGCTTGGAGGGCTTAGGTGCACTGGGTAGATTAGGCTTGGAGGGTCTATTGCTGTCCATGTATCCCAACTACATTTTCTAGTGGATTGTTTACCGCTTGGAGGGCGGCGGAGAGGTTTTACACCGAGGGCTTCGGTTTCCTCTTCGATAACACATCACGTGTTGTCTTTGTGTTTGCATCTTCCTTCTCTTTTATCTTTGTCTTTTATTATCCGTTGTGGGTTGTGATTTTAATTTAGCTTAGATTGTTTACCAATTCTATTTTATAGCTTTTGTTCATTTTCCGCACACTAGTTGTTTGACATAAAGTTTGAATTGGTTAATTTGTAAATTGGGAGTCTAAACGTTCAAGGGTGTTTTTACACTATTTGAACTTTCATTCAGATCTAGGTTAACACAATAATATCATATCATGCAAGTAATGCAGAAAAAAAAAAAAAAAAAAAAAAAAAAAAAAAAAAAAAGAACATCACGATATGATGACCCAGAAAAACCTAACTAGTAGAAAACCCGAGGAGGATTTAACCTAGTTATCCTCAAGGTAAAAACGGATCCAATATGAAAGAATTGAAATTTTTACAATAGAACTTAGACCGCTAACATCCTATTGCTACCTCGAGTAGAAAACTTACTACCATGACCATGTGACAGCTCCGAGTCCACAGACTACTTCTTTCTTTGATCTGCAGCAAACACAAGTTCTCCTACTTGTGACTTTGAGACTCCACTCAAAGGTTTTAGATCTTCTCTAAAGTTCTTTACGCAATAACTGAAGCAACCATCAAGTTCTTGATGCAAATCTTAATCTTGATAGAACTTAGACCAACATCCTATTGCTACCTCGAGTAGAAAACTTACTACCATGACCACGTGACAGCTCCGAGTCCACGGACTACTTCTTTCTTTGATCTGCAGCAACCACAAGTTCTCCTACTTATGACTTTGAGACTCCACTCAAAGGTTTCAGACCTTCTTTAAAGTTCTTTATGCAGTAACTGAAGCAACCATCAAGTTCTTGATACAAATCTTGATCTTGATCTAGATCTCATAGAAGATTCAACACACAACTCTTCAAAAACTTCTAAAACGTAGCTAGGGTTTTTCCTTTTATACTTGAAGTAAAATACTTAACCCTACACATCATATGGGCTTAGGCTGAATTGGAATTTCTGCAGAAAATTAAATCTGCATGAGTTTCAATGGATTGAGTCTAATTTTCGATCGATCGAGCCTTGCAGATTTTGACCAATAAATCTTGCAATCACTCGATTCCAATTTTACATAAAACCACACTTTGAGTAAACCTAAATCTAGACTCTATGTTTTGATCATGGTTTGCCAACGTAATACATATTGAAGTTCTAATACATTAGTTGCCTAAATCTCCCACTTTGGCAATCCGTGACAAAACACATTACAAAAATGCAAAATGCTCAAAGTAAAAACAACCCAATTACAAAGTGAAACCCTAATTACAATTCAATCTAACCACTATCTATCAGTTGCAAAAGTAGACAGCAGTCACGACTTAATTAACCTGTAAATTCCTGAAACACTAAACAAAAACATAAACGCATGTGTGAAAAATACAAGTAAACGAAAATAAACTTCTTGATTTCACAAAACATAAAATAAAAAAAACATATACCATGAATAACCTCATAATATAAATCAAAATTAATATACCATATGTGAAACAAGAAACATAAATAAAACAAAAACACATAATGTCTCCCCTAACATATGCAATCCATAAGAATGTGTATCCTACATACAATCTACCCAAAAAAAAATCTCTCCAATCTCTCTCCCTATCTCTATGTACTCCCCCCTTTTGTGACGTATAGCCAAAGGGCAATCATGACTCATCAGGGGGTGGAGCCGGTGGAGTAGAACCTCTAGCATTCGCCAAATCTGCCTGTAAGGCCGAAACCTCATTGAGCAAATCTAACAAAAGTTGTCCATGTGCCGCCTAAACGGTCACAACTGTATCTAACATGGTATGCATAGAAGAGGCGCTTGATGTAGACGGTGGAGGATCCATGGTAGCTGTGAGGTCCACATAAGCCTCAGCAGAAGGATCACCTGAAGGAGGATCTCGGGATGCATCACCTGTAGAAGACTTGACACGAGGGCACTTAGAGCTTGCTTTTAACTGAGCAGCCCTTTGCCTAAGGAAGGTGGCACCTATAGGAGCTATGATATGTACGGGCTTGGACGCGGAGAAGTCATCTAAACCTAAGTCTAAAAGAATCCTATGAATAAAAACAGGAAAGAACAAACCATAGGATTTAGCACTACTCCTATGAACCTCAACAAGAGAGCGAATGAAAAGAGTGGGAAAACTCATAGGAGAATTAGTGATGAAAGCATACAAGAACGCACATCTCTCAATAGGAATAGTATGGACATGAGAAATGGGCCAAATACTATGACAGGAAATCCTAAAAAACAAATAATTAAGCTCAGTAAGCTTATGAGAGGTGACTCGAGGATCAGTACCTCAACTAATGGAAGTATCGGTAATGAGTGATATGATGTCATCAAGAGGAGGAGACTCTGTGTAAGGGTACACAAGTTGCTGTACCAAAGGTACACCAAGAGCAGATGCCACTACCACGGGAGTAATGACATACTCTTCACCCCTTATCCAACTCTTCATAAACTGAACGTTGGAATCATCGGAGTGGATAGAGAGGTTCGAATAGAACTCTCTAATAAAAGCAACTAGAAGGGGATGCTCAACCTTTAAGAGTGGTAACCAACCTCTACGCTCAAAATTCCTACCAATCTCGGGATCTACCTCATCTAGGATAACCTTACACTCAGCCTATACCGGTCTAAACACATTAAGCTTCTCATAAGCTTCTTGGTTTTTTGGAAACCTAAACCTATCACTCTGGAAATCAAAAGAGGATGGGGTAGAGGTTTTCTTAGCTCTAGTCTTCCTAACCATGATTCTAAGAGTATAGAATAAAAGGAAAACAAAAACAAAGCAAAAACCGAGGGCATACTGCATTAGAGAGGGTTAGAGCACAAAATTTATCAACAAATAACAATCTATATGATGCATGTAATGAATGCACATATGATGCATACTCTAATGCATAAAAATTTGTTCAATTTCTCAACATTTACCAACAATTGACTTGAACAAAGAGTTTTAGTTCAAAAACCCCAAATTTTGAAAAAACCAATTTCAAAACCAATTCAAATTGATCAATTAATCATTACATTAGTTATAAAACATCATATAATGATATAATTTATCAATTACACAAGCCAATTTCATCAAATTAAACTCAATTGAACAAAATCCCCAATACCTCAAAATACCAAACCCTAGAATTTCCAATTGTTCTCAAAACACCAAATTGATCAAATTAATGCATGGGAATCCTATTTATGACATCTAAGAAAAAAAAACCAATGAACAGATTAGGTTAAAAATAACTGAAAAATCATAAAACCCAAATTTCCTATGTTCGAAATTTTCAAAAAAAAAATGCATGAAAATGCATGAAACATGTAAATAAATTGAAAAAGAAAGGGTATAAAGGTCTTACCAAAGATTGAGGACAAAAGCCCTTGAAAAATTTGAGGAAGAAAACAACAAACAAGCTTGGATTGGATTGGTCGAGGAAAAAAAGGAAAGAAAAAGATAGAAAAAGTCTTTGAAAAGTGAAGAACACGTACTGAGAAAGAACTTTTTGTTCTTTTCTTTTGAAATTCGATTGGTCGAGCCAGGCAGAAGCTTTCCTTTAAAAATTTCGATTGGTTGAAAATTGGTTTTGATCAATCAAAAACATATTCGATTGATTAAGCACCAATCGAGCATTAATCGAACCAGGCAGAACCAAGCTTAAAAAATTAAGGCATTTTCGATTGGTTGAAGAACACACTCGAATGATCGAAAATCTGAAAAAATTCAATTTTTGAAAACTAGTAGGAGTTTTATGTAGAAAACGCTCAAACCAACTTATTTCATGAATGAAATGCATGAGTATAAGTTTAAAAGATTTTCCAAAAACACTTGATTTCAACCCAGATCTTCCAAAACAAAGATTATGACACTTTTTGTCCCCAAAAATCAATCAATGAATATATTTTGTATCAAAATCAAGGAACGTATAGTCTTGAATGGCCAAACCAAAATCACACACAATTTCATGTACTAAGTTTAACAAAGAATAACTTGTGTAGTGTGTGCAACTAGTAACAGCATGAGATACATGTGAGGTGATATGTAGATAGTAATTAATCACAATTTCTACATTATTCATCACATAAGTTTGAAAGTGATTATCACCCAAAGAGTTACATCCTATAAATCCTACATCTCCTAGAAAACAAGCTTGCAATCATGTAATTTTTTTATTTATTTTAGCCTTATAATGTACATGCCATTTTTATTTCAATGCCTTTTTTAAATTAATTTTTTATTCCAAGGCTACACCTTATTTTCTTTTTGTACATATGCTACACTTTCTCGAGCATAAAATCTTACGATATGCACTAAGATGTTCATGATTGGCTAGTAAACAGTGGTGAGATGGTTATTTATGCATTTCTCTTAGGATTTTTTAGTCCTTATAATCAAAAGCATGCGACTTCAAAATCAAGATCATGTGATCAAAAACTATAAACAATTCCCACACAACATGCACTACATAGTTAAAACTAGCAAAGTGCAGAAAAATAAGCTCATCCAAGCTAAACAAGGTACACAGGTATGTTATGTAAAGATAATATGGTCAATCTTAACTACACATCAAAGATATGTAATACAAAACATACCCTTTCACATTCCTCTTTCCATTTTTTTTTTTAATTTAAAAGAAACATGCAAAAACAACCTAGTATGAAATGCGTGAATGTAATGCAATGCAAATCCTAAAAGCAAAAAGAAACAAAACTTCAAGAGAAGTGGTCACAAAGGATTTTGAGATGAAGCACAAAGACCATGTCAGAAAAACTCAATTAGATTGAACCTTTTGCATCAAAAACTTCTTAGATGCAACTCTGTTTTTGGAGTTATTATTCATATTAGAATGATGAGTAACTCCAGGATTGGTATAAAGGTTTAAAACCTTTACCAATTTACCAATAAGTACCATAGGATCTTGTGCTTGAGGCATAGGTACTTGTTGCTTATTTGCTCACTTTGCAGCTTGCAACTTGAATCAGTTTGGGCGAGTATGCCTACCCTTTCCACAAAAATAACAAACCCACAAAAGTCTATCATGCTTCTTGTCCTTAGGGAGGTTAGGATTTGTAGGCTTAGACTCTTTAAGGTCAACCCTAATCTTCCTAGGAGTAGGAGTAACTTCTATTGGTTTGACAACCTCAATCTTGGGTGGCTTAAAAGAAGGAACAAAATTTGTGGAATGAGCTTCAGACACAGAGATGCTATCAACAAAACCTAAACCCATTTTGTCTAAGGGAGACTTCTAAACACTCAGCATGTGATCAAGTTTAGAACAATAGGCCTATTTGTTTGTTCTCTAGCAACAAACAATTCTAGTTCTAGGTTCTTAATCTTATCAAGTAACATCATGTTTTCAATCTTCACCTTATTAACCAATTCATTAGCATCAAACAAATTCAGCAACAAGTTTTTCTTTTCAAGTTCAAGAGTAGCAATCTTCTTTAGATCTAAGTCTACACTCATTGCATTCTTTGCAGCAACCTTGCACAGCTTATTAAAAGCTTCTTGCAAATCAGCACACTCAGAGAGTTCCCAATCAGAAGGGTTCTCTTCAATCACAACACTTTCATCAACTTCAGCAGTAGCTGTGAAAGCAAATAAGTTTCCATCTTCATCACTAGCAGACTCATGATCAGAAACTTCATCATCACTAAGGGTTATTGTAACGACCCCGCCCCAACTGTGTAGATATTGTCCGCTTTGGGGCCCATACCCCTCACGGTTTTGTTTTTCCCCAGGTTGCGCTGGGGAAAAGGCCTCTACACATTAAAGGGAGGTCATTCCTTATAAACACATTCCCATGTGCTTCCCTAGGCGATGTGGGATCCATGGAATGCAAGACCCCCCTTTTTGGGTCATTACAATCCACCCCCCTTATGGGCACACGCGTCCTCGCGTGTGGGGCCCACACTTCCGGCTAGGGCATGGCTCTGATACCATCTGTAACGACCCCGCCCCAACTGTGTAGATATTGTCCGCTTTGGGGCCCATACCCCTCACGGTTTTGTTTTTCCCCAGGTTGCGCTGGGGAAAAGGCCTCTACACATTAAAGGGAGGTCATTCCTTATAAACACATTCCCATGTGCTTCCCTAGGCGATGTGGGATCCATGGAATGCAAGACCCCCCTTTTTGGGTCATTACAGTTATAGCCATAGCTTTACCCTTTGACCTCAAGAATGTAGGACATTCAGATTTCACATGACCATACCCTTGACAACCAAAACATTGTTGACCTAGAGAATTACTAGAGGTTTGACCAACTTTTTCTTTTGATTTATTAGTATTATTAACTTTAGTTGGTTCATTTTTCTTAAAATTCCTAGGTTCAACATTGTTTTTACCTCTTGCCCTTCTGTTGTTGTTCTTAAAAAAGTTTCTAAAGTTCTTGGCAAGATAAACAATCTCTGTAGAAGAGAGTTCATCATCAAATCCATTCCCATCAATATCATCAATTGACTTAAGAGCCATTGATTTGGATTTGTTTGTTTTGGGTAGATCTAGCTCATAGGACTAGAGAGATCCTCTAAACTTATCAACAGGGATGGAGTCCATATCCTTACTTTCAGTAATGACAGTCACTTTGGGTCTAAAGTCCTCAGTCAAGGATCTAAGAATCTTCCTAAAAATTTTAGGTTAATCATAAATTTCACCCAAATTATAAGCAGAATTAACAATATCATTAAGCTTAGCATAAAATTCATCAAAATACTCATCATCAGACATTTTAATGCTTTCAAATCTAGTTATTAACTACTGCAACTTATTAATCTTAATTGTCTTTGTGCCTTCATGCATAGTTCGGAGAATATTTCATGTAGTATGAGCAACCTCAATATTTGAGATTCTCTTGAATTCCTCCATATAAACAACATTAAAAATAGTATTCATGACTTTGCTATTAAAAGCGGCTACCTCTTTTTGAGATGTTGACCACTCACTAACAGGAGTAGTCGATTTCTCCCATCTGTAGTCAACAGAATTCTAAACTCTCTCATCAATAGATTTCAAGAAGGCTTTCATCCTTACTTTCCAATAAGCATAGTTGTTCCCATCAAAGTGAGGAGGGATCACAAGAGAGTGACCGTGTTTCATGACAACAGGGGTTAAGGATCAACTTTTAGATCAAAATATCTAAAACATTAGAGCTAACCCGCTCTGATACCACTTGTTCGTTTTTAGACCCCTTAACACAAGTTGATTAACCTAGTTTGTTAGGACATATGTGATTCACTTGTTAGGAACATATGTCACTATTTTATATAATTGGCTAATCTTTTGACAAAACGCACTTTACTTGTAATTGGGTAGAACTAGGATGTGTTTAATACTTCAAGAAATATGTTGTTCAAGTCTAGTATTAAACCCTTAAAGATTGGACCAAGAAACAAGTGAAGAAAAGCTGTCATTAAAACTAGACAGATAGCTCGACACCTGTAGACAGATAGCTATCTATCGAGATTTAATGAATGAAGCTCAACAAATTCTAGACAGATCGAAAATCTATCGAGATGTACAAAAATTAGTTTTCCAGATCTGATTTTCGACCCATGTTTATGTATTTGTGTAGGGTTTCTTTTCTCACAACCCTAAACATATATAAGGCTTATTTTAGAGGCCGTCACATAAGAGAATATAAGGAGAACGAATGCAAAAGGTGACCGATGCCTTATTCTTTCTGAAAGAAGCTATTGTGTCTTTGCACCTTAGGGTTTTGTAACCAGGTGCTTCTTGATCTTCATTATTGATGAAGTGAAGAACTTTGCAGCCAACAATCTTCTTCAAGTTGATGAGTTAGTCACATACTAAGATCCGTGCAAAAAGTGTGGCGTTCATATATTGAAGAGTTCAAAGGTTCTGAAGCGGTAAAAGGTTTTTACTGTAAGTTTATCTACGGGGATTGTAGAGTCTAGGGACAAAGGTTTTATATTAAATCTGAAACTTCTCTTTACTATAGTGGATTGCCTTTTGGGAAGGTTTCCCCCCAGGTTTTTTACTGTGAAACTAATTTGTTTTATTGGTTTTCCTGAGTCATCATATCTTGTCTTATTTACTTTTCCGCTATACATAATATTGACTTGATATTGATGTTTGTTTGTTTTAACAAGTTTTATACAAAATAAATCTAATTAACAACTTGGGTTTAAAATTTGTTAATTCTATCAATCGGGGTCTAAATTTTCCAACATAGTTATTTAGCCAAGTGATTACTTAGATAAATTATTCAGATTTAGGTTAACACAATAATATCATATCATGCAAGTAATGTGGAAAAATAAAAGAACACCACGATATGATGACCTTGGAAAACCTAACCGGTAAAAAATCTGGGGAGGATTTAACCTAACTATCTTCAAGGTAAAAACAGATCCAATATGAAAATTTTGAAGTTTTTACAATAGAACTTAAACCACTAACATTCTATTGTTACCTCGAGTAGAAAACTTACTACCACGACCACATGACAACTCCGAGTCCACGAATTTCTTATTTCTTTGATTTGCAGCAACCATAAGTTCTCCTACTTGTGACTTTAAGACTCCATTCAAAGGTTTCAAATCTTCTTTAAAGTTCTTTATGCAACAACTGAAGCAACCATCAAGTTCTTGATGCAAATCTTGATCATGATAGCTCTAAGTGTGTATATGAAGGTAAACACCTCTAGATCTCACAAAAGATTTAACACACAACTCTTCAAAGACTTCTAAAACATAGCTAGAATTTTTCCTTTTATACCCGAAGTAAAATACTTAACACTATACATCATATGGGCTTGGGCTGAATTGGAATTTTTGCAAAAAATTAAATCTGCACGAGTTTCGATCAATCGAGTCTAATTTTCGGTCGATCGAGCCTTGCAGATTTTGACCAATAAATCCTGTAATCACTCGATTCCAATTTTACATAAAACCACACTTTGAGCAAGCCTAAATCTAGACTCTATGTTTTGATCATGATTTGCTAATATAATACATATTGAAGTTTTAATACATTAGTTCCTAAAGGTTTAGAACCTAACATGACCATCTCTATATTAATTTATCAATCAAAGTTGTAAGAAGCCAATAACCAAAAAAAAAAGAAAAAAAGAAAAAAGAAAAAAAAGAGAAAGTGAAAACAACTACCAATTTTATTATCAAAAGATTATAAATTGGTGTAACAATAAATATAATTAGTATTATTTAATAAGATAATATATTCGTGTTTAAATGATTTATTGTAATTGAAGACACATTAATCTTAGTTCGTATGATCTATTAGTAAAAGAAATTGTGATGTTACTCTAGAGAAACAGTGCTATTCATTTATGACCTTAAGAAACTGTAAAAGAAGTACCTGCATTGATTGAAGTCGGTGCCATTCAATCAAGGCTAGCAGTTCTCCCTCGATTATACGTCAAATAAAGCAAGGAAAATGTAATTGATATCCAATTTCCTTGCTTTATTTGACGTATAGGACAAATGAACTTAAGAAATTGTAGAAGAAGTACCTGTGCATTGATTGAAGTCGGTGCCATTCAATCAAGGCTAGCAATTCTCCCTCGATTATACGTCAAATAAAGCAAGGAAATTGGATATCAATTACATTTTTCTATGTGGTTGAAGTTATAATAAATCGTAAATATAGTGAGATATATGCATGCTAGGACAAATGAATAAAGGGTTAAAAACTTAAGGTTATACTATTGCTAATTGCTGGACCTGGTAAAATTGTTGTTTTATGTCGCCAATATCCTGCCTCCATAATCAGCAATATGTAGTGGGCCAAAATGGGGTTTTATCCCTTTTTGTAAAACTTTTCAGCAAAATGCCCATGTTCGAAAATATTTAGGGATATGTCTCTGTTTTGAAACCTTTTTTTTTTTTTTTTTGATTGCCTATAACTCGATTTTCGCCAAATCAAATTTAAAATAGAGATATATCCCCAAATAGTTTTAGATAGGGGGTATTTTGTTGGAAAGTTTTAGCGAAAGGGGTATATATCCCCATTTTGGCCATATATAATGTGTAGAGTAGTTTTCTCTCCACTCCAAACAGTGAAAACTTACTTATGGTGTTTACATTGATAGGACCATTCGGATAGAAATACACCTAATCCTTAGAAATAAAAGAAAGATGAAAAAAAAAAAAACAAAACAAAACAAAACAAGATTACCAGTGTTATAGAGAGATAATTGTAAATTATGACAAACAAACTAGAAACTCTCCTTCTATGTAAAATTCAGAATTGAAGTGTCGGTATGAAACAATTATGTGGGACAACGAATGACCTAATGGATGAAAGTGATATTTCATGTGTCCCTCCATTGATGCAATTCTTGAAACTCTAAATTCTAAACAGGTGGGAAATTTTTGTATAGTACCAACATAAAAAAATAAAAGAAAGATGAAAAAAAAAAAAAAAAAAAAAAAAAACAAAACAAGATTACCAATGTTATAGAGAGAAATTGTAAATTAAGACAAACTAGAAAAAAAAAAAAAAATATATATATATATATATATATATATAGGGTCATGTTAACGGATGCCTTTAGGACAATTGTTAATAAATCATATTAGGAATTGTTAATAAACCATATTCATGAAGCAGAACTTCATGAATAAAAAGTGAGTTTTTTTTTTTTTTTTTTTTTTTTTTTTTTTTTTTTTTTTTTTTCAAATTCAAAAGCCATTTTTATAGTTATCAAAAAAAAAAAAAAAAAAAAAAAAAAAACCATTTTTATAACTAGAATTTATGCTATATCGATTTATATTTTTGTTGACAAAGTCAATAGGCATATTTACTGTCCTTTTATTCGAAAAGTCAAGTTTGGTTTTACGTTTTGTTATTTGTGAATGCAAGAAAAATTGATGGCCGGTCACATTCTAATATGAAAACTAAATTCGGTTTGCCTTTGTTCTTTGTCATTGTAGGCTTTGGCATTCTCAAATCCTTCATGATTGCTTCCTATGTTTTGAAAACCATTAGGATATTGAGAATAAAGTTTTAAATAGGTTGTTTATCATTTTATATCATGGTAGATTTATGAATCATGATTTTTTTTGCTCAACATTTCCATGATTTTATTAACATTATCTTCCTCTCTGATCATAATTACAAAATTTTGCATTTTTTCTCCCCCTCCCGTTAGATGTATTCAATAACTCTCTGACAAACATAATAGTATCAGTTATTATGGCCGGTTTGTATCCACCAACAATATTTATGTGCGTTTGCAATTCATTGATGTTGGCTAGAAGCGAATAAAAAAGAATGAAAGGAAACAATAAAATCCTCAAAGCTAGGAATGATAAAAAAAAAAAAAAAAAAAAAAAAAAAAAAAAAAAAAACCAATCACTACGCATCCTTGGCACGATGACCATTTAATAAGTATAAGTGGTTGTGGGGTGTGAGAGGCAAGGGACGGGGTTCAAAGTTTCCAAAAATAAGCTTCACACACATATATACTTAGATTAAGCTAGAATAAAATTTCTATCTTATATATATATATATATATATATATATAAAAGGAATGATAAAAAAAAAAAATAAAAAAAAAAAAACTTTGTATAGGCTAACAAATTAAACACGAGTTATTCTAAAAAAAAATTCAAACACAAGAGTTTCAAAAGGTAAAAAATTAAACTTTATAATTTCAAAAGTAACAAGTTAAACCTTAAAACTTAAATAAAAGTTATCTATAAAATCAAATTATAGTCTCAAAATAACACGTTAAACTCTGAGATTTCGAAAGTAACAAATTAAACTCTTAACCTATACGAAATCTCAAACACCATGCATGGGCTTTTCAACTTTATACATAATTGCAACTCATCACGTCCTACAATACTATTATGGTAAAACCATAATGATATTTGATTCCACATTTTAGTGCCTCAACATGGCATATTTTAAAAAGAATTTGACTTCACCTTTCTTACAGTCTCAGTAATTATAGAGCTAGACTAAAGGAAAGTATAGGATTTCCTTGGATTTTTTAAATTTTTTTTTTTTTTTTTTTTTTTACTGTCTGCCTTAGAGTCATTTCGCATTTAGTTGGTAACTTATGCAATTCCTTAAATTTAAGATATATAAATTACACACATCAAAATCAAGTTTTTAAGATTAAGTTAACAGGAGAGAGAGTAAGGTTTAATTACCTGTTTGCCTTGGGACTTTTTCTAGAAATTAACTATCTGAGCCCACCTTTGCAAGGATCTTAGAACAGGCATACTTGACTTGGAACCACTTTATTCACATGGCAAGTGATTTAGATGTGTGTGTGTGGTACTTTGGGTACCCTTTTAAGCTGATTTCTTTTCAACGAGCTCTTCTTTGGTGGGTTGATATTGGCTTCAAAGCTATTGGGGCTTGACTCACCATTTGTGATGTCAAAGGAATTTTCATAACCTTTGGTTGTATTACCCTTTTCCACTTAAGGGTTTTTGATATTTTTCTTGGCAGGTTTTTCTTGACAATTTCTTAAGAATATAGGTACAATCAAGCTAGCTTAGTTACACTAGTGAATAGTTTAGTACTTTTACTGTACAAAGTGTTAGACTTGGAGCAACCTTGTCAAGTATAAAATTCACAAATGTTATTAACCACAAGTACATAAAATTTGTTGTGGCTTAGGGGCGGTTGATGCATTCATAACATAGTCTTTAGCATAGTATACCTTAGCACGATTGCATAACACAAATATATATATATATATATATATATATATTTATATATGTGTGTGTGTGTGTATCTCTCTCTCTCTCTCTCTCTCTCTCTCTCTCCAATGACTTTTATTTATTGTCATTCCAACAATGCTATACAGAGTATTTTGCATAACATCTAAAGTGGTAGATTGTGATTAGTGCGCTACATCACTTTTATGTAGGACTATCATTGGTATATATTATTTTTATTATATATCAATTACAACTTATTACTTCAGCCATTGTTATAAAATTATATTGGTTGTGTATTTGGACTTATTGTAATATTTTTTTTTTTGACTTATTGTATTACTAGGATGTGTTGAAAACAAGAGAGTCAATTTCGTACCAGTGGTCGTTTCGGTTTGACTAGTGGAATGAAATGTTTTAGTACCGGTTGATACCAATATACCGTTTTGAGATTACCGTAATTTAAAATTTATATTTATATACTGATGAATTCAAAAACATATATTTTTTATTTTCATGTAATATATATTATTTAATTATTTGGTAAAAGTCCATCTAATTTGTTATGGATTTTTTACTTTTAATAATAATAAAAAGAATAAGGAAAAAATTTAATGAGAACATTAACTTTTAGATGGAAGCGTGGGGTTTTGGTGAAAGCGTTAACTGGTTTGGTAAAAACTCTATTAAAGAATTTTAAAGCAACCTATCTTTCACTTTTTTTCATGTGTTCCAAGTTCCAACATGCTTTTCTAGCTTTTCCACTATCACACGTTGAACTTATTTCAATTATTTGGGCTTCACGCCTCCTCCGTCCTTCCTATGGATTTTATGAGGTGTTTGGAGAACGATCTTAAATAATGTTTTTAGTATTTAAATTACATTACACGTATTTTTTTATACTTTTTTATTTATAAGTATTTCTAAAAAATATAAACAATGTTAATAGAACAATATTATCAGACACCCCTTAGGTCTCAGAAAACTCTCTCTCTCTTGCAAACTTTCGGCCTCTTCTCACAGTCTCAACAAAGGTCTGGTGCCGTCGTTCACTGCATATCAGAAGTCAGAACATAGGATGATCATAATGAGTTTTCGTTCGCTCTGTCATTATATATCCATCCTGGACCAAAAAAGTCTAGAATCTTTGGTTTTAATTAGGAAAATGAGAAGAAGAAAACAAAATTTTGGCAAAGAGAAAGAGAAATAGAAATGTTTTTTTGGTAGATAATATAATTGACAAAAATTCTTCCAAAGAGAAAGACAAAGCTTTCGTTTAGAGTTTAGACAAATGATTATATATATCTTTAGAAAATTCTTAGTTTATAAAGATGCGATGCTACTCCAAAGAAGTAGTGCTATTCATTTTGGCAAAAAGATACTATTTTACATGATGTATTTTATACATATTATGATTTATAACTAAAAACGTAATTTAAAGTCACCCTATAAAAACAGTGTTGTAAGGAAGTCACGGAACTTCCATATGGCACTGACTCTTCTCCAAAAAAGAAAAAAGAAAAAGTCAGTGCTATTTCAGTCAAGACTGGCAACTAGTTTCTGTCCTCCTCGCCATACTGTACGTAAAAAAAAAAAAAAAAAAAAAAAAAGAGTCCTTTTATTTATTTATTTTTGGGATAAACATAAGAGTCTTGCTTTTAAGTTCACTCATTTTGATCTTTAAAGCTAATCACAGTTATGTATAATGTAACTATTTTTATTTTTCACAATTTACACTCTTTCATGTCAAAGTTGTTTTTAAAGAAGTTGTGAAATAGAGAAGCACATCTTAGTTTCCCAAACCCATCCCTTGTTTTCGCTTTCATAAAGTTCATGGCTACTACCATTTTGTTCCTCCTCTCTTTTGCATTATTTGCTCCATTCTCATCTTTAACACCGGAAGCTATGAGTAAAGGAGCATCTCTTTCCGTTGAGGATCTAGAAGTTTTGATATCACCAAATGGTGTTTTCTCTGCTGGCTTTTACTCTGTCGGTGATAATGCCTTTTGCTTTGCCATATGGTTCAGCAAACTACCGTCCCATGTTGATTCACACGCCAACACCATAGTTTGGACGGCAAATCGTGACCAGCCAGTTAATGGAAAGAGCTCAAAGCTCTCCCTCCTCAAAAATGGCAATCTAATCTTAACTGATGCTGGTAAGTTCACCGTTTGGGCCACAAACACTTTCTCACTCTCCTTTGTACAATTATTTCTCTTAAACACTGGAAATCTTGTTCTACGTAATACGGAAGGTGTTATTTTGTGGGAAAGCTTTGATTTCCCCACAGATACTCTTCTTCCTCACCAACTACTCACTAGAAACACAAAACTTGTCTCCTCAAGAAGCCAGACCAACTATTCCTCTGGTTTTTATGAACTTTTCTACGACAACGATAACCTTCTTCGCCTTCTTTTTAATGGTCCTGATGTTTCAAGTACTTACTGGCCTGATCCATGGCTTGTAAGCTGAGAGGCTGGAAGGACCTCCTATAACAATAGTAGAATTGCTGTCTTTAATTCCATGGGGAACTTTAGTTCATCCGATGATTTAACTTTTAAGTCAGCCGACTATGGAGCAGTGCTTCATAGAAGATTGACACTTGGTTACGATGGTAATCTTCGGTTGTACAGTTGGGAAGAGGGGAAGCGGACTTGGGTTGTTTCATGGCAAGCCATTCAAAAGCCTTGCACGATTCATGGTGCTTGTGGGGCCAATAGTTTGTGCAATTATGTTAGTGGTTCTAACAGGAAATGTTCTTGTCTTCCAGGGTACAAGATGAAAAATCGTACTGACTGGGGTTATGGGTGTGAACCTGAATTTGATCTCTCTTGCAACAAAAATGAGTCTATTTTTCAGTTGCTATCCACTGTTGAATTCTATGGGTATGATTTTGGGTTCTTCCCCAATTACACCTTTGATCAATGTACGAATTTATGTTTGGAAGCGTGCAATTGCAGAGCATTCCAATACACCTATCACGAGGATACTGGTTCTTCGAATTGTTACCCTAAGACATTATTGCTGAATGGATATCGTTCTTCAGATTTCAAAGGAGACATCTATTTGAAACTGCCAAAAAGCAAATACAATTCATACGTCAATCATGCAGAAGAATTCGGTTTAGTTTGCTCAAATGAAGGTACAATAAAGTTGGCTAGAATATATGTAAAAAACCGTGTAAATGGGACACTGAAATTCATGCTCTGGTTTGCTTGTGGAGTGGGAGGACTTGAAGTCTTATGTATCTTTGTGGTGGGCTGTCTTTTGATTAGAACCCGGAAATGTTCAGGTGCAGACAAGCAAGGCTATATTATTGCTGCCACAGGATTCAAAAAATTTACCTATGCTGAGCTAAAAAGGGCCACAAAGGGTTTCACTGAAGAGATTGGAAGAGGTGCGTGCGGAGCTGTATACAAAGGAGTATTGTCTGATAAGCGAGTTGTAGCAATCAAGCGTCTCAATGAAGCTAACCAAGGAGAAGGTGAATTTTTAGCCGAAATAAGCATCATTGGAAGGATTAACCACATGAACTTAATAGAGATGTGGGGTTATTGTGCTGACGGAAAGCATAGGCTTTTGGTGTACGAATACATGGAGCATGGTTCTTTAGCAGAAAACCTCTTGGCCGGCACACTTGATTGGGAGAAAATGTTTGAAATTGCTCAAGGCACTGCAAAAGGCTTAGCTTATTTGCATGAGGATTGCTTGGAGTGGGTTTTACACTGCGATGTAAAACCTCAAAACATACTTTTAGATTCTAATTATCATCCAAAGGTGGCAGATTTTGGTTTGTCTAAGCTACAAAATAGAGGTATTCTTCCTAATTCAATCTTCTCAAAGATAAGAGGAACTCGAGGTTATATGGCTCCAGAGTGGATTTTTAATCTTCCTATTACCTCCAAAGTAGATGTTTATAGTTATGGAATTGTTGTGTTAGAGATGGTGACCGGAAAGGGCCCAACTAGAAGTGTTCATGATATAAATGAAGGTGTGGAGATAGAACACGAAAGACTGGTTACATGGGTTAGGGAGAAAAAGAATGGAGAGGTTGCAAACTGGATTGAAGATATCATAGACCCCACAATGGTAGCCAGATGTGATATGGGTAAGATGGAAATTTTGGTTGAAATGGCTCTACAGTGTGTGGAGGAAGACAAAGATGCAAGACCCACCATGAGCCAAGTGGTTGAGATGCTTCTTCACCATGAAAATGATCATCACTAACATGGCATGACGGATGTGGTCTTTTCATATTATGCTTAGTTTGATTTTCTCCTACCTATTTAGTGTTGGACATCTTAGTTCATTGAACAATATCCTCTCCATTTCAAGTGTATTAAATTTTATTTTATGAATTTAGCAATATATAGAGACTACCACATCATTAAACTTTTTAAATAACATGGTAGTTTGTATTTCTTTAATTTTGTAAAATTTAATCTTACTCATGAAATTGATCTATTTCAAATAGAGAGAATCTTTTTCTCTGTTTCATTTTCATGGAGTTGACTTCTGTATTGCAAATGTATCTTTTGTGAAAGCTTAAGTATTATGCAACTCTTCTGTCTTGTAATATATATTTTCTTGTGTTTCAATGCCATAACCCATAAGTCACACTATGTAACGGTTTGTTTTCTGTTTTTTTTTTTTTTCCACTTAACTCATGACATTTGAGGCTTTAGGCAGATTGCAGTAGCAGCAGATAGAAAAGGAAAACAGAGAAGCTACAAGTCGTTTTGTATAGATAGTTGTAGAGCTACAAGTAGTTCAACTTTGATGTAATTAGTTAGATGGTAATGGACACGTGTTAGCTCTGTATTAGTAGATTAGTTAGGCTGTGAATAGTTAGTTAGCTTCATCCGTGTACTCTCATTGTATATAAGGAACAGAGTTCCCTTTATTTTAATATACAGATTCATTCACATACAAACTTTCACTCTCTCTCTCATTTTTTTGGTTTCCATGAGTTCCACCATTGTTGAGGGTGTATGTGCTTGAATTCTAACATGGTATCAGAGCTGAACTGGTTGAGAGCTTCATCTGGTATTTTTTGAAACTCTCTAAATTTGCTAGTTCAATCCTTTACTTGTTTCTTTACTTTCAGCGCTTAGTTCGGATCAAGTAGAATTTTTTTCTTCCTCTTGATTCTTGATTCTTGCACTGCTTTTGTCTCTTCCCTATTTCGTTCTTGAATTTCATTTGCAATTTCTAGCAATTGAGTTCAAAGCCTAGGGATTGTGAGATTGGATTTGGGATTTCCTTCGAATCCTATTTTGTGGTAAAATCTTAGGGTTTCTGCAGTTGATTTCTGTTTAGATATTGATTGATCAATGGGATTCATTGTTGATTCTTGAAGAAATCTTGGGATTACTGCAATTACTTGTCTTTGTTATCCTGGTTCAGTGTTTGTGAATCTTGATTGTAGAATACTCAATCTTGATTGTTTAGTCAAAATTTGAGTTGGTAGATATGGGTGATAGCACATCAAGCACCTCTGTTCCAACTATTCATCCATGGGAAAACTCTTCAAGTCCCTATTTCTTGTCTAATAGTGATAATCCAGGTGTTTCTCTTGTTGTTCAACATCTCACTGAAGAGAATTATAGTACCTGGAGTAGAGCTGTTCTCATTGCCTTGGATGCTAAAACAAAATTGGGTTTCATTGATGGTTCCATACCCAAACCTGAGTCTGTTGATCACCCTTATTATTTTGCTTGGTGTAAGTGTAATAGTACTGTTCTTGCTTGGTTGTTTAATTCTGTTTCGAAGGATTTGCAACCTAGTGTGGTTTATTTCAAGACCGCGAGGGAGGTCTGGTTGGATTTGCAACATAGGTTTGCACAAGGGAATGGTCCTCGTATTTTTGAGTTAAAGAGAGAGATTTGTTCTTTGACTCAAGAAGATTTGACTATCAATGGTTATTATACCAAGTTCAAGAGTTTGTGGCAAGAATTTTCTGAATACAGAACTTGTTCATGTGGACATCAAGCAGAAGAGTGTGTGTTGTCTTTCCTAATGGGTCTTAACGACACTTATGCTTCAGTGAGAGGACAGATTTTGCTTATGGATCCTGTTCCTTCTTTAAGTAAGGTTTTCTCTCTTTTGCTTCAAGATGAGAAACAAAGGAAGTTTGGAAAGAAGATAACCAGTGAATCCTCAGCCTTGGCAGTCAAAACCAATACTCCTTTCACTAAAGGATTCAACAAAGGAAAGTCAGGCAGACCTCAGTGTACCCATTGTGGGCTTTTGGGCCATGTGGTTAACAAGTGCTACAAACTACATGGTTATCCACCTGGCTATAAGTCTAAGAACAAAGGTCAACAAGGTGGAAATTCCTTTGTCAACACAGTTGCTGTTACTGATGTTTCTGAGGAGAGTGTCAGCCTTACTAGAGTAGAATATCAACAGTTTCTCGGTTTGTTGAATACCCAAGCTCACTTTGGTACACAAACACCACATGAGTCTTCTTCTGCAATTCATCAGGTTGCTACAATCATTACCCAACCATCCAAGGATCTTCAAGGGCATGAGATGTCAGGTACTTGGTCTTCTCCTCAGTTTCCAAAGTTACCTTTCCATTCTTTACAATATTCAGTCTTTTCTTCTCATGCCAACACTTCATGTATTACATCCAATGACTGGATTTTAGATAGTGGAGCCACTGATCATATGGTTCACTCACTTCAATTTTTCACATCTATCACATCTGTAGTTCAGATTTCAGTTCAGTTACCTAATGGAGCTGTTGCCAAAGTCACTCACATTGGCACAGTTCACTTGTCTTCTAATCTAATTCTAGAAAATGTGCTTTGCATTCCTACCTTTTCTTTTAACCTTGTCTCCATTAGTAAACTAACCCAGTCTCCATCTTGCTGTTGCATCTTCCTTTCACATTTCTGTTTAATTCAGGACTTGCAGCTTTGGAGGATGATTGGGTTGGGTAAAAAGCAAGGAGGTTTATATACTCTACAACCTACATCTTCTGCCATTCTTCCACAATCTGTCCTAGATATCATTTCCAAGTTCTCTCCTCTTAGCTCAGGTGTTTCTGTCCAAACTTGCTTTGGCTGCTGTTCAGGGTTGGCATCTTTCTCAATTAGATGTTAATAATGCTTTCCTCCATGGGGATTTGCTTGAGGAGGTTTACATGGTTCCTCCTCCTGGATTTGGCAGCAAGGGGGAGGCATGCAAGCTTCAGAAGTCTTTGTATGGTCTTAAACAAGCTAGTAGACAATGGTTTGCTAAGCTTTCTTCCACCATCATCAACCATGGTTTTGTTCAATCCAAGTCAGATTATTCAGTGTTTACCAGAGTTGATAAGGGCTGTATCATCATCCTCTTGATCTATGTTGATGATATTTTGATAGCTAGTAATGATGTGGATGCTGTTAATGCCTTCAAGAAGTTTCTGGATAACAATTTTAAACTTAAAGACTTAGGTACTCTCAAGTATTTCTTAGGTCTTGAAGTTGCTAGAACATCTAAGGGTTTGTCCTTATGTCAAAGGAAATTTACTCTTGATCTTTTATCAGATACGGGCTTATTAGCTTCTAAGCCTTCAAATGTTCCTATGGATCCATCTGTCAAACTGAGCAGTGGAGTTGGAGATGCAGTACCTGATCCTTCAATGTATAGAAGACTAATTGGGAAATTGTTATATCTGACCTTGACAAGGCCAGACATCAGCTACTCAGTTCACAAGTTGAGTCAATACATGAGTGCCCCTAAAATGCCACATCTACAAGCTGCTTACAAGATCCTTAAATATTTGAAAAAGACACCAGGACAAGGTCTCTTTCTCTCTGCTGATTCAAAGCTGCAATTGAAGTGTTACTGTGATGCTGATTGGGCAGCATGTGTGGATACCAGAAGGTCTATATCTGGTTTTTGTATATTTTTGGATGAATCCTTGATATCTTGGAAGTGTAAGAAGCAACAAGTCGTTTCCAGGTCTTCTGCTGAATTAGAATACAGAGCAATGGCTACTGTTACAAGTGAAATTGTTTGGTTGCTTTCATTGCTTGCTACTTTTGGTGTTCATCATAAACAACCTGCTGCACTTTATTGTGATAGTAAGGCAGCCCTTTATATTGCTGCCAATCCAGTTTATCACGAGAGGACCAAGCATATAGAAGTTGATTGTCATTTCGTTAGAGAAAAGATTCAAGATGGAGTGATTAAGACTTTTCATGTTCCTACAAGGCATCAGTTGGCAGACCTATTTACGAAGCCTCTAGCACAGAGACAGTTCCTATATCTTCTTTCCAAGATGAACTTCATTAACATATATAGTTCATCTTGAGGGGGAGTATTAAAGCATGACATTTGAGGCTTCAGGCAGATTGCAGTAGCAGCAGATAGAAAAGGAAAACAGAGAAGCTACAAGTCGTTTTGTATAGATAGTTCTAGAGCTACAAGTAGTTCAACTTTGATGTAATTAGTTAGATGGTAATGGACACGTGTTAGCTCTGTATTAGTAGATTAGTTAGGCTGTGAATAGTTAGTTAGCTTCATCCGTGTACTCTCATTGTATATAAGGAACAGAGTTCCCTTTATTTTAATATACAGATTCATTCACATACAAACTTTCACTCTCTCTCTCATTTTTCTGGTTTCCATGAGTTCCACCATTGTTGAGGGTGTATGTGCTTGAATTCTAACATATTGCATCATGTATCTTTTGTGAAAGCTTAAGTATTATGCAACTCTTCTGTCTTGTAATATATATTTTCTTGTGTTTCAATGCCATAACCCATAAGTCACACTATGTAACGGTTTGTTTTCTGTTTTTTTTTTTTTTTTTTCCACTTAACTTTTATTAATTGCATATTCCCTCCTAAATTGACAAGAAGTTTTTTACTTAGCCTTCAAAAACCACAAACAAGAGCCATCAATATCTATTATTGGTGGGAGAGTGAGAATGATAGGGAGAAAAGATAGACAATGACAAAGTAAAGAGTAATTGTGGTTAAGTCTAGTGGTCGTCTACAGCAGAACCAGAATGGCAGAAAATCTTGAGCGACTGCATCTCTATGATGGTGTGCAATAAATTTCCAAATATAGGAAATATATAGTAATTATCTCTAGGTTAACCCCAGACTAAACATACATAGAATTGTAGCACTTCATCACTACAATTAAGCTCAGGATTATTTTTGGATTACATTACTTGTTACAAAGGCCTACAATAAATTTGGCCGTTTTGAATCATAATTTCTCTAATATCGATCAAATTATTGCAAACATATATAAGATAGAGTATCTAAAAAAAGAACTATAGTAGAGTTTTAGTGGAGAGATGCGTAGTGTGCAATGTGTCTTCATCTTGGATAATCCTACGATAAATGTAGCTTGGAAGTTGGTTGTCCAAATTTAAATGCCGGGTCAAATGGGGCATATTACCTTGTTGGGCTGGGCCCACTATGGGCTCTCGTTTGGGCCAAGCCCAGCCATTGCCTTGCAGTTAAAATTCCGAAACAACAAATACTTATCAATCCTTGTAAAAGTATACAAGTGGGTTTTATAATTCGCGGGCTCTTTATTGTAAACCATTCAACAGGCTCGCCTAATCAGCACAAAGTCAATTTGACTCGGTTAGACTAATAAATAGCAGGACTTAGGTGTAGTACTTAGGTGTTATTCCTTAAATTCCTATTTTAAGATTCTACCATGTGGATTTTTTCTCATGAGATGGAAGTGTTTTTTTTAGTTAAGTAGTCACATGGCTGAATTTAAAAGGGGAACCTAAGGAACAGTACCTAAGGTATTGTACCTAAGTTTTGTCCAACTAATAAAATTGGCTGAAAATTAATCTACATTTTACTCCATTCTCTTTTTATCGAAATTGACGACTCGAGTTTGGTTCCCAATAAGAGTAACGAATATTGCTGCATGCAATTCAACCCTGGCTTCAATTATCAATGAGTGTACTTAATACATGATTATCAATATAGTTTGTCTTCTAGAAATTTGTTACATCAAGGAAATAACAACCTAATGAAGTGATCACACTAAAATGGATTCTTGTTTTATCCTTTATAGTTTATAATCTCCTGTTCAGTCAGAATTTAGCCTTGCATATATATATATATATATATATATATAGCATAATTTCATTTCATGAATGCAACTAAGTTTAGTTTCTATACTTTAATTTTTATTTAATTTACTTTTACATAAAGTTGTACCTTGTCTAAGTTAGTTTAATTATGTTTAATCACGTTCGCCCCGAGAGGGGTGGCCTAATGGTTGGGATCCGTGAATCAGATTTGTGGTCTCTAGTTCGAGCCCGGGCGAGTACCTAGGGAGGAATTTGGGTATCCCTACTGAGGAGCCCTTGATTACCAGCTCTCTCGAGGTGCTAGGATGAGATTTGTGGTCACCCCATACCACAGTAACTATGGCTCAATCAAACATTCCCTAGCGGGGGGTGCCCTTATGGTCACGCCCAGGGGGGTGAGTTATAATGGTCGCCCCCTCCCCCCCTTTCATTCAGCAAAAAAGGAAAAAAAAAATCACGTTCAGTTATCCGTACATCATTATGTCTTGGTTAAAGTTATCTTACTTTTAGCCAAAAAAGAAAAAAAAAAATTTTAGATAATATCAAACCCTTGAAATCAAACTCACTATATCAAGTCAAAATAATAAATTTTCAGTTGAAAAAGAAAAAAGAAAAAAAAAAGATAACAATCTTTTAAAGCCTAAATTGTGTACCATATATTTTTTGGGATAAGACCAAAAAATATATAGTTTCATAGGAATCATTTTTAATATATGTCCAAGTGTTTTATAACTTATCTGATTTTTTTTGGGGATTTCAATTAATATATTTAAAATTCAAACCCCTTCCCTCATTGTAATTATCAAATTATCAAAAACTTAAAAATAAATAAATGACAGATAACTCATTTTATGTAACTATTTTATATAAATAAAAATTTTCATTTTTTTTTTCCTTTTCTTTTTAAAACTAAAAAACACTTAGTGACCTAGAGCATTTACATCCAATTTTGTAAAAATTTTCTATTTTTAACTACCAAAAAGTTACTATATTTGTGTAGGGACACGATTATTTAACGGCCCAATAATGATGTTGGGCTCGTACATGAAAGATCCCTCACAATATGATTTGTAGAGAGTGGGCTTGAAAGGCTTGTCTTTGATCACTGGGCAATGGTCCGGTCCTGTTTTTAGAGGAATTTATATAGAAAAAGGAGTTGGATTTGAACATTTAAGCCCTATAGCGTCACATCCTGAGGGGTTGGACTCCTCGGACTTAGTCCGAGGACGATTAAGGTCTTCCTCCGGTTATCCGGCAGTGGGTTTCTCTTTTTTATGTGGTGTGCATACATTGTTTAAGGGGTTTTCACCCATGGAGTTTTTCTCCTGGAGGTAGAATAGGAGCCCCTGGTTTTTTGTCCATTGTCTCCCGCCCCATATCCAGATTACTTACTTTCTCTTTTATACTCGCTGACGCTCGCTGTCCTTCGTCCACGTGTAGGGTCAACCTTTCCAAGACTGATATTTGTCCCGTCAGTCTAATCCCAGAATCACTAGGGATGGTTGATAAAGCCGAAGAATCCGGCTTTGCTGGATGCAGAGTCTTATTTGGGAAGGGTAATGAGGGCAGCTTTCCCGAGATATTTTAGGTCTCCTTTCCAGTCTGGTCCTATACCGTTTTTGCCCCTCTTCTCGGTGGAATTTTTGGTCTGCCGAGGACTGAACTGTCCTCAGCAACATCTCTGGGCCATTTGGGCTTTATGTTATTGAGCTTAGGTCGTAGCCTTCTTTGGCTTGGGCCTTTGGACTTCCCACGAGCAAGTGGACCTGACCCATAAATTATTGGGCCCCACAATTTGCTTTATATAATTACTTTTACAATACATCATACATGTAACATCCCGTCTTATTTAAATTTAATTTAATTGTTTCTTGAGTGGAATTGATGAATTATTTAATTTATTTTGAAGGTGATATTATTTTATATTATAATATCTACAAAGAAAAAAAAAAGTAACGTGAAGAGTTATTTTGTGAATTATTAATATTAAACTTTTAGTCTCCTTACTAGTTAAGGAAAATGATAAGAGTTTAAACTTTAAAACCTATTTAGATTAGAAGTTTTTTTTTTTTTAATAGTAAAGATTAGAAATTTAACTGTTAGAGTTCCAGATAAACCTTAATTTGAGGTTAATTGGGAATTAAAATCTTGGAAGCATATTTAAGTTTTATGGGCTTTTTGGAGACTAAAGAGATAAGTTTTAGTAGGTTCTAAATACCAGCCCAAGTAGGAACTGTATTTAACGTGTAAAGTTCATTTTATTTAAGAGTACTAATTGGAGTGGGATTGGTCTTCCTAGATTGAATTGGAGTGTTATTTTAGAGGGACAAATTAGATATTTGAGAAGCTTAGCCAAGGTTGTTTTGGTAATTGTAGTTAAACCCTAGCTTGTCCCTACCATTACATATATATAAATATATTTATAATTACTAGATCTTTTTAAATCAGCCACGTGAAAGGAAATTTTCTTTTATTCATCTTGAGAGCCATGGCTTGCTATTCCTTAATTGCTAAGCTTTCACTAGGACGAAATCGTAGAGGTAATCCTTTATTCGTTGAAGTTGATCATTCAGTCTGTTATAGCATGTTAATAATAATATAGATAAATAATATACTTAATCAGCTAAGGTGGATGATTGTTAGGGAATATCATAATGGGTCCACGTCCCATAGATTTAATTCAATTGAATAGTACATTGAACTTTTCTTGGGTTTCTATATACATGTTTACCATGTACTGAGGGTAGTATTGTATTGGTTACCCATTGGATTTGAAGACCTTGGGTCTAACAATGGTTTAGATATATTAGATTAAATTTCTAATAACCAGTACATGATTTCCTTGGGTTGCCAACAGATTCTAATATATACGTGGAGTACCATCACATTCTATATAAGTTTAGCACTTATAGACGTCCTAGGGTGGTGTTCAGGTGGTCCACATGATGAAAATAACACCATAAAACTATAGCCTATAAATGAAATTGACATTCGTACACTTTATGCCTTTTATTATTATTATTATTATTATTATTATTATTGTTATATATACCAATTAGAAATTCTATTTTCGCTTAATCTAAGTCTATATATGTGTGAAACTCCCTCCTAGAAACTTGAACCCCGGCCCTTGCCCCCCCACTCCCACAAGCACTTATACTTGGGGAGTGACCACCATACCAAGGGTGCACGGTGGTAAGTTAAGTATGTTTTAAAGGTATTGGTTTATGATATATTTTTAGAGACTTTTTTATGATAAAGTAAAAAATCATTAATTTTTTTGACAGCTTTTTATATTTTTCATAAAAGTGATGTTAAAATTTTCTTAAAATATTTTATTAACAATTGCTCTAAAAACAGCTGTTAACATGACTTTTTGACTTTGACTAAAATAGAAAATTGAAAAGTCGGTTTGGGATAGATAATTTTTATTGATTGGGTGGGGCAGATTCTTCAACAACCCTAGTAACAGACTCATTTCTTTTTTTTCAATGTGCATCTCTCGAGTTATTGACTAGAATATCATGCCTCTTCTCTTTGCCAAAATTGAATAGACCTTTTTGGACCAATCTTACAAGCCGAATATCACTACAAACTCCTTCAATATAAAATTCAGAATTGAAGTACCAACATTAAAAAAAATTAAAAAAAAAAAAAAACAACAACAAACAAAACAAGATTACTGGTGTTATAGAGATAATTGTAAATTAAGACAAACTAATTTTTCTATTCTCTTATTTTCAGCAGTGGAGTTAGGGATTTTTTCTAGGGGACCAAGTTAAATATGATAAAAATTTTAAGTAAATAAATTATGATTAAAAAAAATGCTTTTCATGAATGCTTTTTCTAGCTAATATATATATATCAACATTCAAGTATAAACTACTAATAGAGTAAAGATAAACCCAAACAATATATAAAGCAAATCTCAAAACTAAATATAAACATATCAACTTACGATAAACAACATATATACCATTCACTTTCAAGTTTTACTTACACTATCTTTAATCGTCATACATCACTCAACAACACACTAACACAGTAAGTTTGTTTGCCAAAATAAAAAAAATAAAAAACAACATAGTAAGTTCAAAATTGTAACCAAATTTGACAACTGTTAGAAATAAAGTCTAATTGGAATGTGTAAACTTTGGGCAATGAAAAGGTTATTTGGGATGTGTAAAGTTGTAGGGACACGATTTTTAACGACCCAAGGATGACATTGGGTTCGTATGTAATGGGCCCGAACAATATAATTTGTAAAGAGTGAGCTTGAAAGGCTTCCCCTTGGTCGCTGGACAGCGGTCTGGTCATGATTTTTATGGAAGCTCATACTGAGGTAGGTTTGTCCTGAATAGTTAAGCCTTACATCGATGTAACTTAAAGGGTTTGAGTCCTCGGACTTAGTCCGAGGGTATCACATTCTTCCCCTTCTTCTTTTTGTAGGATTTTTTATCCTCCCTCTCTCCCTTGGCTTTCTTTCCCTTTTATACTCGCCTTTTTCTTCTTCCCCCGTGGCCACGTGTAAGCTTTCCTTTTTAAGGTGTAGACTCATCCTATCAATCCATACATCCCGTGGTTGGGGGTGGTTGGGAAAGGTTAAATAGCATGGTCTAGAGTATGGGCCTGTCAGATGTGGGGCTCCATACTGCGGTGTTGGCAGCTTTCTCCCTTGTCCTGCCCCTGTACTGAGTCTGTCCTTTTCTTCAGGCGTTTTGTGAGGTGTTGAGCGTGAGATCGTCCTCGGCAATAGGGCTCCTCGGCCTGGGCTTTGGGCCCTGAATGTAAGGTGGGCTAGGACCTCAGACTTCGGGCCCCACAATAGCCCCTCAAAATCCTACTGCCCGACCTTATGGTTGGGGAGGAGGGTTTTGATGATGTTAGGCCTAAACCATGACTTACCCAGCTCTATATTTCATTAATTGTCTGGGTTTCTTTGTTTGCGTGGGAGGCGCGCCAAATTGTGAGACATCCCTTTAGGTTTTCTCACGCGGCGTCCTCGACGTTTCAGTGTTCGAGGCACGCCATTAATATGTTCCCTTCATGAGATCATTCAAACCTTACGGTCGCAGATGGTGTTGGGAAATTGTACCAAGATCGTCTTGTCTGTAGCACTTCTTGGAAACCTGCATGGATTAAATACCACCGGTTTGCTCTCTATATAAATAGGATAGTGGGTTACTCCCCTTGCATATAAACCCTTCGGCTCTCTTCAAAATCATAATCCTTCATTCATAATCACAGTCTCCATATCCAATGCTATCCACCCTTAGTGCAATATGTTTGAGGCACGGATGGGGGTGAAGGAACTACACCCGCCACAGAGGCACCAGATCCTTCCGAGACTTAAGGTGGTGCGGTCTGGACAGGGGAGACACAGACTTAAGATAATCTTCCGTTTGGATAAGGTGGGGATGGTGTCACTACCTCTTTCAGTCAAAATCCGAAGCAGGTTCTGGTCACATTAGATTCTTGGTGTGTCAGAAGTAAGGTTTTCCGCCATCAGCGCCGTTTGCTCTATCGCAGGCGTGGTTAACATGGAGGCTCATCAACTTCCAGCTCCCTGCACCTTTTCTTCAACGGTGCTAGCCTCAAGTTGGGCTCCCTGCACCTTTTCTTCAACGGTGCTAGCCCTAAGTTGGGTTCTTTTGCTGCCTGAGTTATAGGCATGTAAAAGTATTGAGGAATGGTCTCCTTAGACAACATTTTGGAACGACAGCATCTTTCTTCTCTGCACCTCTTCTTTGGCTTTTTCTTCACTCCCTTGTATCTTTTCTTTTCGCTTATGTAGTTAGTTTTTAGTATAAGCTTATTCAAGCTCTTTCATTGTACGTTGTACTATTTCTTTGTCCTAATAAAAGATGAATTTGTTTCCTTCTAAATACTTTTCTTTTCTGCGATAATTACTTTGTGAATGGGTATGCTACATGTGTATTTTCCTTTAATAATACTTAGGACAGGAAGCCTTGTAACAAAAAGCCACTAATTTGAACCTATTGAAACTATCAAATACAATAATATCAATCAATAGCAGATTAAACTTATGAGACTAACCGAGATAACAGCTGAGTGTACCGTGACGCGTATGAGGCAGTTGCCCGAGAATGAGAAACCCCAAATAAACCATCCGAGAAGGTTGCCGTGTAGTGTGGAACTTTGGCCGTGTTTTTGATAATAGCTGGCCTCTAATCCGAGGACCGAGGTATGATTATACCGGGTTGTGTCTAGAACTTGTTTCCACATAGGCTTGAGTCCGAGGACCACACAAGGCCCTGGTTCTGTCCAAAACTTGTATTTTTTCTCTAAGTAGTTGGTTTTCCCATAGGCTTGAGTCTGAGGACCATACAAGGCCTTGGTTCTGTCCAAAACTTGTATTTTTTCTGTTTTAAGTAGTTGGTTTCCCCATAGGCTTGAGTCCGAGGACCATACAAGGCCTTGGTTCTGTCCAAAATTTGCATTTTTTCTCTTTAAGTAGTTGGTTTCCCCATAGGCTTGAGTCCGAGGACCATACAGGGCCTTGGTTCTGTCCAAAACTTGTATTTTTTATCTTTAAGTAGTTGGTTTCCCCATAGGCTTGAGTCCGAGGACCATACAAGGCCTTGGTTCTGTCCAAAACTTGTATTTTTTCTCTTTTAAGTAGTTGGTTTCCCCATAGGCTTGAGTTCAAGTACCATACAAGGCCTTGGTTCTGTCCAAAACTTGTATTTTTTCTCTTTAAGTAGTTGGTTTCCCCATAGGCTTGAGTCCGAGGACCATACAAGGCCTTGTTTCTGTCCAAAACTTGTATCTATTTATTTACCTTTTGAAGGTTAGCTCCTCGACCAAGGTAGGGAGAGTTAGCTTGATGTTGGAAACCCCTAGAGCTTTCCGTGCCATTGGCACTGCGAGGCGTAGCCCCTGGCGGAAATTTATGTTGGAGCAAGAAAAGCATGTTGCTGGAAATGGAGGAACCTTCGCAGACCTCTGCTTGAGAGAGGCCTAACTCCACCGCCACCTGTGTCAACGCGCAAGCCTTCCCACAAACGACGCCAATTGTAGGGACACGATTTTTAACGACCCAAGGATGACATTGGGTTCGTATGTAATGGACCCGAACAATATAATTTGTAGAGAGTGGGCTTGAAAGGCTTGCCCTTGGTCGCTGGACAGCGGTCTGGTCATGATTTTTATGGAAGCTCATACTGAGGTAGGTTTGGCCTGAATAGCTAAGCCTTGCATCGATGTAGCTTAAAGGGTTTGAGTCCTCGGACTTAGTTCGAGGAGTATCACATTCTTTCCCTTCTTCTTTTTGTAGGATTTTTTATCCTCCCCCTCTCCCTTGGCTTTCTTTCCCTTTTATACTCGCCTTTTTCTTCTTCCCCCGTGGCCACGTGTAAGCTTTCCTTTTTAAGGTGTAGACTCGTCCTATCAATCCATACATCCTCGTGGTTGGGGGTGGTTGGGAAAGGTTAAATAACATGGTCTGGAGTATGGGCCTGTTAGATGCGGGGCTCTATACTGCGGTGTTGGCAGCTTTCTCCCTTGTCCTGCCTCTGTACTGAGTCTGTCCTTTTCTTCAGGCGTTTTGTGAGGTGTTGAGCGTGAGATTGTCCTCGGTAATAGGGCTCATCGGCCTGGGCTTTGGGCCCTGAATGTAAGGTGGGCTGGGCCCTCAGACTTCGGGCCCCACAAAAGTCTATAGGGGAGATGTATATCCGTAAATGTCTATAGGGGAGATGTATATCCATAAGTGTATTCATTATCCCATAAACTTTACAAGCATTCTAAGGTCCTATATATATGTGGGATTACTTTACTGTTATTGTACAGATCAAAAGAATTGTGGATGACCAGTTAAATATAAGAGTTTATCAATATATATTTCTTGTTTCTTTTACTTTGATTTATATATTTCTATCATTTTACAATACGTTATTAGCACAAGCTTCTACCCAATTTTGGAAAGGAAGTTGTCCTCCCATTGTTCTTCAAACATCAAAGATTATTTGTGTAGTTCTCTCAACTCATTGTAAGTTTTCATTTTAGGAATTAGTAATTATCCTATTTGTTTGTATTTACGTTTTATGCTCATAATTTTAGTGATTTTTAATTGATTAAAAATTTTATGAGATTCAAGTTTAATTGATTAAAAATATATTGTTAAAAATGGTTAGTGATAAAACAACTCAATCATATCTATAGTTTTATGTAATGTGTTTTGATAAACTTTAAATATGTAAGTATTGTTTCATTACAATCAAATTTTGAATATGTATGTGTAGTATTGTTTCATCAAAATTGTGTATAAAAAAAATATAGTTATTTAATTTTGTAATTTTATATTTGATATAGATGTCAAACCTTACAAAGCTTAAATTTGTTGCCCTTGACATCTTAGGCAGTAATTCCTTATCATGGATCTTTGATACTAAGATTCATCTAGAAGCAATGAATCTTGATGAGATCTATGTTGATGTAATAAATCCTAAAATATTATTATGGCAACAGAGTATCCTAGAAGGATCGTTCAAAAGCAATGTAAGGTTGAATTTTATCAACCATCTTGTTAGCTTTATTCCATGCCAAATTTGCTTGTATTTTAGCAATTAGTAACCCTGTATTTAGGTGGGAATCATGTAAGGGTAGTGAATGAGAGAGTGTGAAGAAATGTTCAAGATTGTGCAAGGATGCAGAGACTCACGGCTGGACTCGCGGGTGACTCGCGACTGGCAAGCCGTCAAAATTGGCACACGTGCAGAGCATGCAGGGGAGCTGAAGAGTCATGCCAGTTGTTGCACTACAGGACAAAAGTCCCAGGCTGGCCAGGCCGTTAGCTCGCGGCTTAAACTCGCGACTCAGCCCAGTCGCGAGGTCAAGTCGCCAAACCACCCTGTTTGGGAAAAACTGATTTTCCACATTCCTTCTCACCCTACTATATATATACCCTTATACCCACGATATTGAGAGAGCTTCTAGAGAGTATTTTGAGAGAGAAACCTTAGAGAAAAACAAGATCGATTCATCCACAATCTTCACATAGAGACTCTTCTAATTCCTCTACTCTCTTCCTCTCCATTGTCAAATCCTTGAGAGGTACATTAGCAAAACCTTTTCTCACCATATCCATATCTGTGAGAAGACCATTTGGTGTTTGGGAAGCAGTTAAGAAGGGACCAATTTCATATTGGTTGATGCTATGGTCAAGTAGAGGAATTCGGTAAGCTAAAGAAGAAATAGGTTCGGTGTAACATCATTGGAGTAGGATTTTGGAGGGCTTAGGTACATTGGGTAGATTAGGCTTGGAGGGTCTTCTGTTGTTCATGTATCCCAACTACATTCTTTAGTGGATTTTTCACCGCTTGGAGGGCGGCGAAGAGGTTTTATGCCGAGGGCTTCGGTTTTCTCTTCGATAACATATCGTGTGTTGTCCTTGTGTTTGCATCTCTCTTCTCTTAATCTTTCTCATTTAATTTCTGTTGTGGATGTGATTTTATTTGGTTTAGATTGTTTATCAATTCTGTTTTAAGCTTATGTTCATATTTTTCACATTAATTATTTGATATTAAGCTTGAATTGGTAATTTGTTATTTGGGGGTCTAAACGTTCATAGTGTTTTATGCACTAATTGAACTTTCAAGCAATAAATTTTATTTGTTATTATTTACATAAAAACTGAGTACTTTAATATAAAAGACCCCTTAGGAGAATTACAAGTTCTAGAAGAACTTGATCATCCTAAAAGCTCAGTATGACTAAAGTTGCAATAAACTAAAAGTGCAAGTGAGTTAATCTAGCACTTTAAAATCAACCCACAATTAAAATTATATAATAGAAGACACATATATCATGTTTCGAATGTGCTCCTGCAATAGCAATATTGAATGCATATGTTTATAAAGTGTTATGAACTAATGTTTAATCTTCTAATGGCTGAACAAAATAATGAGTTGTTGCTGAAAACTATCGAAGGGTCATGAAAATAAGTGTTATAGGTGTGGTATGGAAGGTCATTGGTCATGTACCTGTAGTACTCCTAAACATTTGGTAGATTTGTACCAAGCCTTCATAAAAGAAAAGGGAAAGGGAATTGGAACAAACTTTGCTAATCATAATGATCCTATGAATTATGTTGATTTTTCCAAATGGCGTGGATATGACTCATCTTGATGTCTCTGATTTCTTTGAGGATGTTGATGGAAATTTTGATAATTTGATTGGTGATGGAATTGTCCATACCAATTAATTATTTTCTTTTATTATATTATCGTATTCTAATAAGTATGATTGGTGATGGAAATGTCCATACCAATTAATTATTTTTCTTTCATTATATTATGGCATTGAAATAAGTATTTTTATTTTGATATGTTTTATTTATATTTAAAGTAATAAAGTTTAATTTATATTTTGCATATGTGAAGATGCATGGGTCATACTAGTAAAATCAATTCCAAGACGAATAGAGAAGATTTTTGTATAGCAGACAGTGCAACAACTCATACGATCCTTAAAAATAAAAAATATTTTAAAATTTTAAAATTATGCAAAGCCAATGTCAATACCATATCAGGTTCATCAAACTTAATTGAAGGCTCTGAAAGAGCGATTATCATTTTGCCAAAGGGCACAAAACTTTGTATTGATGATGCTTTGTATTCTTCTAAATCAAGCAGAAATTTGCTCAACTTTAAGGATATACGTTATAATGGTTATCATATTGAAACTAATAACGAAGGCAGTGAAGAATTTCTTTATATTACTTCAATAGTATCGGGCCAGAAGCTCATGTTAGAAAAACTGCCTATTTTCTCTTCTGGGTTATATTATACTACAATGAGAACAGTTGAAACAAATGTTGCAATATACTAGAAGTGTTCAGACGCAAAGGTTTTTATGCTTTGGCATGATCATCTTAGACATCCAGGATCAATAATGATGCGTCGAATTATTGAAAACTCTCACGGACATCCCTTAAAGAACTAAAAGATTCTTTTATCTAGTGATTATCCATGTAGTGCATGTTCTCAAGGTAAATTAATTACCAAACCATCACATTTAAATATTGTTGTTGAGTGTCCATCTTTCTTAAATAGAATTTAGGGTGATATATGTGGACCAATACACCCACCTTGTGGTCCATTTAAGTATTTTATGGTTTTAATTGATGCATCAACCAGATGATCACATGTATGTTTACTTTCTACTAGAAATGTTGCATTTGCTAGGTTTCTTACTCAAATAATTAGGTTGCGGGCACAATTTCCTGATTATCCAATTAGGAAAATTTGTTTAGATAATGTTGGTGAATTCACATCTCAAGCTTTTAATGACTATTGCATGTCAATTGGAATTGATGTTGAACATCCTGTTGCCCATACACATACTCAAAATGGTTTAGCTGAATCACTTATCAAGAGACTTCAAATTATTGCTCGACCTTTGCTTATGAAATCAAAATTACCAGTTTCTGCTTGGGGTCATGCTATTTTACATACTACATCATTAGTTCGCATTAGGCCAACTGTTTATCATAAATTCTCACCATTGCAACTTATACTTGGCCAACAACCAAATATTTTTCACTTGTGCACATTTAGTTGTGCTGTATATGTACTTATTGCACCCCCACAACGCAATACGATAGGTCCTCAACGTAGACTTGAAATTTATACGGGTTTTGATTCCCCATCTATCATTAGATATCTTGAACCTCTAACTGGTGATATTTTTAAGGTACATTTTGAGGATTGTCATTTTAATGAAACAATCTTCCCACCATTAAGGGGAGAAAAGTCATTGCCTGAAGCATGACATGAGATTACTTGGAATGTTTCGACGTTATCTTATCTTGATCCTCATACAAATCAATGTGAATTGGAAGTTCAAAAAATTATTCATTTGCAAGGAATTGCAAATCAATTACTAAATGTATTCACCGACAATAAGAAAGTAGTGAAATCTCACATTCCTGCTGCTAATACTCCAGCACGGATTGAAATCCCTATAAGACAATTAGTTAATACAACAGCAAATGAATCAAAGCCACACCTGAAGTGTGGAAGACCTATCGGTGTTAAAGATAAAATTCCCCAGAAGAGAAAAGGACAAGAAAAACAAGTTGCAACCTATAAAGAGGCTATACCCAGGACACAGGTCACTGAAATAATTGATCTATCCAAAACTTATGAACAAAAATCTCCTGAAAATAAACCTCCTAAAGAGTTATCCCCTAAAGGGGATCAGGTACCTAAAAATAACGAGATCTTGATACATTATGTACATACAGGAGAAATATGGGATAGAAATAAAATTGTTGTCGACAACATATTTTCATATAAAGTTGCTCTTGATATTACCAGAAGTAATGATAATGAATATAAACCACAAACCATTGATGAATGTCAATGTAGAAATGATTGGCCAATGTAGAAAGAGGCAATTCAAGCATAATTAAATTCACTAAGTAAATGTGAAGTTTTTAGACCTGTAGTCCGAACACCTAAAGTTGTAATGCCTGTTGGATACACATGGGTATTTGTATGTAAACGAAATGAGAAAAATGAAATTATAAGGTACAAAGCACGACTTGTAGTACAAGGTTTCTCGCAGAGACCTGGTATTGATTATAAAGAAACATATGTTCCTGTAATGGATGCAATTACATTCAGATTTTTGATTAGCTAGATATGCAATTAATGGATGTTGTTACAGCATATCTGTATAGATCATTAGATAATGATATCTACATGAAAATCCTTGAAGGATATAAAATGCCTGAAACATATAATCCTACATCTCGAAGTATGTATTCCATCAAGCTACAGAGATCTTTATATGGGTTAAAGCAATCCGAATGCATGTGGCATAATCGCCTCAGTGAATATCTTTTGAAAGAAGGATTTGAGAATAATCCAATTTGTCCATGTGTTTTTATCAAAAAATCAGAATCCGGATTTGCTATTGTTGTAGTATATGTTGATGATTTAAATCTTGTAGGGACTCCAAAAGAGTTAACAAAAACAGCAAATTGTTTAAAGAATGAATTTGAGATGAAAGATCTTGGTAAGACAAAATTTTGTCTTGGCCTGCAAATTGAACATCTTCCAAATGGAATTCTTGTTCATTAATCAACATACACAGAAAAAGTCTTGAAGCAATTTTACATGGATAAAGCTCATCCTTTGAGCACTCCAATAGTGGGTCGGTCACTTGATGTCAAGAAAGATCCGTTTCGACCACAAGAAGATGATGAAGAAATTCTTGGTCATGAAGTACTATATCTTAGTACAATTGGTGCTTTGATGTATCTAGCAAATTACACATGGCCTAATATTGCATTTGCAGTTAACTTATTAGCAAGGTATAGTTCTGCACCAACTAGAAGACATTGGAATGGAATTAAGCATATTTTACTTTATCTTCATGGGACTACTGATTTGGGATTATTTTATCCAAATGAATCAAAACCACAGTTAGTCGGATATGCTGATGCAGGTTACCTTTCTGATCCACACAAAGGTCGATCACAAACAGGATATTTATTTACTTATGGAAATGCTGCTATTTCATGGAGATCTGTTAAGCAAACAATTTCTGCTACTTCCTCAAATCATGTAGAGATTATCGCAATTCATGAAGCGAGTTGTGAATGTATTTGGTTGAGATCGGTAATTCAACATATTTGTGAGAACTGTGGATTATCATCAATCATAAAATAGTCCAACAATATCATACGAAGATAATGTTGTTTGCATCACTCAAATTAGGGGAGGCTATAGAAACAAGCATATTGCACCAAATTTTTTTTTATACACGAGCTCCAAAAGAGTGGTGATATTGATGTCAAGCAAATACGATCATGTAATAATTTGGTCGATATGTTCACTAAGCCATTACCAACTGTGAATTTTAAGAAGATGGTGCACAACATTGGTATGCGTCAACTTAAGGATATTTTTACCATGAACAATGGAAATTCTATGTACTCATGAGGGGGAGTAAATTTTCTAAAGGATGTGTGCTGATTATACTCTTTTTCCTTCGCTAAGGCATTTTCCCACTAGGTTTTCCTTTGCAAGGTTTTAATGAGGCAATCCTAAGCCACTAGAAGTTATACAAGAATATTGTACTCTTTTTCCTTAGCCAAAATTTTTTTCCCACAGGGTTTTTATTTGGCAAGGTTTTAACGAGGCATATTCTTAAAAAGTGGTCATCCAAGGGGGAGTGTTAGAAATAAAGTCTGATTGGAATGTGTAAACTTTGGGCAATGAAAATGTTTTTTGCGATGTGTAAAGTCTATAGGGGAGATGTATATCCATAAATGTACTCATTATCCCATAATTGCTTTATATGTGTGTGTAAAATCCATAACGATTTGTCCAATTAAACATCCATATTACCATTTTGGGTTGGACCCATGCCACTATGGACTCCCCGTTTAGGCCAAGCCCAGCCTAATCCCTAATAGTTAAAATTCGAATCTAATGTGTGTAGTATAACTTACCCCACCCTCCTTTAAAAGTTACCATGATTTTTGAGTGGAGTTATGGTGTGCCTTTGTGTTAGAACCCCTTTCTCTCTCCCTTATGTGTGTGTGTTTGTTTCTCAAAAAAAAAAAAAAAAAAAAAAAAAAAAAAAACCCAAACTTTATAATTTACTCTTTTGACTTTAATAAGCTCATCAAGACTCAGAGATATTTTTTTATAATGCAAAGATAGCTTAAAAAATTCTTACACTTATCCAAACCTTATAAGTTATAACCTACTCTTTTGATTTTATTCACCTCAAACAAGGCTTGGAGATACTTTAGTATCTTAGGCTTAGATAATTCAAAGATAGTTTGGAAAAGTCTTACATATAACGTAACAAAAGAACACAGTGACGGTTGTTGGTATGAGAAAATATGGAAAATATTAGAATAAAAGTTAAGTTATTCAAAGTTCAAATTCCTAAAATAATTTTACCTAAAACTTTTTTTATTTCTTTTGATTGACTAGGAATGATCCAATAAACCTTCAACAGATGAAAGACAAAAAATTTTAACTCAAAAAAGAGGAAACCTATATTTAAATTCTAGAATTTAGGGGTCAAACAAATTAAACCAACTAATTAATCCCCATAGTTTTTAAATTGAGAAATCAAACATATCATTATACTGAATTTATTTGTCCTTAAAAAATAACAATGTTTATACTACATTGATCTAGACAACTAAATATTTGAATTTAATTAGAAAACATAAAGCTCTAATATCTAAAGTACTATAGTTGATTTTCATCTTGTTCCATGATCAGCTACATATGAGTATAATGTAATGTAGGCTACTCTCCCTTTCAAAAACAGTGAATAATCAAGTATGATGTTTGAGAAAGTATTTACTATCATAGTGATATATCAAATCTCTCTCACAAGATAGTGGGTCCTACAATATTCGCAGGTGACATAAATTAAAAACTGCACAATGTTCACCGTAAGAATAAGACCATTCAGACTTTAGAGTGAACCACACCTAAACCATAGTCTGAAAGCCTACCATAGAAATAATCTAAGACTAGTGGAGAGATGTATAGGGTCTGTTTGTGATCTACTTATTTTGTTGAAACTGAAATTTTTTTGCTGAAAGTGCTGTAGATAAAGGTAGCTAAAATAGTACAGTGAGACTTATGAACAGTACTAAAAAGTGCAATGGGGTCTATGAATATTAGCAAAAATAAATTGAATAGTAAAATAAGCTTGATTTTTAATTTGGAATCAAACACACACGTAGTGTGGAATGTGTCTTCAATGTGGATAATCCCATGACGAATGTACCTTGGAAGTTAGTTTGTTCAAACTCCAAACTTAGGCTGTGTTTGGTTCTATGTAAAATGTTTTCCAAGTGTAAAATATTTTCAGGTGAAAATATTTTTTGGAAAAGAAAATATTTTCAAATGTTTGGTGGCATATTAAAAAATACTTTGAAAAATATTTTTTAGTGTTTGGTTGTGTTCTTGAAAATACTATAGAAAACACATATTCTACTTGATGCCCACATTTTCTCAGCTTCCAAACAAATATATGATATCATTTCTCAATAGATAAACACAAAAGAAACAAAACCAAACCAAAAAATTCATCAAATCCGATCAAATTGAGAGAAGAGGGAAGAGGGAGAGGCGACTGGGTTCGATCTAGAGGCGGTGAAGGCAAGATCGCGCGGTGGAGGCAACAGGGTCACGGTGGGTCGCTCGTCTTGTGGTGGTTTGCTCGACATGGGTAGAGAGAAAAAGGGTAGATCGATGACATGGGTCTGATAGCGGTGAGATCAGTGGGTGGGTCTAAAGGAGGTGATGATGATGAGATTGGTTTGTAAATCAGAGATCGTGGGTGGGTTTGATAGCTTCTCGGCTTTGGTTGGTCAGAGGGAAAGAGAGAGTAAGAGAGAAGAGAAAGCTTCCTTGACCGGCGGCGTAGATCTGTGGTGAAGATGATGACGGTTCGGTAAGGCTGAGGCATGAACCTATGGCGTGATCAGACTGGTGAAGGTTGGGTTGTCTTCTTCACTTTCCCTTCTAGCTCTCTCTCTGTCTTCAGGTGTGTGAGTCCGCGTGGAGGGGACGAGGACGGCGATTTGACCGGCGAGTATGTGCTTGGGAATCACTTCAGGTGGAGTGTGCTTGAGCTCTCTCTCACTCTCTCTCTCTTTAGGTGTGTTTTCCGAAAATTCATTGAAGGTAAACTAAGAGTGTAAACGATTTTACAGCCAAGGAGTCTTATTTTCTGGTCAACGTGTACTGTATTTTCTGTTTGATTGTATTTTCCGTAGGTACCAAACACCCACAAGGGTGTAAAATAATTTCCTAAAACCGTTTTCAGGTGAAACAAACGTAGCCTTAAACACTAGGTCAAATGGAGAATTTTACCTTGTTGGGTTGGGCCCACTATGGGCCCAGTTTCGGCTAATCCCAGCCATTTCCTCACTGTTAAAATTCGAATCAACGGGCCGAGCCTAACTAGCACGAAGTCAGTTTAACTTGGTTGACTAGCATCTGAGGTCTCATATCTTATACGTCATTCTATATTATTTTACTATTGCTTCCTTTTTTTTTTTCTTTTAATGAAAATTTTACAATTATTTTTTAGAATTTTTTTTTGAGATAAATGAAAATTTTATTATTGCTTCCTCACTCTGTGTGGGGTGAGGTCCATTAATATTATCAAATTAATTTTATTATTGTGTAATAATAGCTACTACTTAAATGATTTTTCTATTGTGGGGTGCTTCTCTAACGGATAATTGTAAGTATTTCTTAGACAATAATTTTGATAAAATAGGACCTGCATTAATTAAAAAGAAATAATTTGTATAAAAAAACCATCGGAATTAATGAAATGCATAAAAGTTTTAACAAAAGTGGGAGGAAATTGGAAGCTAATCAAATCCGAAATGAGATACCCTCCCATTGAATCTTCTACTTACATACAAAGAAACTTAACCATGGTGTCAGACTGTCAGCACCTAGAGCGTCTTTCAATAATCTACAGTGTCATAATGGAATCAATCATCACAAATTTATTATTGATCTCGTATTAGGCGTAGCTCTATGTATTGGGTGGGACTTGTGAGTTACTGTATTACGATTATGGAATGAAATTCTTGATAGATGACTCCGAAAAGAATATAAAGCAAGTGAATGAAGAAGTCTGGTGGAGGCAGGATAGAAATCCCCATAAATTCAGATCTTGAATTGTGATTTGTGAGTAACAAGTTCAGAGAACATGATTGGTTTCTCATATCTTACTTTGTGTTATCTAATTCCCCTAATTTGGTGAGTCAATAAATGACTTATAGGAAAAAGTTAAAAGTGAAGCTGATAATTTTGCCACATGTTCAAAACACTATTAAGCATCCTTTCTCACGAGTAATTACTCCAAGGTTGTGTTTAAGACAAGAATCAAAGTGAAGGCCCCATTTTTTTCCCTTGCTCACTTGTCTTTAACCAAGGGTTAAAATCTCAAAAAATTCTGTTGCTGATGATGTAAGAATCTAAGAAAGCGCTTCAGGACCTTATGGGGCACCCGCACCTTGATTAAAGTAAGAAAACTGACTTTTTGTTTTGACTAATGAAGAAAACTGAAAACTCGGTGTGGGATAGAGGATTTTTAATTTTTATTGATAGGGTGTGGCGGATTCTTGAACAACCCTAGTCATCATAACTGGCCCATTTCTTGTTTTCAATGTGAAATAATGTGCATCTCTTTGTTATTGACGAGAATATCTTGCTTTTTCTTCTTTACCCAAATTGAATAAACTTTCTTGGACCAATCTTACAAGCGGAAGATCACTACATACTCCTTCAATATAAAAGTCAGAATTGAAGTATCGGTATGAAACAATTATGTGAGACAATGAATGACCTATGGATGAAATGACATTCCATGTGTCCCTACATTGAGGTAATTAGGAAACTTTATTTGTAGTTGGGAGACAATCTAGAAATTCTAAATTCTAGCCTCGTGAGAAATTTTTATATGCTACCAACATTAAAAAAAATTAAAAAAAAAAAAGGAAAATGCTAAGCGATGTCCTTAGGACAATGGTTAATAATCTATTGAAAGAAAATTTTTATGGAAAAAAAAACAATTAATATTTTGATAGTTTTTTCTATTTTCCATAAAAGTAATATCAAAACTTTTCTAAAATGGATTGTTAACCATTTTGTTAACATAATCAATAGCAGAATTTTTTGAAAAAAATATTATAGTAGAAAATAATATATCTTTATGTGCTCCTGATTTCTATGTTCAAATTTATTCTCTCTTTTTTTTGTTCTCATTTATATTCACATTTATCACGCCCCTGTCCAGACTAGTTTTCTTATACACTCCACACTTGTTTATATATGATATACTGGTTGCCCGAGTCCATATCTTGTTATAGCTTTCATGAAGTCCATGGCTGCGCCTATTTTGTATCTTATACTCTCTTTAGCCTTTTCTTTCCCACTTTCATCTTCAACACTAGATGCTATGAGTAAAGGCACGTCCCTTTCCATAGAGAAACCAAAAGTTTTGATATCACCAAATGGTGTTTTCTCTGCTGGCTTTTACTCTGTGGGTGATAATGCTTTTTGCTTTGCCATTTGGTTTAGCAACTCACGCACCGTAGTTTGGATGGCAAACCGTGACCAACATGTAAATGGAAAGCACTCAAAGCTCTCCCTCCAAAAAAATGGCAATATACTTTTAACTGATGCTGGAAAGTTTACTATTTGGGCCACAAACACTATCTCACTCTCCTCAGTACAATTATCTCTCTACAACTCTGGTAATCTTGTTTTACGTAATTTGGAAGGTGTTATTTTGTGGGAAAGTTTTGACTTCCCTACAGATACCCTTCTTCCTCAACAACCACTCACTAGAAACACAAAGCTTGTCTCCTCAAAAGGCCACACCAACTATTCCTCTGGTTTCTATGAGCTTTTCTATGATAACGATAACCTTCTTCGCCTTCTTTTCAATGGTCCTGATGTTTCCAGTATTTACTGGCCTGACCCATGGGTTGTAAGTTGGGAGGCAGGAAGAACCTCGTATAACAATAGTAGAATTGCTGTCCTAAATTCCTTGGGGAACTTTAGTTCGTCCGATGATTTTAATTTTATGTCAAATGACTATGGAGCAATGCTTCATAGAAGATTGACACTTGGTTACGATGGAAATATTCAATTGTATAGTTGGGAAGAGGAGAGGCAAACTTGGGTTGTTTCATGGCAAGCCATTCAAAAACCTTGCACAATTCATGGTGCTTGTGGGGTAAACAGTTTGTGTAGTTATGTTATTGGTTCTAGTAGGAAATGTTCTTGTCTTCCGGGATACAAGATGAAAAATAGTACTGATTGGAGTTATGGGTGTGAACCAGAATTTGATATCTCATGCAACAAAAATGAGTCTGACTTTTTGCTGCTATCCCACGTTGAATTCTACGAGTATGATTTTGGGTTCTTTCCCAATTACACGTTTGATCAATGTACGAATGTATGCTTACAAGCATGCGATTGCAGAGCATTCCAATACACCTTTCGCGGGGATACTGGCTCTTGGAATTGTTACCCTAAAACATTATTGTTGAATGGATATCATTCTTCAGATTTCATAGGAGACATCTATTTGAGACTGCCAAAAAGCAAATACGATTCATACGTCAATCATGTAGAAAAATTCAGTTTAGTTTGCTCAAATGAAGGTATGATAGAGTCGGCTAGAAAGTATGTAAAAAGCCGTGTAAATGGGACAGTGAAATTCATGCTCTGGTTTGCCTGTGGAGTGGGAGGACTTGAAGTTATATGTATCTTTGTGGTGTGGTGTCTTTTGATCAGAACCCGAGAAAGTTCAGCTGCAGACAAGCAAGGCTATGTTATTGCTGCCACGGGATTCAAAAAATTTACATACTGAGCTAAAAAAGGCTACAAAGGGTTTTATTGAAGAGATTGGAAGAGGTGCATGGGGAGTTGTACACAAAGGAGTATTGTCTGATAAGCAAGTTGCAGCAATCAAGCGTCTCAATGAAGCCAACCAAGGAGAAAGTGAATTTTTAGCCGAAGTAAGCATCATTGGAAGGATTCACCACATGAACTAAATAGAGGTGTGGGGTTATTGTGTTGACAGAAAGCATAGGATTCTGGTGTATGAGTACATAGAGCATGGTTCTTTAACAGAAAACCTCTCGGCCGGCACCGCCTTAGCTGTCATAGCTAGAGACTCTGATGGTAAGGTTATGAAGGTTTGGGCTAAATTGCATGAAAAGTGCTCTCCTCTCCAAGCTGAAGCTACTGCACTCTTATGGGCGGTTCAGATTGCTGCTAGCAAGTAATGGAGCTAAGTCATTTTTTAGGGTGACTCTAAAGTTTGTTTTGAGCCCTTAATTTCTAGAGACCTCCCACCTGATTGGTCCATAAGTAACATCATTTGTAATATTATTAGTATCTCTAATTCTTGTCTTCGTTTTAGTTTTCGTTGGGTTAAGCGGGTATGCAACACTGTGTATCTCATACAACAACAAAGCTTGCTATACGCTCCAACATGTCTTTTTATTTCAATAATTATAATCTGCCTGCAGATCTTGTCTCTGCTTGTAAGGTAGACTATCCTCTTGTTTCCCTTGTTTAATATTAATAGAATATTATCAAAAAAAAAAAAAAACTATCATTCTGGATTCTACAAGCTTTTCTTCGACAATGATAACGTTCTCCACCTTCTCTATAATGGTCCTGAGATTTCCAGTATCTATTGGCCTGACCCATAGCTTGCAAGCTGGGAGGAACTCATATAACAATAGTAGAATTGCTGTCCTTAATTCCTTGGGGAACTTTAGTTCATCTGATGGTTTTAATTCTATGTCAAGCTAGAAAGCATGGACGCGGTTGAGAGGGTGTTGCACCCGAGTCTGATGCAGCCTGACGCGAGACATGGCATCCGATGTGGTTGCCCACGCGTCGGTGCCGCATTTGAGTTTTTTTTTTTTTTTTTTTTTCTCCGATTCGTGCCGACTCAGCTCGATTTGCGCCGAACTAGGCTAATTCGGCTAGAATCGGGTCGTATTGGCCATATCGGGTCGTATCGGCCGGCGACCAAAACGGTCGATATGGTTGAAACAGGCCGAAATCAGCCTTGAATATAGCCGGAAAAGTCGAAATTCTCACCTCAATGGCATAGTAATGTGTTTCTTGCCTTCTTCTTTCTTTGTTTTTTGAATCAAGGCATAGTAATGTGTTTTTTAAAAATATTTTAATAGTAAAAATATATAGAAAATATATATTTTCCGCCTTCTACAAGCTTTTCTTCGACAATGATAACATTCTCCGCCTTCTCTATAATGGTCCTGAGATTTCCAGTATCTATTGGCCTGACCCATGGCTTGCAAGCTGGGAGGAACTCATATAACAATAGTAGAATTGCTGTCCTTAATTCCTTGGGGAACTTTAGTTCATCTGATGGTTTAATTCTATGTCAAGCTAGAAAGCACGGACGCGGCTGGGAGGGTGTCGCACCCGAGTTCGATGCAACCTGACGCGAGACATGGCATCCGACGCGGTTGCCCGCTCGTCGGTGCCGCATTTGAGTTTTTTTTTTTTTTTTTTTTTTTTTTTTCTCCGATTCGTGCCGACTTAGCTCGATTCGCGCTGAACCAAGCTAATTCGGCTAGAATCGGGTCGTATTGGCCATATCGGGTCGTATCGGCCGACGACCAAAACGGTCGATACGGCTGAAACAAGTCGAAATTAGCCTTGAATATAGCCGGAAAAGCCGAAATTCTCACCTCAGTGGCATAGTAATGTGTTTCTTGCCTTCTTCTTTCTTTGTTTTGTGAATCAAGGCATAGTAATGTGTTTTTTAAAAATATTTTAATAGTAAAAATATATAGAAAATATAAATAAAAATATTTTAAATAATTTTTTAATTGCCGAGTCCTGTCGCACCCGCACCCTATTTTTTCAAAAATTACCAAGTCCCGCATCTGCACCCGATTCTCGAAACGTACCCGTACTTCATAGATGTCAAGTGACTATGGAGCAGTGCTTCATAGAAGATTGACAATTGATTACGATGGTAATATTCGATTGTACAGTTGGGAAGAAGAGAGGCAAACTTGGGTTGTCTCTTGGCAAGCCATTCAGACACCTTGCAATATTCATTGTGCTTGTGGGGCCAACAGTTTGTGCAGTTATGTTGTTAGTTCTGGCAGGAAATGTTCTTGTCTTCCAGGGTACAAAATGAAAAATCGTACTGATTGGGCTTATGGGTGTGAACCCGAATTTGATCTCTCTTGTGACAAAAATGAGTTTGGCTTTATGTTGCTATCCCATGTTGAATTTTACGGTTATGATTATGGGTTTCATCCCAATTACACACCTTTGATCAATGTTGGGATTTATGTTTGCAATTATGCGATTGCAAAGCATTCCAATACTCCTTTAAGAAGGATACTGGTTTTTCAACTTGTTACCTTAAGACACTATTGTTGAATGGGTATCAATTGCCGAGTTTCTCTAGAGACCTTTTCTTGAAAGTGCCACAAAACAATATCTTGTCCTACGCCAAACCTATAGAAGAATTCAATTTAAACTGCTCGAGTAAGGTACAATGATTATGCCTTTTATTGTATTTATTTGTATTTGATAGAAGAAATTATCTTATGCATCCCTTCCAAAACACATCATCATGTATGGTGGAAGTAGAAGAGCTATTTAGGGTCTGTAATTTTTAGGAACATACTTTATGTTGCATCTTTACATTTTATATAATCATTTAAACTTTAGTAACAATAGATTACTAATTCAGAATTTCACAGTTTGCAGACAGAACAAATGTGGAACGCTATGAAAATGGGACAATAAAATTTATGCTTTGGTTTGCCAGTGGAGTGGCTGGACTCGAAGTCATATGTATCTTTGTGGTGTGGTGTCTCTTGAACGAAACCCGAAAAAGATCAGGTGCAGACAAGCAAGGCTATGCTCTTTGTGCCAACAGATTCAGAAATTTTACCCATGCTGAACTAAAAAAGGCCACTCAGAGTTTTACTGAGGAAATTGGAAGAGGTGTAGGGGGAATTTTCTACAAAGGGGTACTAAATGACAATCGAGTTGCTATAATCAAGTGTCTCAATGAAGCCAACCAAGAAGAAGATGAATTTCTAGCTGAAGTAAGCATCATTGGAAGGATTAACTACATGAACTTAATAGAGATGTGGGGGTATTGTGCAAAAGGAAAGCACAAACTTTTGGTCTTCGAGTACATGGAGCATGGTTCTTTAGCAGATAACCTCTCAGTCTCAACCACTGCTCTTGACTGGGAGAAAAGGTTCAAAATTGCAGTGGGCACTGCAAAAGGCCTAGCAACTACATGAGGACTGCTTGGACTGGATTTTTCATTGCGATGTAAAGTCTCAAAACATACTTCTAGACTCAAATTATCAACCAAAGGTGGCAGATTTTGGCCTATCAAAGCTACAAAACAGAGATGCCCTTAAGAGTTCAAGCTTCTCAAGGATAAGAGGAACCCAAGGTTATATGGCTTCAAAGTGGGTTTGCAATCTCCCCATCACTTTGAAAGTTGATGTTTATAGTTATGGAATTGTTGTATTGGAAATGATAACCGGAAAGGGCCCATCAATTAGTATCCATGCAATACATGATGGTGTGGAGGCAAAGCACAGGCTGCAAATACTTCCTCACTTGAAGAGATCATTGATCCAGTGTTGGAAGGTAAATATGACATGGGCAAGATGGAAACTTTGGTTTGGGTTTCTCTACAATGCGTAAAAGAAGACAAAGATGAAAGAGCTACCATGAGCCAAGTGGTTGAGATGCTTTTAAGCCATGAAAAAGATTCAATGATGATGTTATGTACAATGAGTGCCGTCAAGTGACATATCATATTTAGCATGCTAAATATGATATGTCAAGTCGTTACCTAATTTCTTTCCTAAAGCAAGCATAGTTGTGAACCTGTTATGCAACAATTTGATGTCTCTCTCCATGGCATTTTGGCTTTAGCTTTCATTTTAAAGTCAATTAAGAATTTTCATTTCCTTTTCTTTTCTTTTCTTTTTTCTTTTCTAAGAATTTGACTAGTACATCTTCCCTTTGAACTAGACATGTAGCAGCATAGTGCGCAGAGGGAGAGACCAAGATTAATGGGTGTTTACTGTTTAGTCCATCAAAATGACAAAATTCACTTGGTTCTTTGATATGGGGTAATACAAATAAGAGCAAAGTCCATAGACTCCATACCACAAGCTAACCTAAGTAAACGATATCAAAATAATCTCTCTTATTATTGGATCCTATAAGGTTGTAACCTTCATAGTATATATATAAATAAAAGCACGTTTTTTATATTTTGTATGTATGTGATAGAAAATGAATTGATTGGCACCAAACGTATATACGAGTCTTAAATTACATTTTTTACTCTTAAAGTTTAGGGATGTTTTTATTTTAGTCTATCAACTTTCATTTAAATAAATGGTCATTCCACTCATCTATGTGGAATGACCGGTAAGTACCAAATAAAAAATACCGTTTCTTTTAGAATATTTTAAATTGTCAATCAAGTTTTATGAAGCCTCTCTCTCTCTCTCTCTCTCTCTCTCTCTCTCTCTCTCTCTCTCTCTCTCTCTCTCTCTATGTAAAAGTTTTATGAAGCATTTTAATTAGTCTTAAAGTCGGTAATCTAAATTCTCTAAAGGATTTCACTTATTTTCAAAGGGATTTTAGTGTAGTTCTTTTTGTGAATTCAAATAAGGCATTGGATTAAGTTCCCGTGTGGTTACCATCTTTTGGGTAAAAAACCACGTTTGTGGTTCCAAAACGTGATATGATGGATTTTGTAAAATTTACAAATTCTCCTTTTTGAGTCCAATAATGTAATTTTTCCACTTTTTTGCATTGTGCCAGATGAGTAGCAATGGCCAAAAAACTACTTTTTCAAAAAAACTCAATTTCAAAAAGTTAAACCAAACTTGCCATGAAGTACTAGTTTTAAACAGATAAGTTCTATGAGAAAATTTTGAGAACACAATCCTTTGTGCTACAACTTTGCCACAAGGCCCACAACTTTGATGTGGTAAATTATGAGTGGTGGAAAAAAAGTGATAAATTCATGTGAATGTGATAAACGGCTAGTCATAATGTACCACATAGGATATTTGTGAGAAAGTGAGTAGTAAAAATTGTGGTCCTATAATAACTCAAGTTCTATTTCTTGTAACTTTTTTACTATGTTCTGCCATTTGTGAATTTAGATTCAAAGTATATTTTTGGTCCTTCAAATTTAGGATTGTTTTCATTTATAGTCCATTACATTTCAAAATTTTGTATTGATCCTTCATGCTTAATTTTGTTTTCATATTGGCATTGCATCAATTTCCGCTAGTAATCTAACTATCCATAGTATGGTTTTTAGCATACGACAATGAAATTCTTGCATTCCATAACATTTTAGAGTCAGTAGTTCGTGAAATAGTTAAACATGAAGGCACTTAATGGTCAAATTATTATAAAAAAATTGATGGCAGAACCAAATTGAAAATGAAAACATACATAAAGAGCCAAAATGAAAATTATGAAATATAAAAAATCACAAAAATAATCCTCAACTTTCCAAAAGTGAAGTTTACTATAATTTTTTACATTAAAAGAAAAATAGTGAGAGAATAAATTGGAGGAGAGAGAAAGTGGGATCCGATGAACTGGTTCTTCAACAAATGGATCTTGAGTTTGAAAGAGAGAAAATCATTTAGAGGAGAGTAATTAATTGTAGGGAGAAAACCATTTAGAGTAACACACTAACATTGATCCATATATCCCTCTTTATGTATAAGTTGTTTTCATTATTGTTAATTTGTCTCGATTGGGACCTAGAAATGTAAAACACGTTTTTATAGCCCAAAACTATTGTGCAAATAACACTCTAGGACTCAAATCAATAATAATAAATAAGCAGAATTAAATAACTTGCACACACAAAGAACACAAGAATTTACGTGGTTCGGCAAACTCCTTACTTCCACAGTGATAACAGAGAAATTCCACTATAAAAATAGGAAGATGCAATAATGCATAATAACACTCTCTAAAAAACTCAAATTCCAATTACATCCTAACTCTCTCTCACCCACAAGACAAGAAAGCTCTACTCTTCTTCTTATACATGCACTTGCTGCTAGGTTTTAGGAATTCTCAATTCACTTTTTATTGCCACATAACAATACACACACACAGACGCGCACACACTAGTCTATACTATTATTTAAGGGGTTTTTCCTGTTTTGATTCCTCATTTTTTCTAGTTGAAAAATGTTCATACTCTCCTATGTTTAAGTAGAGACGAAACTAAAGGACAATCCATTAAAAATACAACTCTAACTCCCACTAAAACATTGCTTAAAAAATAGAGTCACTCTTTTGATAATTTTAAATTACATTATTCACTTATAAATTAGATTCTCAAAATAAAAATTATATATATAAAATAAAAACGCAGGTTTTTTTTTTTTTTTTTTTTTTTATAAAATAAACATGTAATATTTGTTCATTTTTTGAAACTAGACTCATGACATTTTAGTTGTATTAGTAGTTCTAAATGCGTAATATTAATAAAAAAAAAGTGTAAACCTTAAATTAAAATAAATGAAAAATTATTATACTAAAAAATAAGCCACATCGCACAAAGCACGACTGATGTATGTGTGTTACAGTATTAACCAAGTCGGTGAAAGGGCAAAAATGGCCCATTACCATCAATTTTCAAAATAATTTGCCCAGAAACACTGTTTCCAAACTATATAGCAATATACCACTTTTTTAGGTACTCGAGCTTGCCAAGCTCGAGTACCATGTTTTTTTAATCCACTATCGCCCCATATTCAAGAAGCCCTATAGTGGCGTTTTTAAGCCCTATAGTGACGTTTTCGGGCCCTATAGCGGCGTTTTTAAGCCCCCATACAGGTTAAGGGGCCCTATAGTGACGTTTTCGGGCCCTATAGCGGCGTTTTCCTGCAAATTTTTTTTTATAAGTCCCCATAACAGGTTCAAGGGGCCCTATAGTGGCGTTTTTAAGCCCTATAGTGACGTTTTTTGGCCCTATAGCGGCGTTTTCCTGCAAAATTTTTTTTATAAGTCCCCATAACAGGTTCAAGGGGCCCTATAGTGGCGTTTTTAAGCCCTATAGTGATGTTTTTGGGCCCTATAGCGGCGTTTTCCTGTAAAATTTTTTTATAAGTCCCCATAACAGGTTCAAGGGCCCTATAGTGGCGTTTTTTGGCCCGAAAACGTCACTATAGGGCTTAAAAACGCCACTATAGGGCTCCTTGAATATGGGGCGATAGTGGATTAAAAGAACATGGTACTCGAGCTTGGCAAGCTCGAGTACCTAAAGAAGTGGTATATTGCTATATAGTTTGGAAACAGTGTTTCTGGGCAAATTATTTTGAAAATTGATGGTAATGGGCCATTTTTGCCCGGTGAAAGAGCATTCCTTTTACAATTTGGATTCGGTCAAATAAGATGACCAAATTTGGGCTTGGCAATTCAAGCCACACGGGCCCAATATCAACATCGATCCATATCCCTTTTTATGTCTAAGTTTTTTTTTTTTTTTTTTTTTTGCTAAGATGTCTAAGTTTTTTTTATTACTGTCAAATTGTGTCTATTGGGACCTAGAAACGTAAAACACGCTTAGAACTTTCAAGTGAAATGATTAAATTAGAAAAAAATGTGGTAACTTTCAGTCCCCTGACCACGGTAATGGTCACTGCCATGGGCTCCATCTTTCCTTTCGAGTTTCGACCAATTGCAGATGAAACATGGGACACATCTCTCAACTTATTTTCTTCCCCACTGCCACATTCAGAAATTTATGTATAAATGATCGTAGCTATAATGTAGTATGCCTTTGGATATGCATTTTTTGGGCTATATACGGGACCCACTACCTCTTTGACCAACAAAATAAGCGGTGGACGGTGCTCTAATGGGTTCCATGCACTGTTCACAGAACTCACAAACCTCTTTTTTTAATAAAACTTTCATTAAAAATAGGTCTCATAGTACTATTCACATATTTAAAAATTATTTTGTTACAGTGTTTTCAGTTTTCAATTTTTTACAAAATAAACAGTATCTAAACGGACCCTAAGCTATGAACATGATTATTGGTGCCATTGTCATCAAGCCATGCCTATATATTGTCTTAGAGTGTAAAATTATAATGCGCATCTCTGCTGTATTTAAATATGAATGTCTTTTGGCCAACATTGAATTGGGCGAAGACCACTTTAAACTCTGTTGATGTAGGATAGATTATAGTGTTTAATTTTTGTTGTTTGTTAACTTTTAAAATTTTGATGTAATTTTTAGGATTTTAGTTTGTAGCTTACTATGTTTCTTCATTTTAGGTGTTTTTAATATTGTCTTAAATAAATTAGGATCTTGTTATGGTATGGTGTAATCTCTTTTAGAGTATTTAAACTTGTGAATCAAGTTTTATTAAACTTTTTAATTGATCTCAAGTCTAAAAGCGATTATTCTTTAATCAAAATTCTCTTAAGAGTTTCTCTTTCTCTAGAATTTAACTAACGCGTTATGAGTTGAAAGCATTCCCAAAATCCCATTTGTTTCCCAATAATAGGACAAAAGCACAATTTAGGTCCTGAACATCCCTTCACCACCCCCCCCCCCCCCCAAAAAAAAAAAAAAAAACAATATTGGCTTCCTTACACATCCCCTAAAATACAATTCTGCTACAGTGTTTCTTATGGTTGGGGAACCACCATTTGATTCCTATGATTATTCTAAAATAGGTCAAGACACAATGTTGAAGGTTGTAAAAGATTTGAGTGTGTATTTCATATTACCAATTGATTTTAAGTGTAAAAGGTAGGCTATTCATCTTTTCCTAAGTTGTAGAATTGTTCTCTTCTTGGAAGAGTTTTTTACCTTAGAGTAACACAGTTACCCTAAGGCATGTTTTTAAAAATTGATTAACTAAAAAAAAAAAAAAAAAAAAACTTCTTATATACTAAAATAGTAAGTAAATTTTGTACAAGTAAATATGAATGCTCCTATATATGTTTAACGCGCGTTATATTTCTCTACGAACTTTGACCGTTGTGCTCCAGTCTACAGTCTACACTTTTTTTGAACCAGCAATAAACGCGTCCAGCTGCGTCATTGCCCCAAGCCGCAAGGATTCCAGTCTACACTCTGTATAAGAATTTTTTCACAAAATTTTTCCGTATGAATTGTCTACGTCAGCTTTAAATACTATAAAATAACTATGGTCTTGCCTTGCCCAAATCCATCACTAGTTTTGAGCTTTCAATCATGGGTTCGTCAGTCTTGTTCCTTCTACTCTCTTTGGCATTTTCTTTCCCACTTTCATCTTCAGCAGTTATCATCAGTAACGGCACATCCTTATCAGTAGAGAAACCAGATATTCTAACGTCGCCAAATGGCGACTTCTCTGCTGGCTTTTATTCCGTGGGTGATAATGCCTATTGCTTTGCCATATGGTTTAGCAACTCACGCACCGTAGTTTGGATGGCAAACCGTGACCAGCCAGTAAATGGAAAGCGCTCAAAGCTCTCCCTCCTCAATACTGGCAATCTCATCCTAACTGATGCCACTAAGTTAAATGTCACCGTCTGGGCCACAAACACTGTCTCACTCTCCTCAGTCCAATTATTTCTCAACAACACCGGTAATCTTGTTCTACGTAACAAGGAACATATTTTGTGGCAAAGCTTTGACTTCCCTATGTAGGGAATTTAACTAAAATTCCCAACCTGTGAGAAACAAAATGAATAGAGAAAACATACGCCAAGAAAAATAATCACACGCACAAGACAATATTTACGTGGTTCGGCAATTTGCCTACGTCCACGGAGTTGCAGGGATTTCACTATTATCAGCGAAAAATACAATAGTGCACAAGAACACTCTCAAGAAACCCAAATCCCAATTACACCCTAACACTCTCTCACAGAAAAAAAATAAGAATAGAAGTTGGCTGCCTCTCTTTTCTCTATTTTCTCTCATGCGGCTGCACACTAGGTTAATTAGGATTTCTCTCTTTTTAATCTCACAGCTACACATTTGCTTGTCAAAACCTAATATATATATATATATATATATATGTCAAAGTCGGCTGGAGCATTCCTTTTACAACTAGGATTCTATTTACGTTGACTTGGGCTTGGCAATTAAAGTCATACACACGGCCCATTTCAACAAATCTCCACCTTGACTTCAATTGATCAAGCTACACGAGCAAACTTATCCATCAGCTCCACCTTAGCCCTTAAGGGCTCACAAGCTGCAAACATTAGCCACAATCCTCCATAACACAGTCCCTCATCCCTGCAACTCATCCTCCTGTCCTCAAGCTAGAAGACCAATTGAAGCTGCGCACAGCTTCAACTTCTCAATAGTGACACCCTTAGTCAACATGTCTGCCGGGTTCTTAAATTCACAAATCTTCTCAAGTATTACCAGTTTATCTTCAACAAGGTAACGGATAAAGTGGTATTTTGTCTGTATGTGCTTCGACTTTGAATGAAAAGCCGAATTCTTGGCAAGAAAGATTGCACTCTGACTGTCACTGTGTAGAATGCCCATCTCCTGCTTCTTACCCAATTCTTCTAAGAAACTATGTAGCCAAATCATCTCCTTTCCAGCTTCAGTTGCTGCAACATACTCAGCTTCTGTACTAGACAAAGTAACAATCTTCTGTAGATTTGAAGCCCATGATATAGCTGTACCACCCAGAGTGAAAACAAACCCAATAATACTCTTTCTACTATCAATATCACCAGCAAAATCAGCATCTACATAACCCTGCAGTTTCAAACTTGCACCTGTGAAGCAAAGACATGTATCTGATGAACCCTTCAGATATCTCAGAATCCACTTGACTGCCTCCCAATGCTACTTTCCAGGCCTACTCATGAATCTACTCACAACTCCCACTGCATGTGCAATGTCTGGCCTTGTACACACCATAGCATACATCAAGCTGCCAATAGCTGAGGCATAGGGCACCTTGCTCATGTGGTCCCTTTCTACTTCTGTATTCGGTGACTGTTCTTTGCTTAGTTTGAAATGACTACCCAAGGGTGTGCTCACTGGTTTAGCTTCATTCATGTTGAACCTGCTGAGAACTTTCTTCACATACTCTGACTGTGAAAGCTTCAATGTACCATTAGCCTTGTCTCTAATGATTCTCATACCAAGGATTTGCTTTGCAGCTCCCAAATCCTTCATTGCAAACTGTTTGGACAATTGCTTCTTCAGATTTTTAATCTCCTCAATGCTAGACCCTGCAATAAGCATATCATCCACATACAACAGTAATATGATGTAAGAGTTTTCAAAAAACTTAACATAGCAACAGTGATCAGCTTCACATCTCTTGAACCCAATTCTATGCATAAAACTGTCAAATTTCTTGTACCACTGTCTAGGAGCTTGTTTTAGGCCATACAAGCTCTTTCTCAGTTTGCAAACTAAATTCTCTTGTCCTTGAGCAATGAACCCTTCTGGCTGAATCATGTAAAGGTCTTCCTCCAAGTCACCATGAAGGAATGTTGTCTTCACATCTAACTGCTCAAGATGTAAGTTTTCTGCAGCCACCATTCCCAGTACTAGTCTGATTGTTGACATCTTCACAACTGGAGAAAATATCTCTGTGTAGTCAATGCCTTCCTTCTGCTGAAACCCTTTAACAACTAATCTGGCCTTGTAACGTTTGCTACCATCATGCTCATTCTTTATTCTGTATACCCACTTGTTGTGCAAAGCCTTCTTTCCTACTGGCAATTCAGTCAGTTCCCATGTCTGATTCCCCAACAAGGAATCCATCTCATCCTTCATGGCTAACTCCCACTTGCTTGAATTCTCATCTTGCAAGGCTTCATCATAACACTCTGGCTCACCACCATCAGTCAACAGGAGATAATTTAAAGTGGGTGAATAACGCTGTGGAGGTCTAATGTTCCTGGAAGATCTGCGGACTTCAGCTACAGGTGTACTCAGATCTACCTGTGAATTTACATTCTCCTTATCTTCTTCACCCTTTTTCTGGACAGTACCTTCAGTCAATTCATCTAAGTTGACAAACTCAGATTTCTTTTGATCCATCTCTGTAATATCTGACACTACAGTTGACCTGTCCTTGTACATAACCTGTTCATTAAATATCACATTTCTACTTCTGATGATTTTCCTGTTTTGTTCATCCCAAAACCTATAGCCAAATTTCTCATCACCATAGCCAATGAAAAAACATATTTTAGACTTTGCATCAAGTTTACTACGAGTATCAGAATCAATATGAACATAAGAAACACAACCAAAAAATTTTAAGTGTGAAAACTTTACCTCTTTACCGCTCCAAACCTCCTCAGGAAGTCTGAACTCCATGGGAACTGAAGGTCCTCGGTTTATCAGGTAAGCTGCAGTACTAACAGCATCAGCCCAAAAAGTTTTTGGTAGTCCAGCATGCAACCTCATACTCCTAGCACGCTCATTGAGAGTTCTATTCATGCGCTCAGCCACACCATTCTGCTGTGGTGTCCCAGGAATGGTCTTCTCCATCCTAATTCCCTGTGCAGCACAATACTCACTGAACCCTCCATCTATGTACTCTCCTCCATTATCTGACCTCAAACATTTTACTTTTAAACCTGTTTCTGTCTCAACCATGGCCTTCCACTTCTTAAAGGTTTCAAATACATCTGATTTATTTTTCAGAAAATAAACCCATACCTTTCTACTTGAGTCATCAATGAAAGTGATGTAGTACCTTGAACCTCCAAGGGATGCAACCGGAGAAAGCCCCCACAAATCAGTGTGTACTAACTCCAATTTTTCAGCCTTCGGTGTCCTGCCAGTTTTCAAGAAGCTCACCTTTTTCTGCTTTCCTAAGATGCAACTTTCACACATGTCAAAATCAATGGACTTCAATTCTGGTAATTTTCCTTTTGATAGCAGCATCTTCATCCCTTTCTCACTCATGTGACCAAGTCTTTGGTGCCATAAGCTTGTATCAATACTTGCATCAGCAACTGCAATTATGTCTCTTGGACTTGAGGTCATGTACAGAGTACCAGTTTTCTTTCCACGAGCTAATACCCTAGCTCCCTTTGTAACCTTCCAAGTACCACCAACAAATAGTATTGCATGTCCTTCATCATCAAGTTGTCCAACAGAAATCAGATTCCTCCTCAGGTCAGGAATATGTCGAATCTTCTCCAGTAACCAAACAGACCCATTGGGCAACAATATTCGAACATCTCCCATACCCACAACATCCAAGGCTGAACCATCAGCCAAATACACCTTACCAAAATCACCTGCAACATAATTCTGTATGATTTCTCGGTGTGGAGTGGTATGAAACGAAGCTCCTGAATCCAAAACCCAATCATCAAGTGGACTGTCTACTGTAAGAAGTAATGCATCCTGTACCTCTTCTGTTACAGCATTAGCTGAATCATCTTCATTCTTCTTCTTAGGACTTTTGCATTGATTCCTAAAGTGACCTGTTTTCCCACAATTCCAGCATTGTACTTGTTGGCCTGATCTAGATTTACTTCTGTTCCAATTAGAATTTTTGGATTTTGATCTGCCCCGATTTGAATTTCTGTTATTACCTCTGCCTCTCGTCTCAAGGTTTAGGGCAGAACCAAATCCTGAGGATTCACCTGCATCTCTTCTGCGAATCTCCTCAGCCAGAATTAAATCTCGTATATCATTGTACTTGAGTTTTTCCTTTCCTGTAGAATTGCTTACTGCCATCCTCATTGCCTCCCAACTGTTTGGCAAAGAAGCCAAGACGATCAGAGCACGAATCTCATCATCAAAATCAATTTCTACAGACGACAATTGATTTGTGATAGTATTAAATTCATTCAGATGTTGTGCTACTGATGCATTCTCTTCCATCTTCAGATTGAACAGTTTTTTCATCAAGTGCACCTTATTGTTTGCTGACGGCTTTTCATACATACCAGACAAAGCTTTCATCAGATCTGCTGTGGTCTTCTCCTTTACAATATTGTGTGCAACAGACCTAGACAGAGTTAACCTGATAACTCCTAGTACCTGTCTGTCAAGAAGAGCCCATTCCTCAGCCTTCATAGCCTCAGGTTTTTCCCCTAGAAGCGGTTGATGCAATTTCCTCCCATAAAGGTAATCCTCAATCTGCATCCTCCAATACGCGAAGTCTGTGCCATCAAACTTTTCTATTCCAGACGCCTTTCCTGCTTCCTCTGTCATTGCTCCCACTCAAACCTAACCCTAGGCTCTGATACCAGTTGTAGGGAATTTAACTAAAATTCCCAACCTGTGAGAAACAAAATGAATAGAGAAAACATACGCCAAAGAAAAATAATCACACGCACAAGACAATATTTACGTGGTTCGGCAATTTGCCTACGTCCACGGAGTTGCAGGGATTTCACTATTATCAGGGAAAAATACAATAGTGCACAAGAACACTCTCAAGAAACCCAAATCCCAATTACACCCTAACACTCTCTCACAGAAAAAAAAATAAGAATAGAAGTTGGCTGCCTCTCTTTTCTCTATTTTCTCTCATGCGGCTGCACACTAGGTTAATTAGGATTTCTCTCTTTTTAATCTCACAGCTACACATTTGCTTGTCAAAACCTAATATATATATATATATATATATGTCAAAGTCGGCTGGAGCATTCCTTTTACAACTAGGATTCTATTTACGTTGACTTGGGCTTGGCAATTAAAGTCATACACACGGCCCATTTCAACAAATCTCCACCTTGACTTCAATTGATCAAGCTACACGAGCAAACTTATCCATCAGCTCCACCTTAGCCCTTAAGGGCTCACAAGCTGCAAACATTAGCCACAATCCTCCATAACACAGTCCCTCATCCCTGCAACTCATCCTCCTGTCCTCAAGCTAGAAGACCAATTGAAGCTGCGCACAGCTTCAACTTCTCAATAGTGACACCCTTAGTCAACATGTCTGCCGGGTTCTTAAATTCACAAATCTTCTCAAGTATTACCAGTTTATCTTCAACAAGGTAACGGATAAAGTGGTATTTTGTCTGTATGTGCTTCGACTTTGAATGAAAAGCCGAATTCTTGGCAAGAAAGATTGCACTCTGACTGTCACTGTGTAGAATGCCCATCTCCTGCTTCTTACCCAATTCTTCTAAGAAACTATGTAGCCAAATCATCTCCTTTCCAGCTTCAGTTGCTGCAACATACTCAGCTTCTGTACTAGACAAAGTAACAATCTTCTGTAGATTTGAAGCCCATGATATAGCTGTACCACCCAGAGTGAAAACAAACCCAATAATACTCTTTCTACTATCAATATCACCAGCAAAATCAGCATCTACATAACCCTGCAGTTTCAAACTTGCACCTGTGAAGCAAAGACATGTATCTGATGAACCCTTCAGATATCTCAGAATCCACTTGACTGCCTCCCAATGCTACTTTCCAGGCCTACTCATGAATCTACTCACAACTCCCACTGCATGTGCAATGTCTGGCCTTGTACACACCATAGCATACATCAAGCTGCCAATAGCTGAGGCATAGGGCACCTTGCTCATGTGGTCCCTTTCTACTTCTGTATTCGGTGACTGTTCTTTGCTTAGTTTGAAATGACTACCCAAGGGTGTGCTCACTGGTTTAGCTTCATTCATGTTGAACCTGCTGAGAACTTTCTTCACATACTCTGACTGTGAAAGCTTCAATGTACCATTAGCCTTGTCTCTAATGATTCTCATACCAAGGATTTGCTTTGCAGCTCCCAAATCCTTCATTGCAAACTGTTTGGACAATTGCTTCTTCAGATTTTTAATCTCCTCAATGCTAGACCCTGCAATAAGCATATCATCCACATACAACAGTAATATGATGTAAGAGTTTTCAAAAAACTTAACATAGCAACAGTGATCAGCTTCACATCTCTTGAACCCAATTCTATGCATAAAACTGTCAAATTTCTTGTACCACTGTCTAGGAGCTTGTTTTAGGCCATACAAGCTCTTTCTCAGTTTGCAAACTAAATTCTCTTGTCCTTGAGCAATGAACCCTTCTGGCTGAATCATGTAAAGGTCTTCCTCCAAGTCACCATGAAGGAATGTTGTCTTCACATCTAACTGCTCAAGATGTAAGTTTTCTGCAGCCACCATTCCCAGTACTAGTCTGATTGTTGACATCTTCACAACTGGAGAAAATATCTCTGTGTAGTCAATGCCTTCCTTCTGCTGAAACCCTTTAACAACTAATCTGGCCTTGTAACGTTTGCTACCATCATGCTCATTCTTTATTCTGTATACCCACTTGTTGTGCAAAGCCTTCTTTCCTACTGGCAATTCAGTCAGTTCCCATGTCTGATTCCCCAACAAGGAATCCATCTCATCCTTCATGGCTAACTCCCACTTGCTTGAATTCTCATCTTGCAAGGCTTCATCATAACACTCTGGCTCACCACCATCAGTCAACAGGAGATAATTTAAAGTGGGTGAATAACGCTGTGGAGGTCTAATGTTCCTGGAAGATCTGCGGACTTCAGCTACAGGTGTACTCAGATCTACCTGTGAATTTACATTCTCCTTATCTTCTTCACCCTTTTTCTGGACAGTACCTTCAGTCAATTCATCTAAGTTGACAAACTCAGATTTCTTTTGATCCATCTCTGTAATATCTGACACTACAGTTGACCTGTCCTTGTACATAACCTGTTCATTAAATATCACATTTCTACTTCTGATGATTTTCCTGTTTTGTTCATCCCAAAACCTATAGCCAAATTTCTCATCACCATAGCCAATGAAAAAACATATTTTAGACTTTGCATCAAGTTTACTACGAGTATCAGAATCAATATGAATATAAGAAACACAACCAAAAAATTTTAAGTGTGAAAACTTTACCTCTTTACCGCTCCAAACCTCCTCAGGAAGTCTGAACTCCATGGGAACTGAAGGTCCTCGGTTTATCAGGTAAGCTGCAGTACTAACAGCATCAGCCCAAAAAGTTTTTGGTAGTCCAGCATGCAACCTCATACTCCTAGCACGCTCATTGAGAGTTCTATTCATGCGCTCAGCCACACCATTCTGCTGTGGTGTCCCAGGAATGGTCTTCTCCATCCTAATTCCCTGTGCAGCACAATACTCACTGAACCCTCCATCTATGTACTCTCCTCCATTATCTGACCTCAAACATTTTACTTTTAAACCTGTTTCTGTCTCAACCATGGCCTTCCACTTCTTAAAGGTTTCAAATACATCTGATTTATTTTTCAGAAAATAAACCCATACCTTTCTACTTGAGTCATCAATGAAAGTGATGTAGTACCTTGAACCTCCAAGGGATGCAACCGGAGAAAGCCCCCACAAATCAGTGTGTACTAACTCCAATTTTTCAGCCTTCGGTGTCCTGCCAGTTTTCAAGAAGCTCACCTTTTTCTGCTTTCCTAAGATGCAACTTTCACACATGTCAAAATCAATGGACTTCAATTCTGGTAATTTTCCTTTTGATAGCAGCATCTTCATCCCTTTCTCACTCATGTGACCAAGTCTTTGGTGCCATAAGCTTGTATCAATACTTGCATCAGCAACTGCAATTATGTCTCTTGGACTTGAGGTCATGTACAGAGTACCAGTTTTCTTTCCACGAGCTAATACCCTAGCTCCCTTTGTAACCTTCCAAGTACCACCAACAAATAGTATTGCATGTCCTTCATCATCAAGTTGTCCAACAGAAATCAGATTCCTCCTCAGGTCAGGAATATGTCGAATCTTCTCCAGTAACCAAACAGACCCATTGGGCAACAATATTCGAACATCTCCCATACCCACAACATCCAAGGCTGAACCATCAGCCAAATACACCTTACCAAAATCACCTGCAACATAATTCTGTATGATTTCTCGGTGTGGAGTGGTATGAAACGAAGCTCCTGAATCCAAAACCCAATCATCAAGTGGACTGTCTACTGTAAGAAGTAATGCATTCTGTACCTCTTCTGTTACAGCATTAGCTGAATCATCTTCATTCTTCTTCTTAGGACTTTTGCATTGATTCCTAAAGTGACCTGTTTTCCCACAATTCCAGCATTGTACTTGTTGGCCTGATCTAGATTTACTTCTGTTCCAATTAGAATTTTTGGATTTTGATCTGCCCCGATTTGAATTTCTGTTATTACCTCTGCCTCTCGTCTCAAGGTTTAGGGCAGAACCAAATCCTGAGGATTCACCTGCATCTCTTCTGCGAATCTCCTCAGCCAGAATTAAATCTCGTATATCATTGTACTTGAGTTTTTCCTTTCCTGTAGAATTGCTTACTGCCATCCTCATTGCCTCCCAACTGTTTGGCAAAGAAGCCAAGACGATCAGAGCACGAATCTCATCATCAAAATCAATTTCTACAGACGACAATTGATTTGTGATAGTATTAAATTCATTCAGATGTTGTGCTACTGATGCATTCTCTTCCATCTTCAGATTGAACAGTTTTTTCATCAAGTGCACCTTATTGTTTGCTGACGGCTTTTCATACATACCAGACAAAGCTTTCATCAGATCTGCTGTGGTCTTCTCCTTTACAATATTGTGTGCAACAGACCTAGACAGAGTTAACCTGATAACTCCTAGTACCTGTCTGTCAAGAAGAGCCCATTCCTCAGCCTTCATAGCCTCAGGTTTTTCCCCTAGAAGCGGTTGATGCAATTTCCTCCCATAAAGGTAATCCTCAATCTGCATCCTCCAATACGCGAAGTCTGTGCCATCAAACTTTTCTATTCCAGACGCCTTTCCTGCTTCCTCTGTCATTGCTCCCACTCAAACCTAACCCTAGGCTCTGATACCAGTTGTAGGGAATTTAACTAAAATTCCCAACCTGTGAGAAACAAAATGAATAGAGAAAACATACGCCAAAGAAAAATAATCACACGCACAAGACAATATTTACGTGGTTCGGCAATTTGCCTACGTCCACGGAGTTGCAGGGATTTCACTATTATCAGGGAAAAATACAATAGTGCACAAGAACACTCTCAAGAAACCCAAATCCCAATTACACCCTAACACTCTCTCACAGAAAAAAAAATAAGAATAGAAGTTGGCTGCCTCTCTTTTCTCTATTTTCTCTCATGCGGCTGCACACTAGGTTAATTAGGATTTCTCTCTTTTTAATCTCACGGCTACACATTTGCTTGTCAAAACCTAATATATATATATATATATATATATATATGTCAAAGTCGGCTGGAGCATTCCTTTTACAACTAGGATTCTATTTACGTTGACTTGGGCTTGGCAATTAAAGTCATACACACGGCCCATTTCAACACCCTACAGATACCCTTCTTCCTGAACAACTGCTCACTAGAAAAACAAAGCTTGCCTCCTCAAGAAGCCAAACCAATATTTCCTCTGGTTTCTATGAGCTTTCCTTCGACAACGATAGCTATCTTCAAAGTGTTTATAATGGTCCTGATGTTTCCCGTACTTATTATTATTATTCATTAGTTGAGTATTACAATAGTAGCACACTTGTCTTTAATTCCTTAGGGAATTTTAGTTCATCCGATGATTTAATAATTATGTCAGCGGACTATGGAGCAGTGCTTCCTAGAAGATTGACACTTGATTACGATGGTAATATTCGATTGTACAGTTGGGAAGAGGAGGGGCAAACTTGGGTTGTTTCATGGCAAGCCGTGCAGAGACCTTGCCAGATTCCTGGTGCTTGTGGGGCCAACAGTTTGTGTAGTTATGTTATTGGTTCCGGCCGAAAATGTTTCTGCCCTCCAGGATATAAGATGAAAAGTCGTAGCGATTGGGCTTATGGCTGTGAACCCGAAGTTTATCTAATTTGCAACAGAAGTGAGCCAAAATTTTTGCGGTTATCCCATGTTGACTTTTATGGGTTTGATTTTAATATCTCCAGTAATTACACCTTTGATCAATGTAGGGACCTATGTTTGGCAGCATGTGATTGCAAAGGTTTCCAATACAACAATAACACTTGTTATCTGAAGACACGATTGATGAATGGATATCGTTCACCGGATTTATGGGGAGATATCTATTTGAAACTTCCAAAAAGCAAAATCTTGTCCGGCGACAATCCTCTACAAGAATTCAGTTTAAATTGCTCAAGTGTTGGTACGCTACAAAGCAGTAAAAATGGTGATAATGGTACAGTGAAATTCATGCTCTGGTTTGCTGGTGGAGTGGGTGGACTTGAAATCATCTGTATCTTTGTGGTGTGGTGTCTCGACTAGAACCCGAAAACGTTTAGGTGTTCATGACAAGCAAGGCCACGCTATTGCTGTCATTAGATTAAGAAAATTTACCTACGCTGAATTAAAAAAGGCCACAAAGGGTTTTGCTAAGGAGATTGGAAGAGGTGCAGGGGGAATTGTATACAAAGGGGTGTTGTCTGACAATCGAGTTGCAGCAATCAAGCGCCTCAATGAAGCCAACCAAGATGAAGGTCAATTTCTAGCAGAAGTAAGCATCATTGGAAAGGTTAACCACATGAACTTAATAGAGATGTGGGGGTATTGCGTTGAGGGAAAGTATAGGCTTTTGGTTTATGAGTACATGGAGCATGGCTCTTTAGCAGATAACCTCTCTGCCAATGTACTTGATTGGGAGAAAAGATTCGAAATTGCCAAGGGAACTGCGAAAGGCCTAGCCTATTTGCATGAGGATTGTTTAGATTGGATTTTACACTGCGATGTAAAGCCTCAAAATATACTTTTGGACTCGAATTATCGACCAAAGGTGGCAGATTTTGGCCTGTCAAAGCTACAAAACAGAAATGCCTTTAAGAATTCAAGTTTCTCAAGAATAAGAGGAACTCGAGGTTATATGGCTCCAGAGTGAGTTTTAAATTTGCCTATCACCTCCAAAGTAGATGTTTTTAGTTATGGGATTGTTGTGTTGGAAATGGTAACCGGAAAATGTCCATCAAGAAGTGTTCTGGTTGTAGATGATGGAGGGGAGGCAGAGCACAAAAGGCTGGTGACATGGGTGAGGCAACCTAATTTCTCTCCTAAGGCAAGCATACTTCATACTTGTGAACCTGTTATTCAACAAATTGAAGTCTTTCCATGGAATTTAGGCTTTAGCTTGATTTTGATGTCAATTAAGAAGTAGACTTTTTTTTTTCTTTTTTTCCTTTTTTGTTAAACGATTAGGCTTCTTTTTTTTCTTTTTTATCTAACCTTTTCATTAGGGTGCATCTTATGATTCTTATTTCCTTTAAATTAGATAAGTACCTGCATGATGCGCAGGATGAGAGACAAACTTTAATGGTGTCAGTTCAAATGAGTAAATGACAAAATCATAAAATAAAAGGTAAATTCATAAGTTGGCGAAAAATGCATTCTGTTTTATAACAAAATGTGATAGCATTTTTTTTACCTTTTATCACCTCAAATTAAGATGAAATTTAAGATCAAACAAACTAAAGAAGCCTAACAATCCCAAAAAATCATAAATTCACAGCTATAGAGGGCATAATGATTATATAACTAAAATTTTGCATGGTTCTATGAGCAGTGACGGAGGCAGAATATTAGTCTAGAGGGGGCAAAATTAAAAGATGATATTAAAAGTGAAATTAATCTAAAAAATATTAACCAACAATAATAACAAAATAAATAAACAGTTGTAAGCAAATATGAATATATTTCATATTATTAAAATAAGTAAAAAAAAAAAAATAACCAATTCATAGCTATTAAAAATTTATAAACTGATAGAGTAAGAATGTGATTAGTGTTACTTAAAAAATATAATGAATAAATGTTAGAAATTATTTTTTGTGATTGATGACATGCCAATTTGTAAGATATAAATAATAAAATTTGTAATATCTCTAGCATAATTCAAGAATAAAATGTTGTGAAAAGTATCATAAATATTAAAAATGGTGTAAATAATGATATAAAATAAAAAATAAAAAATAGTGAAATAGGTTCAAGTTGCAGTAGGACAAGACAAAAGCAATGGTTTGGTGACTTTCAACCAAGTAGAAGTCTTTTTTTTTCAATTTTTTTTTTCCTCCATGTCAGAATGTAACTACTTTAGACTACTATTACTAAAAAATTTTAGGAGAAGTCAGGAGGCAAGTGCCCCCCCCCCCCCCCTCTTCCCCCTCTGGCTCCGCCAATGTCTATGATTTGGACTATTTATATCTAGCACAATAATACAACTAAGATGCAAGGTTCATGTGACAAGCTAACTATAATTAAAATAACTAATCCTTTTTTTTAACCATTGTTCTTTAAAAAAAAAGGGTTGTTGTTTAACCATTGTTAATAGGTTATATTAGAATTATGTTCTTCTTCTTCTTCTTCTTCTTTTTTTTTTATTTATTTATTATTTTTTTTTTTTTGGCCAATCAGAATTATGTTCAATGGAGCTAAATCTTCCTTAATTTTTGCTTTTAAATCGGATATTAGAAAAGTTAGTTTTTTTTTTTTTTTTTTTTTTTGATACCAAATAAGGGAGATTACAAAAAGGCTGGATTAAACCAGCAAAGTTTAAGAGGCATTATAGTTGCCTGTCTAGCTATATTACATAAAGACTTACACAGCACGTGAGGGACTAAGATCATTTTATAGAGGAATCCATGTAGAACAAGAAAATTGATGTCCAAGTCTAACATTGTCCTGCCCATCAGAAGCTCTTCCAGAGTTGAAGACTTTGACTAAACCTCTGCAGTCACTTAGAAACAAAACATGATGAAGACCATGGTTTTCTGCAATGAGACAAGCTTCCACCACAGCTTCAAGTAAAACTCCAGGTGCTGTTCTTGCCAAACTACTATTAGCACCAAAAAACATAAAATCTCCCTGTGTGTTTATAGCTTCATATACATAGGCCCTTCTATTCTTCTTCTTGTTTCTGAAACCAGCAACTTTGATAATTAATTGCCAGGGTCCTGCAGCTGACTGGGTTGGTGGTTTAGGTCTACTTGAGAACCAGTTTGAGTTTTGTTGGTCAGAGAATGCATTACCGTACCTGCAAGACAAAGTTTGAACCGTGAGAATTACTTGCATAGGATTAGGAGATATACCTTCATGAACCACTTGGTTCCTAAGGTTCCAAATAGTCCACAAGGTGATGAAGAGGGATTGCAGATAATTCATAGAGCCAGGATCCTTGTAATTGTGAATAGTAATAACAATAGATAACCAATGCTGAATGGAGATATTGCTGAAGTCAGAAGAATGGATTCCCAAGGATGAACCATGCCAACAGGCCCTAGAGAAAGGGCAGAGGAGAAAGAGATGAGTACTGGTTTCCTCATAATCATTACAGAAAGGACAGGTGGAATCAATAGAAATTCCTCGTTGCTTAAGATTGGAAAAGGTGGGAATACTGTCATGAAGCAATCTCCACACAAAATTATTTATCTTCAAAGGGGTCTTCACTTTCCAAATCCTGTACCAAACCTCTTGGTTTCTAAGAACTTGTTGGGGTGGGGCCAAGTGCTCTGAATTAAGCAACTCATAAGCTATCCGGACCTTATACTCTCCATCATAGGAATGCCTCCAAACCAGCTTATCTGAGACAGACTTGGTTCTAGAAATGGGTGTTTGCAAGATTTGACTAGCCACAGGATGAGGGTATAGAGATCTGACCAAATTATGGTTCCAGGAAGCAGAATTGTGATCAATTAAGTCTCCTACAGTACCAGTTGGAAGCCTCTGGTCATGAAGATTGAGAGAAAGGCAATGATACCAATCTTTATGCTGGAGAGGAATGTTGTACCCATCACCCACCCACCAAGTTCCCTCTCTCAATATTGGATGGTTTTGCTTAATGATGTTCCTCCATACCCAGGAGTAATGGGGCTTAGGACAGCAATCCATTAAGGAATCTCTAGGGAAGTATTTGGCTTTGTAAGTCCTAGCTAGCAAAGATTGGGGCTTCTGGTTTATTTTCCAGAACTGTTTGTTGAGCATAGCTTGATTCATGGTTTTAAAGGATTTAAATCCAAGCCCTCCAAAATCTTTTAGGTTGGCAGACTCTTTCCCAATTCAACAAGTGCAATTTCTTTTCTCCAGTCTCATGTCCCCACCAAAAAGCTCGGATAATAGAATCCATTTTATTGCAAATAGATTCAGGTACCTTAAAGCAAGCAAAAGTATAAAGAGGGAGGGATTGAAGCACAGAAGAAATGAGTGTGGTCCTGCCAGCTTGGGATAAAAGTCTGGCTTTCGACCCTTGAAATTTTGATTGAAGTTTATCAACCAAAAATTGAAAGTCAGCACATCTATTACCTTTCAACACAAAATTCATACCAAGATATTTAGTAGGATTCTGGACGAGATTAACTTGAAGAGTTGAGGCAAGAAGTTCCTGGTCAGCAACATCCATATTTGGGGAACAAAACAGGTCAGATTTGGCTAAGTTGATTTTCTGGCCAGAAAGTGAGTAATACCAGTCCAAAATAGCAATTAAAGTGGTTACAGACTTCTCTTCCTTTTTGAAAAAAAGAAGAGAGTCATCTGCAAAAAGGAGATGGGTAAAGGACAACCCATTCCTACCCACTTTAACACCTTGTAATTGTTTATGACTTTCAGCTTGTATTAAGGCAATTGAGAGAATATTAGCACAAAGAAGAAAGAGGTAGGTAGAGAGGGGATCTCCCTGTCTTAATCCTTAGGAAGGCTTGAAAGAGGATGTTGAATTGCCATTAACAAGCAAAGTGTAGCTAACAGATGTCACACACTCCATAATCCATTGAATCCATCTATCCTCAAACTTCATGACAGTTAAAACAGCCTTAAGGAACATCCAATCTACCCTATCATAAGCCTTACTCATATCAATCTTAAGAGTTCCAAAACTGGCTTTCCTGCCTTTCTTCTTCCTAAAGACATCAATAATTTCATGGGCAATGAGTATGTTATCAGTAATGTTTCTTCCTTTAATGAAGGCATTCTGATAAGGAGTAATGAGACTGTCCATGAAGGGTTTAAGCCTATTAACCATAATTTTGGAGATGACCTTGTAAATGACATTACAAAGGCTGATAGGCCTAAAATGAGAAACCTCATCTGGAAAAGGAACTTTGGGGATGAGGGTTATGAAGGTATGATTGAGAGGTTTAAAAAGAGATCCAGAGTGAAAAAAGGCTTGGACAGTATTAATGACATCCATTTTCACAATACTCCAAAATTTTTGAAAAAAGAAAGCTGGGAGACCATCAGGCCCAGGTGCTTTGTGTGAACCAAGTTGGAAATAGTATTTTCAATCTTAACAGGAGTGATGGGCTTATCAAGAAGGAGTCTGTGCTGGTCAGAAAGAAAAGGGACAGGTAAGGCTTGTAGCTCTTGAACAACACTATGGAAGTTAGCCTGAGATTTGTTTTCAAAGCAATTTCTACAGTGCTCCACCAAGATGGTCTCAATTTCCATCTAATCCTCTATTGTATTACCAACAGAGTCTTTAATTTGTAAAATCCTATTTTTAGCTCTTCTTTGTCTAACAACAGTCTGGAAGTATTTGGTGTTCCTATCCCCTTGAAGAATCCACTGAGTTCTAGCTTTTTGTGCCCACATCATCTCTTCTCTATCAAGAAGTTCTTCTAGGACACCCCTGAGAAGTCTTTCCTTCCTAACATCCTCAACGGACCTAATAGAATTTTGGATTTGTTGTAGCTGAGTTTGTTTCAGCTTAATTTCATAATCTAACTTCCCAAACACAGATTTGTTCCAATTCCTAGCAGATTTTCTAACACTTAATAATTTTGCCCACAATTGTGCAACTCTTGACCCCACTGAATTAGACTCCCAGGCTTGTTGGATCATACTCTCACTGGAGGGATGAGTAGTCCACATATGCTCAAATCTAAAGGGTCTACATCTAAAAGGGGTGAGAAATTCAAAGTCCAAAATAATTGGCCCATGATCTGATCTGATTATGGGCAAGTTCCTAAGGGAGTAACAAGGATACATGTTGATCCACTCAACAGTAGCAAAAGCTCTATCAAGTCTTTCCATGATGAACTCATTATCCTCCCTATTATTCATCCAAGTGTACTGTTGCCCAGAAGCAGCCAGATCACAAAACTGGAGATCAGAAATAACTTTTTGGAATAGAGGCGCCCCACTAATTCTCCCTTGGGTAAAAGAAAATTTTTCGTCCCTGCTAAGAATTTGGTTAAAGTCCCCAATGCATAACCAGCTTACATGGGAAAAAGCTTTAATAGAGGAAAGTTGCTGCCAAACCTCCTCCCTCCGAGCTAATTCAGGATGTCCATAAACAAAGGTAATGGAAACTGGTTTGCCCTTATTGTCTAGTAGATCAATATGAATAAGGTGATTGGTAACAAGCTGAACCTTAAGACTAGGTCTATCCATCCAGGCTAGAATCAGACCTCCACTCAATCCCACTCTAGGAACTTCCAAACCATCAGAAAAACCACATCTAGTCCACACATCTCTACCTTTACCATCCACTAATTTAGTTTCCATAAGAAAAATGATGTCAGGTTTAAACTCTTGGGCTTTTTTCTGGCACTGTAGAACTGCAGAAGATTTGCCCAAACCTCTACAGTTCCAGCTCAAAATCCTCATGGCTGCTAGGGAAGCTGATTAGGGTCAGCTTCCCAGCACCCATTTGGATATTTAGGAGCATCCTCATCAAGTGAATGACAATCAAAACCAATATTACAAAAGGAAATAGATTCGAAGGAGGTAGGAATGGTACCTTCCCTTGTGAAGAAGCCACAAAGAAGTTTCTGTCTGATATTCCTTCCTAGTCAACCAAATTCTGATCTGAGTCTCTTCTTGGGAGGAACTTGACTACCTTCCAGCCATTCTTCACAATGCAAAATAGAAGATTGTCTAGGATCCGAGGCAATAGAAACAGGGAATGGTGGGCCTGGGCCAAGGTTTTCAATCTCCGTGTTCACAATATTGGTGAGTCCAGTGTCCAAACTGACTGTGTGGCTATGAGTAGTTCCCACTTGTGTTTCAGGCTCTGCTAGGTACTGGGTCCATGAGCCATCCTGGCCCATAGCTTGGGGACTTCTAACCTGAGGCCCATCACTGTCTATTCTTTGCACTAAATTCTCAATACTTGGTTTCGGTATGTCAAGAATTTGTCCTCTATTCCATGCATCCCTACATACCCATTCAGGACGATCTTCATTAAGTCTATCCAAGTTGAATAGCAACATTGTTTCATCGCTGTCTGTAGCAGAATCAGACCGAGTATCCTCTCTAAGAGTACCATTAGTCATGAAAGGTCCATTTCCTTCAACCCAAGTCCAGCGAAGGGAAGAATCCACAGGTAAGGCACAAGGTGGATGAAGGATGAAAGTATCACCAGAAACAGGGTGAAGAGCTTGAGGCAAGTCACCAAGGGAAGACTGATCTAAGGTCGGATTGGGTGGAGTATCAATATTCAGGGTATGACCAGGGGAAGAAGCAAGGGGGTTGAGAGGTGTCAGAGTGGTGGAGGGGTTACTTAAGGAAAGGGATAAAATAGCAGAATGAAGGTTTGCATGTCCATTCTCTGGCTGTGTAGGGGCAGTACTAGTAGTGAGGTGGGGATTAGGAATAGTAGGGGATTCAGGATCAGGAAAAACCTCACTTGAGTAGTCTACCTCCGTCTTCTATGATAGTAAGCCCTTAGATCGTTGTGGAAATGAGGTTCCAGGGAATCAAACCCAAACTGGACTTGGTGAGTTCGCTGAATCCTGTTCCTTTGACGGATGAGCATTCTCTCAATCTCATCCATACTCTCATTGCATTGGCCCTTCATGTGTCCAATTAAGCCACAACAGGTACAGAGCTTGTGCACTCTTTCATATCTACACTGCACCCAAGTCCGAGTCCCATCATCCAGTTGAAGCATGAATCCAGTAGGCAGGGGCATCCATGGATCAATTCTCACCCTTACTCTCATAAATCTAATGTTCCTGGGAATACAATCCTCCCAATCCACCTTCTCAAATATTCCCATTAACTGACCCATGCACTCAGCCAATTCTGGGTATTGATAATCAAGGGGCAATCCATGAAGCTGGACCTATAGAGAGACATAGTTGAGTTGCAAACGATTGAGCACCAGATTTGGTCTCCATTTTTCCAAGATTAATAAAGCACCATCTACAGCCCAAGGACCTTCCGAACAGAAGTGATTCAAATCCTCTAAAAGTTCAAAATGGATGAGGTAGAAAAAAGAATCTCGGCCAACAACTGAAACTACCCCTCTGATACGCCATGCAGAGTTAATAACTTGTTGTAGATGTTGTACAGAAAATTTCCTGTAGTCCAACAAGAACCCAATGGCACAATAGGACCAGAGATCTCTTTGCATGTTGAGATTATCCATGTCCGCTTCAAGAACTGGTACATGTCGAGCAAAAGGAGTCTCATTTTCGTCACTAGTCTGGGAGGAGGCATCAGTAGCTTTAGTGAAGGGGCCGACACTAATATCAGACCCACTGCTCTCAGTCCAGCCATACTCCCTTGCAGGGATGTGGTCCCCCATGGTCAGTGTAGAAAGTCAGGAAACAGGGACCCAAAGAAAACAAGGAAAGACACGGAGAAGAAAGGACAAAAGAAAGGAGTAAGGAAAGGTTGAAACAAGTAATAAAGGAGTTGAAAAGGTAGACCAAGGAAATAAAGGAAGGATAAACAAAAGAACCATACAAAGTTTACTTCTCGGGTTCAACAAACAAAGCAACTAAAGATAAGAGGTTGAAAGTTGGGAAAAGCAAGAGATATGCGAGTCTTGAGGAGGAACAAGTGTAAGGATGAGCAGAAGTGAAGAAAGAAAGGACAAAAGGGACAAGACAAGGCAGGAAATAGGAAACAACGCCAAAGTAAAGCGCCGACGAAAAGCAAACCGGAGTAGAAAGAGCTTTCAGTTGAGAGAGGTCACTTAGAAGAAAATTTAGAAAAGTTAGTTGGATATTCTTATCCTACCTTTTCACAAACAGTCCTCATAGAATTAGACTTTAGTTTCTTCCGCATTAAAATTTTGTGAACCATCAACCACACAGCTATATCAATTGGGCTTGGAGTTACACCGGCCATTGTATGTTCAAATTTGGACAGTGCAGGCTTTGAGCAAGGAGGGTGCCAGAATTTTAAGATTGGATTTTCTAGGACCACATAAGCTATGCATCTCTAGTTGTAGCTCTAGGATTATTTTTTAGGGGTCAATAAAAAAATAAATTATACAAAATTTAAAACAAAAGAGAACTTGAATATATTGACATTACAAAAAACAAAAACTGAAATATATAAAGTTTTACAATTGCTTTCTATGATGCTTCATATTTTGAAATCATTACAAAATATTTTCATTATCAATCATATGAGTTACATCTCTTTCAGTGTTCACAGTCAAGCAATCATTCATCTATTAATCTTTCATTTGATTGATATATTTCAAATTTTTTAAGATCTAAATGTGTTTTTTCTAAGATTTAAGATTAACAAATTTCTACTTTTGTTATTGGGCTTATCAATTTCTTTTTCCTAGAATTTAGATCAAATTGGTTTGTTATTGAGCTTTTTTTGTATTTAAAAATGTCAGGATATTGTTAAAATGATCATATTCAAATTTCTTTTAGCTGGGCTTAAAAAAAATCTAAAATTAAGGTATTCAAAATTTTATTTTAGAGAGGTCAAAACAAAAACAAGATTAAAAAAAATATTATTCATAATTGATTTTGGGCCAATTCTGGGCTCCAAGCGGTGCCGCCCATGTGCATCTCCCCTATATTTAAACAGAACTATCTTCTTCCTCCTTTTTCTATTGACCCAAATTTAATAAAATATCATGAACTAATCCTATTGGGCGAAGACCACTTCAAACTCTGTTGATACAGGATAGAATTATAGTGTTTTTTTTTTTTTTTTTATTAAACCACGAGTCTATTGCAAACTAACCCACAAGGGAACGGGTATCAAAAGATACAGTAGTTTTAGGATTTACAGAAACATTAAGGGCGTTGTCACTAGCGCAATCAAAAGTTAATACATCCAACAAGAAAAAAGGAGGAGTAACATAATAAACAAAATCCTCGCGTTGTGAACTTCCTATTTTAGCAAGTAAGTCAGCAGCATGGTTGGTCTCCCTATAGCAGTGGCTGAGCTGGACCTGATGGAAAGCTTGGAGAATGTCCCTGCATTCAGCCACCAATGGCCAAGTTAGTCTATTAGAGGAAGATGAGGAGGAAAAGAGCTTAACAACATCAGAGGAATCAACATTAACTATAAGATAATATATATTAAGTTGTCTTGCCATGCGAAGCCCTTCTCTCAAAGCCCAAAGTTCAGCCATTAGGACCGTGGTAATGCCTAATGGTTTAGAGAAACCTTGGACCCAAGTCCCATTCGAATCACGAAGAAGACCACCCGCACCAGCATGGCCATTGGTAATGGAAGCATCATAATTTAGCTTATACCAGCCTGGTGGGGGTTTGTCCCATTTGGCATTGAGCCGAGGCCTTGCACTAGGGACTTTAGATGAAGCTGTGAGAAAATGATACTCTAAAGCTTTTGCAACACACTCTTTTAGAAGCTGCTGGTTCAGAGGTTTAGCTTGGTAAGTAGCATAATTTCTATTAGTCCATAAAGACCAAATACCAAAAATAAAAAGAGTGGACAATGGTATGCCATGGTGCCGAGAGGGCAGAATAGAGGAGCAGTTGTCATGCAACCAATTTGATAAAGGGAGGCCGAATGAGTTGTATAGACCTGTGGGAGGGCCAAGCCGGTTCCAAAAACTGACAAAGTAGGGACATTCTTTAAGCATGTGGCTAATGGACTCGGATTGTGATTTAGAGATGGAGCATCGCTGGTCAAGGCTTAAACCCTGTGAACCCAAAACTTCTTTTACAGGTATGCTATTATAAGTACAAAGCCAAATAAAAAGGACGAGCTTCGAAGGAACTCTAAGCTTCCATATCCAAGTGAGAGAGGGAGTGGTCGGGTTCAAGGTATTTAAACCCTTTGCTGCAATATAGGTAGTCCAAAGAGAGAAGACACCATCATTAGTGAAGGCCCAAGCAATCAAGTCTTCCCCTTGAGAAGCTAAAACGGTGGGGATAGCTTGGATGATTTTCAAAATATTATCAGGGAGATCAAAAGAGAGCTGTATGTTCCAATTGCCATATGTGTCAAAGGCTTGGTTGACAAGTTGATTTTCCTCACCATAATTGAGAGGACCAATTAATTGGGCTCTTAGAGGGCCGAGAGAAGTCCAGTTATCAAACCAAAAGGAAGTAGAGGCACCAGAGGTAATTACCTTCCGTATGCCGCTATCCAGAAGGGGTTTGGCTGCTTTACAAGCTGCCCACGTGCAGGAGCAAGAGCCTTTAGAGATCCATGGGTTCCTGCTAGTATTGTTGGAGAGGTATTTAGCTTTTAGGACTTGAGCCCAAGGGGAGTGGTCCTCATACAGTAATTTCCAGTTCAGTTTAGCAATAAGAGCGAGATTCCGCAGTCTTGTTTCAAGAATACCCAATCCACCATGGTCTTTAGGCCAAGTGACAGTGTCCTAATTCACAAGGTGCATCTTCCTTTTTTCTGGAGTCGAGCCCCAAAGGAATTTTCTATTTGCACGGTTGATTTCTTTGCAAACTTTACTTGGCAACAAGGCACCTTGCATGACATAATCAAGAATTGCACCTGAAGATGACTTATTAAGGGTCCTCCTACTAGCAAGGGATAGTAGCCTAGCTTGCCATCTTGCTAGCTTTTCTTGCACCTTGTGGATAATGAAGTTAAAGTCCCTAGCACCACGATCAGCAAATTTTAGCGGGAACCTAAGATACTTGTCAAATTTTCGGGTTTCGAGCATGCCCATAGAACCACAAATTACTCTTCTAGTTTCTTCAGGAGTGTTTTTTGAGAAAAGGACTCTAGATTTTTCCTTGCTAACTTTCTGCCCAAAGAGTTAACAAAAAGTAGTTAGCACTTCATCAATTGTCTCACTGTTCTTAAGACTAGCTTGGCCAAAAAGCATCAAGTCATCGGCAAAGAATAGATGGGAGAAGGTTGGCCCAGACCTAGGAGCTTTGATGGGTTTCCAAGAATTATTTGCAGTTTTATCATGAATAAGAAGCCCAAGATATTCAAGACACATAATAAAAATGTATGGTGATATCGGGTCTCCTTGCCGGATACCACGGGATGGACTGAAAGTAGGGAGCTTACCACCATTAAAAAGCACGGAAACAGAGGTTGACGAAATACAATCCATGATGATGGCAATGAGATTAGAGGGAAAATTAAAATGGACAAGAACTTCCTTGATAAAACTCCATTCAAGGCGACCAAAAGCCTTTTCAAGGTCGATCTTTAATGCCATAGTGCCAACCCTCCCTTTTTTCTTTTCCATAGAGTGAAGAATCTCTTGGGCTATGATCATGTTGTCAAGCCCTTTTCTACCAGGGATGAAGGCAGCTTGAAGAGGAGAGACTAAGTGCTGCACATGGGGCCTTATTCTATTGACAATGATTTTTGAGACAATTTTATAAATAGTTGTGCAGAGGCTAATTGGCCTAAAATGGCCAAGGACTTCCGAACCATTTCTCTTTGGAATGAGAGTCAACAAGGTATGGTTCAAATATGAGGGAATTCGCTTAGTTGCGAAGATAGTCAGAATTTCATCAATGACTGATGATCCAAGAATGTGCCAAAAATGTTGGAAGAAGCTAGCATGAAGACCGTCCACTCTTGGGGCTTTATAAGGTTTCAAAGAGGAGAAGGCTTTGAGAATTTTCGTATGCAAGGGTATGACAGAAAGCTTGCGGGAGTCCTCTTCAGAGAGAGCAACAGCCCATTCAATTTCCAAGTCTACAGTGGAGATGGAGGTCAAGTGTTGGGTTTGACAAAGCTCTTTGTATCCACTAAGAATAATGTCCATCACCTGATCTTTGTCCTCAACCCATTCCCTAGATTGATTCATGATCCTCCGAATTCGATTGTGCTTCCTCTTAATAATTGTTTTTGTGTGGTAGAATGTTGTATTTCTATCACCAAAAAGTTGCCAGTCCACCTGAGATTTTAAAGCCCTAAAATCCTCTTCTTGATTTAGTAAAGAGGCATATTCCAAGGAGAGTTCTTGTTCCAAAGAAATAAGGAAAGCCAAGGGTCGAGTAGCTAAAGCTTTCTGGAAACCCCCAATTCTGGCAAGGAGCTGCCTTTTCCTTGCAAAGATGCTCCCAAAAATATCCTTGTTCCAGGTGGTTGCCAGATCTTTGAAGGTGGAGATGGCTAGACCCAGACTTGGCATAATCTCCCAGGCCTTTTCCATAATTTGCTGAAAACCTAGATGGCTAAGCCACATTTTTTCAAAACGAAAAGGCCGTTCCAGTCTCCTCTGACCATTCTCAAATAATCTCAGGAGAAGAGGGCAATGATCTGAACTCACCCTAGGAAGATGGGTGACATTGGCATTAGGAAAGAGTAAGGTCCAGTTAGGATTAGTCCAACATCTACCAATTCTTTGTTGGATTAATGCATTGATATCTCTATGATTGGTCCACATGAAAGAGGCACCAGAGAATCCCAGATCAATCATGTTACAAAAGTTCATGCAGTTCCTATAGGCTGTAATGTGTCTAAGGCTAACTGGATTACCCCCTAGCTTTTCAGTGCTATCAATGACATCATTAAAATCACCCACAATGGTCCAAGGAAGGCCATGAAGGAGAGAGACTGAGCACAAATTATCAGACTTCCATATATAGAGGAAAGAAGCCAAGGAGAAGGAGAGGAGAATACGCATGTATCTCTTGTTTTGTGACAGTGAGCACGTCCATGTCCACCATATCCTTGCGCCATAAAAGCCAAATTCCTCCAACATAGCCAATGGGATCAGTTGTGTGGATTCCATCATAAGGCAGGGCATGAAGGATTTCACCAGCTCTAGAGCCACTTATGCGAGTCTCCGTGACAACCACAATGCCAGGAGAATGAAAATTTGTCAGATCACGAATAGTGCTACGAAAAGAGGGCTTCATAGCCCCTCTACAATTCCAGACTAGTATATTCATTTTTGGGGATAGAGAGGAAGAAAAGGACTCACATGCTTGGGCAAAAGCCCTCCTGATTGTCATCCATTTCCATCCCACCTGACTTAATTCCTCCTTGGGCATCACAAGGTTCTACGCTAGTGTAATGGCATGCTCTAGCAATTGCAACTGCGTCTGTCTCGTGACAGTCCCCAAGGTGAAGCTCTCCGTGAATGACAGAGTCTGAATGAGCTTAAGCTGTGGAAGAGTCCTTAAATTAAAACTCCTATTGTCTCGCCCGTGAGAAACTTTCTCTGACAAATTTCCACTGGAGCTTGCTCCCTTTCTAGCAGGTCCAGTGATATTTCTGAGAGGTCGGACTGCAAGCGATCCCCTGAGGTGCTTGATGTCCTTTGACCCAAAGGAAGGTCTAAGCTGAATCTCCACCATGGATTCGGAGTGTTGTGCCATGTTGGGTGCGTGAGAGGAAGGCACCCATCCCCCATGCTTTGCTCTGTCAGAAGGAAGATGAAACTCTAAGAGTTCAGCAGATCTTTGTTCGTCCATCCATAGATCATGAGCAGATCCCATCGTATGTTGTTGATCATGGAGCTGCTGAGCTCTACCGCATGATTGTTGATCCAGATTGCCCACGGCATTGTTGGGTCTTTGCGAAGCAAGGGAGAAAGGAGCGTCTGTGGAGCTTGATGGTGCTCTGGCACTAAACTGGAAGGTTGTAGAACTTGAAGGATTTGTGGCTTTATCTAAGGCTTTAAGGGAAGCAGTGGACTTTGTGAACTTTGAAAGGTGTCCGTTTCTTTGACTTCTTTTTTGGTTCAGGTTCTTTATGTTTTGAGATTATAGTATTTAGGCATATTACCATTTCAACAACACTTTTTATTATTTAAATATTACAACACGTATTTTTATATATATTTTTACAATATTTAAATAATATTATTAAAAATTTCTTACCACACACACTTAATTTTAATTTTTGTTGTTTGTTAATTTTTAAAATTTTGATTCAATTTTTAGAATTTTAATTTTTAGCACGATAAAGTTGTAGTTCCCAATGAACTTTGACCATTGTGCTCTACATCAGAAATTTTTAGCATTTAATATTTTGGTTGAGATAGCCCTTTTCAACTTTAAATAGAAAATCATTATGGTCTTACTTTACCCAGTACCTCTCGAGCTTGAGCTTTCAAACATGGGTTCGCTAGTCTTGTTTCACTTCCTTCTACTCTCTGTCATTTTCTTTCCCACTTTCATTTGCAGCAGCCGCTATCAGTAGATTCAGTACAGGCACATCCCTATCTGTAGAGAATCCAGATATTCTAATATCACCAAATGGCGACTTCTCTGCTGGCTTTTATTCCGTGGGTGAAAATGCTTATTGTTTTGCCATTTGGTTTAGCAACTCAAGCACCGTAGTTTGGATGGCAAACCGTGATCAGCCAGTTAATGGGAAGCACTCAAAGCTCTCTCCTCGAAACTGGCAATCTCATCTTAACTGATGCCACTAAGTTAAAAGTCACCGTTTGGGCCACAAACACTGTCTCACTCCTCTTAGTCCAATTATTTCTCTCTGACACCGGTAATTTAGTTCTACGTAACATGGAAGATGTTGTTTTGTGGCAAAGCTTTGACTCCCCTACAGATACCCTTCTTCCTCAACAACCACTCACTAGAAACACAAAGCTTGTCTCCTCGAGAAACAAGGCCAACTATTCCTCTGGTTTATATGAGCTTTCCTTCAACAAAAATGGCCTTCTTTGCCTTCTTTATCATGGTCATCTTTCCAGTATTTACTGGCCGCCAGACCCAGGGAGTGTGAGTCCGTATAACAACAGCAAAATTGCTGTCCTTGATGCCTTAGGGAACTTCAGCTCATCCGATAATTTTACTTTTATGTCAGCTGACTATGGAGCAGTGCTTCATAGGAGATTGACACTTGATAAAGATGGTAATGTTCGATTGTACAGTTGGAAAGAGGAGGGGCAGACTTGGGTGGTTTCATGGCAAGTCATTCAGAAACCTTGCACGATTGATGGTGCTTGTGGAGTCAGCAGTGTATGCAGTTACGTTATTGGTTCTGGCAGGAAATGTTCCTGCCCTCCTGGATACAAGATGAAAAATCGAAGCGATTGGGCTGATGGCTGTGAAGCTGAAGTTGATCTCTCTTGTGAACAAAATGAGTCAGGCTTTGTGATGTTATCCCATGTTGACTTTAACAGGTATGATTTTACAAACTTCAATAATTACACCTTTGATGAATGTAGGGATCTATGTTTGAAAGCATGTGATTGCATAGCGTTCCAATGCAGCTTTAAAGATATTGGTTATTCAATTTGTTATCCTAAGACACGGTTGCTAAATGGATATCGTTCACCAAATTTTTGGGGCGATATCTATTTGAAACTGCCAAAAAGCAAAATCTTGTCCGACGCCAATCCTCTACAAGAATTCAGTTTAATTTGCTCAAGTGATCATACACTATCTTCTCAAAATAAAAAAAGTAACCGTACACTACAAAGCCGTAAAAACAGGACACTGAAATTCATGCTCTGGTTTGCTAGTGGAGTGGGTGGACTTGAAATTTTCTTTATCTTTCTGGTGTGGTGTCTCTTCATCAGAACCCAGAAAAGTTTACGTGTTGACAAGCAAGCCTATGATCGGCTTGACATTGGGTTTAGAAAATTTACATATACTGAGCTTAAAAAGGCCACAAAGAGTTTTACTGAGAAGATTGGAAGAGGTGCAGGAGGAATTGTCTACAAAGGGGTGTTGTCTGACAATGGAGTTGTCGCAATCAAACGTCTCCATGAAGCCAACCAAGGAGAAGGTGAATTTCTAGCCGAAGTAAGCATCATTGGAAGGATTAACCACATGAACCTAATAGAGATGTGGGGGTATTGCGTAGAAGGTAAGCATAGGATTTTGGTGTATGAGTACATAGAGCATGGTTCTTTAGCAGAAAACCTCTCATCCAAGGCACTTGATTGGGAGAAAAGATTCAAAATTGTTGGGAGTATTGCAAAAGGCCTAGCCTATTTGCATGAGGAATGCTTAGACTAGATTTTGCATTGCGATGTAAAGTCTCAAAATATACTTTTGGACTCGAATTATCAACCAAAAGTGATAGATTTTGGCCTATCAAAGCTACAAAACAGAGATGTCCTTATGAATTCAAGCTTCTCAAAGATAAGAAGAACTCGAGGATATATGGCTCCAGACTGGGTTTTCAATCTACCTATTACCTCCAAAGTGGATGTTTATAGCTATGGAATTGTTGTGCTGGAAATGGTGACCAGAATGGGTCCATTTGAGAGTGTCCATGCTATAGATGATGGGGGGAAGGCAGAGCACAAAAGGCTAGTTACGTGGGTGAGGGAAATAATGAATAGAGTGGGTGCAAATACTTCTCATCACTTGAAGAGATTATTGATCCACTGTTGGAAGGCAAATATGACATTGGCATGATGAAAACTTTGGTTGGGATTGCTTTACAATGTGTAGAAGAAGACAGAAATGAAAGACCTACCATGAACCAAGTAGTTGAGATGCTATTAGGCCAGGAAAAAGATTCATAAAGCAAGCATTGTTGTGAACCAGTTATCCAATAAATTGGAGTATATCCTTTACATTGGGCTGGCATTTAGCATTCACATTTAAGTGAAATAATTGTGTGTATGTGTGTGTGTGTGTTTTTTTTTTTTTTAATTATTTAATGTTTTCATTGGCTTGCAAGAGTTGTGCATCATTTATATAAATGTAATATGATAAATAGTAGCCAATTTTAACTTTACTGGTCAAAATAAAGGAGGACAATTATTATCATTAATTTATTAGGAAAATTTTTAGTTTACATTATACTAGTAATGTAAGATTTACATTGTAAACTAAATAAATGTGTACAATATTGTATATATTTGTTTTGTTTACAGTGTAAGATTTACATTGATATTCAATGTAAACCTATAATTATTATTATTATTATTATTATTATTATTATTATATGACAAATGAGAGTGTCAGATAATATATTATTTTGCATTCGTTTAACACACAAAGAAAGCAAATTCAATTTCTCGTTTGTTATAGATAAATATTCACCATCCTTTCCAAAGAATAAAACTTAAATAATATGTTAAAAAATTTTGGTTAAAATATATTGTTGATCTCTAAATTTTAGCATATTAGCGATTTTAGTTCTTGAAATTTAAAGTGATCACTTTTGGTCCTTAACAAACTTAAAGCAATCACTTTTAGTACCTAAAAAATTTAAATGGTCAATCTTGGTGTCTAACATACTCGAAGTGATTACTTCTTGTTCTTGTGGAATGATAATGTGTCCACTTCTAATATTCCCATATCATGTAATAGACTAAATGCGTTCTGTAATACCCTTTTTTTTTTTAATGATCATCAACGTCTGAAAGTTCAAAAACGTGTACCAATACACTTTTGAACGTTTAGACCCCCAAAAAAAATATCTTAACCAACACAAGCAATATGTTAAACAACAAGTGTGCGGAAACTTAACATATGCTATAATGTGAAATAGGATAAAAACTATCTAAGCCATAACATAATAAAATCACAGCAGATAATATAAAGGCAGAGATAGAGAGGAAGGAAGATGCAAACACAAAGATAACACCCGATGTGTTATCGAAGAGGAAACCGAAGACCTCGGCGAAAAACCTCTCCGCCGCCCTCCAAGCGGTAATCAATCCACTAGAAAATACAGTTGGGATACAAGGACAGCAATAGACCCTCCAAGCCTAATCTACCCAGTGCACCTAAGCCCTCCAAGCTTCTTGCTCCAACGAGGTTGCGCCGAACCTTTTTCTTTTCTAGCTTCCCGGATTCCGCTACTACACCGTAGCATCAACCAATGAAGATTGGCTCCTTCCTAACTGCTTCCCAGAACTCCAAACGACTGTCTCACAGAGATGATAATGGTGAGAACCAGGTTTGGTATAATGCCTCTCAAGGTTTTGACAATGGAGAGGAAGAGAGTGAGGGAATTTGATGAGACTCTAAGGTAGAGATTGTGGGTGAAACAATCTGGTTTTTCTTTAGGGTTTCTCTCTCAAAATTCTTTCTGGAAGCTCTCTTTCAATCGTGGGTTAAAAGGGTATTTATACTGGAGTGAAGAGGAATGTGAAACGTCAGGTTTTTTCCAAAACAGGGGTGGCTCGCGGCTTGACCTCGCGGCTTGACTAAGTCGCGAGTTCCAGTCGCGAGTTAACCGTATGGCCAGTTGTCCTGTTTTGTCCTGTAGTGCTCCAGCTAGCATGACTGTTCACCTTCCAGCATGCTTGGCACGTGTGCATCTTCTGGCGGGTTGAAGCCGCGAGTCCACCCACGAGTCCCAGCCGCGACACTTTGTTTTCTTGCACACTCTTGAGCAATCTTCACACTATCTCACTCACTACCCTTACAACAATCCCACCTAAATACAGGGTTACTAAATGCTGAATTACAAGCAAATTTGGCACGGAATAAAGCCAATTAGATGGTTGAATAAATTCAACCTTACAACGTCATTGTCATTATTATTATGGAGTTAAGGTACTATATTTGTGCGCATAGTAAGATGAGAATAGACAATTTTGTGGTGCTACAAAATAGTTGATAAAATTAAAGTTTTAGTGCATATAATTTAGTACGGCAGTTAAAATAATAAATAAATAAATAAAAGAGGAAGATGTAACGTGGAGTGTTATTTTGTGGGATTGTTCACATAAAACTTTTGGTCTCCTAATCAATTAAGGAAAATTATTAGAGAATTAAAACCTATTTGGATTAAAAGTTTAAAAGTTATTGGGATCCTTTGGAATTCTAGCTTATCTAAACAAATAAACCTTACTTTGAGATTATTACATTTTTCTTTTATATATAATTGATGGGTCATAAATAATTTTTGTTAGTAACTTTAGTCCACTACCCCACCAAGCCCACATCTCTGATGTGTTAAATACAAGGTAGAGGAAGAGATAAATTAGGGTTTTCATAGGAAGGGTTTCATTACTAAGGAGGCTAAGAGGTGTATTTTTCCTTGGAGTTTAGAAAAAACACAATTGAAGAGGCAACCAAATTGTTCAAGGTATGATTTCTCACTGTTAGAAACAAAGAATTAAAGGGTTAGAATTTTATCATGGAAACATTAGTGGTGTGTAGATTGTTTAAAAGGGGTATTTTCCTAGAATATGATTTACACTAATGAGTTAGTTGCCTACGGTTTTTATTCAAGAACAAAATCATGGAATTACAATCTTAATCATGAATATGGCTTTAACGTTTGGGGTTATATATTAGGATGGTTTAACGTTTTCATTGATTATATATATTATGATGGCTTTAACTTTAACAAAAGCCAAGGTTATAAAGCTTAAATCATGTATAAGGTTTTACTTTTTCATTTAGAACATATATTAAACCCTAAAGTTTTAGCTACTGCCTATGAGTTTTGATAAATTCAAGGAAACATATTTTTGGGTAGAGATGTCTTGCATCAGTGTAATTATTTAGCTCAGTAAAGTATAATCCTAGTGAGTTAGTTTGTATAATTCGATAAGCTTTATATTTTGTGGAGGATATTAAATAATTTCCATGGTTGATTATAGGTCCTATTTAAGAGTGTTTTGAGACTTTTTGGAGGTTGTTTCGGCTGGACATTCAGAGTGATTCAAGTGCTGTAAGTAATTATGTATAATATGCAAAAGTTTTGTTCGTTAATTAGGTTCCTAGAAGTCAAAGGTTTTCAAAGGGACCTATTTGGTAATGTTATTTGAACAACAGTTTTCATTGTTTAAACAACACAACACGTATTTCTATAACACTTTTTTACCCACATATATTTCCATAACACTTAAACAACACAACACTTTTCTACAACACGTATCTCTTACCAAACATGCATGTTTTTAAGCATACGTTTTCTAAAAGTTAATCAAAAGCATTTTTACATCATTGAAAGAGAAATTTCAACATTTAAATAATGTTTTAAAGAGGATCTTTGACTTTTAAATAATATTTTGAACATCTGAAACTCATTTAAAAGATGATTTCTAAACTAAACCATTTTCAGAAAAGAATAGAGTTTCAAAATAAGTTTTCTAAAAAGGTTCTTGTTCTTTAAATTTGTTTAAAACCAAGTGATTTCAGATTCATATTCTTATTTTTTTCCAAATGGTATCTAAAACGTTTCTTTTAGCAAATTAAGTTTTTTCAGACTTACTCACGAATGGTAAAAATATTTATATAAACTCCTCAGTTCCTATTCATTCCCTGAATCAAGCATCCTTTGATTTATGTTTCAATTCGATATTGTGATCTTCGATATGCCTCTATATTTGGAATAATTTTTAATATTAAGTAAATTATTCTATTTTGTATAAACTATGCTTTTGTGATATGTGACTCAAAATAAGTGTTTTTAAAATTGATCAGATATATGTGTAAGCCTGCTCACAGGGTTCTATGTGAGAATAAGTGTTGATCCCTCACCAATAGGGGTTAGATGTTGGTATCTGCTTATAGGATTGTATGTGAGAATATGTTATATGTGTCTATGTGACACTGTGCTCTGATCAATTATCTGTATGTGTTTTTGAATTATTTTAAGATTTGATTACATATGTATTAAGTGGTTCATTATATGTTTTGGAATAATTACATTTGATATCATTGAATGAGTTTGTGAAAAATCAAAATACTTGTGCTATGCTTGACTCTATCCTGTGGTGTATTGTGAATAATTGCGTTTTAAATGTGTGGTTCATTCCATCAATTACAATTTTCAGATTAAAGTTTAGTTGGGAAACAGAACCTTTGAATCACTTCGTAAGGTGCGAGATAGAACGTGGGAGTTTTTAGGCAACGTCAATAATGCTTGAAGCCTTAAAGGATTTTTAGTTATTTTTATTTCACTTTAGATTTTATAGTATTTGGAGATTATTTCTAAATTGTGTATTTTAGATATTATAAGAGGTTTATTAAGAGCATTGTTTATTTGGAGTTGTATTTAAATTTGAAATTGATTATGTTTATTGAGTTATGTAAGATCACCGAGTTAGTCATGCATCTAAATTCATATTCCATGAATTTGGGCCATGACACGTTCACTTTAAACTATAGGACTAAATTCACTTAGGGCTTGATTGGTAGGAAGATTTTTGTGTATAAAAACAATTTTCAAAAAATTGAACTTGAAACTAGTTTTCAGATAATAATTTTTATATTATACGTGTTTGGTTCCCATTTTTAAGAACAATTTTCAAAATACTAAAAATAAAAAAATAATTGTTTGGGAGACCATTTCTATTTTTGAGATTTAAATATATATATATATATATATATTTACAAAAAGTAATATGTAAAATCTGCAGATTATTATTATTATTATTTTGTGGATAATGATACGAGAATAGAACTTATCATGTTTTTCTTTTAATGATAAATTTCAAATTTGAAGTATGAGAATTCTTTTTGTGATAAAGATAAACTCCTTAATTTAAGAGATAAAAGAGTTTGGACAAATATGTGGGGTCCACTATTTTCAATTTATTTACAACTATGTCATTAAAAAAAAAAAAAACCCGAAAACACTCCCTTACCCGTTTTCAAAATCATGTTCTAAATTAGGAAAATAGTATATAGTTTTTTGAAAACTGTATTTACAAAATATTAGCCAAACAATAAATTTAAGTATGAGACCCACTATTTTATGGACTGCAAAACAAAAAACTATATTTAAATACTCTTACCAAACAGGCCCTAATATGCTTAATTTTGGAGACCAACAATATATTTAAGCATAAATAATATCACTTATCTATACTATATATAAGAGGATTCTGCTCTTTCAACTGGATTTTTTTGTAGTTCAAAAATACCCTCATTAATGAATGATAACTTCATTTAAAAATAAGGTCATAAATGTCAAATAAAAAATTTTATTTTGAATTCAAAAAGATAACTCCTAAATTTAGAATTTTTTTTCCCTTCACGTTCAAAAAAGAAATTACTGTTACTACTTATCTCTAAAGTTTATCCTTTTTATTTCTTTGAAAAATAAAAATTATATATTTCTAAATTATAATAGATGTAAATTATTAACCTTTATCTAAAAAAATACAAGAGCCAATGAGCACGCGCGTGAGCGCATGCTCAGAGGCTAGTAACTGTCTAAGTTTGTAACTAATAATATGAAAGCGTGTTTTAAAGTTTGTGTGCATGTTGCCGTGTGGAACGAGAATTCCCAAAGGATTTCGAAGCTCCTCTAGCCATATTTGTAGCCAAATAAACATAGGCTAATTTGAAGTTTGAACCCAAGCTAAGCACAATTATCAATTATGGGGAGCATCACCTATAACACCTATTGCTCTTATGAATTTGTCACTTTATATTTTCCAAAACGCTTTGTATAATCTTAACCAAACAAATACCAAAACGATCAGTGGACCCAACAATTATGGAACACAAGTGGATTAATGAATGTTCCAAATTAAAATTTTTAAGCACCTGGATTTTAATTTCCATGCTTAAAATTATACATTGCGTAGAAGATGACAAAAATACAACCTACCATGAGCCAAATAGTTGAAATGCTCTAGTGCCAATAAAAAGATTTAGTGCCGTGAAGTGGCATACATAGTTGTGAACCCTGTTATCCAACAAATTGAAGTGTCTCCATGGCATTTAGCCTTTAGCTTGCACTTTTGAAGTCTATTAAGAATTATATATATATATATATATATATATATATATATATATATATATAGCCTTTTCATTAGTGTGCATCTTCCCTTTAAACCAGCTATGTAGCTGCACAATGCGCAAGAGAAAAAGATTGATGATGTTTAGTCAATCAAAATGACAAAACCATCATAAAATAAAAGTAAAGGAAATGTTAACCGATATCCTTACGACATTGGTTTAGGAGCTATTTTTTGAAATATTTTATTGGGAGAATAATAAAACAATAAATGTTGTTGATAGCTTTTTATATTTCCCAAGAAAATGGTGTCAAAAATTTCCTATTATGGTTTATTAACGATTGCCCTAAGAGCATCTGTTAACATGATACTAAAAGTAAATACAAAAAAAAAAAAAAAAAAATACATTTTTCTTTCTAACTAAATGTGATATTAGATAACTAAAATTCGCATGGTTATTCTCTTACAAGGACTATTTTTATCTAGCATAGTTTTACAACTAAGATCAAAGTTCATACCACAAGCTAACCTAAGTAAACGATATTTAAAAATAAATAAATAAAACCAAACAAACCTAAGGTATGTTATTAGCATTTATTGTTTCCAACTTCCAATGCTTAGGAGTCAAATAAACTAGCAGCTAACCCGTGCGATGCACGGGAAAACTATTAGAAAATAATAAAGCATGCATATATTAAAAGACAATTTAAGTTCATGTGTGCTTGCAAGGGATACATACCTAAATAGTTCTTGCGGTAGAAATAAAAGTCTTATCTTTGAGATAAAGAACTGATGTAAACAAACTAACCTTACATTAAACAAATTAAAAAAAAAAAAAAAAAAAACATAAAACTGATGTCACGGGAAATTCAGCCACATAGTAGTAATATATAAATCTCTTAAAACCTAAACCTAAACCTAAACCTAAACGTAAGGACTAAATATTTATGCGCCTTCTCTTGCTTTCCTGATGTATTTGGTTAAAAACATAAAACTGATGTCACGGAAAATTTAGCCACATAGTAGTAATATATAAATCTCTTAAAACCTAAACCTAAACCTAAACGTAAGGACTAAATATATAAACAAACTAACCTTACAAAAGCTGAACTTTATAAACTAAAATCTATATTGTGAGTTTTAGATCTTGAATGCTATACCGTGCGTTTAGGGCTTCCTACATCTGGAGAGAGAGAGAGAGTTTGCAGAAACCAAAGAAAATCTCTCTATAGCTTAAGAAACACAATATAATAAAATCAAAGAGATAAAATTTTCAGAGGACAAAATATTATAGATAATTTAAAAGAATTTTGGTTTAATTCTTGAACACCGCAACTCCATAAAATTCATACTAATAATAATATTTTATGATAGCGCAGTTAGAATTTTGGTTTAATTCTTGAACACTGAATTGAAAATTGATTATATAAGTATTCAATGGTGAACAAAGTACTATGTATTAACTAATATATAAACAAAACTAACCTTACAAAAGCTAAACTTTATAAGCTAAAATCTATACTGTGCATTGTAGATCTTGAATGCTTTAGGGCTTCCTACGTCTGGAGAGAAAGAGAGTTTGCAGAAACCGTGGCTTTATATTTATTAACTTGAGAGAGGGGTAAAGTTACTAGGGTTTTGAGGAGTTATAATTTTTATTTATTTTTTTTTTTTTAAATATTGTGCTGACGTGGAAAATTGTGGTGCCAGCAAAGGTTTCGGTTTTATATATATATAGATAATCTCTCTTATTATTGGATTCTTTAAGGTTATAACTCAGTGGCAATTGCAAAGATTTTTTTCAGCATGGTCACTAAAAAACTTAAATTATACAAAATTTAATAGAAAGAGAACTTAATATATTGACAAAAAAACACGCAAATACATAAATTCTTACAATTTCCTTATACAAATTTGCTTATTTTGAAATAGTTGCATTATAATCTCATTATCAATATTGCAAGCTACATCTCTTTCAAAATTTTAGTTACATAAAATTTTTTTAAGGCCTTTTCTTTTTATTTGTAAAGACCTAATATATTGTTAAAGGGACCAAAGTTTAAGGACAAAGTTTGGCTACAAACTTAATTGATACCTAAAGCTAAAACTCTCATTAAACAAATTAAAATGGCTACTGTGGGAGGAATTTCTTCTCGGCCTCCAATCAGGTATTGTTCGCTTTGGGATAGGCAAGGATTGACCTGCGTCCCACCCGCACAAATTTGTTCAATCCCACATCGGGGAGAGATGCCTCCCACCCTTGCCTTATAAGCCTTTGGCCTAAGGAAGGGTGTACCGTAGTGTGTGTGATCAAGTCCTCCCACAACTACATATTTTGAAAATCTAATAATTGAATTGCATGTTCTATATGTTCTTAAAACACATGTCAAATTTCATGTCAATCAGATATTATTTATATTTGATCCATGAATTTATTTTGTATGTATAATTTTAGACTACAAAAACTTAAAATTTAAACATTTAATTGATGACATAGCTATTTATCTTTGATTTTTTTTGAAATTTTACAAGTATAGAGAATATAAGAAAAAAGAAATGTAATTGATGTAGAATAGATCGCCATGGCCTTTTTGGGAGTCCCAAGCGCGCCTGAAATCGTGCAAGGCAAAAAGGCACTGGTAGAAATCATTTGGGCGACAGAATCGGAATTGCATGAAATTTGATAGGCTGAAGTGAAACGGCCTTCTGAGCAATAGTCATTGCATCGCCATGAGGTACCTCTGAAAATGGCGAATTCCTCCATTTAAGCCCCGAAAATTGCAATTTTGCTATTTATAGTAATTTTTTGTTCCCTTAATAACTTTTTACTCAAAAGTCAAAAGAAAATTTCATTTTTTTTTTAGACGACCCGTAAGGTCAATAGTTTATAATTCTACAATTTTCGGTAAATTTTGGTATTTTGTCACCTAATTGCGTAATTAGTGTGAATTAGGGTTTTAGATGTTTTTCTTAGTATTTATATGTTTTGTAGCCGTTAGATGCAAATTAGACTATTATCAATAAAATACAGACTTCTGTATAATTCTATCTCTGGTGGATTCCAGTTTTATCACCTTGAGGATTTAAGAAACCCTTTGTGGATTCGAGGTTTATTACCCAGAAACTAACAGTTTAGTTTCTATCCATCATTTGAGATAGGATTCGAGATTTACTACCTAGAAACTAATAGTTTAATTTCAAGCACATTTGTGATAGGATTTACATACATTGCATTATTTTCTTTATCCATCTTGCATTTTTGCAGTCATACGTCTCATTGCTTTCACACACAACATGCATACACTTTGCTAAATTGGATACTTAACTTGATTTAAAAAATTGATTTATTAATTTTTGAATTCTATGCATTTTAGTATATGCTATTTTTTCTTAATGTGTGAACTGCTGAAAAATGGAAATATTATTTTTTGAGATATAATGGATAATGAATGTGCAAGTATTTTCTCTACTATTGAGGTCGATTTGAGTTTCCAAAACACCTTGACACATGAAAACACATTGCATGCTAGATATTTTTACTTCATTGAGATCTATATTGTATAGTCTTAACTGATTATGCTTGGAGTGTTTGCATGCATCTGTTTATGGGTCACATAGTGTCAAGTTTTCATATATTGAAAGAGAGAATTATTGTATTCATGTGTATCCTCAACTTATTTTTTAAGTTAGGTTTGTGTTGCTTTAGTTTTCTCCACCTCCTAAATGTTCCCTAAACTGTTTTTCTCAAAACTTGTTTTGTTTTTTCTATTTTTATAGGGGAAGAAAGTTTTTTTTTTTTAAACCTATGCTCTTTATAGGGGGAGTTGTTGCTCTTCATATGTGGAGTTGTCTCTATTTTCTATAGAGCTTATGTTTTGTGTTCCCTTAATTCTCTATTTTCTCTTGTCCTCTGTTATGTATATTTCCTGTTTACCTTCTGATTAGGTTGTCTTTGTCAATACGTGACGAAAAGGGGGAGAAATAGATGAAATTTTAGAAAAGGGTTTTAACTATTTTTATTTAGGGGGAGATGAAATTGTTTTAAAGGGGGGAGAAAATAAAAGTTTTTTTTTATGTATCTAACGTAGGGGGAGAGTTAGTTTGTATATTTATTATTTGTTGTTTATCTGTCTTGATTTCCATACATGCATTGTTGTGTTCTTTTAAGTGTTTCAAGAAAGACAAGTATATTTCAATTAAGATCTTCTGCCTCTTCTTGCAACTTCTAGGTTAGGAGTCTTAGATTGGGATTTGTGATGCAATTGGGCATTTTATTATAAACGGGTTGTTCTTGTATTTGAGCATTTCATTTTGTATGTAAGTTTTGTCATGGATTACCAAAGGGGGAGATTGTTAGATTCTAATTTGTTCTTGTATTTGAGCATTTCCTTTTGTATGTAAGTTTTGTCACGGATTACCAAAGGGGGAGATTGTTAGATTCTAAAAATTTAGAACAATTGGCAAACTATGAGGACAAACTTGTCTAGGTATAGATCTTAGAGTCTATAGGATTTATTAGACAATGTTCAAGGTGTTGCAAGTTAGAATACAAGAAAAAAGAAGTTGTAGGTTCAGTGCATTCGAAACATGCTAGGTTCTGTTGACACCCCATTTTGCAACCCGCATTTGACCTCACATGGAGGGTAAAAGGGTAATTTCACCTTGGAAATATGCATCTTAATTTTGGTCACTAGATCCTTAACCTCATTTCACCAAAATGATCTTGATGTTGTAACGATCAAATCGACTGGTCATAAGCCCTAATCGGACCATCAGATTGAAAGTTATCATCAAATCAAGTTCTAATGGCCGAGATGCATAATCAGAAATTGAGTCCAACTATATGTAATTATGAATAATTGATTTCAATTCGTTATAAGTATAATCAATTTGAGAACGATGATGTGTCATAATTTGATTGGTTAGGACTACATTATATGGTAAGGTTGCACACACCTAATTAACTAGATAGTTAAACATTAATTTGGAATCATTTAAGTTTGAAATGGGAGTGATTGAAGCCATTTAATGTTAATTGGGAGCTAATTTGGGACCTATTAATGTTAATTGTGCTGAAACCATTTTCTAACAAATGACCTCTGCTCACTATTTCATCAATATCTCTCCGAATATTTTGAATCTATGAATATGGTTAATTTTCCTAGAAACTAGACATCCGGGGCTTCAATTTGAGCATAAGAATGAGACAATTTCAATCAGAATTGAGTCAGATATGATTTTTCAAAATTGGTTCTACAGGCTGTTACAGCAGCTACAGGAAAACCGAACTTTGCTTGCTCCTCACTCTCATCAATCTTCACATTTAATGCACCAAATTTCCCCAAAAGCTGAAATGAGGTCTAGATTCATGATTCTTTGTCAACCCTTATTAAATGGTCTTCTATTCATATTTCCTCTACCACTACTATATAAACCTTTCCTCTCCTTCATTTCAAAGACACAAAAAACCCCCCCTCTCTTCTCTTCTCTTGAGTTCTAGTGAAGTTGAATAGTCTTGTCATATCTTGATCTTCCTGAGACTCAAGGTATTGAGTGAGACTCACTCTCCCTCTCTTAACTCTTCTTTTCCCCCACCCTTAGGACCTCCATCAAGAGTCCCTTCCTTCACCGTATGGATCTTGCATGAAGTTATAATCCCCTTCCCTAACTGTTTATTTATATTGCCATGATGAGAATTTAAGATTAAAGTATGATAATTCCCTTGAATATGTTTGAATGTTTTTAATTGTTCTTATTTGTTCTTCACATGTTCTTGGTTATTCACCACATGTTCATCCATATCACTAGATTTAATCTTAAATCTACATAAAAAAAATATGAAAAACATGTTTGTTTAATAATTCTTTCAAATCCTTGAATCTAGGTTATCACCATTCACACACATTCATTAGAATTTATTTTTCAATCCAAATGCAATGCTTAATAAATTGAATTAGGGTTTATCACATGCACACATATTAAATTCAACATGTAAATTGATTGACATATTGGATGATATGATATGAATGTTGGCCACCATAGTCTAGAAGACCGGTTTCACCCGGTAAGGTGGGTGCCTAACACCTTCCCACCTTGTAACATAGCCTCCGAGCTTAGATCAAGGTTTAGTAGATCAAATGCTTATCCATGTAATTTTTTATTTTTAGATTATAACTAGGAAACAAAGTCATGTACTTTATCTTAGATTGTATCTAGGACCAAAGCCATATAATTTTCCTATGATCAATGTAAATTGAATTACAGATTAATAAAATGAGGAATTTTTCAATTTTTGGTTTTCTTATTTATTCCAATAATTAAATAAGTGGCGACTCCATTGTAAAACTCTTAATCTAAAGGGGAAAATATAACTAGTCGAACCTCCATTTTGAGAGGCAATAACACGACTCCATCCATTCACGTGGGTTTGGCCCAACATTCCAAATGAAAACGGGCCGGGGGCGCGGTCTCTCATAGTGGCGACTCCACTGGGGAATATTGAGGGCGAAGCTTCAATTAGGTTATAGTGGCCAACCATGTCATTGTTTGTTTATTGCTTTTTGTATATAATATGTCTAATATGTCATAATATTTGCATGTCATGCATCATTTGCTTGAATGAAATTTATTTTATTTGTGTGCTAGCCTAGAAGCCCGGTAGTATTAGCCGTGGATTGTGGTCTTCCTGAGACTCACATACCTAGCGGTGAACCTACCACCCACCGTGACAAGGATCATCATGGTTATGCCATGGTGGTTCATAGGGATAAACTGTACTGTTCGGACCAACGTGGCGCTCCTGGCGTCACAAGTTGGGAGGTACGACGTCTTAGATTGTAGGGACCTTTAGCCTACCTTCTACCCATGTTGTAATGACCAATAGAACCTACCTTTAGGTCGGTTCCCATAAATTGCATTGCATTATGCATGTGTTTGGCCGTTGTTTGAACTATGATAAGCCCAAGTCCAACGTTTAAGCCCATTATAATTTTTTTGAACCTTGTATGCTATGAATGAACTCAAACCCTAAAGCCTATGATTGAACTCTACTTGAAATGGAAGCCCAATTGTTTCTTGAATCATTCTAAGCCCACCACTTGAGCCCATCAAAGGTGTATATGGATGATCAACATCAAAGGGCAAAAGCTCACAAGATGCATCCCTTCCAAGTGCAAGCCCAAGCCATTTCATCATAATCAAGGTTCAAGCCCACCAAGCCTCAAGCATCCTAAATGGATCAAGAAAAAGCAAGTGGCCCAACTTTGCCTCATTCCACATTTGGTTTGCAACATTATGGTTAAGCTTAAAGTTTGTTTGTTTATTCCATGTTTCTATGTTTTTTTTTTTTTTAATTCAAAAATTTCATGTAGCATTTAATGAGCTTTGTTTGTGTATATATATTTTAAAAAAAAAAAACAAAAAACAAAACCAAAAAATTCAAAAAAAAAAAAATCAAGATTTCCAAATCTTTCCCAAAAAAAGAGAAAAATTTTCAAATGAAAAAAGTCTCTGGACTAGGGGCATTGAGCCCTTAAGTCATTTAAAACAAACAAACAAACAAAAAAAAAAAAAAAAAAAAAAAATTCCTTGAACTATGAGCATTGGACCACCTAGTGACTTTTTCAAAAAGATCATTTTTTTTTCTTTTCAAAGATTTCAAGATTTTTTAAAGCCTTTTTTTCAAAATGGTACATGAGGATCCCTTGGACAAAACTTTTTCTAAATTGTGATGATTAAAGGCTTGAACAATCAAATTGTATTGAGAAAGGATTAATTTCATTTGATCCGTGTAAACACTTTTGCTAAATTACTTTGAATAAAAGAAGAAATGGTCTTAAAAGGCAATCAAAAAGAATCCATCCATCAAAAAATTCAAAAAGCTCATACATTCATTCCAAATTTCTGAAAACTTTTGTGTCTCCAATAGAGCATTCATACTTTTTCTTTTAAGAGGAATTTATTAAAAGAGCTCAAGTCACTGTGCCTGCAAGCAAGCATTACTAGGGATAGGAAGCCGTCTTTGGTAAAACAAGATTATACCTTAACACCTAGAATGATCATTTTAGCCACTTTTTTTGCATGAACCTACTAAAATCTAAACCTAGGGTGGGAAAATTCAAAGTATGCATGCTTAAATCTCATATTGAGGAGGAGTCGACCTTGTAGTTTTGAAGCTAATTGATAAAGCTCTCCTAGAAGACATGAAAGACAAGTAGAGAATTAATTAAGCTAAGAGATCATCAAAGTAAAAGGAATTTTCACTCAATCAAGGAAAGAGAAATGAAATTCCATCAATGTGAGAGAAAAAAAAAGTGCATCAAGTTTGAAGAACCTGAAATTCATCATGCCAAGAAGAGTAGAAGGTTCATCCAAAAGAAAATTTATGAATAAATAAATAAATAAATAATTTTTTAAAAAAAAAGGGAAAAGTTTCATCAAGCACAGAAAGGTGCATTGAGGCAAGAAAGAAGTTTAGAAAGTGCATCAAAATTACTAAAAATCTTTAAGCTGAGAAATACAAGGAGGGAAAAAGGTCCCCAAAAGTTCATTCAATCAAGAGATTACCAAAAAAAAAAAAAAAGGAAGCCCACTACGTTGAAAACCAATTAGGGCCAAAGGAAAGAAAAAAAGGGGTAAATCCCCACCAAGTTGGAAACTTGAGGAAGCAACCTAAAAAGAGAAGAATTTTACAAGATGAAAGTCTAGAGGTATGATTCAAGATGAATGAGCAAATGTTGATATAAGTGACCAATGAAGACTAGTGAGAAGATGACAATGAAGATATGAGAAAACTCCTCCAATACTTGATTTTTGAGTAATGTATACTTGGGGAAAGATCATAGGGAATTTTGAGCCTTTTATATCATTCATTTCATAACCTAAACCCGGCCTACATTACGACCCATGAGTAAAGATCTCCTTGAAGTCTTGCTAATTGTAGGCACATCTTAAACTCTTATAATATTTTCTTTTGAATTAAAAAGGAAAAATGCTTAAAATTGTCAAACCCCACATGATGACATGTCCAAGAAAAAATTTCTCAAATTCTCAAATCCTCAAAATGACTCAAAAGAACTTCCAAACCTGGAACACTCTCCTTGTTTGCACCCAACAATGTGATTCATAAATATTATCACATTTCATTTCTTGATTGCCTTTGGAGACTTAATCTGACGATGTTCAAAAGGATGAAACAAATTTGATTACATGAGTTTAATGATCTTGATCCTTCCTAATCAAAGAGATTTGTTCAATTCTTAAACACTTTGATTTGCCAAAATGGTTGTTCAAAGGATCACCTCTTGTTCCAAAAAAAAAAAAAAAAAATTGGAAATTTGTTTTTTTTTTTTTCAAAAAAAAAAAAAAAGAAGTGAAATCTTATTTCAAAAAAAAAAAAAATCATTCTTTTCCAAAATCCAATTCTCTTGAACTACGTCTTGACCTGATCCTCTATGACAGAGGTACGTAGGCAGCCTTGCAGAGGCCCGGTCCCATTCACCCAAACAACCTTGGAGAACAAAGTCAAAACAATGTGACAAAATTGTTTGGGTGCATGTTAGGTTAAGCCCATTTGTTTGCATTAAGGATGTTTAAACTTGGTGCGTTAGCCTATTTATATTGTGTGCAAGTTTTCATGATAATTGGTATCTAACAAGTTAGAGAAAGAAAGCCTTTTTGTAGGAACCAAGGATGGTGGACCATGATCTTCTTTCATGTTCCCCAATGGTTACAATATCAAATGAATTCAACTTCAATCTAAGCATGGAATATGCCCCAAACTAAGGGCATTGGGTAAGTACTTCCAATTCATTTCAATGAATAAATTCATTACTAATTGAAATTATCTTTTTGCAGGAATTGAGCAAGGACTTATCCAACAATCCTTATCAACTTCCAGCCAAAGTTATTCTCATTCAAAGGATAGGTTTTTCAAAAATAATAATAATAATAATAATCATGAATAAATATTCATCACTTTTACTCCATCTTCATCTTCATCTTCTTCACTTTAAAAAAAAAAAAAGGATTTCCATATCTTTCAAAAAAAAAAGAGAGAGAAGAAAAGAAAAGAGAGAATTTTCAAAAGGCCTTGGAACTAGGGGCATTGGGCTCATACTTCTTAGGTTGCTTTCAAAAAAATCAAGCAAAATTTTCAATTCCTTGAAAAAATTCAAGATTTCCAAATTTTTCAAAAAAAAAAAAAAAAAAAAAAAAGACAGAAGACAAAATTTTCAAAAAATTAAATTAAATTAAAAAATCAATTCTTTCTAATTCTTTCAAAAAAAAAAAAAGAAGGAAATTTCCAAAAAAGGCCTTCGGATTAGGGGCATTGGGCTCGTACTTCTTAGGTTGCTTTTAAAAAAAAAAAAAAAAAATCAATCAAAATTTTCAATTCCTTGAAAAAATTCAAGATTTCCAATTTTTTTTTAAAAAAAAATTCATCAATCAAAATTTTTAATTCCTTCAAAAAATTCAGGTTTTGCAAATTTTTCCAAAAAAAAAAAAAAAATCTTCATTAAATTCTTCTCCAGGAACAAAAAGCTATGATCTTCTTCCACATTTTCCAGTGGTGCAACATCAAGTTAACTGTCCACCCTCAGCATTCATCGAAGTATGGAATATGTCCAAAACTAGGGGCATTCGCCAGGTATGCCAATTTCTTTTCAATGAATAACTTCGTTACTAATTGAAAACATTTATTTTGCAGGTACTAGTGTAAAAGGCCACACACATCGGCATGAGCCAAGATCCATAAATCCTAGGTCCTCCGAAAACATGAGCCAGGATCCAGAACCTTTGGTCCTCTGAAAACATGAGCCAAAGCCCAAAAAAACCTTTGGTCCTTTGAAAACATGAGATCCAAAAATCCTAGGTCTCTGAAAACATGAGCCAGGATCTAGAACCTTTGGTCCTCTGAAAACATGAGCCAAAGCCCAAAAAAACCTTTGGTCCTCTGAAAAACATGAGCCAAGATCTAAAAATCCTAGGCCTCTAAAAACATGAGCTAGGATCCAGAACCTTTGGTCCTCTGAAAACATGAGCCAAAGCCCAAAAAACCCTTGGTCCTCTGAAAACATGAGCCAAGATCCAAAAATCCTAGGTCTCTGAAAACATGAGCCAGGATCCGGAACCTTTGGTCCTCTAAAAACATGAGCCAAAGCCCAGAAAAACCCTTAGTCCTCTGAAAAACATGAGCCAAGATCTAAAAATCCTATGCCTCTGAAAACATGAGCTAGGATCCAAAACCTTTGGTCCTCTAAAAACATGAGCCAAAGCCCAAAAAACCCTTGGTCCTCTAAAAACATGAGCCAAGATCCAAAAATCCTAGGTTTCTGAAAACATGAGCCAGGATCCGGAACCTTTGGTCCTCTGAAAACATGAGCCAAAGCCCAAAAAAACCCTTGGTCCTCTGAAAAACATGAGCCAAGATCTAAAAATCCTAGGCCTCTAAAAACATGAGCCAGGATCCAGAACCTTTGGTCCTCTGAAAACATGAGCCAAAGCCCAAAAAACCCTTGGTCCTCTGAAAACATGAGCCAAGATCCAAAAATCCTAGGTCTCTGAAAACATGAGCCAGGATCCGGAAATTTTAGTCCTCTGAAAACATGAGCCAAAGCCCAGAAAAACCCTTGATTCTCTGAAAAACATGAGCCAAGATCTAAAAATCCTATGCCTCTGAAAACATGAGCTAGGATCCAGAACCTTTGGTCGTCTGAAAACATGAGCCAAAGCCCAAAAAACCCTTGGTCCTCTGAAAACATGAGCCAAGATCCAAAAATCCTAGGTCTCTGAAAACATGAGCCAGGATCTAGAACCTTTGGTCCTCTGAAAACATGAGCCAAAGCCCAAAAAAACCCTTAGTCCTCTAAAAACATGAGCCAAGATCCAAAAATCCTAGGCCTCTGAAAACATGAGCCAGGATCCAAAACCTTTGGTCCTCTGAAAACATGAGCCAAAGCCCAAAAAAACCCTTGGTCCTCTAAAAAACATGAGCCAAGATCCAAAAATCCTAGGCCTCTGAAAACATGAGCCAGGATCCAGAACCTTTGGTCCTCTGAAATCATGAGCCAAAGTCCAAAAAACCCTTGGTTCTCTGAAAAACAAGAGCCAAGATCCAAAAATCCTAGGCCTTTGAAAACATGAGCTAGGGTCCAGAACCTTTGGTCCTCTGAAAACATGAGCCAAAGCCCAAAAAACTCTTGGTCCTCTGAAAACATGAGCCAAAGCCCAAAAAACTCTTAGTCCTCTGAAAACATGAGCCAAGATCCAAAAATCCTAGGTCTTTGAAAACATGAGCCAGGATCCGGAACCTTTGGTCCTCTGAAAACATGAGCCAAAGCCCAAAAAACACTTGGTTCTCTGAAAACATGAGCCAAGATCCAAAAATCCTAGGTCTCTAAAAACATGAGCCAGGATCCGGAACCTTTGGTCCTCTGAAAACATGAGCCAAACCCCAAAAACCCTTGGTCCACTGAAAACATGAGCCAAGATCCAAAAATCCTAAGCCTCTGAAAACATGAGTCAGGATCCAGAACCTTTGGTCCTCTGAAAACATGAGCCAAAGCCCAAAAAACCCTTGGTCCTCTGAAAACATGAGCCAAGGTCCAAAAATCCTAGGTCTCTGAAAACATGAGTCAGGATCCAGAACCTTTGGTCCTCTGAAAACATAAGCCAAGATCCATAACCTTTGGTCATCTGAAAACATGAGTCAAAGCCCAAAAAACCCTTGGTCCTTTGAAAACATGAGCCAGGACCCGTCATCCTCCAGGTAAGCATATCTTGTACTCATTCAAAAAAAAAAAAAAAATTTGCATGCATGAACTACGTTTGGACCTGATCCCCCCACCAAGAGGTACGTAGGAAATCTCCCTCGAGATTCGGTCCATATTTTGATCCACAACATGACCATCTACATTTTTATCTACATACATTCACCACGGTTAAATACTGATTGCAAAGTTAGGTGTCTCTTTCATAAATTGACATTCGCTTTCCAAGCTCTGCCAATGAGGGGCATTCTGTTGACCTCCCATTTGACAACCCGCATTTAACCTCACATAGAGGGTAAAAGGGTAATTTCACCTTAAAAACATGCATCTTAATTTTGGTTACTACATCCTTAACCTCATTTCACCAAAATGATCTTGATGTTGTAACGATCAAATTGACTGGTCATAAGCCCTAATCGGACCATCAAATTGAAAGTTATCATCAAATCAAGTTCTAATAGCCGAGATGCATAATCACAAATTGAGTCTGACTATATGTGATTATGAATAATTGATTTCAATTGGTTATAAGTATAATCAATTTAAGAACGATGATGTGTCATAATTTGATTGGTTAGGACTACATTATATGGTAGAGTTGCACACACCTAATTAACTAGATAGTTAAACATTAATTATTCAATGAGTAATTTATGCAATTATCTTTTAATTAGAGTAAATTTGGAATCATTTAAGTCTAAAATGGGAGTGATTGGTGCCATTTAATGTTAATTGGGAGCTAATTTGGGACCTATTAATGTTAATTGTGCTGAAACCATTTTCTAACAAATGACCTCTGCTCACTATTTCATCAATATCTCTCATAATATTTTGAATCTGTGAATGAGGTTAATTTTCCTAGAAACTAGACATCCGGGGCTTCAATTTGAGCATAAGAACGAGATAATTCCACTTAGAATTGAGTCAGATATGATTTTTCGAATATGGTTCTACAGGCTGTTACAGCAACTACGGGAAAACCAAACTTTTCTTGCTCCTCACTCTCATCTATCTCCACATTTAATGCACCAAATTTCCCCAAAAGCTAAAATGAGGTCTAAATTCATGATTCTTTGTCAACCCTCATTAAATGGTCTTCCATTCATATTTCCTCTACCACTACTATATAAAACCTTCCTCTCCTTCATTTCAAAGACACAAAAAACCCCCCTCTGTTCTAGTGAAGTTGAGTAGTCTTGTCATATCTTGGTCTTCCTGAGACTCAAGGTATTAAGTGAGACTCACTCTCCCTCTCCTAACTCTTCTTTTCCTCGACCCTTAGGACCTCCATCAAGAGTCCCCTCCTTCACCATATGGATCTTGCATGAAAGTATAATCCCCTTCCCTAACTGTTTGTTTATGTTGCCATGATGAGAATTTAAGATTAAAGCATGATAATTCTCTTGAATATATTTAAATGTTTTTAATTATTCTTATGTGTTCTTCACATGTTCTTGGTTATTCATCACATGTTCATGCATATTACTAGATTTAATCTTAAATCCACATAAAAAAATATGAAAAACATGTTTGTTTAATAATTCTTTCAAATCCTTAAATCTAGGTTATTACCATTCACACACATTCACTAGAATTTATTTTTCAATCCAAATGCAATACTTAATAAATTCAATTAGGGTTTATCATATGCACACACATTAAATTCAATATGTAAATTGATTGACATATTGGATGCTATGATATGAATGTTGGCTACTATAGTCTAAAAGATCGGTTTCACTGGGCAAAGTGGGTGCCTAACACCTTCCCACCTTGTAACATAGCCTCCGAGCTTAGATCAAGGGTTAATAGATCAAATGCTTATCCATGTAATTTTCGATTTTTAGATTGTAACTAGGAAACAAAGCCATGTACTTTATCTTAGATTGTATCTAGGACAAAACCATGTAATTTTCCTATGATCAATGTAAATTGAATTACAGATTAGTAAAATGAGGAATTTTTCAATTTTTGGTTTTCTTATTTATTCCAATAATTAAATAAGTGGCGACTCCATTGTAAAACCCTTAATTTAAAAGGGAAAATATAACTAGTCGAACTTCCATTTTGAGAGGCAATAACACGACTCCACCCATTCACGTGGGTTTGGCCCAACATTCCAAATGACAATGGGTCGGGGGTATGGTCTCTCACAAGTTCGACCGATCAAGAACAAGGCTCAACCGATCGAGAATCACATCTATAGAATTTTAAGTTCGGCCCATTAGCCCAAACTTGTTCATTTGAAGCCCAAATCGCGATCTGCTTGTTGCAGTATTTAAAGGACATTATAAGCTAACCCTAGTGATGGTTTTTAGAGTGAGAAGAGTGCATCTTGTGCATCTAATTGTAGATCTAGGGTTTTTGCACCCAAAGCTTTCTAAAGTCTTCTATCGGCAATATTCCTTAAAGAATCTCAAGATCCGGTGTTATAGAAGTTGCTGCATACAAGATCAACTACTGATGGTGATCTAAGACCTTTGAGGTAGATCTCAAAGTCACAAATGTGGGTGTTTGTGTGCAACAAATTTAAGATAGAAGAGTCCATGGATTCAGAGCTACACGTGGTCGTGTGAATAGGCCTGTCCATGGGTCGGGTCGGGTTGGTTTTGGACCCAACTTGGACACGACCCGCTGGCGTCAAATGGAGGGTGGAGGAACCCAAAATCGACCACTGAAATCAATCGGACAAGTCAATTTTGGGTGAGGGTGAGCATCAGTCAGTTTGGCCGAATCTGGCTAAATCCCACCATATCTAGTCAGATTTGGTCGAGATCTCGCCGAATCTACCTTGTTTTTGCAGGATTTGGCCGAATTTTTTATATAGCTCCAGTCAAGTTCGGGTTGCTCAGATTTTTTATATATCTCCGCCGGTGTTAGTTTTTGAAAACAGAAACCCGCCGCTAACCCACTGGACCTTCGGTTTGGGCTGGAATCGGGTCGGCGTCGGGCAATTTGGCTGAGTTGTCAGGCTCTGGTCGGGTCTGGATAGCCCTATAAGTAAGTACTACAAGAGGTAGCAGTAGATTTAGGGTTATGTTTATTGTAAAAACTTTCATTCTATCATAGCGAATCTTTTACCTTGAGGATAGTTAAGTCAAATCCTCCTCGGGTTTTTTAGCTTGAAACTATTGGTTTTATTGGTTTTCCTAGATAATCATATCATTGTCTTATTTATTTTTCGCACTGCATGATATGATTTATTGTTGTTTAACCTAAGTGTCAACTTGGTTATTTAATTAGGTTAAACAATCTAGTTTTAAGGGGTCTAAACAAACAAACACACTTTATAATTTTCTTCTTCTTTTTTTGTTAATTTTCTATTTCAAAAAGAAAAACCAAACTAAACTAGGAGAAATTAAAGAGACCAACAAATTTCCACGTTTTTTTTAAAAAAAAAAAAAAAAAATTCCAAAAGGCAGAGCCAAACTAAACTAGAAGGCCAATTTCCACGTTCTGACCTCTTTTTGTTTTGGTTAATTTTATATTCCAAAAGGCAAGACCAAACTAAACTAGCAGAAACTAAAGAGACCAACATATTTCCACAATTTAAAAAAAAAAAAAAAAAAAAAAAAAAAAAAAAAAAAAAAAAAAAAAAAAAACTCTATCCCAAAAGGCAAAACCAAACTATACTAGAAGATCAATTTCCACGTTCTGATCTTCTTATTTTTTTTGGTTAATTTTATATTCCGAAAAGCAAAACCAAACTACACTAGAAGAGACCAACATATTTCCACTTTTTAATTTAAAAAAAAGAAAAAGAAAAAGAAAATTCTATTCCAAAAGGCAAATCCAAACTATACTAGAAGGACAAATTTCCACATTCTGATCTTTTTTTTTTTTTGTTAATTTTCTATTCCAAAAAGCAAGACCAAACTAAATTAGCATAAACTAAAGAGACCAACAAGTTTCAACATCCTTTTCTTTTTCTATTCCAAAAGGCATAACCAAACTAAACTAGGACCAATTTCCACATTCTAATCTTTTTATTTTTGGTTAATTTTCTTTTCTATTCCAAAAAGCAAAACCAAACTAAACTAGAAAAATTTATTTGGTATTTATGGAATATACTCCCTCCCTCTTACGTAAAGGTGAGCCCAATACCCAATAACAGCCCCTAAACTAGGACTATTTCCACTCTCTCTTTCCGTGTAAATTCTACATGCTTTATTTTATTTTATTTTATAGGCTAAATAATTTTCCAACTAAGATGAAAAGTTCATTTGGTGAACCACCCTACTATACCAATTGGGCTTCAAGTTACACCAGCCATTGTATGTTCAAATAGCCGGACAAATTTGGACAGTGCAGACCTTGAGCATGGAGGGAGCAAGAATTTTAAGATTGGATTTTCGGGGACCACATAAGCTGGCCGTAAGGAGTTAAGCAGCCCAGGCCTGAGTTACTTTTTTTTCTTCCTAATTTCTTATTTCCTTTCCAAGCAAAGAGGATACTGGGCTTTACCTTAGATTTTCCAACAAGTCTGGTAAGATGAAATCGGATGTGTTCAAGCATCCCAGCCCGTTAATAAGGTTTTTGGATTGAACTTATTGTTGTTGAAACTTAAAACTGAAAATTGAAAACACTGTAACAAAATAATTTTTAAATGTGTATATAGTGTTGTGGAACCCGTGAACAGTGTATAAACAATATATGAATAGTATGTGAACAGTATTTTTTTCCTTATAATAAAATCATGTGATTTTACTATTCATGTGCAGGAAAAAAAAATGCAAAACGTGGACTTAAAACCAAACAGGTACATAGTCTATTGTCTAGACTCTAGATCTTAGGTACGTTCAATCATTAAACTCTAAGGCTATGTTTGGTAATTAAATGTTTTTGTTTTCTATTTTTAATTTCTTTTTTTTAAGGAAAAATGCAATTTTCTTATGTTTTCAAACTGAAAAACATGTTTAGTTAGTTGAAAAGAAAAAATAATTTTTCAAATTTTTTTTTTTGAATTACATGCTC